>NW_027509193.1:29462500-30072500 GCF_051911475.1 Siphateles boraxobius | reverse complement strand
TATTTCGACACGTGTTAGGTGTAAACAGAGCAAGCACACTTACAGGGGAAGGCGGCTTGGCAAAATTGAGGTGCGCATACAGAAGCACAGCGATGTCATTCTGACTGGCTTCCAGAGCAATGGAGAGAGCCGTGCTGCCATCCTGTAAAACAGCAACAGAAAAGAAACTACATACAAGAAAAGCGAAATATAAAGACAAATATGAGTGTCTACAATAAAGTAAAAGGGGTAGCACTTTACAATAAGGTAACATTAAATAATGCATTACCTAAAATTAACTAATGATACATTTGGTCAATTTTTTTATTTATCTTTGTTTACATTAAATTAATAAAAATACAACATAATCATAGATAGTTCAGATTTATTAAATAATATTAACAGATACAATTTTTGATTTTAATCAGTGGGATTAAGCAGCAGGAGAGGCAAGGGAGGCACATCCTACCCAACATTTGGGGTGGAAAAGGGAGAAGGATGATTTAAAAAAGGATGTTAATAAAACTCCCAGTTATTAATTTTATGTCGCAGAATGGGCATTTCTTGTTTGTAATTTCACCACTGTAACACCATAAAATATTACTGAAGGGTGATAACAATCGTTCGGAAAACTGTGCTAAGGCGAGTCTGAGGGGAAAAAGAAGAGGAGGCGGCACATCCATAGATGGAGAAGAGAAGAGCCAATCACCCGCGATTATTTCACTTTAATCAAATAGAGTGTTGAGAAAAAAGAGACAATATCAGAGGAGGCTACCAATCATCTTAGAGACGTAATAAATGATACAATAGAAAATGTATCATCTACCTTCATTATGGAGAGTAGAGATATGAATATTTGATTGCCAACAAATTGGCGACGCTGCCATTCGAACAGCAGCTACAAATTAAAAATGAAGGAAGACCACATGCCTGACCACAAGATGGACAGGCTACAGCAATCAGCTTCCTTAAACGGCATTTAAAAGGACAGAAAGATGGATTTTTGCTTCAAGTGATAGACTAGGTCTTTGGTGTTTATGTATCATTTCACTAGAAGTGACCAAAAAAGCAATTTTAAAGCAGTTACGGAAAAAAAAAATTCCTTAGGATCTCCAGACCGCTACGATTTAGAGTGCCTCCTCTATTTTAAAACCCACCAGCCGCCACTGATTAAAATAATGTATTATGTTGAAATTAAGATGAACAAACTAAGATGAATAACTGTTTTAGAAGTATTCGTCATTGCTAGTGCAGTTAACTAATGTTAACGAATGGAACCTATTTGTAAAGTGTTACCGAAAAGTAAAAATCTTTTAAGTGGCAAGTTCTTAGAAATGTATTCATGTTGGTTTCATTTGGTTTAAAGAAAAATGTTATACCTTCAAGGTAAAGGAAATAACATTTTTCTTCCACTTTGAATAAAAAGTCAGTTAAAAGTTTTGAAATATATTTTAAAATATAGAATTTATTTTAGTTTTAAAATAAAAAAATACAAGCAACAGAAACAAGTGATAGAAGATTGCTTACGCACGTGTAAGATAACGCGACCATCAAACAGCATATAAGTTCAAAACTGCCTAATGATACTGAATGAAATGTCGACCCAGGATGAGCTATAGGATTTTGAAGTTTTGAGGGTGTTGATGGACTCGATCTACTCCATCTATGTTTTGATCATTGTTCTGAAAAACGCAATTTTCTCAGCCTTTTGTTTTGCATGGAGCTAGATTATATTTTATTAGAAGCAGAGGCCCTGTACTTTCTTTTTATAAACTGTATGTTCAGATATTCTGGTGGCCAAGACAGTTTTGTGGAAACGCTGGCGCTGGCTGGCAACTTTGTTAAAGAAAAAATCTGTCAGGGAAAGAGATAAGAAACTTTTGACCTTTACATGCCAAATTTTCCTGCATGTTGATTGCACTTTGATTTGGCAAACAAACGTATAACATTATAATATATATAATTTTAGTAGAACTGCTTCATTTTTTTTCTTCTAAGAAATAATAATAAAGGATTATGCTTGATAGCATACCACACTTAAGATGCAAAAAAAAAAAAAGAAGATAAAGAATAAAGACAGAATTGAATGGATTATGCTTGATAAACAAAGAAGTAATCACATTATCAGTGAGCGTGGCATCACAGCCTGGCACAGACAGCAGCTGCCGCACGATATCCACGTGACCGTGTTCACAGGCACACATGAGCGCCGTGGAGCCGTCATCATCACGCAGGTTCACCTGGGCTCCACAGGACAGCAGAGCTTTCACCATGTCCCCTCTCCCATGACTGACCGCCAGCATCAGTGCCGTCTGCCCTGCCTACCACACACACATGCATCAGAACAATACGGATCACACAGTGACTTACGTACATTCAAGTATAGTGATTGACCAGAAGAGGGCGCACCTGGCTGGCTTTGGCATTGACGTCGCCTGTGCAGAGAAGCTGTAGGACGGTTTGAAGGTCACTGTCAGAGTTGAAGGCAGCCAGAGCTGTCAACATGATAGCTGTGTAACCGGCCTTGTTCTGCTTGTCAGCATTACAGAGGCCTACAAAACAAGGCCAGCTGATAAATAAGAGGTACAGATATAGCTCTGTCACATGGTAAAAAAAAAGGTACGGACATATTTTTGGCCACAAGTACACTACTGTTCAAAAGTCTGTAGGATAAAAAAAAAAAAAAAAAAATTCATACTTTTATTCCGCAAGGATGCATTAAATTGATCAAAATTCTGTTTCAAATAAATATTGTTCTTTTGAACAATAATAAATGTTTCTTGAGCATCAAAGCATATTACAATGATTTCTGAAGGATCATGTGACTGGAGTAATGATACTGAAAAATGTTAAATGCATTCAAATAGAAAACAGTTCAATTGTAATCATATTTCACAATGTTGCAGTTTTTACTGTATGTTTTTGTATCAAATAAATGCAGCTTTGATGAGACTTCTTAGAAGAAAAAAAAAAATCTTACCCACCCCAAACTTTTTAACTATTCAAGTGTACATGAAACAACTGAACACTAAAATAAATGTAATCTACAATTAATTTAAAACGGTGTAAAGAACCTCATATGTTAAATATTAACAATGTTTATACAATATTATTGTTACTTTTAATGTGGTGAATTGAATATTACACTAAAAAAAATCATTATCCTTAATTTAACTGAATTACGTAAATTAAATAGTAAATTTAAAAAACTTTCTTCAAAGTAAATCACTTTATTTGGGTCAACTCAATTTAATTGAAATAGGTCAAATTAATTTACTGTAATATGTTTAACTTAACTATTACATTTGTCAAACTGCATTTTTTTATGTTGATCCAACTTAATTATTTTTCTTAATTTACTGAGGTTTAATTACTGTCAGTACCGACATTAGTATAAATATTACTCATTGAGTGAAGCAATTAAGCTCAGCCAACAACAATCATAAAGCTGCCCACAGTCTCAGCACAAGAGCACATTACAGAAACTAAGCTAAACGTCCAACATAACTGACATTAAACACTAACATGTCTTTCCCTTTACTGGAAAACACCTACAATGACACCTAATCCCTAATTAACTCTCCTAATGCAGTCCCTAGCAAAGCATGCTGGGAACTACAGATCCACTGCCTAGGGAGAGAAAAGATGTAATGTGACACAGCACGCACAAAAACAGTGTGTCAGCAGTAGTGAGCATTGCTCGGAGATGTGAGGAGCGTCACTCACCAGTTCCCAGCAGCAGATTAACTACAGGGAAGTTGGAGTGAGAGACAGTGTAGTGCAGAGCTGTGTTTCCATTGCCGTCAGCCATGTTGATGACAAACTCCAATAGCTGCGGGGAAATGGAGGCAAAGGTGTCCATGTATGCCTTGACAACTGCAATGTCAGCAGCCTTATGACAGGACACTCTGAGCCACTCCTGCAGCACGCTGGTGTAGGCCGTCCTCTGTCAACACAACACAAGACACAAACGGCTTTTAATGCCCTGTCTTGCCATAAACAGGTCATGTTCAATCAATGGAACTGAATAACTATTTTAAAGGTGAAGTGTGTCATTTCTGCACCACCCAACTGGAAATGCAAAAATAACTAGATTTTTTTGGATTTTCTTTAGAAAATGTGGGTGGTGTTTTTCCATGCACACTTTGCCACCACAATGTCGGAGCTGGAATGACAGCTGCCCAGGTATTGCCTCAAGTCTGTATGATATTCTGATCCCCGTTTTTTTTATTTTTTATATTATTTATGCCTGTCGCACAAAGAGTGTTGGACATGGTCCATGGCAAAGTTTTAGGTGGGAAGTACTGTAAAATGAGCTATAACAATAGTGATGTTTGCCTAATATTTTAAAAGCATCACAGAGCACAATGGAAATTATGCAGTTGGAGATACTGCAAATACTAGGGCCCTATGAAATCAACTTGATTTTTTCCAAAGTTCAGTTTTATTTTCCCTGTTTCTATATTTTTCTGGTTTAAAATTACATTTTAATAAACACAAAGCATGTCTAATCAATTGAATGGAATTTATATTTAATACAAATTCATTAGCAGAAAAAGGTGGTAATAAAATGAAGGCATAATTCAATTAATCTATTACAATTCAAATGAATTGAAAACTTAATTCCTTTTTGCCAAACAAAGTTGTGCACAAAAGAGCTTTACTGCTAAAATGAAACAGGGACTATAATTGTGTGATATTCCTTAAAAATAACATTTAAAAAAAGTATTATTATTATTACACTGAGAAACACATTCTACTGTACAGTAGTAATGTACTTCTGCCACAATTTCTTCAAGTTAAACCAAATTTACATTTTGAAGGGATTGTCGCGAAGACCTTTGAGCTTCTGTGTGTATATATGACATGACAATATGATAGTCTGCATTTCGATTTGATTAAGTGTACAGCCCAACTTTTGACTCAATTCATCCAAAATTTGCCATATCCTGTGACATTCCACGTTATACTGTAAATTCCCTTTTATGACTGGATTCTGAGATTCCATCCATGTTTTTGGAAATCAGACAGTTTCTAAGCAAAATAATTACATACTTCACTTCCGTACTTTTAAAACAACCTTAAATATATCTTGAAGATATTATGAACTATGGCATCCGTCCTTTATCATAATAAAAACACAACTGACGAACATACCGCTTCTTGATGGCTAAATGCATTTGGTTCGCTGAGGGCCTTCTGCAAGGTGTGGAGAGCCGTCATGAGACTGCCACTCAATTCCAGCCTGAAAAGAAGGAGAAAATGCTTGCCAACTTATATAATCAACAGTGAATCTCTTAATAGCTTGTGTCACTGATTTGAGTCAAACTACCTGCTTGCTTGTTTATTAGTGGGGGTGGTGCTTGTGTTTGCTGCTGTATCAGTGACGGAGGATATGGCTATGTCCTGTTTTGCTGAAGCATCAGTAGATTGTGAATGGGTTGCTCCCTGTTGGGAGGTGAGGTCAGCGGTTCCTGATTGGCTAACATCTTGCTGAGGTTTGGCACGGGTGGATTGTGACTGAGTTGTCGTCTGTTGAGCAGCGAGGTCTGAAACCTCTGGTTGGACATTTGAATCAGTGGCTTTGGATTGCTGCGCTGCAATGCTGGTGGATGATAACTGGTCAGAGTTTTGTGTAAGAGAAACGGCAGTGCTTTTAGAGGTATGCAGTTGAAAAACGCATTTGAACTCTGCTGACTGAACGACACCCTCCGGATGAGCCGTGGCGGTCACTGACGATTGGCTTACACAGTGCTGTATGTCTGCCTCTGCAGCTGGTGACTGGGTGACCTGTTGCTGGGTAGCTGCATCCGTAGCATGTGATTGGCTGGTGCTTAGCTGTGCTGCAGTGTGATTGGCTGGTGGCTGGGCAGTGCTTTGCTGAGGTGTTTGGGCATCTGCTGTCTGAGAGGTGGGCTGCAGGATGCAGGAGGTCACCTGAGATGGCTGTGCCGCAGAATCCGGCAGTTTCTCTGTAGCCTCGTGGTATTCGCTTGCATCACTCTCATCTTCTGAACTTTCCGAGCTGCTCTCTTCAGAGGATGTCGATTCATACCTGCAGAGCACAATAGTGATGTTTTTTTACTAGATTGCGGCAAAATACTCACATAAAACCCTCTGATCTTATAAAATGGATCCTAAATGGATAATCTAAACTATAGATGTGTGGTTCCTGATAGAAGCAAAGGTGTTGGGCAGCTAAATAATAGATTCTAAGAACTTTGGAAATTACACATTTTGTCTTTTAGTTTAATCTAAAACTTCTTAAGAAGTTTAAAGTTTCCAAAAACCATGAGTAATTAGCACATCCACATTAAATTATCCACAAAAAGTCTGAATTGAGTCTGAATGCGTAGAAGAAAAAAAACTTAACCAAAATGTCTGAGGAATATTCTCCTTAAAGGGTCATGAAACCCTCTAGTAAAACTCCTTTTACAGAGCCATTTTGTTCTTTCGATTGTCACAAAATGTGAGGTGGAACAATAGATAGTTCAATGCTAATACTGTTAAAACACGAACAACTGCAACATATCTTGTTGTTTATTTAATAAACATAATTTTGTATTTACCCCCCATTGACTCCTATGAACTGCAGGTTCTTTTTAGTGGACGGAGAGCCAGGTTCCCCATCAGCCTTTCTCTTCATGATTGACCTCAGTGTGGACTGAGGGGAGGCTGGACAGTACAAACAAAGTGGACATTGTGAGAAACACCACTAAATAAATGGAAGATGTCTGACTCATTGTTTTCACCAGTTACTCAAAGCGAACCTGGTTTTGATGGATCGATTTGGATGTCTTCTTCTGATGGTTGCTGGTAAATATCTCCCTCATTTAGCCGTTGGCAGACAGAAGCCACTTGGCTGCACTTTGTCTCCATAGCGGTTGCCTGGTTGGTCACTGGCACTGATTTGGACACTTCGCTTCTCAAGACCTCCCGCACCTGCTTAGAGCTTATTGCAATGGGAAACTCACGTGGTAATTCTGGAGGACAAAACAGAAACAGTCTAAATTAGCACAACTGCTAAAATAATTTAAGGGATTTAAAGGATGATTGTTTGATCTGTGGAACACAAAAAGAAGAAAAAAGTGACGGAAAAAGAAAGAAGTATTTTCAATACTGTGAACGTGAAAAAGAACATGGGTCTAACTCCAAAAGTGACAAAAAAGCACAATAAAAAGTAGTAGTCCAACTGACTTAGAGTTAAAAATGAAATTCTGTCATGTTTTTCCAAACCCTTAAGACTTTCGTTCAAATGAAGATCTTTTTGATGAAATCTGAGATATTTCTGTACCCTCCATTGACAGCTACGCAACTACCAATTTGACGTTTTAAAAAGTTCATTAAGAGATCATAAAACTAATCCATATGAATTGAGCAGTTTAGCCCAAATTTTCTGAAGAGATCGCTTTATTTGATAAACAGTTTGAATAAAGGCTTTTATTCACATATCAACATATGTTTATGTGGGAGGGGAGACAAGACTTTGAGCATGCAAAAAACACTGACGTAATTTAACGCCATGCTTTGTGGTGCCTTGTTTTAAAAACAACTTTAACATATAACAAACAATAACCAATCCAAAATGTAAAAATACAGCTTTAAACTTTGTGTTCATTTAATTCAGCTAAGGACACGCTGTAACGTATCTTCTATTGGTTACACGTCTTCACATGATAAGAATTAGTCAGAGTTCACCAAACTTGAACTTCGCAATGCTTTGAAATTCACATAAGCGTGCGTTTCCGCGGTCCCAAATTCACTTGTGTGGATGAAAGTCAAAGGAATGAAAAGTGTAGAATGACTGCTCCTTTATGTGCTATTCTGATGTCTTCTAAATCCATACAACCCCTTTTATGTAAGTATTAAACCAAATTATTTTGCATATTCAAACTGGCTATGCCATAGAAAATGGCTATCAACCAATGAGGTTTAACCCTTATTACTTTTTAACCTAGGCACATTGTGTCTTCCATATCTGAATATAGGTATGGTGTCAGAACACTAATATAGGGTATAATTAGTATTGATCACTTTCAATATGTTTTTATGATGCTTTCTTTGTAATTTCAGGAGCTAAACAGTATCTATCCCAATTTACTTTCATTGCATAGGAAAGAGCAACAAAAATATTCAGCATCTTTTGGTGTTCCATAGAAAAGATCGATCTGTTTGGAACGACATGAAGGTGAGTAAATGGTGAACTATCCCTTAAATAGTTAAAATGGCACCCAAAAATTTAGTAATTACATTTGTCGTGTTTAGGTTGTTTTCAGTAGTGTATCATTTCATACACACCCTCTGCTGCTGGGGACTCTGCATGTCTTCTGTGGGGCCCCTCCGGTGCAGACACGGGCTGAGCGGGAGAACTGCAACTCTGGGCTCTTAGCAGCTTTCCCACACCCACCACTGTGGGCTGCTCCAATGTGTACACTTGGATCCCCACGGTCCTCTGTTGATGAGGTTGCTGGGTAAAACTGACAACAGTGTGGAGACCGGCACCAGCCTGACCCTGCTGCTCCTGCCAGCCGAGACTAGTAGCTCTCACTGCATGGTCTACCTGAGGGGAAAGAGCCTGTCTCTCTCTTTGAGCCCCTTCGACTTGCTGCTGAGCGCTCTGTAGCTCCTGCATCGTTTCCCTCAGCTGAACTTCTAAAACCCCCACCTTAGTCTTGAGTGCTTCAGTTTCAGGCAGAAGCCCCAAGTCTTCCTCTCGCACCCATACTCCTACATGACGATAACTCCTTTCTTCCGCCTCAGGCCCCACACCGACTGTTCGCACCTCCCGCTTTGCACCCGGACGAGCTCCACCGACAATTACCGTCTCCTCGATTTCACATCCTGAGTCCTGGAGGGAGCCCGGAGTGGTAGGTGAAAGACTCCCTGTGGCTCTGTTCGAGGCTCCTGCCCCGTTTCCCGCCTCCTCCTCGGGTATGTCGATATAAAGGTCTCCTCTTGGACGGCTTCGACTGAACCCCAGCGTGTGGCCCAGGAATTTCTGGCTCTTTAGTTGCACACTGAGCTGCCTCTTCTCTTCCTGAAGCACAGAGATCTTCACTTGCAGCACTGGGATGGTCTTTACCTGCTCCTCCAGCTCCCGAATCTTCCGCAGGGCGACGGCCATCTGCTCCCGTACGTGCTGCAGATGGGCAGGTGTCGGTGAGACGGGTGTGGACAAGCCAGAGCTAATTGGCGTATAGGAGCCACCTCCCTGGGCACGATTGAAGCTGTGAGCACTGGACAGGGATGTATTGGAGCCGCCAACGCTGCTGTGCATGCTGCCCAGGTTTGAGAAACGACGGCCATCCTTCTCCTCCTCCAGCTTGCGGCGAGCATCCAGCAAGGTCTTCTCCACGCGTGCCGTACTGAAGTTGGGCCGCTGTGTACTGTGGAAGCCTGGCGCACAATAGGAGTATGACGAGTGGCGGCTGTCCATGCTGGCGTTGGAGCACAGCGACTCAGTGGAGGTCCACCAGGAGCCCGTGTAGCCGTAGCCTCGTGGAAGTGAGCCGTAACGTGGGCGCCGCTGCACTGGCACCTTCTTAATAGTGTTTCCTTTCTCAATATCATTGACATACTTGAGGAAGTCCAGGTCCAGACGGTAGCCGTAGGGGGTCTCTACAGAGTATGGAGCCTCTTGTTCCTTCCCGTGCAAGGAGGGGGGCGCCGGGGGGTTAATCTTCCCTAAGGACAGAGGAAACAAATTTAAACTGCAGGAAATCTTAGTCTAATCTCAGAATCAGACAACAGGAAAAAGAATAAACTTTACGCTATGATCAGATCAAGGATTTACTTTACTAGTTAGTCTCCTAAGTGCGGATGAACTATAGGGAAAGGATAATACAATCACAAAATACAAACAATACATTATGTGCAGAAAAAATTGGATCTTACCAGGAAAATTGGAGTCCATATGAAGCACCTGAGCCATGATTGTCATTCACCAGCCAATTCTCTCCTGGATAAGAGAGATATTGTTAGCATTTTCCCATTGAACTCATGAGATTTATGGCCAGCTTCTAGACCTCACTCAAAAATCTTTAAAGTTTCACTCAAAACTCCAATACCAATGAAATCAAAATTGAACCTTTTTTACGGAATATTGCAGAATTTCTTATAAATGATTTATACATGCACTTAAAAAAAACACAAAAAAACTGCCCTCGTGAATTTGATGATTACTTGTTCACCGGTGCAAGAGTGGAACAATACCATTTCCCCTCCAGCAACCTGTCATTCACATGAGTAATACCAAACAATAACAATCCAACAATCCAATCAATTCCCGATGTACAAAATCAAGTCCCACCTGTAGTTTTTTACCTAATCAGATTACTTTTCAAGTAACTAAATTCACAACAAAATATCTGAGTTACTTTTTCAAATAAGTAACACGTTACTTTGTTTTCCCACGTACTGACTGACAGCTCTTCTGTCCTCATAATGAGAGAATTGTAAGTGCAGAGGAGTTGTGTGCGCTGTGTAAACATGATGGTTACTGTACTTCTAGGCTAAATGTAAGTATTTACTCATCTCACTTGCACAAAAACATTCTGTTTTTCTCAAAATGAATAAAAACAGTGAAATGCAAACACGGAATATTATGCAAACCTACAATAATAAAATGTTAACCAACACAAATATACTTTATGGATTTAATCTCACTTTATAACCAATGTCGTTGCTGCTGACCTTCGATGATCCAATTCAAACATACTAATAAGCAAAAATGACTTTAGATAAACATCACATTTGTGTTTAATTTAATTTCGAAAATTAATAGTGTTGAATTTCTTTAGCAGCAGAGCTGAAGGGTTTTTTTGAGCTGGACCCTCTACTCTACAGGTGTGAATTTTGCATTTCCTTCAGCCTGAGGCTTATTCAGATCACTTTTGGTGTAAAATGGCCCAAAAATGGATTAGCCAAAAATATAACCTTTTTGTTATTAAAAATCAAACAAGCAAGCCCAGCTTAGATAAGGAGAAGTAACGCAAAAGTATGTGACACTTTACTTTCCATAAAAAGTAACTAAGTATCGCAATAACAGTAGTTACTTTTTAAGAGAGTAAGGCAATATTGTAATGCATTACATTTGAAAGTAACTTTCCCCGAAACTGGTCACAATAGGGAAGAAAATACGGTCCCATGTTATATTAAGTGGATTTAAGTATTATGTACTTCATTGAAAAATATGTACAATGTACTTATTGTGTTCATGTTGTATTGTAAAACACTTTTTGCTGCTATTGATGTGTGATACGGGTAAGGTTAGGGGCTGGTGTGGTGGTATGGGTAGGTTTAAGAGTGGGTTAAGGTGTAAGGGAAGGGTCAACAGTGTAATTACAAATGTAATTACTAGAGGTGGGCATAGATTAATTTTTTTTAATCTAGATTAATCTCACTGTAATCTTGGAATTAATCTAGATTAATCTAGATTAAAATGGCTCATTTGAATTCTGCCGAAGGCATTCAGAATGTGTGCTACCCAAATAAATAACATTGCAGGTAGTTTGTAAGGGGGGCAGGGGTGGAGCTAGACTCTATGGGGGTACAGTGCTTCATCTTGGGGCCCTCTGCAACCAAGTAATTTTAAAATTAAAACCGTAAAAAAAAAAAACGTAAAAAATCTGATGAATGCATATGTAATAATGTGTCACTTGTTGAGCCAAGTAAGCTTATGTTAAATAAAACACAAAGACTATCTCGTTCTTTTCTTTTTAATGCGCCCGATTTATATTTTCTCTCCATTTTCGAAACCATTCTCTACATTATACATTCACACCTCACGCCACACACTGTACTTCTGAGGCAAGTAGGCCTACCTTATACACCGTTTCAGTTCATATGACTCGCTCCAGTTCACGCGCTGGCGCCTCTGTGTCGTGATTATCTATTGTCTGCTATATTTACTTCTTATTTATTAAATCCAGGTAATTGGTTGATGAAACATTGATTAAAATTAAGATAGAATTAATACAAAACGAAGTTCACCTTAATGAAAGGCTTTGTGCTTTGTTTGAGGTCTCTGTGAAAGTTTTAAAGCAGTCTTTCAGTGCCGCTTTCAGAGCGCTCACATCCGTAACGGGGACCTGTCACGTAACACTGTTTCCCCTCATAAATGCGTTCACAAAAAATAAGGCAAATTGAATATTTTATGTTCTGTGGAGAGCCAACCTTACTTCATCCGGTGGGTAGTATTACTTTTTGTACTTTTGCCACCTAAAAGTTAAAGTTTTTTGTTTTTTCCGTTACGGATTTGTATTTCCCTCATATTAAATATAAAACGCATAGACTAATATTTTTCTAATGTCTAGAATCCTTTATTAAGGGAGTATGGATAAACATACGTTTCAATATATTGGTATTAAATGCCCCCTACAGTGCAATTCGGCTAGGTATACATCTGCGCTAAAATATCAAGGTGAAAGTCATCCTAGCTTGCGTAGGCCTAGTATAGACTCAGCTCCCAACCCAACTTTGAGAATAGATTGAAGGCGATATTTTTTTTATCACCCGATAAGAGTCTCACGTTAACGCAGCACGTAAACGCCGATAACGGCCCACCACTAGTAATTACATACATTAATTACAGCTGTAATTACATGCAGCTATTTTTAAAATATAAGTACGACATAAAAACATGTACCGTATGTACACAATAAGTCCATTGTATCAAATTATTAGTTTCAATGTAAGTGGGCTTTAGACTGTTCAGTTTCTGTTTGTTCCTTGTTCTCTTGTTTGGAGGAGAGGGGAGTAAGTGGGGAAAGTTTTCTGGCAGGCGACAACAGAAGAAAGAGCGTCTAGTTACAGCCTTATTAGGAATCATCTGAATACACTCTCTGTGATTCTCAGAATTGAGGTACTGTAAAAAACACAGGCACTATTGCTCTGCCTTTCTCTCACACACTTTTTCCATGATTTTTATCTCCCTTTCTCTCCCTTATTTTTCCTTACTCTGTCAGCTGATGATCAGGAGATTGCAGCTGACCTCTGCCGGCTCTTTCTTCTTCCGCTCTCTCAGTTGCCTATTGCACCAGAAGAAAGGAAGTCAGCCTTAAATCAATTAGATAAAATTAAACTGATGCATTACACGAATATGCATTTCTATAACTGTTTTTTTCACTATCTTCATCTGGCGTTTTATGTCTACTCAGCATTGCATCTTTCATAGCTAATGTGCCTTTTTGCCAAAGATTAACTTTCTAGGTCATTAGTTAGTGTGTGTGTAGGGGACGGCAGTGCCATGGGCTATCTCTGTTCTCAACATTAACAACATTTTAGACCACAGAATTGGGCTTCACATTCATCTAGAGAACTGCTGACTGCTCCAGTCATTTCAGTTCATAATGGGAAATTGCTTCACCCTTGCTGCCTCACACAAATCTTTCCCCTCTTTCTAATCTCATGACCCTCTCCGTCTGTTTATATTCTTGCCTGTTTCAGGGGAAAAGTAGGGCATACGGAAACTGACTGAACTGATTTGGTATTTTGTAGATCTTAAGTCGACAAAATGAGCACTCTTGCCCACTATCCATTTACATACATTTATACATTTAGCTGACGCTTTTATCCAAAGCGACTTACAATTGCTATAAATGTTAAAGGTCGCACGCCTCTGGAGCAACTAGGGGTTAAGTGTCTTACTAAGGGACACATTGGTGTCTCACAGTGGATTCGAACCCGGGTCTCTCACACCAAAGGCATGCGTCTTATTCATTGCGCCATCACCACCCCAAAAGCATGGTTGCATTGGAAAAATTCCCTGAAATTATCCCACATGACTCTCCATTCTGTGTGCTTTTGCTCACTTTCTTACACTTGAAATCTCACGCATTTAACAGGCCTCTCAGCTGCTTCAGCTGTTGTATTTGTTTTCTCTTAATCTTATTGAGGTATTTCTACCATTCAGGGGTAATATGTTAAGAACAACAAATATACTCTTTTTCACTGCAGTTTCACCTACCTCATTTTAAAATGTATCAGCATGTAATAGTCATGAGGGATAATTTCAAGGAATTTTTCCAATGCAACCATGCTTTTTCAGTGAGTATGGTTTCAAAGGGTTGAATGAATGATGAATAGAGTTATACTTTTTGGAAAACATGTTTACTAAACAATTGAGATGTCCATAAACAGATAAATATATATAATATTTATCATCATTATTTCATATTTATTTATTTACTAATGTTTAATGTAACACATTACATACTTTCATTAAAATAGAGATTTTGGGGAGAAAGGTCCCTTAATTTAATGTAAATGACAGGAGTCAATGCATAATGTTTAAAAAAACGGCACTTTTACTGTTAATGAACATCTCAAATAGCTATTTCCACCTGATTTAGCTAATGAAATTAGTTTTATGGTTTGTTGGTTTTGTTTAGTGATGTTTAATAATATTTCTGACTTGAATAAAAACAGTTAATTTAGATTTTATTAAAACATGCAGAGATGCTTAAAGGTGCAATGTGTAAAAATTTTGAATATCTATTAACGGAAATGCAATATGACATCCATAACTGTGTTTTCAGTGGTGTATAAAGAACTTACTTAATAAACCGTAATGTTTTTATTACCTTAGAATGAGACATTTATATCTACATAACCGTGGCCACCCCCTTCTATGAAGGTCGACATCATAGTGAAGTCATGTTTCTACCGTAGCCGAACGCGAACAAACAGCGCTACAGAGCGTGTTTCGTCACTACCTTGAAAGAGAAGCCACAGAAAGCTAGAAGCTAGCCATAAACACCGTGAGTAGTGACTTTTTCATTGTCAGTGGTGTACGGTGTATGGTGTACAATCCAACTACGTAATATGTAGTTGGATTGTTTCATGTAACTTAGTTCTTCTCCCTCGCTGTGTTATGGCTTTGCTATGTGGGGATAAATGTGCTGGTTACGTTCGTGAGACAGCTGATTAGTACTCTTGTCATTGACCGTAAAACAGTAACGTTACAGGAATCACCAACCCGTCGATCGCGGTCGACAAGTCGATCTTGGAAGTATTTTAAGTCGATCGCGAAGAGTTTTCAAAATCAGAGAAAAAAAGCCTATTGTGTGTAGTAAATGGTGACTAGGGGATGCAGAGGCGCGCGCACTCTTACAATCATGCCATTTTTGCCGCGCGCACCTTTGGGCTCATGCGGACGCGTCGAGTTTAAACGAGGCTTTACGCTATAAATATATAGTTGCATAGTTTCATGTGGTTCTTCTCCCTCCCTGTATTATGGGTTTGCTATGTGGGGGCAAATGTGCTGGTTACGTTCGTGAGACAATTAAGTAATTACTATTACAATATTACGTATTAAGACCCTTGATCCTCACCTGACTATGGCTTTGTAAACTTTATCCATGATGTGGTTTATAATGGACTGTGGTACAGAAACAGTTACAATGTTACACACCCTTGGCTTACTCTGGCTATTCTCTTTTGTCTCAGACGACGATATGTTTGTCCCATTTTAGCCACCGTAGCTTCTTCGAAAGGGAGGGGTGAGCAGTGGGCTGAGCCCTCAGTGCAACTCGCAGCCGAACCGCTAGATGTCGCTGAAAATCAAACACTGCACCATTAAGTGATCCATGTACATTCTGACAATTTTGTTTCTCGTTTTTGTGACTATTATTCTGTT
Organism: Siphateles boraxobius; assembly: GCF_051911475.1. Lineage (NCBI taxonomy): Eukaryota > Metazoa > Chordata > Actinopteri > Cypriniformes > Leuciscidae > Siphateles > Siphateles boraxobius. Next base: position 30,056,884 of record NW_027509193.1, on the reverse strand, counting down.
CGGGAAAATGAGGAACAACTGATGAGTAACAACTGAAACACGGTTTTATGTTTGGTTGACCAATCAGTGGACAGGGGTGTTTAATTCCCACGCATGTAGAGATCGAATATTCAACCAGTTTATACATTTTAGTTTTGTGTTTCCATCTGGTGAATTAGAACAAAGTGGGAAACAAACAAAAAACATTTGTTTATAATAATGAGAAGGGTCAAATATGTGATAAATGGTTTTGAAGACAAAAATGAGAAAACAAATCATCCGAAGGTACACAGACCTCAAGTCAACAGTATCTTAATTAGTGGGTTTTTTTATTCCCCTGCAACAGCCACAGATGAATGTTGAGTACGCTTGAGAAAATGTTAGGGTGTGTGTGTGAATGTGAGCGCTAACACACAGATTTGTGAGCGTACGTGTGAAAAGTGAGTGTCAGTGTGATGCTGACAGGGGGGCGGTTGATAAGCCATAATTAGAGTCTCCAGTAAAGGCACACAGCATGACAAACATCCAGCCCTCAGCAATGACGTACAAACTTCTGTCTCTTTCACTATGTTACAGACACCCTCTCCTCCAACCAGTCTCTCACTTTTATTTCTCTGCTCTACTATTATTCTAATATCTTCATATTTAGAGTTAAGATTTGTTAATGCTACACTTTGTTCCGAAACATGCTGTGCGTACATTCAATCACATTGCATTATACATTTAACTATTTAATCGCAGCCTTTGCGATTTGGTAAATCACACTTAGCAATATCCAAATGTCAATTTTATTTTGATTAATCATTCAGCCCTAACTAGCATACATAGCAACATGTTAAAAGCCACTCAGAACACTTTATCAGCCGCATATCAATGCTCTAGCAACCAACCAGAAAACTGCAGCACACCAACAGACTTCAAACCCCATACAACACATTAGCAACCACATAGCAATCACATAACTCCTTAACTCTTTCTTTCCCCACCAGCGTTTTTAAAAAATTTGACAGACAAATTTTTCATGGACCCGAAAATATTTTGTTTTATGAATATCTGACCATGCAATATATCCAAAAATAAATAAACAAAAAAAATTATATTCTAGCTACTTGCATTCTTTTTTTGATCAAAAATTTAATGTGGGTAGGTTTAATAAAAAATCTAAATTTGGAGCAGAGAAAATCAAAATCAAATCAAAGACTACATTTGGATCGGATTTAGAATGATCAAAACACAGATGGAGTCGATCGAGTCCATCAACACCCCCGAAGGTTCACAGTCCTATAGCTCGTTCTGAGTAACATTAGACAGTTTTGCTTTATATGCTTTTTAATGTTGATGATTGCGCTATTTTATAATGTGCATCAGCATCTGCTTACATATCCCTTGTTTCTGTTTCAGTTTCGCCTGTGTTTTGATCCGCAGATTCACTACTTTTTCAGAAGATGTGTAATAGCGCCCCCTATCATATAACAGTGAAAACACGAGAAGTCAGAACATTTCTTAAAGTCCCCCTGTAGTCAATAATTATATCCCTTAAAACTCATCTTTGATCACCAAAATTACATATTTAAACGTTTTTTCCTTGAAAAAAAAATCTTCATGGCTTAAAATAGCTTGAATGTAACTCTACACCCTAGCCTCATTTAGTATACGCGGTTTATTGAAGAATTGATCAAATTGGTCTGATTGGTTTCAAAGTAGTTTGCGACGTCAGAAACACCAATGATTTCAAACCACGTTTTGGAGAGTGTCTTTGGTTCACAGCAGTTTTAAAGAGAAAATACTCAGCAATGGTGACTGACTTATGAATTTGTACATGGCACATTAAAGCACATTACGGGGGAAAGAATTAACATTACGAAGGCAAATTTTACACAGGGCCATTCATATTGCATTAAGTCAGTCATTGTCTGAAAACTAGTGTTCCTGACTCTTGTCGTTTCAGTGCTGTGCCTTATGCTCCCAAACAATCTCCTTCTCCAGCCCACCACGTTCACCCTCCGCTGCCGAAAAACAGGGCTTCATCGGCTACTACTGCGCAGAGGCATGCGTGCATGTGTGGTGGTGACCTTCCTCCTCCTCTGTCTGCACATAAACACTGTCCTATTGAGATGACGGTGAACAGAACACAGTGTGCCCCCCTCCCCAGAAGCGCCCTGCCATTTCTCAGTGGCATGCTGATCTCTACCCTCCTCCAGAAGGAATGCGTTGCCCTAAAACCATGCCCTTCACTCATACCTCTCTCCCAACTTCCCTCGCTTTACATTCCAGAGCAGCGGAAGTTGACATCACCTGCCACCAGGGTCTCCCCCACCCACCGCCACATTATTAAGATTAGCAATCGAAGGAAAGAGGATGTAGGGAAATCTTATATCGGCCCACATTTGGTGGCTAGTAGGAGTAATTTTACCATGTTCGTGGAGTCGGGAAAACAGAATTCCTCAAAGCCCGTTTCATATTATGAAAACATGTCAAGGAGAATGTCTGGTCATTAGTTTCACTCAAGCGAGCCTTCTGAGGAACAGATAAACATAGAGGGGTTTTTGGGTTTGATGATTCAAAGGTCCCTTTATCACTGTGTGAATTTCAAGGTCAGTTCCCAACAAGCTGCTTCACTTTTCTTGGCTATGACGTGGAATTTGGGATCCTTATCTACAAACCAGGAATAAATTGACTCCTTAAATTCAAGGGAGCCGCTTGAGTAATTTGTATCTTGTCTAAATACAGCACTTAGAGTTAAAGGGGAACTTGGCAACTCTAGCCATTTCTTCGCTGATTTTCACTTTTGTTGTCGCATATTGTCTCAACGAGCTCCCCCTACAGCTGTGAGGCTTATATTTCACAACACTGTTGTAAAAAAACTCACTTGCGGCACCCTCCTCCCCTTTCTACCGCTGCTCATGTGCATTTGTTGTTATCGGAGCCGGCAAACTTTATCGTGTCGAACTATGTCTACCGAGGTGTGTAATACATCATACACAGCATCATATGGCGTGTGTGTTAATGTCGAATTGCTGTAAAGCAGTTTGTGTTTCTCGCTCGTTCTCGCTTCTCACGAGACGTCCTCTTTCCAACTTACCGGGACGTTAGTCCCCATGTTGCAAGGTTGGTTTTCCGCCTGGGAACGTAGGGGAGTGGGGAAAGTCACCATTCTCACCAGAACAGGTTATTAAACCATCCAAATGATTTCTAAACGGTTTTATTAAGCTGAAATAGTTGTCAAGTTCCCCTTTAAATAATTGACTGTAAAGGTCTGTGCGATATTCCAGCCGTTCACATCCTTTGGCGTCATACATGTGATGCTTTGTACATTTCGTTGAAATCTTACGCACATGGCATCCTTTAGCATCAATATGAGACGCAGAACCCAAGGCGTCATACAGGTGACGCTCGTCTAAATCCAACGCACATGGCATCGTTTAGCGTGAATATGAGACGCAGATCCCAAGACGTCATAACCGTACCCTACCCCAGACCTAAACCTAACCATAACGGTGCGTGTTATATTGACGCTAAAGGATGCCATGTGCGTAAGATTTCGACGAAATGTCATATGGCGTCACCTACATGACGCCAAAGGATGAGAATGCGTTGGATATTCCAGCCCAACTTACGCTAAAAGTATGTTATATTTCTTCCTGCAACTTTTGCATTTTGTCCCCATCCTGCTGGCAAAATCCAGCAGGTAGAGATCTCTCTCTCACACACACACACACACACACACACACACACACACACACACACACACACACACACACACACACACACACACCTTGTTGCATTTGTCACAGCAGGCAAAAGGTTTCCCTGCTTTCCCTTGCTCTTGCATACAACGGAAAAACATGAATGCAAGAATGCAGGACCTCTAACTCACTGTGCTGCAATGATGGTCTCTCTTCCCCGACCTCCTCGCTCTCCTCTTTCGATTCCTGCGACTCTCTTATGGGTGCCACCAAATTCCTGAAGGGGAAAAAAAGATGATTTATTTAAAGAACAACTCAAATTGTGACTAACGCTGGCAGATTCTTTGTATGATTTCGGTCGCACCCTTCGTTTTAGACCCTCAATGTCATCTCGAACACCAGAGAAGCCACTCCTCACGACTGCTGATCCAAAAAAGCCTCTTCTGTGAGAGACTAATTCGTCTTGGCTCTATCATCATTGCCTACCACCACAACACACCCTTCATAACCCGTAACCACAACAACATGTTACTTGGCATTCTGTCCTGAGCCTGGGAAAGCTTCGCGCTATGAGCGAAGTTTTTTGGTCCGGAGTCCTACCGAGTCAAACCCAGAGAGACAGACACACCCCTGCCGGACACACGGACGGCACCCAGAAACATTCCAGAACATCGTTGACATTCCCAAACTCTCAACAGCAGGGCTCAGTGGTTAAAACTCTGTGGTTAAAAATCTACATGACTGGAAAAATATCCTCAAAATCATTTATTTTCTGGTCATCTAAACCATTCTGAAGTGTCAAGTGCACGTTCTTCTGAAGCTCAACAATGATCGAAATGCATTTCTGCAGTCTTAGTGGTGAATTGATATGTTTTTATAGAGTAACAATCTCAAAGTGGGAACATTAGGTTACATTGTTCCAACACTTTTGTCATGCCAGTATCTAGAGGGAGAAAGAAACAGAGCTTTATACAGAAGTGACAGCCAAATCACAAAGAGCCATTCATTCAGCCTCAAACTCCACAGCTGGTTCTAATATAGTGCTGGGAGGAGCATGGGGAAGAGAGAGCTTGCCTTTAAAACACACGTAATGCTTCTCATTTGGCCACTGCTGAGAAAGTCCCATTCTTTCTGGAAAACAAAGAGAGAATCTTACTGTAATCATAAACTGGTTTAACGTGCGGTTTCTTTTTCTGGATGTTCTCACTACTGGTTTACGAGTAAATATGGACTTATTTTATTTGTCTTTGTTAATTTATTATTATTTTATTTTTTTGTGGTCAAACAGTTTAAATTTTTTTATTCAAAATCTAAATTAAATCTGGAAATAAAAAGAGTTTATGTAATGAAACAAAAATTTAACCCCTTAACTGTCAACCCCCTTTTTGAGCATAGACGTGAAAATGCACCATCCAAACTTAAATGGTTGTAATGCATTAATGCTGTGGAATACACACCTAAGGTTGGTCTCTTAATAATTTACTCTAAAATTGATATGAAATCAATGCCATATGTCTAACAAAGTTATGTTCCAAGTTTGACATTCCAATAAGATTTTGTTTAGACGCTGTACCAAAAATAGCCACCGGGTGACACCTATATTCCATTGAATTTATTTATGCGTTCTCCTGTAACAAATTAATAAATATATGTAACAATATCACTTCTATCACAAAACAGTTGCCAAATATGGAACCTTGAGTCATAGAACTTTCCGACGATATGCGTTTTGTCAAGATTAGAAAAACTGTTGAATAAAAAATAGTTAAAATATATTTTTTATATGAAAGGCCACTAGTGGGAGGAGCACGCTAAAAGCATTTAAAGTTCAATATCCATGGTAACGCAATGTCAGATTTCAAAATAGTTTTTGAAATTTTGAGTTAAGCTTTCGAATGACAATTTATGATGATTGCTAAAATATGTGCTATATAGACCTTATGCACCAGAGAAACGAGGGCGCCGTCATCTTTAGAATATTGTCTTTGAACTTCCGTTTTTGCGGTCGCTCTGTATATTTCTATGGCATCGCTGTCCAGGAGTAATTAGCTGGTGAAGTGGATTTACTTATTGTAGAGTTAACAAAAGTTATCATGAGCATTGTAATGTTTATCATAAGCATTGTAAAGCAGATGTCTTAACAAATGTCGACCGGGAATTTTTTTACGAGCAGTTCATTCATACCTATGCAAGATCGCTGTGAAAATACAGACCGGAAGTCAAAAGACAACGAGCGCAGCGCTGAAAAGGGGCGGGGCTACATAAGGTCTATAGGCAATAAAAAAAGAGTGCCAAGCACATACGGTGTAGGTGACGCAGTGAAGGGGAAGCAAAGAAACATTATGATATGAAATTAAATTGAAATTTTACACAAACCTATGGAGTTCATGCAGCAAAGAAAACACGGGAGACTGTGGGGAGAACCAAAATACTAAGACATTGTTAATTTTAAATGTTCACTGTAATTGTTACATGATCACATTGTAATTTTAAAAAAGATAGACACAATCATCCAAAAGATTGGGGTTGGTAAGATTGAAAATTCTCTTAATGCTTATCAAGGCTGCATTTATTTGATCCAAAATACAGTAAAAACAGTAATAATAAAATTCTTAAATAATCATTGAAATACTATTACAATTTAAATAACAGTCTTCTATTTTGATATATGAAATGTAATGTATTTCTGTAACGGCAAAGCTGGATTTTTCATGCTCAAGAAACATTTCTTATTATTATCAATGCTGAAAACAGTTGATTTTTTTCAGGGCTTTTTGATCAATATAAAGTTCAAAATAACAGCATTTTTACAGCATCTTTTGTAACATTATAAACGTCTTTACTCTCACTTTTGATCAATTTAATGCATCCTTGCTGAATAAAAGTTTTCAATTTCTTTCATAAAAAAAAAAATCTTACTGACCACAAACTTTGCAATGGTAGTGTAATTAGCAAAAATAAATACAAATAAATCTAAATCAATTTTTACTAGTGGTCTCAGACTGTACTGTACATACAGTAGACCGCACTGTATATCATGTACATGTATCATGTCACAAAACATACTGTAACGTGATTTTTAGTGTACTTTAAATAAAATCGTGGATAGTGATTTATTTTGAATAGGCTAATCATGCACATACAACAATAGCTAACTTTACTAGTGACGCTCAAAAGATTGACACCTAAAAACTACACAATTATGTCTAGTGCCAACAATACAAATGTCCCCTTCCAACCACACATGAAGCCATACAATGTCAAGCACATACTTAACAAAATTTCACAGCCTTAAGATAGAGGAGGGTGATACTGTGCACTGAACTATTTGAGGGTAGTTATAAGGGTAACGGTCCATTGAGAACCGTTGCATACGTGTACGAACAGCACATGAGTTCAGGTTCAGAAGGAGTTACAGGAAAGGGAGCTGCAGTTCCCCAAAGACCCAGAAACTAGTCGGTCCCTTCCTCCCAGCCGAGGAGTAGCGGAGACTTAAAAATGAGGGAGGGAGAGAAAAAGAGAAAAGATTACAACAGTAACAGAGTACAGCAAATTTAGCAGGAAGGAGAGCAGAAAGACACAAAGGGAGTAGGTCCAGTATGGACACCAGGAGAGGCTAAAACAGCAAAGGGTGATATTTAAATGGAAATGTCTAGACTCTAGAGCAAAAATACTTTAGGCAAAGGCAGCTTTGAGACTAAGAAAGCCAGTGTGAGTCATTTAAAATTCCATTGGCTTTACGTTTTGTGCTCTTTGCTGACCATATGCGGCAAAAAAAAAGCACAGCAGGACAAAATGAGGCTTAAGGAAAACTTAACTAAGTCTCAGATAGGGGGTGAAAAATGCTGCGATCAGAACAGAGTCTCAAGTCCGTCCCAATCGCGATTGTATTCAGGGCATTCCTCTGACCACTCAAGAAAACATACGAGACAAAGACGGAGCTGTGCCGTGTCTTTGAACTAGTCTTTCAACAACTCTTAAGGCCCGTTAACACCGAGAACAAGAACTATAATGACAATTATATTAGCGTCTACATCAAAGGATGATAACGTTATGTTTATTATAAGCTTACACTATGTGTGCTGTAGTTTTGTCTATGGCACAGTAAGACCAGGGTCAGAAAATAACTTTTCCATTAAGCAGCAATATTTGCCCCCTGATGATACTGATATATATATATATATATATATATATATATATATATATTATTTTTTTACCTTTGTATGCGCAAATTTTTATTAATGGTAACAGTCTAAAGTAGTCTGATTGATTTAAAGTCCCCCTGTGGTGAAAATCAAGCTTTTACTGTTGTTTATATATGTATATGTGGTGTTTTTAATATGCTTTGGACAAACCATGTGCAAATTCACAAGTCTACAGCATTGCTGAGCATTTTCTTCTTAAAACTGCAGTGAACCAAAGACAGTCTCGAAATCGCTGGTGTTTCTGACGTCACAAACTACCTTGTAACCAATCAGATCAACGTGTGATCGTCAACAAGTGGATCTCTGAGCTGGTGTGAGTGAGTGGAGGCGGGCTAATTTGCATATTCATAGAACCACATATAGTAAAGGAGCCAAGGGTGTAGAGTTACATTCAAGCAATTTTAAGGCATGACGAATTTTTTCAAGGAAAAACATTTAAAAATTTAATTTTGGTGATCAAAGATGAGTTTTAAGGGATAAAATTATCGACTAAAGGCGGACTTAAAAAATAACAAAAAGAAATATGATGGAACATGAGCAGATCTAATTGTAATGCCACAATTAACACTTTTCATTCATTTTCACATTTCACATTAATCGCGAGTCACAATAGATTTAGTTTAATTGTACAGGGCCAATTTTTCCCCTATTATCTTGAATTTAGGAGGCATTTTTGTTCATTTCTGAGGCCTTGTTAGACTAAGCTGATCTTAGAGGAATACTTCTCCATTGGTGGTCCAAAGCTGTTGTTGTGCGAACAGATCCTGTTGATAGAAGAATAACATGCAGAACTCTATGAATGACTGCGCTCTTGTTTTAAGGACGTTTTCGCTGGGTTAGGTGTTATGTAACGGACCTGCTATCCATGTGTATATATGGGGTGCATCAATGCTCCAACCAGAACCTTATGAAGAATTATGACCAATGCTGGAAAGCGTCCACATGCCCTGCACACACAGGGCTGTTTTTTACATTAGGGAGTGGTATGGAGAAAACGACGGCATCTACAGAAACACCACGGCCTGAAGCCAAAGCTTAAGGTCCAGGGAGGGGCTTCTCCCCGCTCACGTTACCGCCGAAGCAGGAGCAGAACAAACACACTTCGCGAAGCCATTGGTCATTGTGCTGACCTCTGACAGGAAACGGCCTGCGGGTGGAGCTGGGCAACAGGAATCCCCACAGACATCCAAATTTACCCCTCTAAATGAGAATTAACGGCAAATTCCTGCGAGACCCAGGATTACGGGTTATGGAGAAGCTGGGGGAATATAAATGCTTAAAAGAAGAAAGAGACAAACAAAAAAGACACTTTGTAAGTGTATAGTGTCATGCAGAAGCAATAAGGTCATGAGTATGTAAGGGGTGGCGATTCATCACTGTGGTCGGGACAGCTGTGGTGGGGAGAATTTAGGGGGTTAGTCAGACTCTACTCGCTAATGTAAACAGAGTAAGGGAAGCAGATTTCACGGGGAACATTCACAGCCTCGGCCATTTCCAGGATCAAGCTCTCTCGTGTGGAAACCAAACTTTTTCAGAGTGCAACTGTGGAAAACATCCTGACAGAGCTGAATATAACATTACTATGAAACGACGAGTGTGCCTTGAAAGTCTCGAAGTTTGAGCAGAAGCTTTGCTAAAGAGTTCATTGAGACTTTCTAGGTTAGACGAGCAGCAGCACACACCCCAGAACACATGTCCCACACATGAAGTAGACAAACACTGAGACACACCTTCACTCTAGGGACTCAAGTCTGTTCTAAAATTTCCACCCTCGCCTTCAGATTAATGTCTTCTCTGGATGAGAATGCTTCATTTTCTGATAGGCAAAAGAAACTTAGACGCATACATTGCACAAAGGTGCAAGTTGCTCCCAAAATTATTTGTGCAATCCGCCATATTACAACATGTTCTAAATCGATTATGTCTTAATGTCGGCATGCAACGGAAGTTGCGATTGTCTTTTCTTCCCTATTGATATGTATGAAACCTTCTTGAACAAGAAAAAAAAAATGAGGGCGGGACTTCATCCTCAGGTAATCGATTGGATGGTTGTGGTTTGACATTGCTACGATGTCATGTAAGTGACAGGTTGTCCCGCCCTCGCGCCAGTAAACGCATCATCAGAGAAGAGAAGAGATTAGCTGCAAGATGGAGGGGAAGTTTTTTTTTAAGAATGCGAGGGTAAATGAATTTTAAAAAATGTGCACGGAAAATAAACAATGCAATATTCCATGAAAAAAAATACATTTTGATTTCATGGTGACCTTAAGCTAAATGTAACCAAAACTGGTTTTTTTTTTTTTTAAATGGCCATGTTTTACTCCACAGCAGACACTATAATATTTGGGCAAAAGTTGCAAATTGTAAAATTGAGTTTAAAGTCACAATGTAACGGAATAATGTGTAGGCTACATACACGCACACACACATACATACATATATATATATATATATATATATATATATTTGTATAAATATATATATATATATATATATATTATTTATATATACACACACATATACACATTAATCCTCCATACACAAATATATAGTATAATTTTTCATTTCCTATGCCAACAAGCATGTTTGATTTAAATCATTTTAGTATTGTTAGAAATTCTGTGAACCTTGACACAGCTATGGTTTGTGCCGCATCATTCGTTTGGTGGATGGGGATTGTACTGATTTTGGTATTGAATGAGATATGTGATAAATTGTTTGAGTCTAATTTTAGAACAGGGACAAAATATACAAATGTGCCTATAGGGTTACCTCTAACTCATTTATAGTTATGTTTCTGTTGATTAATGTGCGCTGTGCCTGTCAAATAAAGAAATAAAATAAAAAATAAACATTCAGCAAACAGAATGATGGTGACTGTTTGCATACTTAATCATTTTTGCTATTGTCTACAATGAATTTAACTTCACATTTAAAGTGACAGACAGATTTACACACCTATCAAGCAGAATACTGCTTGCTGAGGGGAAGTTAAAGTCAACGTGACAAGCCATAAAATTGCTGAGGATCATTTTTAGACACAAAAGGCTGCCCACTTTTGCAAAGATCCATGTGGGCTATAGAAATAATGTTTTTTTTTAGCTTCAAAGCATCGGAAGCATTTCCTAAAATACCTCAGGAAAACTACAAATAGACATAAATGAGAAGACAATTGCTGCCATATAAGTGACTATAAAGGCTATAAAATGAATGTGGAGAACAAACGGGTGTCTTGGCAAATCTGAGCACAGTCAGAGACATGGTCGAGTTAATTGGTGGATATTTGTCTGAGATTACTGTAGTCTTTACCTCAGTAAAAAAAAATTAGCAATGCTGTCAAAGAGAAACCAATGAGATCCCATTTGTGATTTTTCTTTCCTATGTGGAGGAGCGGTGTCCTGGGAGGATGTCATTGTCAACAATTAACTTAAGTGACATGCTGAGAAACATCAACAATTAATGGAAATTAAAAGCGCTCGAGACAAATTCGCGTAGTTCTGTGGCTTAATTTCATTAGTCTTGCAAACAATATTTAGAAGCCCAGCATGTGGTCCACCGTGCAAATGGGGTTTATAACCGCGCATTCCTACGCGAGGAATTCCACGACTTCACCCCGCGCGCCAGACGACGCTCAGAAGCGACGCGTCGCGCGCATTTCATGAACTCCAGAGACTGCGCACTACGACTATACGAGCGCGTGATGTAATCACTTCACAACCTAAACGAGGTGTTAAACATACGACTGACAAGAAAGAAAGTGGCCTAACCCCCAAAACAAAAACAAAAAGTCGCGTGGCGTGACTGAAACAATAGCCAACACTAAAAACCTTCAATGGCAGTTACAAATAGGGACTAAAGAAATGACTTAGCAAACTACAACTAAAACATTACCTTTCGTGATAATTTCAACTAAAACTTAAACTGAGTTGAAAATGTGTCATTCCCTTATTTTTCAAAATTCTTTCCAAGATGTTCCACGATCAGTAACATTCTAATTTAAATCAGACTTGTGCAAACATTAAAACGCACGTGTTAAACCAAGCAAATCAAGGCCCATGAATTCAAAGCCAAAGTGATGAACATCTGGAAGTCATGAAAAACTCCAGCAGTCCCACCCTCTCCCCAGAGTCACAGCAGTCACGGGGTTTTTATTTAATGAAGAATTTACCCCAAACCACCGCACTCGTTTAATCATCATCTCCGTCGAGTCCATTTAAATGATACGATTACAAGAGCAATATTCAGATAAAACACATAAAAGATGTTTTATGTTCAGGTTGACTAACAAAAAGAGCGCGCGCCCGCAAACAAACTCATCTTTTTATTAAAAACAAATGCTTTCCTAAACACTTCAACCAGTTTACCATATCCAAAATGAATTGAATAATTCTACTCGCGTGTATCTGAACTCTAAGGATCACACTATTAAAGGCATTGTGCGCGCTTCCCACAAAAGATGCATGCGGTTTCATTTCCATATGCCTATAATAATGGAAAACAACCAATAAAAACGAGCGTTGCTTTTTTTTTTTTTAAATGAACGCAACATAAATAATTCATATAATAGCTAGGGTAGCCGGTTTTAAATGGTGAATGTGAATCCCCATCATGGTACCGTTACTTTGAAACTCAAAGTAAAATCGAGCAGCACAAAGACTGAAGCATCACAACCATGAAAGCAAATGAAAAATGACAATGTACCCGTATACTGTATAATTGCATGATTTGTTTCTCACAAAAAGCACAAGGTCGAGCAGACAGCATGTGTGTATTGTCACCTACCCCCTTCCAGTCCCCTCAGTCGATAAGGCCAGCAGTCTCACTGACAGAGACAAAAACACCGCAGCCAAACCATGAAGCGAACCCCTCCCTCTGCTCTTAAAGAGCCAACGCATGCATACACTCCCAGTATCTTCCTCAAATATTTGCTCTTTTTATTTTTCACTTCAAAAAACTTCGCAATATTGAGCAAATTGTTTCAGTATACCATTAAAAATCAACATGATTTATCATAATTAATTAATACAATAGACTACCGGAAACATATTGAAAATCATTCTCAGTATTGAATTTATTTTTAATGCGCTTACACTGAATCGCTACATTGAAATTTGTAATTAAAAAACGATACTGATATGCTGGGGGCATGACGTCATAATGACCTTACGTCATATGTGCAGCTGTGCAGACCGATATACGGCAATGACGAGCTCATTCATCGTCCGTATGTGCTGTAAAGCCGCATTATTAACAACATTAATTTGTTATTAGGTCGCAGATGGACAGGCGCGTTTTTTCTTTGTCGTTACATGTCAATGACACTTGAACATATGGAGGTCGTTTGAGCAGCAGACAATCAAGCTGTGATGAGATTAAGAGCTGCATGTAGAAAGAAGCGGCTTCGAACCTTCCAGCATCAAAAAAATATATGAATTAATATTTTAAAATAATATTAAGTATTTAAAATATATTTACTGTATAGAGAATATATAGTAAATAATATGATTTATATTTATGTACATATAATACACATGTATTATTTACCTTTAATGTGAGTCTATATCTGTTAGTGTGTCTAAAACTTAAAAAAAAAAGCTGCTATGAAAAATCAGGAGAAATTTCTTTTAATACAAAAAGTAAAATTGGAAAAGAAAAAAAGACAAGAAAACAAATAAATAAAAAAAACATTTTGGTAATTAAAAAAATACAGTATTTAGACCAGCAGTTTGCACAGTATAGTGTCGAGACAGGCAGTAGAGGTCATACAAACATTAGAATAGTGCAAGACGGATATTACAGCAGTCCAACTATGGTAGGAAGGTGAAAGTATTGCTAAATCAGGATAATAGCTACATTCAAAAAACATTTCATCTTGTATCATCACAAATTGGTAACATCTAAATAATTCTCCTTTTTTCCAGTTTACATACTTGTGCATAACGTGGATAAATTACATTAATGTGCATTTACAATAACGTGAACATTAAAACGCCTTCGTGTCTGAAAAATAGGATTCGGTGCAGAAGTGGCAGTCAAAATTCACAGCAGTCAGTGCAGAACGTTAGTGTGCCCTTTTGTTAGTGCGGTGTGAAACTTTATCCACAGTAAATGACTATATTAATGCCATATGCTTCCCTCCTCCTCTTCAGTTACCTAAAGGGACACACATCTAAAGAATGATCAAGGGATCTTCATTCTCCACTATACACTCGACAGTCTTGAAACAAATCCAGCTTTTCTTTGCTCATCAACATCAGTGCTTGAGCCAACAGCAGAATTAGTTTTAAAAACAGTTTGCACAAAGGATGTGATAGATTGAACGTGTCTTCTCTGAGTGAGCCGGTCTCTGGCCTCAGCCTGTCAGCCGTTAGTCTTGGAAAAGACATGACAGAGAGCTTTCACAAACACTTTAATCCACTGAGTGCAAGCAGATAAATCAGACAGCGCTATAAGGTTTTATGTGGCAACACGTTCTCTCATACACACACACACACACACACACACACACACTCACAAATGTCTGGAAGGATTGTGGCTCGTATTGCTGCCCTCTTTCTCACACTCACACAAGCGCACGAGACGAGAAAGACAGCACAAACAAACGAAAAGAGGAAGTGCAGGGGAGCATCTGAATGCCGTGTGCCGGTTAGATCCTAAAATTACCTCTGCAGTGGAGCAAGAAGCTAATTTTTCTCGACTGATGACTAGTTTGAGCAGTTATGCTGCTGTGCCCATGAAGATCGTAATGACTCTGTTTACAGCAGATAACCTCTCAGAGTAAACAGACTGAAGAGAGAGAGAGAGAGAGAGGCTGGCTCAGGAGGGCTTGTGCCTGAGAGAGGAATGTGCAGTGTGTTAGTGTGCGGTTGGGGGGGGGGAATGATGGAGCGGCAGATCACGTCTGGTTTTACATCCACCCGCGCTCGGCTCCGCCACACCTCAGCACTCCACCCGCCGAAAACTGGACCGACTGAGAGAATTCCTGTAAAGATGAGTAAGAATAGATCCATGATTTGAACAAATCCCCTCTGGTGACTCATGGTGGTCCTGGCTCTGACAGCCAGTGAACATGCACTACAGGAAGTGTGGTTTGGATGGGGAAAAACAAAAGACACCTAACAGAACTGCTTAATATTTACTGTTAATTTATTATTATTATCATTATAATATATGCACTAAACTTATACACATTAATATTCATTTATTGAATGTAGAACTGTATATTAGTATGTTGCCTCAACAGTATGTTTCTGTTATTTTAATTGAATTATTATATTAATACTATTATTTATGTTCATATTTTTATTGTCATTACATAAGTTTACTTGATATTTATTCATATTTGAAGATGCAACTGTATATTATTTAATTGTCTTAAAAGGTAAACAGACAACGCCTTCATTCATTTTATTTTCATTTATTACATAATTTTGTTTTACCGTATTATTATTAATAATAATACTACTAACAATTATAAATTTATGATATAGGTATTTCATTTCTCGTAAACATTATTATTTATTTATTGAATGTAGTTCGAACTGTATTATATTAGTACATTGTCTCAACCAAAGGTGAATAGACACTTTCAAAATTGCATACAATTTTTAAATAACAGAAATTAAAATATTGTATAGCAAAAATAGATGTTAACACAGTATTATTATTTACAATTCTCATGGTTGACAGGACGCTCACATCAGGCGCTGGGTCACCATCATGAACAACGACCCTCCGAAACACTGCTGAGCTCTGCTTTCTTGTCATTTCTTTAGGAATAAGAATTTTTTACGGGACCAGATTGCAAGCCCTACGCTCAACCCTCCTTTATCCCGGCTTGGGTCACATAATGAACAAAAGTACTGATGATGATGAGCATTATTATTTGTTAGTCACAATGAAATCAAAATGGACGATTCTTATTATTTTTTTTACAGAATGTTGCAGTGTTTATTATGAATGATTTTTCTGTGTGCGTAATTATTATATATTTTTAAAATTCATGTACACTCCTCTCCAGTTTACTTCATGACGCGTGTCTGGGACTAAATATCCTCCACAACTGACTGCAAACTAGAGATGCGCGGTTGGCGGTTATAGCTGCGGACTCCGCGGATAAACAGCGGATCAGGCGGATGACGTGACGGAAATTTTTTTTTTTTAATTAAATTCGGGCGGGTGGCGGGCGGTTTCTAGTCTCGCGGCTGTCATCAGCAGCGCCTTGTATCAGTGGATGGCGGGCGGGAAAATTGGTCAAAAACGTTGGTGCGGATGGATGGTGGACGGATGAGTTTTGTGATGCGGTTGCGGATGAAATAATAGCCCATCCTCGCATCTCTACTGCAAACTGTCATCCAGATCTGCCGCCATTTAGTAAGCAACGCACAACGCAATCAATTCCCGATGGAGAAAATCAAGTCCCGCCATTCCAGAAGCAGTTTCACTCGGATATACGTCACAATAGGAAAGAAAAGACTAATGCAACTTCCGTTTCATGCTGACTTGAATATTATTATTTTTGTTATTTCTTATTTAACTAATTATTTAATACAAAATTATATTTAACTAAAAACATTAATATTATGATACATGTAAATTATTATAAATTTTATAAAAAAAAATGTATTGAATGCAGATTCATTTTTATATTAGTACACAGTCTGTGAACATGCTGTTTAAAGCTAAGACAGTCTCATAACACACACAATTGTTTTGTTTAAGAGTAATTGGCTGCTATACAACTAGCATGAGTCAGGGTGCACAGATTTTTAATTAGTCAGATGGGTTTAGTTGACAAGTAACCAGGCTGTGATGACCTGTTCTATTTTTGTACTATCATCTATTTCAGATAAAACCACAAAACGTAACAAATAAGTGTACATGCTTAAGGGGCTGGTGTTTGGGTGAGTGAGGAGTGTGTGGCGTTACCTCTGTGTCGGTGTGGTTGGCAGAGGCAGCGGTCTATAGAGTTGAGGAATTTTCCGGTTGATAAGGGGAAACAGAGCTTCTCTCAGTTTAGTGTAGTTCCGCTCCATCTCTCGATGGTATTCCTTCTGATCTGAGCCAATCAGAGACTTGTTCTTCCTCAGAGCATCCTCACACCTGAGTCAACAATACTGTAAGTTAGTAGGTTAAAAAACCAAACACTGAATCTCTACGTATAGTATTCGTTCAGATACCATGTTGATATGTGGATCAAGTAATTGTCAGCTTTAAATGGAAATAGACTGTGATCATGACTAGGACCATAAACATCAAAACCAAGGCCAAAGCAAATCAATTTTTGATTCATTGCTTTTTTACTTAATTCAAAAGCAAATATTCCAAATTCACACAGATTCAATTGGATTTGATACAGTGAAAAGCGATTTGCTTCAGTAACATCTTCAAATGCTTATAGACAAATCTCAAAATACTTCTCTTTAATATGTATCTTAAGCAGGAAAAATAAGTTTATAGCATCAAAAATGAGTTAAGTAACACTTAAAAAGACCCAAAAAAAAGAGAGTTAAAAACTGTCACCAGTTGGTCATAAACTAATTGATTTAATTAAATATTATATTCTCATTCAAATTACTTTTGCTAGTGAATCATTTTAAACCCTAAAAGTAAATGAATTATGATTTGTTAAAATCACATATGAAGTTGAACATTGGCAGGATTTTTAATCAAAGCATTAAGAAACAAATGAATCACTAAACGTTTCCAACTCTGCTAAAAAGTGTGCGTGCTTGTGTGCAGGAAAGTGTGCATGAAAGTCACTCCACCTTTTAGTGAAGTCTTTGAAGCAGAGGCGCAGTTTATTGTGGTGGCGGAAGAGCTTGGGGTCCTCGGGAATTTCAGACAGGAAGACCTGAGCCACCTCCAGCGGACCCTGTGTGACAACACGTACAGGTTCACATCCGCAAACAAGCCGACATACTGGAAAAACAGAAAACAAAACATTTAATCCAAAGGTTACCTGATTAACAGTGGTGCCAACACTACCCTGAAGCACCATCTGGAGCATCTTTGGGTCTGCAGGTTCCTGATGGGTGGCGAAGGCCAGTTCCTGGGTTTTCTTCTGCATATCCTCGATCGCCACCTCCATCGGCATCAGAATGATCTGTAGCGAGGAGGAAATGCAGTTAGAAAAGCCTGTTTCTTGTAGCAATTTACAAATCTCCAAAACAGAAGCGTCCCACACCTCCTCTTTGTGGATGACATTGATGCGGGTCTTGATGTAGGGGAAAGCGTGGGAGGTTGTGAGGATGGTCTTGCGTTTGTACTGCTCGTGCAGGTCGCCGTGGGCCCGACCGTCCAGCGTGAACGGCGTACAGTACATGAACGTGCGCAGGTTATAGTTCTTGTCAAAGTATGTGATGCGCTCCTTCAGCTCGTAAGTGTCAAAGAAGGGCTCCACATATGTGATCTGAAGGTATGCCTGGGTAACATAATCATACACAGCACTCTTCAATATGGAGATATTATATATATATATATATATATATATATATATATATATGTATATATATGGCCTTCAGTCCTGCACTAGCGTTCGTTTCTAACCTTATTGGGGTCCAATTTGGTCTTGTCAACAGGGCTGGAGTCCTTGATGATCGACACCACGTCGTCACCAAATCGTTCCGAGTAAAATTCCTATAAAGGAAATAAGCATATTCCTTACAAATAATTGTATTAAAAGCATCATTTGAGATGCAAAAAACAAATGGGTGGACCACGGTCCTGATATTGACCCACGATTTGCCCCCCGGACTACAAATAATTTCTCATAAAATTAATATAAATTGTAAACAGTGTTTCTCTTTCTTTCTTTTTTCAAAATGCAGGACACTTTCAAACATAAAAAAAACTATTTAAAAAAAAAAAAATTTTTTAGAAACAATGTAAAATAAATAAAGTAAAAAAAAAAACAGCTCTACTATTTCATGTTGAGAAAAATAGCAGTTTATAATTATTTATTAAATATTGTATTATAATTATAAGTCAGTACATTATTATACCATGGTCTCTCTGAATACTCGATTCTGATTGGCTGGAATGTGTGCAATAAAACCGCTTAATGCACATGTAGCGACAGACAGACAGACAGACAGACAGAGATTGGAGATGGCGTTGACCACACACATTCAGGAGCACAGAAACACATCAACGCTGCTCCGTGACTTTAATTAATAAAATGCGCTGTTTTTGAAGTAATTAAACTCACAGCTTCGTTGTTGTTGTTAGAGAGAGACACTCAACAGACCCAGGTAATCATCTCTCTCGATAATTAATTCAAATAAATCCTATAATTCATTCACTGAAATGAATGTAATCTTACGCACTACTTTAATTTTGCAACTGACAAAAATAACCGTCAATTTAACACGATCCCTTACTTAAATTACAACTAATATTAATAAACATTAATTTTTACTTATAAGAAATAATAAAATAAAAATAATGGTATTATCAACAAAGTAACAACAGCCATTATAATTTCTCTAGACCAGAAACAAACCTCCAGTCTATGTGAGATCTCGGCCAGTTTGGTGATGGAAGGCTCTTTATAGACAAACTCCTGCTCATCCAGATCCCCAAAGCGGCATCCATAGAAGCCCACACGGAAGTAGGTGCCAAACATCCTCTATGGCCTGAGCATTGAGGACAGGAACAATGGAGAGACATGTAAAGAGAGAGAAGAGCATTGTGTGTCACATAAAAGCCTACATAACATCACTTTAGTGTGCTTCATGCTTAAGGACACAACACTGATGGCATGGAGTCAGGATCTGAATGCGCACACATGTGCTCGAGGCACCGACTGCTGCCCTTCTTGTGAAATGGCCTTACATAAGTGTGTCAGAGATGGTGAACCTTAGAGTGAGATGGAACGGCTTGAATTTTATGTTGGGTAGCAAAGTTCATGTTCACTCACCAGGAAAACATCCAGACCGCACAGGGGGAGATGGACGGAGAAATACAAAGAGACAAAGAGCAGAGACAGTTAGTTTTTGTGGAGGAGAGAATTCTTTTCTAACATAAACTGTAACATATGGTACTGATAAATACAGGAGCACAGTGTGATCGAACAGCCTTACCTCCCATCCTGAACTCTGTGTACGGACACAGCAGGAGACACATCATCACCGACAAGACAGAGAAGACATCAATCACACCTCTAAACCACACACACATTACAATAACAGAGAGCTTTGCACCAGAGGTCAGCAATCAGTGTTTGTGGTCCAGATCTTGGCACAAAGACCGGTTCCAACCAGAGCACAAATTCTCGTTATATATATACTTCAATTAAGATTGTTAGTTTGGTAGGATAATTTACTATTAATTATTACAATTAAAATATAAACATACCTGCATAACATTCTAAACTTTAAAATGACCATAAAAAACCATTAGTTTACAGCTCAGATAATAAATAATTGAATAAAACTAAGATAAAATGATAAACCTCACATTTCAGCCTAATAAATGATTATGCATGTTTTATATAATTAGTCTGAACAAAAACTGCAGATGCTGATTCATGCAAATTAACTGTGACGGTTGGTAGTGCTTATGGAAAAGCAGAAATACAGCGGTTACCATGGTAACCCACACCTCTCAATATAATAACTACGTTCAATATCAGAAAGGAGCATTTTGGTCAATTTGATCCCATGTGTAAAATCTGGAGTACAGAATTTTTCCCACCATCTGAGCAATTCAAGTTTCTGATAAGATCAGGATATCATGTAGCTAAATCGATAAATTTAATTAAAATGACATTTTAAATAATACATCAGCACAATGATTTCTGTCCAACTGCCAATTTCACATAATGCAACTAAGTCAGCAATCACTGCGAAACTTGTTCACATAATCTAAAAAAGTGCATTGCAATTTTATTACTAATAAATAACACTAATTTATTTATTATTATTTATTACTGTGGTTCTAATACTGAACGAAGCAGCAGACAAATTAACCAGGATAAAAGGATATATTTATTTACAAGAAATAACAGTTGCCTATTTAAGAATGTACAATGAATACTACTGAAATAGCCATTCAACATACTGCCTCCAGAAACCGTGTAAGATTGTTTGGACCTTGTTGGAGACATTTCTTCCTGTGGCAACAAACCTGATTGTATACTTTGTTGAAGGCGTCCTGCAGTTTACCGTGGATGGAAGCGAGCTTCTTAAAGTCTCTGTTGGCCTCGTGAATGGGACAGAGGATCTTATAAACCTCATTTATGGCCTCGTACATGGCGGCCTAGAGGAGAGACAGAAACTACAGTCAGCCTTCACTGCACTAATAATCCCACAAAAATGTGTGTCGCTGACTTAAAAACAAGTCTAAATCCCTTTTATTCCCTTGGATGCTCTCAGGTTCCGTGAGCTCTCACCATGTTGAACGAGGCAGCTGCTTGCTCCAGAAGTCCCACGAGCCCTGACTCACTGAAGTACTTCCCTGAACAGATGCCCTCCTCTTCTGGGGACAGGATATCATCAGACACCGCAGACTCCTCCAGCACATTGGACGAAATACTCTGTGAAATGCAATTCAAGTGTCAAAGAGACTAAAAATCTATTCGGATCGATTTTTGTTCAATTTATTCCTCTCTATACATCTAAAACATTTGTATTAAAGCATTATTAATTTATAAACATTATTCTAATAAATTGTCATTTTTATTTGACGTAATATAATGTTTGCAAATAAATATGGTATGATTAGTATAAATACTGCAATGAGATAATTATTTTCATTAAAGTAAAAAATCATATTTTTTAATTATTTTTGTGTAAACATTTGACTGTAAAATGCAAATGCAAGAGTTAGATTATTTACCAGAGTTCCCCTTTTCACCGGTTAATTTCCATGACTTTTTCAGTTCTTAATGAATACTGGATAAAGAGTTCTACCAAATTAAACATTAAAGAGCAAACCTTAACTATAAAAAAAGTATATTTGCGACGGGAAATTAGATTTTTCAAATTACCAGACTTTTTTGATTTTTTTACATACAAAAAAATAAAAAAATAATTTTGTATTATTACTATACTATTATAGTATTTTTCATTTCTTTTCCCCGCCATATTTAGTAAAATAAATAAATAAATAAAGTTTTAGCAATTTGGTCATGTGTTTTTGTCATTTTTCAATCGTTTTTATTAATATATTTCTATATAGCTTTAATATATTTTTATGTCAGATTTAGTCATTTTAGTACTCCAACTTATTTTGGTTAGTTTGACAGGCAACATTTGTAATATAAAGCTTTATTTCAATTATTGGAAAATAATTTTAACAGTTTTAGTTAACAATAACAAAACCGGCCCAGAAGAAACATTTTAGATAATTTAAAAAAAATTCTTCAAGCATTCTTCACGCTTTTTTTTATCAATCAAGCCTAAACACACGGAGCATTTACCTGGAAGGACACACAGCCGATGGGGAGGTAGCGGCAATCTTCAAGCATGTTGAGGTACTCGGCCACCAGGGCGGCGCTGTGCACCAGGCAGTGTGCTGCCTCCGCATGGTTCCCTCTCTCCGAGTGCTTCCCTGCCATGTTCTGCAGCCAGGTGAGTCTCAGATCTGGAGAGTTCTGATAGCCCTTAGCAATCCTACACAAAGAGAAGAGCCACCTTCACATACAGCACAGGAGCCACATTAGACGTCCTTTGGGCTTCATGGAGAGAGAGCACTGACCTGTACATGAGGTCTAAGAGCATCTCTGGGTCCTGCTGGTGCTCCTTCATCTTCACAGTGTCAGTGAGAATCATGTGGAGGTTGAAGACGAGATCCTGAACCTACAGAGACGACAGCAGAACATTAGCATCATATTAGTGACTCTCCTAGAAAGCATCATTTTTATGGTAGATATAAATTGTATAAAAATCTATCCTTAAAGCCTGGTATTTAAAATTATAATTGTCAGACAAATATATATTTTTTAATGGAATAGTTTATTAAACCTATAGAAACAAATCTTTAAAAAAAAGTATATTTACACACACACATATTATATATATATATATATATATATATAGGGTTTTTAGGGTTAAAGGGCACATTAGTGGTGGCGTTTGGGTCCCCATGTGGGATTCGAACCTACAACCTTTTAGCTGGCCACCCAGATTCAAGTGTTTGATACCTGCTCAGGGAAGGTGGAATCTCTGAGCTCCAGGTCATCCTCAGCATACGTGAGGATAGTTTTTAAAGAGCGCCGCAAATGCTCTTCGTTGAAGGTCTGAGAGGTTCCCACGAGTGAAGACAGAGACATGGTGACCTGCATCTTCACACGGGCAAAATTCTACAGATCGGGAGGAAAGACACAGGATTTGATTTGGTTTATCACATCTTTGTAGGAGAAATCTGAATCAAGTATCAGAGTTTAATGTGACATTGTGTCTTACGTTGCCGATCTCAAAGTTCTGTCTCATGAGCAGGTAGAGGGAGGCGCTGGCGTGGCTGCGCACGGAGTTCACGCTGCTGCTGCAGTGACGCAGTAACCGCAAACATAGGTCTGCACAAAGCTCAGTGTCCTCCTCAAACAACATCTCTGGGAACTACAGAAACACGTGCAAAGCTTAGCTTCTTCTACACTTTCCTTCGTGATCTATGTAAAATAAGAGGCCGTGTCTACACAGAGCTGACCCGAACAACTAAGAAAAGTCTAAAAGTCCTAAGTTTTATTTCACAACAATGATTTTCAAAAGACAAAAATAAACAGCATGAATAATTACACTGTAAAAAAAAAATCTGTAGTAAAAAAATGGCAGCTGTGGTTGCCAGAAATTTCCTGTAAAAATTACGGTAGAAACATTTTAGGTTTTACAGACTTCATTACAGATTTCATTATCTGATATAATGTTAATTCACCAAACTATTGAAGTACCAATATCTGTTAGCTCATCACATGCAGCTTTTTCACAAGAAAATTATTACTATATAGAAGCTGCACACAATGTGTCATTCACACAAACACTAAACACCATCATGGTAACACATGAAACGCATGAAATTTTAAAAATGCAATTAACATTAATTTAACAACATAATGTACATAACTGATTAGAAAAATATGAAGAAACAGTTATTTTGACAAAAATAAATCAAATGTGAAATGTCACGCAGGGAATTGTTGGAATGTCAATTTACGTTTTTTTCGCTGTAAATTATACAATGACTTCTTGTTTTTCACTTCCAAAAACTGTAAATTTAATGGTATTATTAAGTTTACTGTTAGATCTATCACAGTTATTTACCATAAAGAGTATGGAAACTTTCTGTTAACCAATTAACAGTTTTTCACTTTTACCGTTAAAATCACAATCATTTTTTACAGTGTAGAGTTTTGCATTAAAAGTTTTGGCTGATACCAATAAACTGATAATTATATTAATCAAATGAACTATAACCAATAAATGGCTGATACACAAATGCTATAGTATTTTGTCTAACACCCCTGATGCAGGAAGGGTTTTGCACCAATGTTCAAAACTCAGGGTTTAGGGTTAGCCAGACACAAACCTTATAGACCAAAGCTCTCTGTGTGCTGAAGCAGTGCTGCAGGAAGAGGGCGCTCTGGTTTCCTGCCATACTGTGAAGGAGGACTCTCAGCACACCACTCAACACACTCTCCTTCAGCTCTGACATCACCACCGTCTGATGCAAACACACACACAAACACTTTTAATCTATGATACACGGATGTAATGCATGGTATCTGTTGGAACTGCATTCAAATGTGAGCAACAATGTCTCCTTTACTTTCACGATGATCTCCAGTGTGTCCAGGGCTATGAGAGCAGCTTCTGTTGCCAAGTTTCCATCCACTACCGACTCCTGCTCCATCTCTGCCTTGGTTCTGCGCAGAGACAGTGTTTACTGTAAGCTATTCATAGTGTCCATCTGACTGACACACACACACACACACACACACACACAACTGCACATGTACCCTGTGATTACGTGATTCATTAAGTCGACTGACAGTTACAGCACCGGCATTCAGATGTCCAATCTAAACAGCAATGGAAAGATATTCAAAAAGGGAGAGAAAAAAAAAAAGACACACTTATCCACTCTGTCTGCGTTCTGTCTCCAGTGAGTGACGTTTTTCCTCCAGCGGACATTCTCCTGACCTCCGTAAGGACTCCGCTCTGAGGAACGCACAGGACCAGAGATGAATGACAAATTCAATGCATCAACATTTACTTGGGCAGAAGTACCAAAAGAGCATCTGTCGTACCTCTGCAGCGGCGGACCATCTCCTGTCTTGCTCCGATGGTGCCGAGTATGGCCTCCTCCAGACGGGCCTTCATGTCCTGAGACTTCTTAAAGGTCACACTGTTGATCCTGTCCAGGGTCTTCTTCCCCTGAGAAGAGGCACAATGAACAGGACGATCAAAACATGTTAACATCCAACACACAAAAAAATCTAGTCAAAATTCTAGTGTTTTAACAGAAGAAACTTATTTTTGTGAATGTTAAAGGGGTCATGTGTTTATCTAACATATGACTTGTTTATCTTCTGTGGTCCTGCTTACAATGATTTTGTACCATTTTCTAGCCCTTGGAATTAAACAGGACGTTCAGACAATTATAGTTTTAAACTGGCCCAGCCTTAATATCAGCCTCTCTGTAAACCAGTA
Organism: Siphateles boraxobius; assembly: GCF_051911475.1. Taxonomy (NCBI): domain Eukaryota; kingdom Metazoa; phylum Chordata; class Actinopteri; order Cypriniformes; family Leuciscidae; genus Siphateles; species Siphateles boraxobius. The sequence continues at coordinate 30,031,366 of NW_027509193.1, read as the reverse complement.
CATGGCATTCATAAAAAAAATTATTAAAAAAATATTTGCAGAAAGGTGCCACTCATATAACAATCGCAGTCCTGTCATGTGGGAACATTACATTAGCATTTTTATGTATTCCCTCCAATATATAAAACATTTCAGTAAAAAAATATTTTTTTATTTGACAAAATACAGTTTCAAATAAATATGTTATTATTATTAGAATAACTCCCCAGACGTGGATAAAAAAAAAAAGTTTACATTTAAAATAATCAGATTTTTTCAGATAAAAAAAAAAAAAGTTAGGGGAAAGTGGCAGGTGCAACTTTTTCAGAAACAGTACAATGTTTGATTGACTTTCTCAAATTGTATTCTTACTGTTCCTTTGGTATCAAAGAAAAAAACGTAACAATCCTACTTTGACTAGACGGGCCATGTTTCTAAACACCAAATAGTCATTATTGAGACTAGGGATGTGCCTGAAGCTGCATACCTTATTTGGAAAGGCATGGAAAATGAATAACTCATTCTACAGAGCCCCTAAAGGGACATAGTTAAGATTGCTGCCTTGAAACCTTCTGCCGGAACTAGACTTGTGTACGGCCGTTACCGGAAGCCAGTGATTATAGTTTCTAAAGTTATAAATATGGATATTTTTCTTACAAAAACGCACCCCATTAAGCCCCTGGAGCCGTATGGAGTACTTTTATGATGGACGGATGTGCTTTTTTTGGGCTTCAAAATCTAAGGTACTATTCACTCCCATTATAAAGTTTGGAAGAGCCAGGATATTTTTTAATATAACTCCGATCATATTAAGCTGAAAGAAGAAAGTGATATACACCTCGGATGAGTAAATTATGGAATCATTTTCATTTTTTGGGTGTATTAACCCTTTAAATATTATAAATGTATTCACATTCACTGACATTGAGAGATCCATATTAACCCACTAACTTAAAAAGATAAGAGGGGATTGTGGATGTACCTTGTATTCGAAACAGGACAGACAGAGGTGAAGAAGATCAAGCATTCGGTTGATTTGTGGCACAGACAGGTCTGACACCCATCGCTCCAACAGCCCTGCGTCTGCATTCTTCAACACCCACAGGAAACAAACCAGCAGCGTCCTGCTGCACTCCGCAGAGAGGGCGCTACACTGACGGCCCGCCTGACCGAGAAACAAACACAAACACATTTACTATACACTCACAGAAAACAGAAAAACACAACAAAGCCGGGCTTGATTAGACATCACATCCGACAGCCTGTTTGGGACAGGCATATACAGAGGATGTCCACTCCTTACACACCCATATGTATAATAAACACGCTAATTTTCTCAGCCATACGCTTGCCATTAATATTCACTAATGGACAGGAAACAGTGTTGTACACCTTCAGGGGAAGGAGTATATAATAAATCCCACACTTGTGGAGGAGGGCGGTACTGTAGCAGACAGAATGAGCAGGAGTAGGTGTGTGTGTGTGTGTGTGTGTGTGTGTGTGTGTGTGTGTGTGTGTGTGTGTGTGTGTGTGTGTGTGTGTGTGTGTGTGTTTGTGAAGGGCTCCTCTAGTGGTGATATTAAGACACTGCAGCTGTGACCTCATTCAGTTGAACTTGAGGGAAAATTCCAGAAGACCATGAACTATCACAAGTAATTCTATTTCTGTTGTTTGTCTTTTCTATTTATTCTTCTAGAACAGCAGCATGGGTAAAAGATGTGGACTCAAAAAATAAACTGTATGTGCATAAATATAGCTTATTTATTTCTAAAAGGTATTTTCTTATTTTGGGGATTTTTTTTATTTATAAAAAAAAAGAAAAGAGGAGAGTGATGTGATGTGATGTGAAATTGGGGAATATGACCAGAACCAGGTGAACTGCTATGCCACAATTCTGAAAAATACATTACTGTTCAAAATGTTAAGGGTAAGTAACATTTTTTTAAAAAGAAATTAATACTTTTATTCAGCAAGGACACATTAAATTAGTCAAAAGTGGCATTATGTTACAAAACAATTTCTATTTCTATTATCAAAGAATCAAAAAAGTAAAAAAAAATTAAAAATACACAAAGATATCAAGCAGCACAACTGTTTTCAACATTGCTAATAATCAAAAATGTCTCTTAAGCATCAAATCATCATATTAGAATGATTTCTAAAGGATCATGTGACACTGAAGACACTGAAAATTCAGCTTTGATCACAGGAATAAATTAGATTTCAAAATATATTACAATAGAAAATAGTTATTTTAAATTGAAATAATATTTCACAATATTTCTGTTTTACTGAAACTTTGATCAAATAAATACAGTAATCACAAAAGACTTCTTTTAAAAACATTACAAATTATGAACAGTAGTGTAAGTTCACAGTCTTCATTCATAATCATAACAGGACTTATTAATGGTGATTAGCGAGTGGGTACTCACCACTGACGGCAGAGTGAAGGGGTTGGCTTTGGAATGGGGGAGGGGTGAGCCAGCTATCGCCATGGCAACAGACTGGCTGATGGTGCCGTTGTCTGGGTCGTTATCGTCGACGAGCGCCGAGGCGTGACGTACCCGCTGTGGGGACGTGTCTGGGACATACAAAGGTGGAGAGATACAGATCTTGGCTGAAATGGGACTTTTGTTCAGTTTTTAATGACTCTCCAGAGCTCTGACCTTTGGAAAACTATTCAAGTCATAAACAAAGTGTTCATATAAATAACCGAAGAAGAGATAAGCCGACTGCTCTATTGTGGGCACTGGGCTCAAAGGATCTCACTAACCGGTGAAGTCGTGGAGAAGGGGCAGCGTCTCCATGACGATGGGGATGAGTGGCAGGTAGAGCTGGGCGATGTGTGAGCGCACCTGAGGGTCTGTGTAGCGGGGGTCCGCATCGTGACTGCACAGCAGAGTGTGCAGAGCACTAATGGCCTTCTTGTGGAGGAAGAACACACTGAGAACGAGAGAGAGAGGTGTGAGCTGTGTGATTACAGAGTTAGAGAGTCCATGCATTTTTAAAGTCCTGTTGTGTCTAAGGGAGAGTCATTTACTCACCCTCATGTTGTTCCAAACCTGTATGAGTTTCTTTCTTCTGCTGAACACAAAAGTAGATGTTTTGACAAATGTTGGTAACCAGACAGTTGACAGTATCCATTGACTTCCATAGCGTTTTTTTTTCATTCTATGGAAGTCAATGGGGTCCATCAACTGTTTGATTACCAACATTCTTAAAAATATCTTCTTTTGTGTTCAACAGAAGAAATAAACTCATTCAGGTACTCACAACTTGAAGGTGAGTAAATGACGACGATCTTTCACATAGCAAATCATGCTAATAATAGGATCAAATTTATTTGTTCCATAGCTTGTTCTTTGCTTCTTTTTTTCATGCTTGACTGTTTACTTGAATAACTGACTTTGACAAAGTTAAAGCAATAAAAGTCATCCGGATATTTCTTTTAAGGCTGGAATGCACTACAAAGCTTTTAAATAAAACTATTTTTAAACACTAGGCATCACTAAAACAGCACTAAACAACTGAGGATCACACATAACCAGACGTTCAAGTCATTCTGAATAAAACAAACTGCAAAAACAGGTGCCTTGATGCTAAGAGATGTGTGACAAAGGAAAACGGTCACTGTGTCTGAAATCGCATACTGTCTACGTTTGAATACGTTTGAATTTTAACTTCACAACGTTCTTTATAGTATGAATAAATACTATCCGCAGATAAATCATCCATCCATCTTCCAAAACGCTGGTCCAATGTGGCTGTAGTGTAATTTCACACAGGTGTAAATTAATCTTTAATTGATTATTAAATTGTTTAATTAAGGCTTGTACATTACTACTGGAGCTGCCAGACTGTAAGCTTTTAAATAAGTTTTAAATGATTATTAAACAGCAAGCACAACCTATGCAAAATTGGCAGCCCTTCCGGCGCGCTCAGTGTCCGAATTCGCTCCTTCAAGTGGAGTAATGTAGAGAATAGTGAATGAGGGAATAGGGGGCAATTTCATACAGCCTATGGCATTCGACAACTAGCATCGACTCCTCCAGTCTGCAAAGTGGGACAAAAGTCATGTAGTGCATTCCAGCCTTTAGCTATGGAATCAAAATTGGCATTGTGAATGTGAACTTTGAGTGAACCTGATTTTTTTATTTTATTGTGACATTGTTACAACAAAATTGTGTTAATTTGTGTATATTATAAAAAATAAAAAATAAATTTTTATACCAAATTGTATTGACCATAAGATGAAAGTAATCAGCTACTGTCATGAAAATGTCTAAATGTGTATCCCTAGTAAAATACTTGTGTAGGAACGTTTCTCACCCCTCTCCATCTGGCTCAAGGATGAGTGACAGTTCAGCCAACAGAAGGCCAGATAGAAAATGCTGATGGCGGAACGGCACCGACAGTTCGAACATGCTGACCACACCCTGATCCTGAACATGACTGGAGAACGCTGAGCTCTACGAGAGAAGACACAGAACATGTCTGCTTCAGAAGCGCCATACTATAGTGAAGTGCACTTTATTTCCTAAGGGAACTCCTTTGAGTGTGTCCAGCTTGATATAATGTGGCAGACAGCAACATAACATCCATCATGAGAGGATTTATTCTCCACAGTGAGAAAGACTTTACCACACACTTACAAACAAATCAGGAAACTCTACAGCACTGACACTACAACTACGATTATGTGACTGTTGTCAGTTTATATACAGATTTGTAGAAGAAAGAGCACTCTCCCTAATCCAACATGAACACCCAGCTCTCGAGAGCGGATTCAATTTTAGCCACTGAACTTGTCAAGCTTGAGGAGTAAAGTAAATCTGCCTGCAGGGTCTAATAACATCCCTCACACTTAATCTTGTATCATTTCTTATTCCTTTAACTCCTTCATCTCAGACGGATTATGTTTATTGAAAAAAATGCATTTGTGGCATAATCTCAGTTACCACTGAAAATTATTCCAGCTCATCTCTCTTCATAATTTTTGTTTATTAAAAATTCTAAATTGTGGTCGTGCACAGTAATGCACTTAAACTTGAAGTAAACATGGCACAAATGTTAAAACAGAAACATGAAAGCCATATTTTTGTTAAAAGTACTAAAATGTACACTGGGGTCAGTAAGATTTTCTTATCCTTTTTATTCAGCATGGGCATATTAAATTGAACAAACGTGACAGTATAGCCATTTATAATGTAAAACAAAATCTATTTCAAATAAATGCTGTTTCTTTCATTAAAGAATCATGACCAAAATTATCAGTTACACAATTTGAAGCAGCACAACAGTTTTCAACATTGATAATGTTTCTTGAGCATCAAATCAGCATATTAGAGTGATTTCTGAAAGATCATGTGCTGAATTATTAATGATGCTGAAAATTCAGCCTTACCCTCACAGGAATAAATTAATAAATTCAAAGTTTCACTGTATTTTTGATCAAATGAAGCCTATTTTTGTATAAATTAAGCCTTGGTGAGCATAAGAGACCTGTATAAACACATTTAAAAAAGCTTACTGACCCCTTTGGAATGGTAGAGTATTACTCTGAAGCAGGAGGAAAAAAAACCTGCTTTACAGATAGTTACATAATTTCCCTGTCTGATACACTTCCATGTATTGTGTGAATGTTACCAGGTTTTACAGGAGTTTTGTGGTCATCACATGAAAGACTGCATATAAATAGGTCTAAATAGAATTTGCACTGCATGCGGAAAAAGCAGCACATTTACGATAACAGCAATTACTGGGGTTTTTTCAACTGTGTTAGAGTGTGTGTGTGTGTACCTGAGAGGTAGTGGAGGATGTGGAGGGTGAGGGGGACGCGGGGGGACTGAGGGTGGCACAGGGCAGGTTCAAGGTGACGTAGTGCTCATGACTGCAGACGATCCGAATGAAGTCCATCCTCAGCGCTGTCAGAGAGCTGGGGTTCTGCGCTGTGTGGAGCTTATTGTTAATCTGCAGACACAAATGCACCAAACTGTTATCTGAAATGTTCTAGGGCAAAATCATGAACATCTGTGACACATTTTCATGTAGTGTTTTATGTCTTGTTCACTAAACCACCAGCAATCTATTTTAACCAGGTATTATGTGTGCTAGCATAAGCATTTAAATTAAAGGCTCACTGAAGTGCCATAAAAAGCGCAGTATTATTCTATGTCTTTATGTAATTTCCACTGAAACAGGAAGACAGGGTGGGACATTTGAACAGCTCCTCCCCCTTTTTAAAAATAGCCAATAGCGTTTCATTTTATATCACAGCTCAACCAGGGCCGTGATCTCGGTAAAGCAGCAGTTTCCTTCTAATATCTAACTGTTTCTCCTCCATTTTAATGGTTTGTTTGACACTAATGTGAAACCAGACTTCATTCACCCCAATGGAAAGCATATGTACACTGTCTGAATCGCTCCCCATCCCCTGTATAGTGCACTATGTGCCATTCACCATGTAGAAAATAGTAAATGTATGAACAAGTGACTGATTTTAGCCGCAGATTCAGCGTCTATATGGGAGCGGGACACTTTAGATTCTAGAGAGCATTTAATTGGACAGAAATTCTGATGAGAAGCTGAAGTGCAGAGTGATGTTATCAAAATCATTGATCCAATGGGCAGAAGAGAGTTTTGAATGCTTATATCTTCTAAATGTGAATTTTACCATTGTTTTGGAGCACACTAGCTTAAAGATGACAGTAAGACTAACATATTCATACTAATAGCCAAAAAACTTCAATTTTGATTTCATTCTTTTAAGTCATTCTTTTCAGTGCAAATACAGCTTTTATTGTAAATAAGGCTTTTTATAGAAGAGTATTTGTCAAATCAAATGAACATTGTGCCAAAGAAAGCAGGCGATAAACTGAGTTTTATTTAAAATATATATTTTTGTGTACATAATATAGTGATCATGGCATAATGATGATCTAATGATGGTTAAGAACATTATATCTAAGCATACATTCAGATTATAGGGTAGTCAGCATTTTAAAGTGCCCCTACTATGCTTTTTTGAATATTACCTTTCATGCAGTATGTAAAGGTGTAATAGCTGTTTATTAATGTAAAAGGTCTACAAAGTTTTAAAGATCAAAGTGGGTGAGAAATGAAGTGAATTTAAATGAATCCACTTTGCATGCACTTCCAAAGGATGAGGACTTGCACTGGAATTGATACGGTAAAAGTGATGGCATCATTACTGTTTGTAATTCACTGTTTCAAAGTGCTGAGGAAGCCTCCCGAGCTAAAATTCAGATGTGATAATAGGCTCTTCGTTTTTGACACGTGTTGCAAGCGGTAGACAAATCACAACAGACTGGGCCATCTGACCAATCAGAGCAGAGTAGGCCCACGGAGGGGTTTAGAGCGACTGAATCTTCAAACGAACCGTTTTCAGACTCTTTGAGAATTAATGAGGTGATGTACAATGTGTATTGTGAAACAATTCAAGTGGTTTTTGACTTTGTAAATCTATTGTAGGAGACCTCCAAAACAAAATGAGGAACCTTTAAACTAGCATAATAGGGGCACTTTAAAAGCTAATTTAGTTGTATCGACCATAATGGGAAAGCTACATTGCAAAATACGCAAAGGATGCATGCTTGTGTGTCTGTGCAAGTACCTGTTTATAATATGAGCGGATAAGGTTGAAAATAAAGCCTCTGTCCATGAGAGACAGCAGGTCATTGAGGAAAAAGGCCAAGCTGCTGTTTAACCTCTCCACAAGCTCAACATCCTGAAACACACACGAATATTGGCTCAGACAGAGATAAGCATGCTTCCTGTTGATTCATAACAAAAGTATACAGTCATAAAACAGAGTAGAAACCATCATAAAGTCTCAAACCTCCTCTTATCTACATGAGGTCTGTGTTCCTCCAGCAGTAAAATGAGATCCGCTGCTCTTTTACCTTTTGATATCTGCTGGCTATGTCTGCGCTTATGGCACATACTAAAGCAGCAATGTCATCCACAAAGCGGTCTGGGAAGCGCTGGCGGCGGGGCACATCCAGGCGTGAGGACAGGAACAGATGATGGGACATGCTCTTCACCTGTTATCACACATAGAATAATGAGTGATAGCATCTTAAACTTTCATTCTGCTGTATATAAACCAAACACTAGGTTTACATTTTTTTTTTAAATATTAATAATTGAGAATAATTCTGAAATAATTCAGCTGAAATAATTCACTGGAACTAAAAAGGGATAGTTCACACAATTTTAATTCTATCATCATTCATTTTTAAATAACATAATGTTGAGTAAATTAACATTTTCATTTTGGGTGAACTACATTTAAAAGACAATAAATATTCACTATCCACTGACACATTTCGGATGAGAACAAAATATTAAAGGAACTAAGCAGGAAAATGACATTAACTTGAGAACATCAACATTGTAATTGACCTGAACTGAATCAACACTCAACTGACTTGAACTGAATAATGACACTATTGTCGTTTGTAGAGCTGAATTGAACTCGTTTCAAAATTTATGAACAGTGACATGAAATGGAAAAGCATTGAACTAAATTAGCTGAATAATGACACAAGCTGGGTCTCGTTTCGAAGGCTGCGTTCTCCGGAGGTCAATTCAGATAAGTAACTATTATAAAATTAACTGTTGTTAACCCTTGTGAAGCGTAAATTGTTGCAATTTCTTTATGACTTTGGAATATAACGGTAACTTTACTGAAATGAGGCAGCCTCAATGCCGACAAATGCGACCTCCAGAGGACACATCCATCAGAATGAGACAACTATTATCTTCTGTAGAGATGATGAAATTTGTTTTATAATTGATGAATTTTGCAACATAATTGACTTATTTTGCACCATAAATGATGAATTTTGCAACATTAACAGTCATTTTTCTGTTCACTACTGTCAAGCTACTTTGAAACAATCTGTATTGTATAAAGCACTATTTAAATAAACGTGACTTGACTTGAGTTATTGATGTAAATAATGCGCATGGTTGGAGGTTGACTGACAACTAAAAAACTCATCTCTTCCGTGAGTGCTTAACAAAAAAAACAAAAACAAAAAACACTTTTCTTCTCCTTTAAATCCTCCCTTGGCTGTTTTTTTTTCCTACTCCGAGCAATGTCTGAACTTTGTATTTTGAGCACTTCTTTCGTTGTTCTTGCCTCTTCACGATGACTCGCTTGCGTTAGTCCTCAGTTGTAAGTCGCTTTGGATAAAAGCGTCTGCTAAATTACTAAATGTAAATGTAAATGTGACTGACCATGAGCTGGAAGAAAAACCAGGCCTGCTGCAGAGACGCCTCTCTCACGGTACTGGTGCTCACCACCAACTGGAGAGCTAACTCTTCATGAAGTAACTGAACGCAGAGAGCATTATTACAAAATATGACCCCATGAAGATTTTCTGAACCACACACAATAAAGGCAGGATCACAACATTGAAATAAAATGGGGTACGAGATAAAGTGCCTCAATGAATGGTTGAGTACATAAATGAACAAATGAAGGAATGATTAAACAGGAGAGTGCATGGGTGAGTAAATGAATATGTGCTCTACCTTCTTGGCGACCTGCCTGGAGGGAGGACAGAGAATGGAGGAAGTCTCGATGAAGGCAGACATGCGATTACTTGCACGCTCACTGGCCTGTAGACCAGTGGGTGAACAGAAGAATGATGGTGATGATGATAACATTCAAGATGATGATGAAGAATGGAAGACAGAAAGATAAGAGAGAAGGAAGAGGGATAAAAATGCCTGCTGGATGCACAAACCCTCATTTTTCAAACTCAAAACCACCAAACTTAATTCATGCTATGTTAAGGATAATGTACAGTCAGCTGGTCATTAATGCAAAATAAGCCCTGACAGGGTGATTGAGGACTTGTATAATCCTGAAGGGTTTGATTTTATGGTTAACTGACTGATAACAAGTAGACTGGTGCAAAGCTGTGTAATTAGCCAGATAGTATAGAATTATATAAAGAAATATTGGTTGATAATTTGAAATTATTTTAATATGCGAGAAGAAAAAGATGTCAGAGTGCTACAAGAGACAAGAAACTATCATCATCCATGTAGCAAGCTGGTTTTCAAATACACAATTTTGCAATGGTACAAAACATTTGAATAAAACATCAGAATCAAGCACTCCATAATAATAATAATAGTAGTAATAATAATTCTTTAAAAATAATGTACGGGTGGATATGAGCATCTAGAATAGACACTGTAGTAGTTAACTGCATTGGGTTACACTAAATATATATGTTGGTATCGATGGTAACTAGACTCCTACCAAGGCAGGAGAAGGACAGCAGACAAAGGAAAGAGAGATGAGTTGACTGAAGAAGAGGAGGAGGCATGAACACACAACCTTCTAGACAAATGCTTATACACACTCAGACATAGACACACATTTACAAAGACAGAGCCAAATGGACAGCAGCAGAGGAGCTGGCACAAGATTACGGAGTACGATTACAGAAGTAATACCAGAGTGAAGGCAACGAGAGAGTACAGGATGATATGGTGTACTGCTGGAAGACTTCGACTTGCTAGCATGTAAAAGTTGAGAATGAACAACAAGTAACAACAAGTAAAGTTAAGAGTTTGAGTTAGTAACAATTAATGTTAGGGTTAAGAGTTTGAGACAGTAACAAGTAATGTTATGGTTAAGGATTTGAGAGAGTGACAAGTAATGATAGGGTTATAATAGAGTTCAAAGTTTGTGAAAGTAACAAGTAATGTTAGGGTTAAGAGTTTGAGACGGTACCAAGTAATGTTAGGGTTGAGAGTTTGAGACAGTACCAAGTAATGTTAGGGTTAAGAGTTTGAGACAGTACCAAGTAATGTTCAGTAAAGAGTTTGAGACAGTAACAAGTAATGTTATGGTTAAGGATTTGAGAGAGTGACAAGTAATGATAGGGTTATAATAGAGTTCAAAGTTTGTGAAAGTAACAAGTAATGTTAGGGTTAAGAGTTTGAGACGGTACCAAGTAATGTTAGGGTTGAGAGTTTGAGACAGTACCAAGTAATGTTAGGGTTAAGAGTTTGAGACAGTACCAAGTAATGTTCAGTAAAGAGTTTGAGACAGTAACAAGTAATGTTATGGTTAAGGATTTGAGAGAGTGACAAGTAATGATAGGGTTATAATAGAGTTCAAAGTTTGTGAAAGTAACAAGTAATGTTAGGGTTAAGAGTTTGAGACCGTAACAATTAATGATAGGGTTAAACATTTTATATAGTAATAACTAATGTTAGGGTTAAAGGTTTGAGACTGTAAAAAGCTGTATTGAGACAGTTATAGGTCAAGTTAGGTTGTTTGTTTTAAAGGACAAATCCGGCCCAAAAATGAACGCCGTGCTTCGTCCTGGTCGATAGTCACAGTTCAGCTCACGTAGCACGGGGTTCGTGGTTCGACTGGTCGAGACTGGCTCCTGCTTGTATACGCGAAGTGTACTGTCTTTATAAAGTATCTTCTTATTAAACTCTCTGTACACTTACAAAGTACTCAATGCTTCGGTTTGCAGGTAGAGACCCAAATTATGCTACCGTGTTAGTGTGGGGCTATTTTGAGCCTTGTTAGTGGTATTAACTAGCGATTTTTATTCATACTTATTCGATGCCCCATACACTAGCGTTATAAGCTAATCTGTGGTTAAACTAAAACTAACATTAAAACTGGGTACATTCGATTATCATGAAAACGCATCCCATAGAACGGTCGACTCTGTACCCATGTGTTATTTAGCCATAGGTTCATTTTTGGCCGGAATTGTCCGTTAAGAGAGTAAAAGGACATATTAGGTTGTAGGGTTTGAGATGGCAATGAATAATGTTATGTTATATGTGGGGTTAAGTGAATTCTATTAGGGTGTATGGTTAGAGGCAGTAGGGAAGGACGTTAGGGTATAGGGTTTGATTGGCACCTGCTTGAGCTCACAGCTGGAGTTGGGGTTCCGGCGGAGCACAGCCCTCGAGCCCCCTGGAGCGTAAGCAGAGTTTACCCAGGAATGTGAGCGGTCTATTCCCTGCTTATCCGCCGACGACACAAACACAAACCACAGTGCCACACAGGGGAGGCAGAACAGCCACAAAGAGGCGTCACAGGGAGGGGACGGAGTGCGGGAGCAGATTTAATTTAGAGGAGGGTGGGAAAAAGTCAAGAGGCACAGTGAAGGAGGGTCCCACAGCAAAAAACATAGTACAATTATTAGCAGAGCGATCAACAGATGCCACAGTAAACATGTCAAAGTCAATCTCGAAGCCTCTAGCTCCAGCACATGACAGAGTAGGGATGCAAATATTGAATTATTTGAATGAATCAATTAATCAATCTGTTATTTTCTCAATTAATCAAATAAAAAGGCTTTTTTTTTTACACATTTTTAATGTTACAAATATATGCTTATGACCTTTTATCCACAGAAATAGCATGATGACACTGAATAATTAATCAAATTTGTTGTTAAATATCTTTACCAATGATTAGCTTTAATTTTTCCCAAAGATTGTATTCAAGAAAAGAGAGAAAAAAATCAATTCAAGTTTTTTTTAAACACTCTAAACACAAAGTACTTTGTAGCTGCCATGTAAAGGTAGAGAAAAACACAGGATAAAGCGTAGCAAACTGCAGTAACTTGAACAACCAATCAGAAGCCAGAGGAAGAGCCGCCTACCTTGCTGGCAATGATTCTCTGCACCTCCTCATCAGGGGTGACTGGTGTGGAGGCCAGGTCGGGGTTCGAGTTACTAATGCTCTTGGAGCGGGCCAGTAGCAGGCTGCTGGGTCTTCCCATCGCCCTAGAGAGCGTGGCATACTGGATGGGGAGCTCATATGATGCACCTCCCACTGAAAGAGGAAGAGCGGCGCTCTCAATGAATTAACTCAAAAAAGCATCCTGCTTTAAAGGTCGAATGAGTGCGAGCAAAAATGCTAGTGGATCCGTTACTTTCAATACATAAACAGTGAGCCCTAGAGAAATGAATCAGCATGCCTTAAAGGTTAGATACAGTTTTAGCCATGGTTCAATAACTTAGGGCATTTAAAAATTAAGACTTAAAAATGAACCGTTGTTTCAAACCCACACAATCTCTTCCACGAAAGATATCTTGCATAACACGCCTTTCAAATCTCACACGTGAACATGACATGTAAACCATTTGAGTTGTATTTCTCCCTCACCAGCAGGGGGAGATAAAGGCTCTGTTGTGGGCAAGTGGAAGCAGTAGTGGATGTAGGAGGACAGCAGATTGTTACGACCGTGATGGTCCTGGTTTCCCTCCAAGTTCTTATGGATCTGGTTTACCAGCAGGGCCATGGCTTCAAAGGCAGCTCGGCCAAGATTCACTGCATTTGGAGGAAGGAGAGGTAATGGATTACACAAGGAAACACCGAAATGTGTATAAAAAAGGTCATATTAGTAGTGACCAGTGTTACTAACCGATCTGTCCTGCTATAACAGGAGGGTGTACAATTAGTAGTATGAGCTTGCTCATCAGTTGATGCAGGAAGCGCACGCAAGTGTCCAACAGCGCGCCCTTAAGACCGGCCATGCTGGCCTTCAGCTCCGCCTCTATATTCGCCTCTGTGATAATAACATCCTTCAGCCGAAAAGGAAACGAGTATTCCTCCAGAACATACACAAGTGTGAAGAACTTATCCAGGTGTGGATCCTACATACAGAAGGTGAAATAAGCATGTAAATAGACTTATATATGCATGCAATGTTTTTTTTTCTTCTGATTTTCTTTTCTTTTATTTCATTACCTGTGTGTGAACTGAGGAGGCTGCGGTCACTTCTACATTAAAGACTCCTTTGTGGTTGTCCACCCATTTCATTCCTGGTAGCTGTACCTGAAACACACACAGGCCACAACATATCCTCACCACACATTCACATTCCTCCTCAGATTTTACAGCCAAGCAGATGTTGCAGCTTGCTCTAAATAATTATCTGTAACTTGCACGATTATTTTTGATGGTCAAACTATGTTTGCCTAAAATGCTATGCCATAAATTATCCCCATTCACATTTAAATTTTCTCCATGAATAGGGTCCCCACAACTTTTGGTCCACATCTTCATGACTTCTCTATCACTTTACCATGACTTTTCCAGTCTTCCAAAATTGATGAAAAACGATAAAAAAAATAAAAATAAGAATTTTTAGAATTTAGTGCATAGCTATAAAAATGTTTATTCACTATGGAAATTACCATGATTTTTCAACATTTTATGAATTTTCACGACTTTTCCAAGCCTGGAAAGAAAAGTTTTAAAATTCCCTCACATTTTCAGGTGTTCCATTTGATTTTAACCAAAATTCTTTTATTATCTGTTATATGGCTCCAAACTTGTAAGACTTTTGTCACATGGAACACAAAAGGAGTGATAATTAAAAAGCTGCTTTTTTCCCTACAACGAAAAAGCATTGTCATCACTGACTGTCAAGTTAAGTTGCTGTCAAGTAAGCTTTAGCTTATTTAAAAAAAAAATTTTTTTAAAAAGTATATATATATATATATATATATATATATATATATATATATATATATATATATATATATATATATAAATACACAGGTCCTTCTCAAAAAATTAGCATTTTGTGATAAAGTTCATTATTTCCCATAATGTAATGATAAAAATTAAACTTTCATATATTTTAGATTCATTGCACAGCAACTGAAATATTTCAGGTCTTTTATTGTTTTAATACTGATGATTTTGGCATAGAGCTCATGAAAACCCAAAATTCCTATCTCAAATAATTAGCATATCATGAAAAGGGTCTCTAAACGAGCTATTTACCTAATCATCTGAATCAACTAATTAACTCTAAACACCTGCAAAAGATTCCTGAGGCTTTTAAAAATTCCCAGCCTGTTTCATTACTCAAAACCGCAATCATGGGTAAGACTGCCGACCTGACTGCTGTCCAGAAGGCCATCATTGACACCCTCAAGCAAGAGGGCAAGACACAGAAAGAAATTTCTGAACAAATAGGCTGTTCCCAGAGTGCTGTATCAAGGCACCTCAGTGGTAAGTCTGTGGGAAGGAAAAAGTGTGGCAAAAAACGCTGCACAACGAGAAGAGGTGACCGGACCCTGAGGAAGATTGTGGAGAAGGACCGATTTCTTGACGTTGGGGGACCTGCGGAAGCAGTGGAATGAGTCTGGAGTAGAAACATCCAGAGCCACCGTGCACAGGCGTGTGCAGGAAATGGGCTACTGGTGCCGCATTCCCCAGGTCAAGCCACTTTTGAACCAGAAACAGCGGCAGAAGCGCCTGACCTGGGCTACAGAGAAGCAGCACTGGACTGTTGCTCAGTGGTCCAAAGTACTTTTTTCCGGATGAAAGCAAATTTTGCATGTTATTTGGAAATCAAGGTGCCAGAGTGTGGAGGAGGACTGGGAAGAAGGAAATGCCAAAATGCCTGAAGTCCAGTGTCAAGTACC
This sequence comes from Siphateles boraxobius, assembly GCF_051911475.1. Taxonomy (NCBI): domain Eukaryota; kingdom Metazoa; phylum Chordata; class Actinopteri; order Cypriniformes; family Leuciscidae; genus Siphateles; species Siphateles boraxobius. The sequence continues at coordinate 30,015,919 of NW_027509193.1, read as the reverse complement.
CACAGTCAGTGATGGTCTGGGGTGCCATGTCAGCTGCTGGTGTTGGTCCACTGTATTTTATCAAGGGCAGGGTCAATGCAGCTAGTTATCAGGAGATTTTGGAGCAATTCATGCTTCCATCTGCTGAAAAGCTTTATGGAGATGAAGATTTCATTTTTCAGCATGACCTGTCACCTGCTCACAGTGCCAAAACCACTGGTAAATGGTTTACTGACCATGGTATTACTGTGCTCAATTGGCCAGCCAACTCTCCTGACCTGAACCCCATAGAGAATCTGTGGGATATTGTGAAGAGAAAGTTGAGAGACGCAAGACCCAACACTCTGGATGAGCTTAAGGCCGCTATCGAAGCATCCTGGGCCTCCATAACACCTCAGCAGTGCCACAGGCTGATTGCCTCCATGACACGCCGCATTGAAGCAGTCATTTCTGCAAAAGGATTCCCGACCAAGTATTGAGTGCATAACTTAACATAATTATTAGAAGGTTGACTTTTTTTGTATTAAAAACACTTATTTTATTGGTTGGATGAAATATGCTAATTTTTTGAGATAGGAATTCTGGGTTTTCATGAGCTGTATGCCAAAATCATCAGTATTAAAACAATAAAAGACCTGAAATATTTCAGTTGGTGTGCAATGCATCTAAAATATATGAAAGTTTAATTTTTATCATTACATTATGGAAAATAATGAACTATCATAATATGCTAATTTTTTGAGAAGGACCTATATACACACACACACATTTTAGGTTGGGATTTGAACCTGGGTTTCCGAATCAAAACAATAGCTTAAGACTAGAAGCAGATCTACTGCTCAGCATTTTACTGTTGTGCCCATGGGCGTTCCCAAGCTCAGTCAGATTGTGCCAAAACATTAATCTACAAATCCTACCAAGGCTTATTCTTGGCTCATGAATATTATTCATTATGTAATGTGAAGCTTGCCCATTAGGCTTTACTAAATTGCTAAAAGGCAGACTAATGAATATTAATTAGCACATTCAACTAGAAGCACCAGGAATGTTATGAAGCATCAACATGAGAATATGGAGTTGTTACTTGCAATATTACTTGTTATTTGCACAAAATAAGGGGGGGGGGGGTCATTATTAGGGGCCACGCACTGAAGGTGCATAAGCACCTATTGCAATTATTATTTTCAATTTTAAGATGGACATGGTGTAGGTGAGACCATGGGCTAAATTTATTCAGTCACAAATAAGCAAGAGTGACGACACATTGTACTTTGAGAAATCAAATGATTTTGAGAAAAAAATATTATTTTGATGCTCAATATTTTTCCACAGCTGTCTAGAGTATTGTTGCCTTTGAATTAAATGAATACATATTTTATCTTTGTTGTTGGAAAGATGATTACAGGGGTGATTGTAAAAATTCCTTCTTGCATTAAATTTGATATGTAAAATATTAGTCCAACAAATCACCATTTCTATTATCATTTTAAGTCTTTTGGCACAGTTAAAGATTTATAATAGCATTATTTGGAATATATCTACAGTTATACAGTTCAAAAACTAGATTTGTGAGATTTTGTAATTTCAACAAAAAAAAAATTCTAATAATGGTAAGAATTATTTATTATTAATGTTTTTATTTATATTAATTATTTATAATTAATTAATTATGGAATTGTGTCTCTAGTGCTTTAAAAAAAGGTCTCGAGAGACACCAATTTCCTTGAAAGTTTCTATAATACAATAAGAAGGCAGGTAGTAGTAGTCTGTGAATTATGAATAGAACATTCATTCTCGCATGCATAAACAAACATCCAGTGCAGGATAAAAGTCTTACATCAGGAGTGAGGACTGAGTAGCTGGGTGGAGGTTTCTCCACAGAGACGGGCAGACTGAAGGATCCGGTGCGCAGGCGGCCGTGCTGCATGAGGGGGATCCACTGTGGGGAGCAACATGAACTCTGATTAACCCCAAATTATTTACACAGCATATGTGCAGTGCAAAAGCAATAGCAAGCTATAGGTATCCTACAATCACATGATGCTACGACTTGGGGAGGGTGCTACTGTGGTGACGTATAAGGATGCTTCGGGTGTCTCTGAGGGGGGGACAGGGTCACACAGAGGTGAGCGTTTCATCAGGTTGCCTGGAGTGCTTCTCCAGCGCTGTGGGAGCGTGACTGTCAGGAGACGGAAGAGAGGAAGAGAAGAAGAGAGGGGGGTCCTTTTCTCACCGTGTAGCCCACGGGCGTCTCCAAGGGGGTGTTCTGCTTGGGCTGGCAGCTGATGTGATAGAAGGTGAAGAGCAGGTGGTGGTTGTCGGTGAGGTTGGCAGGAATCTTCATCTTTACCTCCTCGTAGAACTCCGGGGACCTGCAGAGATGGAGAGAGGAGAATGAAGTAGTGGCTCTCAACAAAGGAGCTGGGACCCACTAGGGGGCCTCAGCAAACTCAATTGGATAACTTTAAAATTATGTCTAATAATATAATAATATCATTAATAATAATAATATATATTTAATATATTTGATGTTAATATTATTAATATATTAAAACGAACCATAAAAACATACAATCAATAGGTAAATGCTTTTTATTGAAGAAGAGTTTTTAAAACACTTCTACACAAATAATCAAAAGTGACAGTAAAGACATGGATAATGTTACAAAAAGGTTACACTTAATTTCAAGGTGACGGTTACATTGTACTAACACAAATATGTACTGAGAAATATTAATTAACTACATGTACTTAATACAGAGTTACGATTAGGTTTAGGGATAGTTATTTGTAATTATGCATAATTTACTGTTATTACTATAGTAAGTACATGCAGAAACGTGTAACTACGTCCCCTTTAAAAAAAAGTGTTGCCTACAAAAATGTCTAATTCAAATAAATGCAGTTCTTTTTAATTTGCTATTCATCAAAGAATCCTGAGGAAAAATATTAAGCAGCACAACTGTTTTCAAAATTGCTAATAAGAAATATTTCTTGGGCAGCAAATCAGCATATTAGAATGATTTCTGAAGAATCGTGGGACACTGAAGACTGGAGTAATGATACTGAAAATTTTGCTTGACCATCACAGGAATAAATATATTTACAATTTTAAAAATATATTGTAAATAATAAATCTAAATATATATAAATAATACTTCACACATTTATTTTATGTATTTTTCATCAAATAAATGCAGCCTTGGTGAACATAAAGATACCTTTCTCAAAAACATAAAAAATTGTGATTATTCCAAACACAATATATATAGAGAAAAAAATATTTCAATACAGGTCCTTCTCAAAAAATTAGCATATTGTGATATTGCATATTGTGACTGAAATATTTCAAATATATTCATATGTATTTTTAATACAAAAAAAGTCAACCTTCAAATAATTATGTTCAGTTATGCACTCAATACTTGGTCGGGAATCCTTTTGCAGAAATGCGGCGTGGCATGGAGGCAATCAGCCTGTGGCACTGCTGAGGTGTTATGGAGGCCCAGGATGCTTCGATGGCGGCCTTAAGCTCATCCAGAGTGTTGGGTCTTGCGTCTCTCAACTTTCTCTTCACAATATCCCACAGATTCTCTATGGGGTTCAGGTCAGGAGAGGTCAGTAAACCATTTACCAGTGGTTTTGGCACTGTGAGCAGGTGACAGGTCGTGCTGAAAAATGAAATCTTCATCTCCATAAAGCTTTTCAGCAGATGGAAGCATGAAGTGCTCCAAAATCTCCTGATAACTAGCTGCATTGACCCTGCCCTTGATAAAATACAGTGGACCAACACCAGCAGCTGACATGGCACCCCAGACCATCACTGACTGTGGGTACTTGACACTGGACTTCAGGTATTTTGGCATTTCCTTCTTCCCAGTCTTCCTCCACACTCTGGCACCTTGATTTCCGAATGACATGCAAAATTTGCTTTCATCCGAAAAAAGTACTTTGGCGCACTGAGCAACAGTCCAGTGCTGCTTCTCTGTAGCCCAGGTCAAGCGCTTCTGCCGCTGTTTCTGGTTCAAAAGTGGCTTGACCTGGGGAATGCGGCACCAGTAGCCCATTTCCTGCACACGCCTGTGCACGGTGGCTCTGGATGTTTCTACTCCAGACTCAGTCCACTGCTTCCGCAGGTCCCCCAACGTCTGGAATCGGTCCTTCTCCACAATCTTCCTCACAATCTTCCTTGTGCAGAGTTTTTTGCCACACTTTTTCCTTCCCACAGACTTCCCACTGAGGTGCCTTGATACAGCACTCTGGGAACAGCCTATTTGTTCAGAAATTTCTTTCTGTGGATCTTACCCTCTTGCTTGAGGGTGTCAATGATGGCCATCTGGACAGCAGTCAGGTCGGCAGTCTTACTCATGATTGCGGTTTTGAGTAATGAAACAGGCTGGGAGTTTTTAAAAGCCTCAGGAATCTTTTGCAGGTGTTTAGAGTTAATTAGTTGATTCAGATGATTAGGTTAATAGCTCGTTTAGAGACCCTTTTCATGATATGCTAATTTTTTGAGATAGGAATTTTGGGTTTTCATGAGCTGTATGCCATAATCATCAGTATTAAAACAATAAAAGACCTGAAATATTTCAGTTGGTGTGCAATGAATCTAAAATATATGAAAGTTTAATTTTTATCATTACATTATGGGAAATAATGAACTTCCTCACAATATGCAAATTTTTCGAGAAGGACCTGTATATATATATATATATATATATATATATATATAATATTTTTTTTTTTGAGGCATTTGAGTCAGAAACCACTGTTGTATGTAAAAAGTACTGTAAAAATTGTGTATACAATTGTGTATACAATTTTTACAATGTAAAAATTGTAATACAATTCATGACATGACAAAAATGAATGAATGTACATGACTGTAATGAATAGTGAATGAGACACGGGTTCGTACTTGTTATGGTAGATCACTGGGGTGTACGCCTCCTTGTAAAATTCTGCACAGCTTGACTTTCCAAATATGACCTGTTCAGGGGGTGGAAATTACATTACATTGTTGATTCACAGCTCAACGGCTCCACTAGATGTCACTGGGGAGTTACATTTCAGCCATGATGTTGCCCTCGCTAATCATGAAGCTGTGGATGGATTTTCTAATTATCATAAAATGAATTTAGCCTCTAATGTACCTGCACTGCATATGGCCTCACACAAGCCTTAAATAAATTACGGATGTTTCAGAGTGAGCAACTGGTGTGCGAATACAGCAGTAACACTATTAGGGAGTTTCTAAAATCCTTGATTACATTAACCAAATGTAAAAGGTCCTGTGTCTGCGAGTTCACTGAAATCTCCAAAATTTCCCAGAGCGCTTCTTAATCCATCTGGAGATTTGGTTGGAGTGACTAATGTAACCTGTGTGTTTAGTTGGAGCTAAAATACTGTGATGTGGATCGATGCGTTTTAAGGAGTTGCTGTCATATTCTTGGCACAGATCTGGAGAGCTTTAATGCACACAATTAGGTTTATCTAAGCGATGAGATCATCGTATCAGATGTACATGCATAATTCCATATGTTGTTTTTTTGGTCTTTCCATGAGAATATGCTTTGACAGTGTGGCTAGAGCCGTGAGGGAGTACAGGGTGTGGGTGTGATCGGTGACTCACAGGCATGGCCTGGCTGGGATCTTCTCCTGCCATGAACTGCACCTTCACTGCAATGTTCCTCACTGAACCCTGCCGGCTATTGAAGTTGACAGTCTGAGGGTAAATGTACAACAGGTTCCTGAGGGGGAGAGAGAGGGAAATACATTAAATAATGAACCCTTTTCAATCAAACCAGCAATGGTTTATGAGAGGCCTGTAGATGATATGAACCTCAAAGTTCAGAACTATTATGTACACTACCATTAAAGTTTGCAAAGTCTACGAAACTTTTATACTTATTATAATTTTTATTTTCAGTCCACTTCTCCCACTTTCTCACTGGTTAGACACAGTTCGCTTCCTTGTTTCAACACTGAAATGAAGGCCATGCTTGAGTGTGCACCACTAAGGACAATAGGTTGAGTCTACTGAGTCACTAAAACGAGTTTCTTGAGAAAGGCGCTTCCTTGTCTGAAAGCAAATTTGGACTTCAGCAATGCAAGCGTCCTCAATTTAAAAAAAGACACTGCATTCCATTCATTCCGTTCATTCCAACGGTCACACTTCCTTGAGCAGCACAACCATTTTCAACTATACTGAGATAATGACAAGGTTCCTTGAGTACCAAACAAGGATATTAGAATGATATCTGGGGACTGAAAATGAGGCTTTACAATTACTGTAAAACTTATTTATTAAACAGTCATTCAAACAGTCATTCAAACAGTCATTCAAAAAATTATTTGCAACATTAACAATGTTCTATAATGTTAATTCTAAGAGATTCATCCATTTCTTTCAAAACCATGTCTTGGTGATTTCAAACTTTTGAATCGCAGAGTAATGGTCAATTTTTACAGCTACTTTTAACTAGTAATATAGATGGTTACACCTCAAATACTAATGTCAACAACTGATTTAAATGTTTGGGCATCAATTACTAATATAGACCTTCACAATTACTCAAGTTTACTTTCAGCTCATGTAAAAGGTCAAGTTTACAACTGCTATAAGGGGTTAATTTTGAACTTTTAATGTAATGGTTAAACTTCAATTCCTAATGTAAACGGTTAAATTTACAACTACTATTATAAAAGGTTATAATAGTATAGTTTCAAATACTAATGTAAGCAGTTACGTTTCAACACTTAATAAAAACGTTCAAGTTTACAACTACTTTTATAAATGAATATATTTCAAATTTTGTATGTAAATGGTTAAACTTTAATTCCCAATGTAAACAAGGAAAGTTTACAAATAAAAATAAAAATGGTTAAGCTTAAATTTTTATTGTAAATCGTCAAGTTTACAATTGCTAATATAAAATGGTTAAGCTTCAATTCCTATTGTAAACAGTCAAAAATACAACTACTTATGTAAACAGTCTAGAGAAAAATATATGGTCAGAAAGATCAATGCTTCCATCTGCAACAATCATGTATTTGAATTATCTTCATTTGGAGACTTTTCTCAGCAAATATTATATACGAGATTAATTCTATCAATGAATCAGCATTTCATGCAATTAATTATATAAAATAATTTTAAACAGTGACACTTTCATCTGCATGTTTGAGGAACAGGGACAGAAATAAATGAAAGGCACTACAAATCACTTGACTTTACCCCAAATCAAACACTGAACATGTGGCAGCAGCATGAACACATAGGCCCCTACTGTATCTCTTCCTATGACGCTAAATATGATCTGTAAATAAATAATGCAGCGATCGTTTACAATGTCTTATTTATATAGTTCTAAAATGGCAGTGTGTGACAAAGGGTTCACTGGATGATCTGAGAACCTCTGAGGTTTAAAGGAGAAGAGTGTATCGGTATACAGGCTGCAAAGTACATATCTGGTTAAATACCACTAAAAATCTGTCTGGCCAACAAAAGTCAAGGTCTCTCTCTCTCTCTCTCTCACACACACACACACACACACAAACACACAAACAAACACAGCTGTAAGCGCAACTCTGATAGGCCTGTGTCTCAGCTGATTTCCCAATGTCCAACATAGTCACAACTTATAAAAGCAGCACCATGATGCAATGCATGCACATTAAAACAGCCTGTTTCCTTGCACCTGCGGCTGTCCGTATGTTTTTTTAAGGAGAGAACAGGATGCGGGCAGCTTTATGCGTGCTGTTTCTGACTCTGTGTGTGAACAGGGTCTCAACATCTCCGTTGAAATCTTTCCAAACGGAGGGAAACCCGGCCTCCTTGGATGATGTGAACATCCTTATGTATGGCGTGGTGCAGTTCAGCGAGTCCCTGCATCACATATACCAGAGCACAGAGGCCAGGATAGCCCGCGTCATGAAAGCCATCAGCCGAACCGAGAGCGAGGTTAAGAGACTGGGGCACGACACGGAGGAGGCTGCTCAAACCAAGCGACAGATCAAAGAGAAACTTCAGCTCATTCAGGTAAGCCTATGAGTCACTCGATCAATGACAAGCATTCATGACAGGCTGAAATACTAGCCAGGCTGTTCAATCGGACATTTGGAAATTACGGCCCCAATTAACAGAAGTGCTAATTCCCATTAGTGTCCGTGCCAAAATGTACTAACAGCTTCGTCTATGAATATTGAGCAGAGAGGAGAGTGGGGTAAGCTGTGCCACTTTTCACTTAAGTTATCCTCTAGGCAAGGAGGAGTAAATCTAATTTGCCCAATTATATACATGTAATAGTATTAGTGTTCCATTATATTTGATTCAAGAACAGCTGAATGTTGTCATTATTGATCATTTGGGTTCGTTATCATTTTTAGTTGAGCCACTGTCATAGTTCACCCCAAAATATCTGACACACTTTACCCCACAGCTACCATTCTGGCAAAATGTTTTGGCTAATATTTATTAATGATATGTAATATAAAAAAAAATAACACTATAAAAAAATTAAATAATGAAAGTATAGATATATATATATATATATATATATATATATATATATTTTTTTTTATATATATATTTATATATATACACACATATATGATAATGTGCAGTCATCTGTTGGTCCAAATGGAGTTGGTTCGGTGTGCTCAACAAGCTGGTGTGTTTGCAGGCTCAGATGAAAACACTGCAGATTCAGGTCCAAGAGAACAGAGGAACAGTCACCAGGTTGGCGCTGGAGGAGGCAGAGCTAAAGAAAAAACTAACCAGCCTGGAGGAAAACCTATGCAACTCCGTCCCAGACACGATCAAGGTAGCTAAGATGCAGAACTGCCTTTCAATTAACACACCTACAGTTTTATCAGTAAATAACCGATTATATCCTTCTGACAGGGCTCAACACTTAAAAACACCTCTATCCTGAATGATCTGATGAAGTGGACCCAAGAACAGAAACTGAAATTGGAGAATCAAAACCAGCAGCTGGCTGATTTACAGAAACAGGTAAGCCTGAGCGCAGACTTACTAGTAAACATGTGATCATCGGTAGATCATCGGCTCATGCAAGTACTTGCTTCTCATTTCAGAATATGGTGTAACCACTAATATCACCTAAGAGGAGGAACTGGAATCCTCATCAACACTCCATTCATGGCACGGCAAACGGATCTCACCGATTACATGTTCATTAATGACACAGACATCCACTTTGCCAATCACTTTATACGCACTTTGGGCCTCAGGAAACACAAGCAGAGCGAATTTGTGTAGAATATGTGTAAAAACTGTGTGAATGCAATTCCTAACCACAGAAACAAATATTTTACTATTTTCTTAATGTTATAACATGGATAGTATGTTTATAATAGCACAAAACATAATTATCATAATATATATCTGTATATGTATTTGTGGTTTGTAACTTATTTAATGAAAGGATGACTGATTTGGTGTCAATGAGATGAAAAAATACACAATTTTTTAACACAAACATGAATGAGATTTGTGAACAGAGGGGAGGATGATCAATGGATAATAGCTTACATGCATGTCTGTTAGTCACACAAGAGTTTCTCACCAAAGACTTTAGATTTACAAAGACGTTGCACTCATATTACTATAAACAGGAGAAAGTGCAATGTGCAATATGGCAGAATAAGTCCCGCCTTCTAAATAAAAGAACCAATCGCCAATTCGTAAAGTCATTGCATAAGCTGCCTTTAGAAGCTCCAGTTGCTATGGAAATTATGAGACAGTTGTTGTCAGATTTCAGTGGTGATTTCAAATATGAAATTTAATCAAAAGCTTTAGAGAATTGAATGGTTCCCCTTTCAAAGAAATAGGAGCTGCTGAGAGGCGTTTCAAAGATGGCCACGAGTGAAATGACTTGCCTTAAAGGGACTTTTGCTTTTACCTATCATATGATTTCACACTCAGAATGTAGTTTTATGATACATTATTATACTTATAAGACATATTATCTGCTCTCAGACATGACTGTGTGTGGACTGACCTGTAGGTAGTGTGTGGGGTGTAGACGTAGCGAGCGGGAAACTCCAGCACCTCTTTGGTGGGGCGCACGCGTGGGTCAGGGTAAGGCTTCACATGAAGCAGCTCTGGAGACAGACAGTAGTGAGGGGCTTCGGGAGCCGGGGAGATGTCTATCTTCAACTGAGCTAGACGGAGAAAGAGACCGACGGGGTGTGATAAAATGCTTAAATAATATAACGGAGGTAAAAATAAGTGCAGCCAGGTACCCGTCACGGGTCTGAGTCGACGCAGGACAGATGACGGCCTCCTCATGTCTGCCAAGAACTTGTATAAGTCTTCATCACTCAGTCTGTCCCCCTCCTGTAGTGCCACAGAAACACACAGCATTCATTTAGTGAGGCAAACAATGCATTATGCTAATACACTACCATCAGCAGAACACAAGACACAAAAAAAATCGAGATCTTTGACCTGTTTGAAGAAGTTGGTTACAGTGAGAGTGGCTGGCCGGAAGTTTGTGAAGTTACACATGTCCTCTCCTACACTCATCCTCTCAAAACCTTTCTTCTTCCTCTCATTCCACGTCCCCTTACGCTCTGTAAGGAATGACAAAATGCTGTTCGCTATATAATTGAGTCATGCTATTAGGGCTGGGTGACATTAAATATTGAATATCGAATATCTACATTCACTTTAACAGTCACACGTTATATTAAGAGTCTTTAATTACTATGTACTTATAAACACAGTAAGTACATTGTACGTAACAATAATCTGTTTTTGACGTTAAATTGCAAAACACTTGTGCTGCTGTTGAGGTGTGATCCGGCTAAGGTTATGACAGGTTTGTTGGTGTGGGTAGGTTTAAGGGTGGGTCAACAAGTGTTAATATAGATGTAATTACAGAAATTAATTACAGCTGTAAGCACAATGATCAAATGATTCATTTAAATGTTAGTACATAATGCGGCAGACAAAATGGGACTTCTGGAGAACGCAGCCTTCAAAATGAGACACAGCTATGTATTTCTGGATCAAAATGTTGAATATTGGAAAAATGTTAACAAATATACAGATATAAATTGCGAGTATATGTTATCAATCGCCAGTTGGCTGGTACATTTTTATACATTTTAACGAAGCAAAATTTTAAAAATATGAACAAACATGAACGACGCCTGGGAACTCAATTCGTAACTCGCACGTGTGGGAAGTTTAAACATACGTATACGTCGTACACGTATTACAATACAACACATATTAGACGGCGTACGGATAGTGAATAGAATTCTCTTTCACGTCTTGCACTTGAACAGACATATTCAGGCTTCCCGTCTTGGTAATTATCCTAGTAAACATAACATAGTCAGTTATGCCTTTACTGAACGCAATCAGTTGAGATATAAAACGCATGTGTAACAGTATTGAATCCACGCATTAGCTCTTAAAGTGACAGCAGCCTAATTTTCATGCAGCTATCTGTGTTTTTAATGTTAATCGATCAACAGAAGACAAAGAACAATCACTCTTTCCTCTTGACTGCTTAACTTTTGTAACTTTAATAAGGATTAATCTGTTGAAAATATTTATGGCTGGTAAATTTTCTTAAGTCACCGGCCATTGGTAGGTGTGGCAAAAAGTTAATTTTAGGCCCCGGTAATAAACATAATGCCTAGCCCTTGTGTGTGTTAATTTCAGGGACATCTTCAAGGTGACTACTTATTGATTTCTTATAAGTAAACTTTAAAACAAAAAGTGTGTTGACTCTGGTTTATACCCGTGTCTGAGTCTGAATCTGAGCGGTCTATCCCTCCAACGCTGCTGACGATGTTCAGAAGATGAATTGCGGTCCAAGCAAAGGGCATCCGGAAACCTCCCAGCCTAGTGCACATCTGCTCGGCCTGAGTCCTCAACTTCTCCAGCTTTTCCTTATGCTGCACACACAGAGACACACACACACAGACACAAAGAGACACACACAGACAAAGGTGAAAACCAGTGAATCAATTCAGAACAACCATCTTGGTTACACAGCCCTCTTGTAAAGGTAATGGATGAGCAGCATTTATCAAACAACCAAAAAAAGCAACTTGGCAGCAGAATTATACAGTGGCAGTAGCGGGCTCCAGCATCTACTGGACCTTGCTCATATTGAAAAAGAATGACAAATATTGCGGTAGTCCAGATCAAGTTGAGAAACGATCAGAGGATACCATAATCATGCCAGATGTGTCTGATGAAATACTCATGCAAAAACCCATGGTGCACTCGTACCTTAGTGGAGTCGGATTCCTTCATGACCATGTATGGCTCACAGCATTCGCCAATATCTCCCTGTTGAAGGACTTTCTCCAGCTGAAACACAAATACAGCAGAGCTCAACAATAAGGATGTCCCAAAGGCCTGAGGCCAGGTGACAGAACTGTCACACACATTTATCCACATAGTGACCACATTAAATGTCAGGACTTAGGAAAACAAGCATTTCCTTTTTCTTTTTCTGCCAACAAGACAAGGAACTATATCAAACAAGTTGTCAACTGAAGAATAGTTGTTAAAACTTGTTTGAGATAGTTCCTTGTCTTGTTGCCTCATCAAGTCCTGACATTCTCATGAAAAATATCTTGACGCATAGAATTCCTTTTTGTAAAACAGTTGTGCTGCTTATTTTAGTGGAAACTGATTCAATATCTTTTCTTTAATGAATAGAAAGTTCAAAAGAACAGCATTTATTCAAAATATAAATCTTTTGAAACATAAGACATGTAAATGTCTTTAATGCTACGTTTGATCAATTTAATGCATTCTTGCTGAACATTAAGTTAGTGTATACTTATATACTTATATATATTATAAATAATACAATTATATAGAACATTTGTATTAAAAGTAAAACACATATTTATTTGCAGTGAAAATGTCTTAGCATTTATAACTCCTAACTAAATAAAACAGGTTGTGCGACTGTTCCCTCATAATGTACGTCTGAATGCAAGGTTGAGGGACTTTATTTTAACTAAACACATACACCTCTTTAGCTATGCATGCCATTGGTTGCCGACCCCTGTCCTAGAGTTCCTCCTGCACCCTCCATAGGACATGTGGCACTGCGCCCCCTGCTGGACATACCTTAATGACTAGAAAGATGTCAGGAGATGGGTATGTGATGGAGAAGATAGCAGATCGGGCCAGGGTGGAGATGGCTACGTTGGGGTTGTGGGGTCGGAGCAAGCCTTTTATCTGATCCGAATTCAGGTCAAAGTGAAAATCCTCAGAAATCTGAGAGAGGAAAGGAGCATGGATGAAAGGGATGCAGCATATGAATGATCATGAACCTGTCACCCATCACAGGATTTGAACCCACAACCTTTTCAGTAACAAACATTTAAAACGTTACGAATATTTAGTCATACCTTTTTCTTTTCTCTGACATCATACAGAGCCAGTGATCCAAATATTGGCTCGATTTCAATCTCAAATCTGGAAGAACAACCACAGTGAGTCAGACCCACTTCAGTTGTTTTAACTCTTCACGGTGAATGTGCAATCAGAAGGTGTGTTAAATCACAATCAATGAACACAGTCAGGGCTTGACATTAACACCCAGCAGATTTCAGCGGTGGAGTGTAACAGTCAATACAACTAGCTACTTTGGCAGATTAAATCTTACATATGTCATCTACATTTTGTAGATTGTAAATTGTAGTCTTTTAAAAAGGCATCTGAAATAATAAACTAAGTGCACTAAAATGTAATGCTGTCAAAAATAATGATTTTTTGATACATAGAAATATCTGAAACACTTCCAAGACTGTAGGAGCCATAAACATTTAGCATAAGGTTTGGTCCTTTCTCTGGAGTCTGTAGGGATTGTTAAAGAATGTCCGTTCGTCCGGAGACTGTAGAAAGAGTTGGGATTGATGATGCCGCAAGAATTGTGAATTCTTGACTGGGTCTTAATACAGTAGCCACTATTTTTGCTTTTAAATACATGAACTAACTAGGGTAGAAGACGATAGCATAGATAGATCGGAAGTATACTGTCTGAGGGACTAATTTGAAACAAATGAATTCAGCTTTCTGAGCTAGGACTCCAAAAGAACTGAACAAGACTGATAGTCAGGAGTTTCTATTATTGAAACTATTCGGAGTTAGCACATATTAAAAAGAACAACACTGAACTATTATCTTAACATTAGATGGATGCTGGAATATCAAGAGTACATCAAAGAGTATAAGCAACAATTTTGGATTTTGAAAACAAATGTTTGACGTGTCTGTGTAAAATGGTCAGTCAACAGCCACTTGTTGACCTCAGCAATAAAGTCACTGTATGATTGGATGGGCTGCTTGAGAGCCTTACTTGAGCGACAAACACTTGACCATGATCCTCTGGCCGGTGTGCTCTTTGGGCACCTCAGGGACGACACACCTCTCGACGGCCTCGTCCTGTCAAACACAAAGAACCGTCATCATGACTACGGCTCAGTCAGCGCCATGGCAACGTTTGCTCAGTCATCAGAAACAATGTGTACACAGACATAAAGCGAGAGGATGAGCAGCGACGATGCGGAGGAGCAAGAGACGGAGGAAAGACAAAGAATATGTTTGACAAGATCAAACAAAATCGCAGATGGATCATCAGAGAGACGTCTCTGCTTTTGAACTTCAGCGTTTGACAGCTCTCCTACATAAAAGCGTTACTCATCGTCTCCTACACAGAAGACTCTACTTTCTTTCACACACACAGTCTCACACTGACTTGAATGATTTCAGACCTCATCCGGTGCAGGGTAAAGTCCCAGCAGATCAGTGTGGCGGCAGTGCTGGCGGTTATCGGCGTTGCGGCGGTCCATGTCGTCCGGAGCCGTGCGCTCCAGCACAGACGGAAGCAGCGCATCAGGCGTGGAGTTTTTCAGGTCAAATATACTGGAGGCCCAGCTCCCCCGCGGCGTCTCTTCTAGCGACACGGAGTTCCTCTTGGAGTCATCCTGTCACAGACAAACAACCTGTCATTAACCATTTGTTATAACCATAAAAATAACAGTTTACCCTGGCAATTCCTTAGTTTAACATGTTCATTGAATTTAAAACCAATCATTATTTTACAAAACCATAATGATATTTATTTTCCAGTTTCACTTATAACATTCTTTAATTTAATAAGACAATAACAAATAAGAAAAGAAAAGAAAAAGAATAAAATAAAAATATTCTCATTTGGATCTTTCTTTTATACGTTTTCAAATGTAAACAGTAAAATACAATACAATAAAATATTGTACAACAATTTGAACATTGATCTGGATAATTTCTTAGTTTCACTTACTATTATTTTTATTTAATACAAATAAATAAAGTTTGGGAGATATTTTACCATTATTATTTCTTGCTTGCATTTATCATTATTTCTAAATGTAAACTTAGTAAATGATTTTGAGAAGAAAGAGGAATAGGACCGGAAAATCTCGTGTTAAGTCTGTCTTATAGGCCACGGTGACAGACCGTTACCTGCTCATCCTGAGGCTCAACGGCTGCCTCATCCAGCTCAAAAGTCTGTTTGATGAGTCCTTTCTGCTTCTCCCGCTGCCGCTCCGAGTTATGAGGCGTCTGTGTCGTGCTGTATCGTTGATACCTGAGAGAACACAAAGCAGCATGTTTCGACCTGTCCTCCATTAAGCATCAATGTCATACACACTACCAGTCAAAGTATAAACAAACTAAATGTTTTTTATGATCTTGAAATATTTTGGTTTAAAGGCTTTTAAGCTAAATCTCTTTTATTATTTAATCCAGTTTTGTAGAAAAAATAAACTGTACATATGTGTGGACTTAACAAAACTAAATTTTGACTTGGACTGATGAAGAAAAGGAAAAAAAAAATCAACTAGACGTGCCCAGCATACATAAAGGGGTTAGAATTGTAGCATTTTTCCAGATAATAGATTGATATCCACAAATATAAAAATTCACAAATAAATAAAATGAAATTTGCAAATGAAAGTGAATTTGCAAGTGTGTTTTATGACACAAACACAACTCTGTCTGGAATTAATTTGTGAATGGCTTTCTGACATAAAATACATTCGTAAATATATATTTTTTTTATTTGTGAATTTTACAATTGTTTGTGAAACTCTTTACATGTATTTGTGAATCTTAATTAATAGATTTGATTATTTTTGGTGTATCTCTCAACATTTATTTGTGAATCTCAATCTATTTATTTTGAATAATGCAACAATTCTAACCACATACATACACTACCGTTCAAAAGTTTGGGGTCAGTAAGTTTTTAAATTAATTAATTTATTTTATTTATTAATACCTTTCTTCAGAAAGGAATCATTAAATTGATCAAAAGTGACGGTAAAGGCATTTATGTTACAAAAGATTTAGATATAAAATAAATGCTGTTTTTTAATTCATCAAAGAATTTGTAATTATTTTACAAATATTATTAAATAAATTCTAATAATTTTCACAATATTACTGTTCTTACTGTATTTTTGCTCAAACACATGGAGCCTTGGTGAGCATGAGAAAAAAATTGCACAAAAGTTTTTTAACATTTAGAAACATATTTTTTAACACATAGAAACTCCTTCAATAGTGATTAAAAAGCATCCCAGAATGCACTACATGTAGTTGATTGAAAATGTAGATTTGTTGAACGTTTTTTGGTCACTATACTTCTGAAAAAGCTGGTATGTCCAAACTTTTGACAGGAACTGTGTATATTTTACAGGCCAATCTCATGTATGAAGAAGAATACTCACTTCCTGTGGATGATGAGCCAGTCGTCGGTGTAGACCCCCAAGGCATCCCTCACTCTGGGGTCCAGAGAGCTATCAACAGTGAGTGCAAAAAGAGATACAGTCAAACCCCCAGACACCCTCACACCCCTTTAAACCAGCATGGTTCACGTTCTGTAGCCACAGCCTGTTCTCGGCAAGGCAAGCAAGCAGTGTGTTGAGGAACGAACGTTGACATGACCACGTGTTGCTTTCCCGACTACAAACAGGCTCAAATCAAACAGTGCACGTCCCGGTGTTTGTGCAGGCAGTGCAGCACTTCTGTTTTGCTGCTCACATTCCCGGGAGTGATTCTAGCAAACTGGCAGCTCAAATAAACTCCTGGTACTCTCATGTGTCCTCTTTAGAGATAAACTGAAACTAAAACCGTTCACTCGCTCGCTCACACGCTGAGTGCCTCTCACTTTTGAACAGGTTTGTATATTTAGATATAAAAAGCAAAGTAGTGCAACATTATTACATTGCTCAACGAGACTGCCATTGACAGCGACAGCCTTTCTCCATTCAAGAGCAGCAAGTTTTTAAGGCCGGTGATAAACGCACAAAGGCTGGGAACGGTGTCGGTGGAAAGGCGTATTAGTGCACTCACAGGCAGCACAGCAAGGCTTACTCAAGATGATGAGATTACCTGATTAGCAGTGAGGGCGTGAGGAAGGGCAAGGTTCATTAAAGTGAGCCGTGTGTGTGTGTGTGTGTGTGTGTGTGTGTGTGAGAGAGAAGGGCGACTCACTCCTCCTCAGGGACTGGCGGCTCTATGGTAGCACACTCTCTCTCCTGCAGCAGCAGCTCCAGGTCATCGCTGGGGAACTCCAGGAGCTGTCTGAGGGGTTCGGCCTCTGCTCCGGGTGGATGGCTGCTAACGTACTCCTCATAGTCCACTGGCTCCACCGCCTCTGTCAGAGGCACCTACACAAAGAACACGTTTGACAAGATCAAAGAAAATCGTCAAAAGCAACAAAAAAAAAACATCACCCCCGGACCTGACTCACTCTGAACACTCCAGCAAAATGACTGAATTATATTTTGATCGAATTCATTCACACACAAGCATTGCTTTACTGTCCAAATACTCTATGGGGAAACTGTATTTTCTTTATGTACATACAGTCATGGTCAGAATTAATGGCACCCCTGGTAAATATGATCAAAACTGGCTGTAAAAAATAAATCTGCATTGTGTATCCTTTTGATTTTTCATTCCAAAAATTTGCACAATTCTAACCTTTCATTGAAGTAAAAGAATTGAAAGTGGGGGGGGGGGGGGGGGGGGGAAAATCACATTATGAAATAAATGTTTTTCTCCAAAACACGTTGGCTACAATTATTGGCACCCCTAGAATTTTTTTACGAGTAAAATATCTCTGAAGTATATTCCCATTAATATTTACATTTTTTAGCACACCAGGGTGACTAGGAACATGACATTGTCCAGCCATGACTTCTTGTTTCACAGGAGTTTAAATATGAGGAAACACAAATGCCAAATCCCCTTAATCATCCATCACAATGAGTAAAACCAAAGAATATAGTTCTGATGTGCATTAAAAGATTGTTGTTGACCATCACAAAATAGAATGTGGCTGTAAAAAAATAGCTAAAGAATTGAAAATCCCCATTTTGACCATAAGGGCAATAATTAAGAAGTTACAATCAACTAAAAATGTTATGAATCTGCCAGGAAGAGGACGTGTGTCTATATTGCCTTAATGCACAGTGAGGAGGAGAGTTTGAGTGGCCAACAACTCTTAAAGGATCACAGATGGAGAATTGCAGAGATTAGTTGAGTCTTGGGGGTCAGAATGCCAAAAAAAAAAACCTACAAAAAAAACCTTCATCATCTCATGTTGTTCGGGAGGGTTTCAAGAAAAATCTTCCTCGCTCATCCCAAAAAAAAAAAAAAAAAAAAAAAATGTCAGTTGTCAGACACGACCGGAACTTCAAACGGCACAGGCTTCTGTGGTCGGATGAAACTAAAAAAAGAGCTTTTTGGCAGCGAACACGCTAGATGGGTTTGGTGCACACAAGGATAAAGAGTATCCCATGTGTACAATTTAATATACATACATGTATATGTACATATGTTTGTATGCATTTATGTACACTACCATTCAAAGGTTTTCTCTTTTTTTTTTAAACAAAGTCTCTTATGTTCATCAAGGCTGCATTTATTCAATCAAAAACTACAATAAAAACAGTTAGGTTAAGAAATTATGATTACAATTTAAAATAACTGTGTTCTATTGCAAAATATTTTAAACTGTAATTTTTTTCTGTAATGTCAAAGCTTCAGTCACACGATCCTTCTAAATTTCTATTCAAGAAATGTTTCTTATTATTACCAATGTTGAAAGCAGTTGTGCTGCTTAATATTTATTGTGGAAACCATGACATTTTTTTTCAGGATTCTTTGATGAATAGAAAGTTCATAAAAACAGTAATTCACATACAAATCTAATTTCATGCATCCTTTCTCAATAGAAGTACTCATTTCTTTCAATAATAGTAAAAAAAACTTACTGGCCCAGTTTTTTTTTTAAATTTATTTTAAGTTTTAGTGCCATTTTGATTTTTTTTTTCTCTCTCATCCCTCTCGCAGACTCAAAAAATAAACTGGCAAACTTTTTTTTAGTATAAAAAATGTGTGGTCGTTCTTGCAGCTTAGTATCAATAAATGGTATTATTTTTTCACTAGGGCAGAAGTTATGAGTTAAAGTTTTAGAATGTTTTCATAGTACAATGAACTCTTTATATCTTCAAAATTTTACTCTGTGTAATATGACCCATTTAAATGCAGTAATCTACTTGCTGTTGTAACAGTGCATCTATTTATTTTTTTAAATGGAGGCTTGACTAAATAATGAGACACTTATAGCTTCTCAGGGTATAGTTTCAGAATCACAAACAATCCATTAAAAAAAGTACAGGGAAAGCAAGAGGAAGTGATTGTGGCTTGTGGCCAATTCAACTTCCCCTTTACATTCCCTTCTACAATCACATATACTGTATACAAAGGTGCCAAAAATAATTTGACATTAGGTCACTCTTAAAATGCCTGAACTGCATTGCATTAGATACAAAACATTCAAACCGTGTGGCATCTACAAACAAATTATGCAAACCCTTTTCTCAGAACTAACTTTTTAGAATCCATTTTTGACTTTAAAAGGCTGCAAAAGCATAGGTGGTGACTTTTTGCCTCGCTGCCCTATCAGGCAATGACTTCGCAGGCAGCGTTTGCGCACAATGCCCCCTCACGAAACTGATTTCGGACAGAATTCTGAATAGTACAGAACGATTCTGGATAAATTGAGAATCATGAATTTTTTTTTCTAAATAGAGATCACGTTTCTCCCACAATACTGAGTAGCCAAATGAACAGAATAACAAATAATTTACTAGAGGTTCTGACAAAATATTAATGGCTGCCATGCCATCTATTTAAAAAAAATAATTACTCACTCATAAAGACCTCACTTTGTTCATTTTTCAACAAATCTCTTACAAGACGTTTTTAACGATTAATCATGCAGCTCTTCTGGGGTAACGGTTTAATAATCTATAACAAAATAGCTAGAACTTTGGTGATAACTAAGTGAATATTTAATTAATACAATAGTAATTCCTCACTAGAAATGACATCAAAAGTGGAAAAAGTTTGTCAAAACATACATTTACATACAAACTGACCACAAACCTTAACTTTCAGATGCCATCTTTATTCTTTAGCTGAACTGTCACAGAATGGAAAACACAGGATTATGGGATAATACCATAATACCAATTTGGTATTTCATATTATAGTATTAATTTGGTATACCGATTTTTCCAATACCAAATCTTTTTCTCTCTCTCTCTCATTTTGAAGAGAATATCTATTATTTTATCTGGTTTTCGTGACATGTTTTTATTTGAAAGTGTACTTGTGTTGTGCTATAGATGCCACTTGGTTTGATTTTTTTTAACATACACTACCATTCAAAACTTTGGATTCGGTAAGATTTTTAAAATGTTTTTGTTTGATTTCTCTTACGCTTATCAAGGCTCCATTGATTTGATCACAAATATAGTTAACAAATATTAATATTATGAAATTTTATTTTAATTTAAAATAACTGTTCTATTTTAATATATTTTAAAATGTAAATAATTCCTGCGAGTAAATAATTGAAATCTTTTGTAACAATATAAATGTCTTTACTTTACTTTTCGTCTATGTCTTTACAAAAATCGTATTGATTCCTAACGTTTAAACGGTAGTATTTAATGCAAATACATTCATACACTGAAATGAAACTTCACCAATGCAAACGCATGTGACATTGTAAATATTTATATATTAAACTTAATCTTGCTGAATTCCAGAAGAACAAGAGTACCCAATATCACATTAAAGACTTGCGCACCAGGTTTGTTTTCAAAGCAAATATTCTGCAAACTGTTAAATTACGCCCTCAGTCTTACTCAAGACCTGGCAGGAACCCACAGGACTATGTGCCGACAAGCAGAAATACATAAACACAAATACACACTAACCGGTTGATGAGCTCCAGCACGTTTTTTGGACAGCTGTGGTGAGCCATATTCCCGGGAAACCTGCTTCCTGACCTCAGACGCTACTGTCCTATGAGAGACACAAAACAAGACAGAAAGGCACATTTATTATATTTACATGATTTTATATAACCACATCAGGAGCTCATTTGCAATGATAAAATCATCAATGCACAAAACCATCAAGAAGATCACGAAGAATCAGACACAGCGAGACGAGTTGATATCAGATAACATTACTGCGGCCAGAGCCAGCAGCTGCTTAGATGGCGACGGTCAAACTCAGAACGTTTGAAGAGATGCTGAGCCGCTGGCAGAGAGCAGGCAGGACGCCACAGCTCTGCCAGTTGGAGAACTAAAAGCAAAAGAGAGGCTTTAATGCCCAACAAAGCCCAATAACCCAGTAACCCCTCATCCTCTCAGAGATAGCCTGCAGCTGCTCTCTAACAAACTCAAACTGCCTCGCTCTCACAGACAAATATACATACACACACACACACACACAGCTGCAGATGCTCCAGTTCCCTTCAAAACACACACGCCCCATCATTAGTGAAGCTTGCTAGGGCAAGAAGCCTATCCCTGCTATAACTATAGCTCAAGAGTTAAGGATTTAAAGCAAATTTCAGTATGCATGTGATATGGTATTTAGGAGTGTTGCAATATACCGGTATTGATGATAAATGAAATATTGATATTACGTTAAGACTACACAAATGATAATATTCTATAATCCAAGGCCAGTTTCAGGTTGACATGCAACCATAGTAGCTGGTGATATTGCATGTTAAAGCTGGCTTTCACTCATCATCATAAATTAAAAAAATCATGATGGTAAATGGACTGCATTTATATAGCGCTTTAACAGACCCAATGGCCACCAAAGCGCTTTACATATTGCCTCACATTCACCCATTCACGCTCTCATTCACACACCGACGGCGGTGTCAGCCACGCAAGGCGCCATCCAGCTCGTTGGGAGCAGCTGGGGTCAGGTGTCAAGTCAAGTCACCTTTGTTTATATAGCGCTTTTACAATACAACTTGTTTCAAAGCAGCTTTACAGAGATAACAGGAAAGTAAAGTTGTAATAGTATTGTTAAATTCAAAATTTGTCCCCAACTAAGCAAGCCAAAAGCCAATGGTGAATGAAGGCGAAAAAAAAGGCGACAGTGGCAAGGAACCAAAACTCCATCAGGTGACAAAATGGAGAAAAAAACCTGAGGAGAATCCAGGCTCAGTCGGGGGGCCAGTCGTACTTTGGCCAACAAACGAACAGTGTATGATTATTATTTAGGCGGCATAATCGGTCAGAAGTCAGATTGGATCAGAACTATCACAATATTTATCCAGTTCATGTGTCTCCAGGTGTCTTGCTCATGAACACCTCGACACTTGGTCAGGTGGAACTGGGGATCGAACCACCAACCTTTCGGTTTGAAGACAACCTACATGACCTACATGGTCGTTGAAAAAAGTGTGCTCTATAGTTTGAATGTCATCTAGACGTAGTAAATCTGTCAGGCTGTAACTGTCATGAGACCTACAGTTGTGTCGCTTCACTGACATTAATCAATCTTCTCCCGTGGTCTCATGGGATAGCAAAATGTCCATTGGATGCACACTTCAGAATCCTGCCACAGGTAGTAGGTAGGAGGTCATCTGGATGTTTTTTGACTACTTTTTTTCTCCTGAATAATTCTGACAATGTTAATAATTCTTGGCGCACTGTTTTCAATACTACACAATAATGAGGGCAATTCATTGGCCTGGAGAAAGAAGACACAAAATAAAACAAGTTAAAGAGGCATTTGACTGATAGCATTGTTATTGTTTTTTATTATTTTAGATATCACATTAATATAGTTACTGTAAATTTGTTTGGTCACGATAATCGTGTACTGAACTCTGATTTAGTGACAGACCTAACTGTAAGTAATTGCATGCATTTCAGCAGTTTGTTCTTCACTGTTTATGCAACAGACATAAAAGAAATCTATGACTACTTTCACACTGCAAGCCTTAATGCTTAATTATGATTTATTGCTCAGATCGGATTTTAGTTTTGTTTGGCTGTTCACATTATTTTTAAATGTTGCCAATTTCATATTCGAGTGTGAACTGGTTACGATCAAAACAACAATAACAAAGATGGCATACGGTCATACAGAAGTAAACATGGAGGTTTACTGAAGTCAGCATTTGCACGTTCATTTATAAGCTGATGTGCAGGAATAAACAGACAAAAATTATTCAATGAAGCAAACAGAATTCAATTGTGCTGTAAAGCAGCTCCAAAAAGTTAATAGTAAACAGTCATTATTCACTTGAAATCAGTTCAGAGTGGATTAATTTCGGTTCGATAACTGTGTTATAGGAACAGTGTAATAACTGTGGTTCAATAAGTCCACGATGTGATGGCGAGTACTGCATTAGCAAACACTTTCACATTTTATAACCTTAACCACCGCTGCCGTTCTCTAAGCACAAACCCAGACTTTGCACTGCTAACAAAACCCTGCCGAACACAGCATCAGGCCCTGTCATTCAACCAACCCCGATGTGGTGCAAAGAACGGATGTGGCCTGAGTCCTCACAGGGGACAAGCCACTTCACTGGCTATCCATTTCCTGAAATTGTAAAGCTGTGAAATTATAAAGGAAAAGAGTGTTAAGGCAAAACTCTAAGCCTGACTGGCCAGCAGGGTCAAGCTGAAAGCAATAATACCATGCTGTTTGTTTTACAGTGCACTGCGATGAGAATTAAGAGCGTTCATAAGTGCATGCTAATGTGTGACCTTTAGGCGTTGCACACTTCTTGGGGACAAAAATCAGAGCATCGCCCCGTGGCTTCCTATTTCCTGCTTCAGAAGGAAAGAGGAAAACTAGTCTGCTCTCAAAGCAATGGGCGGAATGAAGCGCACCACCCTTTCCTACATCCTGCAGGGAAACAATGAGTCCACTCTCACAGAGGTGAAGACAGAGAAAGATAATAACCACAAGAAACATAAGCTTATGCGCAGGTTTCATGCCTTTTGGGCAGAAATGGCATCTATTTACAAATGTAAGGCTGAGATATTGTGCAGCAGTACCATATGAATCAATATAGAAAGAACTGCGTTCATACGAAAGTACCATGTTATTACCATCTCGGTAAAGTGCTTTTGTAAGGGAACACTCCTGAAGACACTCTCCGCAGGCTCGTCTACTTCCATCCGCATCGCAAGATTTCATCAATGAATGAACACCACTCTCAACAAATAAGCAAACAATAAACAGCTGCATACATCCATCATAGACATTATACTGTTTCTCTCCGTTTTTATGAACCCATCGAGAAAGTTTTAGTCGATTCCCATCAACTCTTGATGAGCAGGCAAAAACTACTGCTGTCAAATCGATTAATTGCAATCTATCAAAGAGTTTGTGTATATACAAATTGTTTATATACTTTTAGCTGATTCATTTTGATAATAATACAGATAGAACTACCATAATTAATAGAATGTTAGAAAGGTCTAATATTAATATACTACAATTTGCCTAGGCCAATGTCTCATAAATTATGATAATAAAACATGTCCGAGTTACCATCTGTGACCAGAAGGAAAACAAAGAACACCATTTTTGATTGATTTATAAAGTATTATATATTAGTAGCTATACTATTTATATAATATTACATTCAATAATATATATTGAACCGACAGATTTACAATATAAAATGTAGATTTCAAAAGTTTTACATGTAACAAGTAACATCAAACATTATTTCTCGATTATAATCCCCTTCTTATTACAAAAAACATTGTTACTTTATTGTTGTATCCTTTTTATTGGGTCTTATAATGAACAACTTAAACATTTTTGCTCTGCAGTTTCCCCACTGTTTACTGTTATAATAACTTGAATTCAAAGAAGAAGAAAAAACTTTCATTCAACTTCCATAGCGCTATCCGAAGTGTAAATTACACGTGTTGACTTTAAAGTTTCACAAGGGCCAGCCTTAAGCGCATTCCCGAAACGACAAGTGATATATCAGTTTGAATAGATAAAAAGAGTAACTGTTAGTTCCGATTTCACTAGTCATCATCACGTTACAGTTCATGTTGTTTAATGCATCATCTTTACATCCCCAGGGAGTCTAATCATTTCGGATTTGAAATCGCCGTGTGTTCACTGCAAAGTACTTCATCCGTTAAAAGAGTAAAACTGAAGTTAGTTGCAGTGTCACACTGTTGCGAAGTGCGGCGAGTTGAACTAAACAAAAGGTTCATCCCGGTGTAACTCGTGGCGGATCTCTTTATCTCTTCATTCGCGTGAATCCGGATGCGCGGGACAACTACTGCACAACACCTCTACAGTTCAACAGTCGCTGAAGTTCCCTTACCTGTTAATCTTGTGCGCAAAAGCCCTCCGTTCGCTGGTTAGACTTGCCATCCCATATAAACAGGGAGAGCTCCTTTCCAGTTTCCCTGTACTTTGGTAATATTATGTGGAGTGGAGTCATTACTAGCTTCCTTGTGTCACTTTGGCGCATAATAGCGCCTCCTCGCGGTCTGGGGGCGAATGGCGCCGTTGACGAGCTCACCAAACCGGTTTATAATGACGCACCTGTCTTTATCTTTGGGGATCTGCGATGTTTATCATTTCTAGCATAGATAATGCAAATTAACTGATGAATGTTTTTCCTACTTAAAAATGAACAATGCTAACTTTGCACATTACCAAGGACACCACAAGCCAATCTGTTATCATACGTGTTAATATAAGGCTTTTCATTTTAATAAAACGACAAACACAGCACATTAAAGAAATATATGCTTTTATTTATTTATAGCAGCAATCAGAATAAATTATATTTACTGTTAAGTAGTAGGCTATAGTTCATCAGTCAACAATAGGTTCTTTAACCACAGGCGATATGATATAATATAGAATTCAACATTTATATTCTAAGTTACTACAGTAGTTGGATGTTGTGATTTTGCCTGAAGCGATGAGCAGCAGTTTGAGTTTCTTTAACCGTTAGAATCCAGTCTTTAGTTGTTTTGGTCAGAGGTGGGTATTTCTCGCATGGGGAAATGTAAAACCCGGAGTAGAGTTGAGGCGGAGTGATTACTGAACGCTTTGAGTGGGAATGGGAATCTCTGTCGATCCGCTCCACTCTCATACAAGCTAATCCAGACCGGCTTTCAGACTGTGTTGCTTTCTAACAAGCAAAGCTTGATGTTTTGGCTTCGTCTCACTGAGAAGAAAATGGAACTACGAAGACATACGAAATAACTACCTGTTTGTCTGAAACGTAAGTTGAATTACTTAAAGAACTGTTGTATAAAACCAAATATAAAATTTACACACAACCATACTGTCTCCTGAAAAAAAATTTTGAAACCCACAAAGAATTTGTAATGGCTTTAATTGTTATTATGGGAACTGTATTGGTTTTAATGGAAATGGTAATGGTCCCATGCCAGTGGGTCTCTGCTGGCAATTTGTTGCATTCTATTATTTGGTGGCATGTTAAAATAACTAAATCCTAATGGAATATGGCCAAAAACACACTACTGGAAAGGGTTAACGTTGCAACGTCTGTCTAACAAAACCAGCCAAAACTCCCATCAAATACAGCCCAATAACTCTATGCAAATATCTCATTAAAAATATTCCACCCCCATACCTAAATACATATTTTACAGCCACTGTTAATCTTTATACACAATTGCAACTTGAAAATCACTTGTAGTAATAATCATAAACAGTCTGTTTTCAAAAATGAGCTCAAAGTCATACCTTACAAAACCTTACTTTTTTCTTTTTTCTTTTTCTTTTTACAATTTATGCAATATTTCATACCGGCAGCACTCCCACTGTAAACCATTACGTAATTATTTTAACATTTAATGGTTTTAAAGGGTTTGTAATGTTTGTATAGGGTATTTTTAGTGGAAATCATTAGAACTTCTGTGATGAATTCTATTTTTATTTCAGCATTTTTATTTTATTTCATGTGGTTTATCCAAACAAAATTAAGATTAGATTTTATATATGAAGTATAATCATTACCATTTTGATATTGCACAAATATTTCACTATACATTTTTAGAAATATATTAATCTAAATACAATCATGGTAATTTTTGAGCACAGCAGAAAGAAAAAAAACATTTTCAAATCTTATGGCAAGAATGACTGATTTCCATAGTAATGGCTTTTCCCCTTAATCTATATCTAGAAATATAATCCCTAACAAAACAGCATAAGGCATTAGAATGCTGCTGGTGCACTTAATCATATAATGCAATTAGTGTGATGTAGATCTAAATCTATTTACCACAGCTACACTGCCCGGCCAAGAAAATAAGTTGCTGTTTGGAATTAAATTGGCAAATGCTTAAGAGTCTATGATTGGACCCATTGTCATCCTGGAATATTAAGAATGTTAAGAAATGAAAAGCTAAACACTCCATCAATTAGGGTTAGAAGAACTGATGCCAAACATATAACATGATAGAAACATAATAATCACTTCAATAATGATCCAGTCATAGACTCTCAAGCATTTGCCTATTTAAATCCAAACAGCAACTTTTTGTCGAGGCAGTGTATTTTATTCATGTACATATAATTAATTAATCCGAAAACCTATGATGATCCTCTTATTTTCGCCGATAGCACATGTATACATATCCATAGATTAAGAGTTGCACCCACCTATACACACGTGCATCTACTTATTTTGCACATTGCTTGTCTTCCCTCAGCCTTTTGCACAATTTACAGTACTTTGTATCTCTGCCTTTTTTTCACAAATATTTGTATTTATGTTCTCCTTTTCTATATTGTATTTACTCAGATACCCATATTATTCTTTCCCTGTGTTTCATGTTTAATGCAGCAGTGCCTCAGGGGATCACTGAAGTTATATTACCTTATATCTTTTCTATCTGCCCACACATTAATGTGCCTATATGTTATATTGTTGTATAGCCACCAGAGAGCGATGTACTCCACAAGTGCTGGATCATGAAAAGGCGGTGGCCAGGAAATAATGACTCAACCCTCCACCTTATTGTCTAGATGCAGCATTGTCCAGAAATGAAATATCACGTTGCCCGAATTCATTAATCTTTTCACATGAGCTGAATAATTTTTACAAATACTGCAATAGTAACGCAAGTTCAGTATCCCTCTGTTTAACAAAAGATCTGATACAAAGGCATCTAAATGTCATTGTTGCATGCCTGGTTTCTTTCAATTTCTCACTTCTTCCCCTGTTAGTTGAATGGAGATTGTTGCAGCAGCGCTACATATCTCATAATAATACTTCGAATAGCGAGACATCTATGTTTATTTCTCATGAATCAAGTTCCACACGCAAAAGCGGATTACCAGGAGGCATTTATTGACGTTTTCCTTCGCCCAAGGACACACATTTATCAGTTTAGAGCGAAGCCATCATTCCTCTCTCCTTCTCCCCGCTGTAACCTCTCCCCATCCCCCACGGTCAGTGAGGTATGACCATACAGTGCTGGCTGCCTCCTCCCTATAGCTCAGCTCAGCACCATGCCCCATTAATTCAGCACCAAGGAGAGCTGCTAGTGCAGGTACAACAAGCCAGCACTGACCTAAGGAATGACGCTGGTAGCATGTGTGTGCGTGTGTTTTCAGATTTGTTGAGCTCTCAGAGTGAACAAGGGCGTTTCAGGAGACACTTCTGCCATGTATGTAGTGTGCTTTATGTGTTTTTGTGCAGTCTATTCCCCTCACAGCTGTCTGTACTCCAGGGCTGATACCACGCTAATGAAGATTAATGAATCTCTCTCCTCTCTTTGGCTTTAGACACTGTGCAGTACTAAAAGCTGATGGTTGGTATCACAAGGAATAAATATAGATCGGTGTTGTGAAGCTTTAGGGGTTTTTCTGCCGCAGACTTACTGGGGATTTTCGTGTCATTTGTTAGGAAGTGTGTGTTACACTGGTTTTGAAGGATGAACTGTCTGTACCGATGGGAGTGGACTGGCTCAGAGATGTAATGGACCATCATTCGAGCAATTACATTAAGAGAATTACCGCATTGCGACTGTCATACAAACCTAGTACATACATCCATGGCGTGTGCATTGAACACATGCATCCTTGAACTCTATGGCAGTCTGCTGGCAGGGATGCAACATGTGACATCCAGATGGAGAATTAAAAATAGTTTTGCGTTGTAAATTGGTTGCATTTACTGTAGGCAGGCGGCATTTCCATCATGTCTTTCTTTTCTTCCCTTTCCCTCTGCCTCTCCACGTCGAAGGCTTTCAGTTCCTCGACCAGCACTATTGTTTGGCTGCCCCTCCCCCCACGGGCAGGAGAGCACCCCTCATTCCTGCTACATTTTACTGAAGAACAAAAGAGAGAGTGTCAGACGCCACCCTCTAGATCTCTTTCACGCCCCAGCCCCCACCCTGCTTCCAGATGGGGCTGCCTTTTTTCCAGGGTCTCTCTGAACCCCAAGAGTCCTCCAAAATGGACGTGCCCCTCCCCCTCTCTTCAGCTGCCCGTCATCCACCTGCTCTCTCTGCCACGCGCCCATGCCCAGAGCACACCCCCTTCCTCATCCCACCCTTGCAGCCAGCTCCTTTCAAATCTTTAACCACTTGCTTTCTATGGCCTAGCTCTAGGACATTACTTTTGCAGCTGTAAACCTTCTTTTTATGATATGCGCTCCTTCGAGGCCCGCAGAGGGGGGAGGGGACATAATGTTTCCATGTAATGACTGTGAAAACGCTGTGCGATGAAGCAGTGCTACTCAACTGGTTTTACTTCACAAAAATTTACATCAGATATCAAGTGATGACCCAATGCAATACCAAAATATACCACCAAAGTAACAAAAATCTCCTTATGACATGTATTAACATCACCATGGACTGCATAGACCCAATAATATAAGAGATGGTTCACTCAAAAAACAAAAGAATATTTTTTTTAACTATTTTTGTCCATATGAGGTTCAATGGGGTCCAAATAAGGCTGTCACAATATCAGATTAATTTAACCATTGTTATAGCAAAAATAAATTCACATTGGTAGCCAGTAAAATTATTTAAAATACATAGGTATAATAACAATGAGGCAATAATAAAATTTAACACTGTTAACCTGCATGTTATAATATACATAATATAGCTTAAACAATCAACTTGTGTATATTACAGATTATAACAATTGCCTGCAGGTGGCGCCAATGGCCTGGTGGTTGTTGTTGTTATACTTTACAGCATAATTAACTCCTTATTTAAAGCTTCAGTAGGTAACTTTTGTAAACAAATATTTGTTAAAACTGTCATT
Source organism: Siphateles boraxobius (assembly GCF_051911475.1). NCBI lineage: Eukaryota > Metazoa > Chordata > Actinopteri > Cypriniformes > Leuciscidae > Siphateles > Siphateles boraxobius. The sequence goes on along the minus strand of NW_027509193.1, from coordinate 29,985,234 downwards.
ATGTCCTGACAGTAGAATATGAGACAGATAATCTGTGGAAAAAATCAAGCTCCTCTGGCTCCTCCCTGTGGTCCTATTGCCATTTGCAGAAATACACCGCTCCCGGTCAGAAACAACCAATCAGAGCCAGGAGGAATGTCTTAGCAGTGTCAATCACGCTCGTGTACGCGCTGATCACCCCTCTCTTGCACAGCACGAGCGCGTACCGTCGTTCGTGACTCTCCTGTTCGAACTCGTTCATCCAAATGAACGAATCTTTTTTCGAGTCATTTCGTTCATTCAACGAACGAAATGACTCGAAAAAAGATTTGTTCATTTGGATGAACGAGTTCGAACAGGATCACGAACGTGCATCACAGAACAGAGCAAGGCGAGCATTTGTGCTTATAAAACTTAAAGTTTTTTTATTTATTTTTGAAATGACCGATCGTTTCGCTAGATAAGACCCTTATTCATCGTCTGGTATCGTTTAAAGCCCTTTGAAGCTGCGCTGAAACTGTCATTTGGTCCTTGAAACGTTTGTGTCCTATTGAAGTCCATTATATGGAGAAAAAGCCTGGAATGTTTTCATCAAAAACCTTAATTTCTTTTCGGCTGTAGAAAGAAAGACATGGACATCTTGGATGACATGGGGGTGAGTAAATTATCAGCAAAAGTTTTTTTTAAAAGTGAACTAATCCTATAACGTTATCTTACTAGCTATTTATAACTTATAGAAAGAGTGCAACCTTATAAAGTGACATGTATTGCAAAATACATAATGATTTGAGGACCAAGTTTGTAGTCAAAGTATGGGCAGGCCATAGTCAATGTAAAGCATATTGTTGATGTTTCGTCCCTATTAGTGAATGTGCCATAACTGTTTCAATCCGCCGTCATCGGTGGTCCTGTTTACTAGCCTGCGCGTTCACGGCAGGCTCCGCTGTGGGGGAGGAGCTGTGGAGGGAGGGCTGTAGCGTAGCAGAGAGCAAGGGGGTTGGACCTGTAAGTTGTGCTTGTTCAAATTTTCAGGCTAAGTCAACATTTTCTCAAAACTCCCTACTGCAACTTTAATAATGGCCAAACTCAGAGTGAGGGTTTAAACTTTTATTTTGAATTCGCAATGAGCAACAGTTTGCATATTTAGAAACATATTGATGTATTCTCCTGTGTTCTCTTAGATTTATAAAATCTATAAATCTGGGGAAAGTGCGCAAGATGATGAAAGTGCGCAAACTACCCTGATGAACATCAATATTCATTTTTTTATACATCATGGTCAGGGCCATAGCTGGGGTGTCCAAGGCCCCAGTGCTGGTTGTTGTTGTGTATGTGTGTGTTGGGGGGTGTTTTGGGTAACATGAGAATGAACCTCATTTGTTCTTGCGGAAGCTCAAACGTCCTGCGTAACACACAAGAATAAACCTTATTGGTTCTTGCAGAAGTTCAAACGTGCTGCGTAACACGAGAATGAACATCATTGGTTCTTGCAGAAGCTCAAACGTGTTGCGTAACACGAGAATGAACCTCATTGGTTATTGCAGAAGCTCAAGCGTGCTGCGTAACACAAGAATGAAAGTCATTGGTTCCTGTGAAAGCTGAAAAGTGCAGCTTAAAAACGTGACAATGAACCTCATTGGTTCTTGCAGAAGCTCAAACTAATCTATATGAATAGAGCGATTTAGTCAAAATTTTCTGAAGAGACTCGATTGCTTTATCTAATGAACAGATTGAATTTAGGCTTTTATTCACATATAAACTTTGGTCAGCAAACATAAGGTCAACCATACTTTAATGTGTAAGAACTAACCTCATTGGTTCATGCAAGTGAAGCGAACATGCTTGAGCTTCTGTTTACCACAACTGACGTGTGACTTGATGAATGTTTATGTGAATAAAAGCCTAAATAATTCTGTTCATCATATAAAGCAATTTTGTCTCTTCAGAAAATTTGAATTAAACTGCTCAATTCATAAGGATTGGTTTTATTTTATCTTTATGAACTTTATGATCAGTGTAGTAGTTGCTTCAACGGTCAATGGATGGAAAGAAATATCTCAGATTTCTTTAAAATATCTTCATTTGTGTTTCAAATATGAATGAAAGTCTTACAGAGTAAATTATGACAGAATTTTTCAGTGAACTAACCCTTTAAAGCGGTGGTATAATGCCCCTTTTTACAATATGTAAAATAAGTCTCTGTTGTCCCCAGAGTGTGTATGTAAAGTTTTAGCTCAAAATACCCCACAGATAATCTTATACAGCATGTTAAAATTGTCCCTTTTTGAGGGTCAGTAAAAACATGTGTGTGTGTGTGTGTTAGCAGCTCCGATTACCTCACACAGACATGCACTAAAATGAAGAAACTGTTCTGCCTTTTATGTTTAAACTGGAGTTGGACAATGATGGAGAGACTCAAGAAGACAACATGTAGAATGCAAGAGGACGTTTCTGAATGGTTAGTTGATGAATTTATGTTGCTGATGTGGAGTTAACTATCTTCAATTCTTTGATTAGCATTTTTTGTCATGATAATCTATAAAAATCGCTTGTGTGGGAACTGTTGTATGATGCCTACAGAGTGACATGCTATTGCATTTGTGTTACATGGTGTATTGCATGTGGAAACACGGATGCAGCAGCTTGAACAGACTCTACTACAACAACTCTTCCTCTTCTCAACAAGGACTGCGTGTTCCCGGGGGCGGGGTTTATGTAAATTTTAGGGTTAGTGATGTCACTAATCCGGGAGGAATGTCGTGTAATCCCTACCAGCCTTTTGCTTTAGTCCTGAAAAAACGATTTCTTTAAAAGCAAATATCTTCTTTTGCTTTTAACTTTGAGCGTTGTAATTTTGCAGATGTTGTTTATGCTCAAACAGCAACATTACACACTAACTAAAGTTAGAAAAGTGAAATCACAATCAACCACCCCTTTAAGTGTGAACTGAATGTAATGTTTTCAAACACTCAATTGCATGTTGTTTATAATAAGATAAAAATATAGAGTTTAGTAGTAGAAAATGTTTAGTTTAAATCTATATTAATAAATGCAAATAGTTGAACTTTAGAGTGCTTTTTTGATTATTAACTAGAACCTAAGTGCATTTTGATATGTCATTTCATAATTACTTCTATTGTCTTTGAAATAAGGTTAAAGTGTACTGATGAGTACTGATAATCATTTATGGTAAACTAAAATATACTTTATGTAATTTCTATTGAAAAATATGCATTTCATTTGTAATGATGAAGATTGCATTGAATGCATTTAAATTATATTAACTTAAAGTGTTATAAAAAATAACACTACAGGCAAAAGTATAAACAAGCGCTTTAGTATGTTAGTCAACACATTAAAATACGTGTATTTCAATCAAGCACGAAGGGAAGCAAAAAAATGTATATACACTTAGTTGCATTGTTTTTTTTTGAATTAGCATAGTTTTTCCTTAATGTCTGTCACTTTATCAGACCTGTGACCCGCTTTTGCATTGTCACCCACTACTGCAGTGAAGGACAGGATAATATGACTACTGCAAAGGGTGCTCGTAGATGTAGTGAGATCAGAACATCAGGAGAAATGTTTGACATAATCAGTACACTTATTTTTGAAGCGAATGATTTCAGAATGACTCACTAAGTCTGCAGTAAGATCACGGTTTGCTTCTTAAAGTCTGCAGCGGTAAGCGGTGATGCCGGCTCATGCGAAGAGGGGGCAGATGCTTATTTGATTGTGTTTCTCTGAAAGCTTTGACACGTTGCATCCTCCGAGTCGTATTTGCTTATGCCTTCCCCCACAGCGCCCTCCTGAGCCCCCAAGGGACCGGTGGAGAGGAGCGGCACTGGCCCGCATCTGTCACGGGGCAGCTGTTGGTCACTTAATGGAATTTGTCCTGTTGCTGATGGGCCAGGGGCAGTGGGAGGTAGGGCTAATGACTCCCAAATCTGTTAAAACCTTGCCAATTACTCAGAGATAGTGAAATCTATACTGCCATTTTACCTTCTACTGTCACACTCTTCTTAAGAGCTGATTAGTGATCAATCATGACTGATAAGGTTTATGGTGTGTCCACTGCAGTCACACATTCCTGCATTTAACTTGTACAACATTCAATAATTTTTTGCTGTAAACAAATTTCTGATTCAGATTTCTATGGATCCCTGCCCCTGCCTACTGAATTATGTTTCTTCTGAATTCTCTGTATTTTGTAGCTTCACTGCAAAAAAGACAATATTCAAACTTTGGATATGTACTAATAAGTGAAGAGCTTGAGTTTTTCAATGTAAGTGCAAGATCCAGAAATTGGAATGAAGCCTATATCTAATAGCTTTAAAGACTAAATAAATAGTTTATATACATGGACACATTTATTTATTTAGCTATAGTCTATTTATTTACTTAACAATGTTATTGCATATTTCAAAACCTTGTCTGTGTATGTGCTTTTCACACTTGAAATGGTTACCACTAGGTCATTCTACCCTGGGTAAAAGGAATCCTGGGTTATCTTTATTCACGTTTCACACTGCTCATACTATACCCGGAGTTAACAATTAATCTTGGATATTCAAAAGCTGATGTTCCACACTGTATTTGCATATTTGCAGTATCATTGTTTGGGCGAGTGCGGCACACTATATGTTAACATAAAGGCTAGAGTATTGAGCATCCTCAGATTATATATTGCCGACTGTAGTCAAGTCAAGTCATCTTCATTTATATAGCGCTTTTAACAATATGGACTGTTTCAAAGCAGCTTTACAGTGATAATAGGAAATTAAAGTAACAGAGATTGTTTGGCTTTACAGCAGCTCTAGAGTAAAGTTATTGTCCAGCTAAAGTTAGTTTTGATTGATTCACTTCCGTTGCAACGAACATTAGTTAATAACTTAGGGGCCGCTAACACGACACCGTTCTAACAGAAAATTCTTTAATGCGATCCGGCCGCTCCTTTGCATAAAACAATGCCTGGTGGCTCTGAGAATTTTTTATCGCTTCCGCATAGCCACGTGAATCGAAATTATCCCGACAACGTTTTATCAGGATAGAGGTAAGGGGAAGGAGGCCTTCATAGGGAGAAACTAGTAACACTTCAGGACTGCGTTGTCATTGTGTCCAGGTGCAGGTCCTTCATCAGATCCGGATACGGCCTGGATCCGGCGGACTGGAGTAAACCTCGGTATAAACAGAGAGACAAATATTAGCGTAGACGCCATCCTTCTTATGATGTACAAAGTAAATCAGGATTTATAGGAAGTGTTCCCGGTTCCGGCTGATCTAAACTATGCAGCCTAACGTTGAATTATGGAAGTCTATAATGTGGTATGTGTATGCTAAACCAAAGAGATGTGTTTTTAGTCTAGATTTGAACTGACAGACTGTGTCTGCTTCCCGGACAATGTTAGGAAGATTGTTCCAAAGTTTTGGTGCTAAATAGGAAAAGGATCTACCGCCAGCAGTTGATTTAGATATTCTAGGTATTATCAACTGGCCGGAATTTTGAGATCGCAATAGACGTGAAGGACTATAATGCGTTAAGAGCTCGCTCAAGTACTGGGGAGCTAAACCATTAAGTGCTTTGAAAAGTAATCAGCAATATTTTAAAATGTATACAATGTTTAATAGGGAGCCAATGCAGTGTTGACAGAACCGGGCTTATATGGTCATACTTCCTGGTTCTGGTAAGAACTCTAACTGCTGCGTTTTGGATCAGCTGTAGTTTGTTTATTAAGCGTGCAGGGCAACCACCCATAATAGCATTGCAATAATCTAGCCTTGATGTCATGAACACATGAACTAATTTTTCTGCATTTGTCATTGAGAGCATATGACGTAATTTAGATATATTTTTTAGATGGAAAAATGCGGTTTTACAGATACTATTCACGTGACTTTCAAATGAAAGATTGCTATCAAAGAGCACACCCAGGTTCCTAACTGACGACGAAGACTTAACAGAGCAGCCATCAAGTGTTAGACAGTATTCTAGGTTATTACATGAGGAAGTTTTTTGTCCAATAATTAGAATCTGTTTTTTCATAATTAAGTAGTACGAAATTACTAGTCATCCAATTTTTTATATCAGCTATGCATTCCGTTAATTTGGTGAATTGATAGGTTTCGTCAGGGCTTGAAGAAATATAGAGCTGAGTATCATCAGCATAACAGTGAAAATTAATGCCATGCTTCCTAACAATATCTCCTAAGGGTAGCATGTACAGAGTGAACAGCAACGGTCCTAGTACTGAGCCTTGTGGTACGCTATACTGAACTTTTGATCGATAAGACATCTCTTCATTTACTGCTACAAGCTGATGACGGTCAGATAAGTATGATTTAAACCATGCTAATGCAATTCCACTAATCCCAACATAATTTTCGAGTCTATTTAAAAGAATTTTGTGGTCAATAGTATCAAATGCAGCACTAAGATCGAGTAACACCAATAGCGAGATACAACCACAATCGGATGATAAGAGCAAATCATTTGTGACTCTGATGAGAGCTGTCTCAGTACTATGGTACGGTCTAAATCCCGACTGGAAATCCTTGCAGATACCATTTCTTTCTAAAAAGGAACATAGTTGTGAGGATACTGCCTTTTCTAGTATCTTTGACAGAAAAGGTAGATTTGAGATCGGCCTGTAATTGACTAATTCTGTAGGATAAAGTAGCGTTTTTTTTAACAAGTGGTTTAATCATAGCCAGCTTAAAAGTTTTCAGTACGTATCCTAATGACAAAGATGAATTAATGATATTGAGAAGAGGATCTATGACCTCTGGAAGCATCTCTTTCAATAGTTTAGTCGGTATAGGGTCTAACATACATGTTGTCGATTTAGATGATTTAACGAGTTTAGAAAATTCTTCCTCTCCTATAGCAATGAATGAATCGAATTTTTCGTCAGGGAGACTACAATGCACCCCCTGATGTGATGCTGTAGTAGACGGTTGCATAGTTAGAATTTTTTCCCTGATATTATCAATCTCATAAGTGAAGAAGTTCATAAAGTCATTACTGTTGTGCTGCTTGCAAACTTCTGGGCTTGAAACTTTATTTTTTGTCAGTTTAGCAACTGTTTTGAATAAATACGTAGGGTTTTGTTTATTTTCCACTTAGGGTTGAAAAATTAGCAGATCTAGCAGTTTTAAAGGCCTCTCTGTATGCAATCGAGCTCTCCTTCCATGAAATGCGAAATACCTTTAGTTTTGTTTTCTTCCAGTTTCGCTCCATTTTTCTGGCTGCTCTCTTTAGGGCCTGAGTGTGCTCGTTGTACCACGGCGATGGATTAAGATTAATAAAGCAATCTTTAGTGGCATAAGTGATAGGTCTAACATATTTGTAACACGGAGTCGGCTTTGCAGACTTGGCTAAATGAAGTTTACACGAGACTAGATAATGATCTGAGTTGTCATCGCTCTGCTGCAGAATTTCAACAGCATCAACATTGATTCCATGTGATAATTTATTTGTTTTAAGTTGTTAAAGTATGAATTTAAATTGTCGTATTGTTTAATCAAAAATGCTTCTTTATTGCCCTGTTATGTGCTATTATATTGCTCAAAATAAATAAATAAATAAATAATATTAGATCTAGAGTATGATTACGACAATGAGTAGGTCCTGACACGTGTTGTCTAACTCGAATAGAGTTAAGAATGTCTTTAAATGCCAATCCCAATGCATCTTTTTCATCATCTACATGTATATTAAAACCACCAACAATTAGGACTTTATCTGCAGCCAGTAATAACTCTGATAGAAAGTCAGCAAATTCTTTGATAAAGTCTGTATGGTGCCCTGGTGGCCTGTATACAGAAGCTAGCACAAATCTTAAACGCGATCTATCATTTGCACTATATATTGTTACAATAAGCACCAACACTTCAAAAGAATTATATTTGAAACTAGACTTCTTCTTCAAAATATTACTATAAATTACAGCATCACCTCCCCCTTTACCTTTCAGACGAGGTTCATATTTATAACAGTAATCTTGTGGGGTGCACTCATTTAAAGTAATGTAATCGTTTGGTTTTAGCCAGGTTTACTATCTGTTTACTACTGTACTATCAAGTTTATCCTGAATGGACTTTTCGGTCTATAAAGGTGACAAAAAATGGTCCTCTCTTTATTTCAATTGTCACCATTTGACATTTTTCACCTCAAATGCTGAAACCACAAAACGTCTATGAACTATTTTGAATATGAAATGTCTAAATTGCTAGTGTGAAACGTTCCCCGGGGTTTAAGGTGTGTTCATGCCATGTCGCAACGATTCTGAACTATAAAAAGCCTTCACGTGCTTGTAGAACTTGTAATTACAACATGAACTCCTAGTTTTCTGAAAGCTATGACTTGCAACATGTGGACAATGTACCATCTGACCACTACAGAAGGTGTGTTCGACTTGAAGTGGCGCTGTGCAGATCGGTCGGTGTATGACGTCAAAGTACCGCAAGAGTGTTTTGAAAACATATGGAGCTTTATTTACTGTAATTACGACATGGCGTGAACGCGGCATCAGAATGACGATAACCGCGCAGTGTGAAAAGCCCTGTCTGTCACAACACCAGTTGGAGTTCCACTATAGGTATAGGTAGTGTTTGGTTAGTGAATATGCAGTTTACCACCATATTTGAAAAAAAAAAAACATTTATTTTGATAATATCTAGAACCAGACATATACATATTCATAGCTGTAACATTTATCAGTAGTATTGTAATTTTTTTAGAGGTTTAATAAAAAGGATAGTCTATAAATAAATAGATATGTTCAGTTTTATTTTAAATTAAATTTGTGGTGTTTTTTTCTTTCTTCAAAACTGTTGTCAAAAATATAGATTCAGTACACATCAAGACTTAATGAAATATTACTAAAATAAATTAAAAATAAAGGGAAAAAGAACTTTGCCAGAATGGGTACGGATTTGCAAATGTAGTCTAAATTAAGCTAGTTTGGGGCCAAATGATTTGTAATTATTCATAAACTTTATAGAGAAAGTATTAAACATTGTTTTTAAAACAATTCATTTAACATCAGTTCAACCAATTATGTAAAGACTATGACATGCATGATTTTATAAAAAAGAGCCTGAAACATTGTCCATGCATGACAGGCTAGTGCAAACATTTAAGTAATGGGTTCCTTCGCAATTAAGCCACCATAAGTGCCTTCTCTTGTCTTCATTCCAAGACATTGTGTTTAGAACGTTTTTTGTGTAACTGTTTGACTGTAAGACAATAAGCATTAAGCCACTAAGCATTACTCTGATTTGCATGACTCTGATTTTTCCCCCCTGACCTGCAGGAAACACCAACCCCCACAGCCCTGCTCGCCTTCCACGCGAGTTCAAGCAGCCAAATCAATGAGAAGAAAGAGAAGTGGGTCCTGTTCCTCCCTCTGCATCTGTCAAGAAGCAGTAGAGGGAGGGGTTCACTCGTGGGATGGGGAAGGGAACAATATCAGTCCATCTGTCACAAACAGCCTCATCTCTGCTACGATAAAATGTAGCTCCAAACTAAGTATATCAAACAACATGTTACTTCAGCACATTTATGCATTATTGATGGCTTAAGCCATAAAACTGATTCAAAGTCGCACAGTGTTCAATTTACTGTGTACCCTGCGCTGACCAATCCATTGAAATCCATTGACTGTCTATAGGGTCACGCAAAACAGCAACACAAGGCCACAGATATACATATGCGCTCTAAAATCTGAAGCATGTTAGCGTTTTTCCTCTATTGTTACTTGATAAAAACTCTTCAGTATTATTCGAATAAAACCTCGGCAGCATGCAAACATGCCAAGCCTGATGTTTCGTCTCATAAGTGGGATATTTACTGCCTCCCTTCCCCCTCCGAGGCCTTATCCTGCGCTCTTCTCAGTGGCAGGTAGAGCTGCAATCTCAGTCATTCATATTTAATTCCAGCAGAGTTTCCGGCCAGACTAATGCGCTATTGATTGCAAGTCTCCCGTTACAGTAGGGCGAGAGGAAAGCGGGAAGGGAAAGAGAAAGGAAAAGAATACTGAAGACCGAACACGAGCAGGCGGGAAAGAGAAAGATGAGGTGGTTTGAGACTGACCATAAATCAGACACGAGCGGGGGTAGCGAGGGATCTGACATTTAAGAAATATGACCGTTCTTTTAATAAATATGAAATGGGTGGATTATGTGCATTGTTGTGGAGTTTTTCCTCTCTCAAATCCTCAAACAATTATTTTAGGCCACGAAACATTTTCAAGGAACCCGAATTCCATTGAGTCTGGAGTCCGTCAGCGGTGCTTTCATTGAATCCAAAAGCGTGCGAATGCATTTAAGTGTAATTAAAGGAGAGTACACTGACATGTTAGAGAGGGTCTTTGCTTTGCTTTCTTTAGTGCAAGCTGCATCTAGATGTGCTAATTTATGTGTTATGAGAGAGAGCCTGAATGCTTGAGCAAGTGGAAGAGATGGAAAAGCGAGAGAAAGAAAGAGAAAGAGGGCATTCTGGTGCTTTGTGTATTTAAGGTTTTCTCCCTGGATACCAACGCAGACGAGTCGAGATGAAAGATTAATAACAGAATCTCTATATTTAACAAGGTCGGGTGTAAAACATGCTCCCTAGAAGACACGAGGCCTTCACTCCCACCCACAGCCACCGTCATATGAGCAAATGTATAGGCGAGGAACCGGGAAATATCTTCCATGTTTATGCATGTGTTTGTTGCGTCTCACGCGATAACGTATGCGTGCCAACACATGAATGTGGCGCATGGCAAGCTGAGGAGAATCAATAAGTAAAAAGATGACAAGCAAATGTCTATGTCAGATTCTTCCTCCCACAAGCCTGTCTGCTCTAATAATAGCCCGGAGAAAACAGAAAGGCAGAAGAGGAAAAACAAAGTGAGGGGGAGAAAATGCCAAATAATGCATGCAGGGCCAAATTAGGCCAATATCCATTACTCAAAAATGGCCCAGAACTATGTGGAGAGGCTGTAGGAACCGCCATACCAACCCAACTGCAACCCCCACCCTTCTGCTCCCACAAGCCCTTACCACTCGAGGGCTGGGAGTGTTACCCTGGGGCTCGGAGCCCACTAAACGGTGGGAGCACAGGCCCAGAGCGCCCATCTCTCACTGCTCTAATCCAATCAGACTCAGCAGCTCTGACTCTCTCCTAAAAGCCCAGCAAAATCACATCAGCCTCTGAAAACACAAAAACGCTCCACTACATGAAAGCCGCTGTGTTGTTTGTAATGCAGTAACGTTAGTAGGTTATATGTGGTACATGAAAATGAGGTTTTAGACAAAATTAAGGGAGATTGTGGACGTGAAGTATTCTTTATTAATTATGGGTGTTTATTATGACTGGCTAATCTTGTAAGCATTCTTATCACACCTTATCATGAATGTGCCGAAGTGCTAAAGAGAAAGCCTAAAAACATGTCCAAATCCCTCCTACATTTTGCGAGTTGTTACTTGTGAAACTGGATAACTAACTACATTGAATCTAATTAAGCTTTGGTTATTATTTAAAATTCACAGAAAAGTATTACAGAACACAGTTGGTGTGCATCAGTGTTCTGACAGTTTATAATGGGTTCCAAAAGTCTGAGATAATGCTTGTGAAAAATTATTTTTACTTTATAATTTCCTTCCAAACTGTTTTTTTTTATATATATATAAATTATATTCACAGCATTCAGCATATTTCACAATATGGGTGACTTGCACACTTAAAATTAAAAGTTCCAAAAGGGAGTTTTCACAGTGATGCCGTTGAAGAACCATTTTTGGTTTCTCAAAGAACTTTTCAGAAGAACATTTTAAAGATCTAAAAGAACCTTTTTGCACTATAAAGAACCTTTTGTGTAATGGAAAGGTTCCATGGATGTTTTTCATGTAACCTTTATTTTTAAGAGTGTTGTTGAATTTTTGTATTTCTTAATATGCATAATAGTACACAAAACTGATGGTTCCTTACATACCTCGGTTTTGAAGTTCAGTTCGGTACAGCAGGGGGGAGAAAACAAAACATAAAATTGTTTTTTTTTATTAAACTGGTTTAATGAACATATTGTCGGTCTTTAAATTGATTCAATTATAATTAAAAGTTTCTTAAGGATAATATATATATATATATATATATATATACACACACACACACACAGGTGCTGGTCATATATTAGAATATCATCAAAAAGTTTTTATTTATTTCAAGAATTGTACTTAACAGGTGAAACTAATATATTATATAGACTCATTACATGCAAAGTGAGATATTTCAAGCCTTTATTTGTTATAATTTTGATGATTATGGCTTACAGCTTATGAAACCCACAAATCAAAATCCCAGAAAATTTGAATATTACATGAAATCACAGAGTAATTACACAGGAATACCATGGTCATTGAACCAGGTTTTGGTTCTTTTGGCAGTGTGGGCAGGTGCAAATCCTGCTGCAAAATGAAGGAAGCATGAAGTGCTCTGAAAATGTCCTGGTAGACGGCTGCGTTGGATTTAATAAAGCACAGTGGACCAAAGTCCTCTTTTCTGATGAGAGCAAATTTTGCATCTCATTTGGAAACTGAGGTCCCAGAGTCTGGAGGAAGAACGGAGAGGCACACAATCCAAGATGCTTGAAGTCCAGTGTGAAGTTTCCACAGACTGTGTTGGTTTGGAGAGCCATGTCATCGGCTGGAGTTGGTCCACTGTGCTGTCCACTCAACGCAGCCGTCTACCAGGACATTTTCAGAGCACTTCCTGCTTCCTTCAGCAGACAAGCTTTATGGAGATGCTTCCTTCATTTTCCAGCAGGATTTGCACCTGCCAAAGAAACTTGCACCATCCCAGAAAATTAGAATATTACATGAAATCACAGAGTAATTACACAGGAATACCATGGTCATTGAACCAGGTTTTGGTTATTTTGGCAGTGTTGGCAGGTGCAAATCCTGCTGGAAAATGAAGGAAGCATCTCCATAAAGCTTGTCTGCTGAAGGAAGCAGGAAGTGCTCTGAAAATGTCCTGGTAGACGGCTGCGTTGAGTGGACAGCACAGTGGACCAACTCCAGCCGATGACATGGCTCTCCAAACCAACACAGTCTGTGGAAACTTCACACTGGACTTCAAGCATCTTGGATTGTGTGCCTCTCCGTTCTTCCTCCAGACTCTGGGACCTCAGTTTCCAAATGAGATGCAAAATTTGCTCTCATCAGAAAAGAGGACTTTGGTCCACTGTGCTTTATTAAATCCAACGCAGCCGTCTACCAGGACATTTTCAGAGCACTTCATGCTTCCTTCATTTTGCAGCAGGATTTGCACCTGCCCACACTGCCAAAAGAACCAAAACCTGGTTCAATGACCATGGTATTCCTGTGTAATTACTCTGTGATTTCATGTAATATTCTAATTTTCTGGGATTTTGATTTGTGGGTTTCATAAGCTGTAAGCCATAATCATCAAAATTATAACAAATAAAGGCTTGAAATATCTCACTTTCCATGTAATGAGTCTATAAAATATATTAGTTTCACCTGTTAAGTCTAATTCTTGAAATAAGTCAACTTTTTGATGATATTCTAATTATATGACCAGCACCTGTGTGTGTGTATATATATATATATATATATATATATATATATATACACACACACACATATATATATATATACACACATATATATATATATATATATATATATATATACATGCTGCAAACTATATAGGGACCCCTTACCTGCACCTTAGTAACAGAGCCCAAACTATTCAGTTGTTATTTATTTTTAGATATAATAATCAACACTCAAATATCAAATTGAATGCAAACATGTAAACTGCACATAAGCAGTTTAATTTCGAAATCTAAATTCTGTTTTTACTCCAATTCGTTGTTCAAATATAGCTAAATCATTGAATCACGAATTCGTGTACCGTTACTCCCCATACTATTTAATAATGTCAAGCAAGAACAATAAGTTTTATGACATAAGGTAAAGTGGGGTCAACCTCAACAATGAGCCTGGGCACCGTGGATGTATCACGGTTTTTTGATTCGGTTTGAATATCATTCCACCCTAATGCATAACATTTATGTAAGTGAGAAATGTTTTATTAGGAAGACTTCTGATTTTGCATTAATGGCATTAGCACTAAAGCTGCATGAACTGCACAGTATGTCAAACCTGATAATCGTGTTCCCCAGCATGATTTAAGATGATCCGAAGACCTTCTTGAGCTTCAATAGAAGAACATCTGACCATCTGTACAAAGAGTCATGATGAATGTCACAAATTTATTATTCATTTGATGTCATAACATTTCTTTGGTTTAAAGTTTAATTGAAAATCATCTCAGATTTTCAAGTGGTCTCATACTTTTGGACACCACTGTATATTTAAGGCGCACTTTGACTAGTGTGATTTACAGCTTGCACATATTTCTGTAGGTGTCACCAAGTTACATATCAACTAAACATAATGGCATCCTATGAGTCAGGACCCTTTATGATATACTGTCATAACAAATGCCAAACAGTGTATTGACTATGATTATATGAGCCGTCACGCTCAGCATAGCTGGGTAATGAGATTCCTCTTTATTATATGTTCTTACATCCTGTGCTACCGCTTTCAGTATTTAAGCAGAAGTCCAAATTATGCTGAAATTTAGCACTCGAGTGTTAATTGGGGATAAGATGTCTGTAAAAGAGATAGAACTAATATTGAAGCACTGGAAAAAAGCACTGGAGAGAATATTCAAGAGTATTCTGTAGTGGTCATGATATGGATGATACTGAAATGAAATAATCATTAAACTGATTAATTATTCATCTGAACCATGTTTGGTTTAATTTGCATGTATTTTATGCAAACTGATATGTAACATAAGCACATTTTAAAGGAATAACATCATAGCGTTATACAAATTAAGCCATTTTAAAAGACTGCCAATTGGCAATACAGATCCATGAGAAATCTTCTTTAGCACAGACATTTGAGCCATTCTAATCCGTTACCTCAGAACATAATAAGGGGGATAACACTAGCTGTAGCAATGGAACACATCTGTTTCACACAATCATATCTCCTGCGCTGGTGCTAAGTAGATTCAGCGCGATCATAACATGCTTTCTTCCCATGAATGTAAATCCACAATTTGCAAATGCAAAAAACAAGTGTATAGTTCCTTCTTTCCTCCACCAGTGATCTCACCAACATTTGGATGGCCATAAAAAGTGACGAAAATCAATGATATTTGAAAGAGCAAAAGAGATCCTTAGAATCTCTAATGCCGTAATGCTAAGGGGGACAAAAGCACCAGTCTCTTAATCGGCTCTTCTGGATGGGGCTCCTGAACATTAAAAATCATCAGTGAAATTACTGAAAGAGCTTCAAGCAACTGCCCTGCTTGATCCTCTGAATCAGGGTTGTGAATGGGTGCTTCAGATGCCCTCTTACCCACGGGCTGGATTCAGTCGCCCCACTGCCAGCAAAGACCCCTAATGAGCCTCTGCAATTAAGCTGGTTTATTCACGTTAAGTGTGAACGGGGTGTGTGCAGAACCGTAGGCAGCTAACAGACCTGTTCTCTTTGTGCCACAAGTGCTGCCTTTATTCAGCTCACAAAGCAGAAAACAACACCCGCACCTATAATGACGCAATCTTTCCCCCTCACTCGGTCGCCACTCTGAGGAAAGTCGCGACTTGACAGAGAAGAGTGGGCGGGGTTAAGACAGACTGACAGCGGGGCCCATCTCGATCCTCTTATTAACGCTTAACGAGTGCCTTCCTCATGCAATATTCATCGCCACTAATATCATCCAAGCTCTGAGCTGAGCTGGCTACTTATGTAAGGCAATTATGTAAAATATCAGACAGGGCCCACACTCAGAATCTGACTGGGGTAGAGATGCGGGACAAGAACCGAGAGGAAGAAGAACTGAAAGTGAAAGGGAGCATCAGAGAGGAGGACGAAAGGCAACAGAGTGAGGCATCGCAATCCATGTCAGAGCGCCCGATTGAGTCAAGATTACTGGAGAATGCTTGGCCTTAACTGTTAACCCCTAACCCAGAAATGCACAACATTCGGCGCCCCCGAGACTATCGAAAGGTTAATGAGTTTGAACGCATCTGCCCACTCAGCCCATCTCAGATGATTTCCTAAGAACTCATCAGCCAAAATATATATAATTGTGTATATTACTCACAGTAGACACAACGAGAAAATGCTGTTTTTCTGATCTGCATTACAGCGCATTTGCCCGCCAACGACAATACCACCCACTCGGTACCTCTCTGACTCCTGATACCTGTGCTGTGACTGTCTACAATCTGCATAAATACAGAGAACTCCAGCCTAGGACGCGCGCACACAACCGTTTCCACAAGGTCATCCAAGGCCGATGCAGATGTAGGTGAGTTCCTGCGACCCGTGGTCTCCGGTGCGCATATAAACAGATGAAAATAAACACCATCTCTAGTGGGAATGACAACCCCCTCACACCTCATCAGCGAAGCGTATATTTCCATAAGCCTACATGCTCTGCAACCATCTCCTTCAACTTCACCCATACAGACACAGCGGAGACTCGCACCCATGAAGCTGCCAGCATCATCTGCATAACAGAGATATACCGAGCATGCTTCCTCAGGTCAAGGCCCTGTGGGGGTCTGTGCAGAAATAGGTCATTTGTCACACATCAAGTCCTGGGGCAGGAGATGCATTATAGATGAGACCAAACAGCCTGTCTCAGTGAGCTCTACCCACTCCCTAGACTGGAAATGGGGGGGAAGGGAGCTTGAGATAACAACTGCTGCAATCAGTGTGTCGATGTTTAATATCAGCACCAATGAGGGACAATAAAGAGACGTGTGCATTCATTCTCAAATCTCTGATTTCATTTTTTTTGCATGCGATTATACAACAATTAATAATGTGTGACATCTATATGACACTGACACCCAAGATGATGTCTTAATCCATATTGTATAATAAATAAGATGATTTTTCTCATTGTAGGCATTGGCCTTTGTGTGATTATGTAATCTACGCATTCAACACGCACCTGTTAGGATATAAATGGTTAAATAAGTACAGGCGGGTATTTAAACAGTGGGCCGTGTTATGTCCAGAAATGACCTTCACACAGTTATGCCTTCGCACGGCCGTTCTTGCATTCTCATTTTTTAACAAACGGCAAGACTTACTCAGGCCATTTACTCTGCTTTCTTAGAAAACGCAGCGCGCCAGACTACAGGACGGAATCTGAGAAGAAGGACAAATTATGTGAAATCAAGAAAGGAAAAAAGGCATGAGTAAGGGGATGAGAGAGAGAGAGAGAGAGAGAGAGAGAGAGGGGCAAAGAGAAGGAGAAAGCATGGCTCCTGTCTTTTTCTGCACCCATCTGTTCAGAGTGCAGGTGGAGCTCTATTCACTCAGCTCTGCATGCGTGTTGGGGGGCAGGAAGAAAGGGAGGGCAAAAGGAAAGAGTGGAGAGATGGTGGTGGAGGGACGGGGGGCTCTCGGTGATCTCTCCTGAAGGGGATAATGGGAGACGAGCGCATTGCAATGGCTGCCATGTAGTACCCTCCCTGCGCAATTAGCCAATCAGCAGCAAGCTCTGCCAGCCAGAAGGACACATAAAAGAAGAACATTGCAGCAGAGGCACAGAAGGAGCCTGCGAGGAGCTGGGAAATACACACACAACAGCAGATCCACAACACCCTCCCCTGGACACACCCTACTGGGGATCACTGCTTCTCTTTTTTTCTGAACCATCGCCCACGCCACACGGAGAGACATCTCTCTCTCATCATCATCCTGAAGAAAACCCCCTTCTCCTCATTTTCACACTACTGAGGAAACCTACAATCGCACGGGCTGAGATTTCCTGGGCGAAGACTGTCGTTTTTCCTTTTTCTTTTTTTTTTCTTTTCGTTTGGAAAACTGACATCTGCATTTCTCGAGCCACACCACGGCAAAATATCTGCGAGTCGGCCTGAAGACCTGCAAATCGAAGGACCTAGATCACTATCATCTTTGTACATCAAGAATGGTTACTGTACGTATACCTTCTCTCTTCTTCTTCTTCTTTTTTTTGGTCTGTCTCATAACAAAACAATAACAGCACCACCAGAAAATCAATTGTAACAGCCTCACAGCATGTAGCTACTACAATCAGTGCAAGACATTCAAATTGAGAAAGCAAACATATAGGCTAATTAGACATTAAAATTAATCTTAAAATATAGGCTATTTAAATACAAGCGATTCAAATAATAGGCTATACACAACATTTGGTCAAAAACGCAAACATACTAGCACATCTAATCCCGGATTCCGTAAATAAGATGAACGATTACCCCAGGATTTAAATAATGTGATACAGGCATGCGCGACCATCGCTATAGCCGAGCTCGCTTCGTTTTCTGAGGGGAATCAAAACATTGCTTTCTCCAGCCGTACGAATCATTCGTCTTGAATCGTAATGCGTATATACGCGAAACCCTTCGCAACATCCATTAATTTCTACATCCGTTAATTAAACGCATTCAAGCGATAATTAGCCATTATTAACATAGAGCGCTGAGGAATTCCTCAGAAATAGCTGAGGTGCGGCGGAGGCAGAAGGGCGTAAGAGGGCAGATTCCTCGTTCAGAAAGGATGCTCGAGACTGAATCTCTGAGACAAAACACGATGCCTCGGAGGCTGAGAGCCCATCGAGAGCAAAGGCAAAGAAAAGGGTCGAGTCACTCAGAGGGGGAGGGGAGATATTATGCATCCACTGGTTTGGATAGAATCAGGCAGGACAAAATTCCTAAGGCTTGCGATGCTACATAAGAGATCGCGAGAGAGGAAACTGCCAAATGTCACGTATGGAAACGGGCAAATGTCATCGATTTCTTCTCGAGTTGCGTTTCCGTCCTTTTCTCTCCAAAAATATAACGACACTGAGAGTGTAAATAAGCAATATGAGGGGAATACAAAGGCCTGAGGGAAAGCGTTTTGGGCGTGTCTTCTCGAAAAGAAGACAGCAATGGCACGAGCTCAGAGTCACCATCTTCACGTAGATTTTCTGTGAAAACAATAACAACAGCTCATGTAAATACGAACAGGTGTTTGAAACGGATCCATGAATGAGCGATTAAAATGTTAGGATTAATTTATGACGTTTAACTCTTCAGGCCTGCTGTACATGAAGTGTATTGTCAGGTTAATCGTCTTTGTTTCTTGCCAGAAGACGTGATAGCTAATACTAAACGCTAGATTCGTTACAATGAAGGCTCAATTTGTAATTTAATACTATTAAAAATTACACAAACCTCAAACCTGTCATTTTGCGTTTGAGGTTAGAGGCCTCTGTTCCTGACAAATTGTCTGCTGTGAAGGACAGCATGCTTTGTTTTTATAGTGACCTCAAAGAAAAGGCTATACGAATCGACGCGCTTTCCTTTAATTTAAATTCTCAATAGATGGTGTGATGGATGAACGACGGGCCCTTCGGCTTGTAGTTCCGCAGTCCTCCGTGAGCACGAGCCTCTACCGCAGTGCCAAGCACATAAAACCGTTGAGTCAGATAACCTTCTCCAGGCGCGTACACAATTCAAGGACAAGGACATCACAACGATACACAACACAACACAACGGTCTAAACATACGAGCTCCTCACTAGCCGTTAATAAAGAGGGTTGTCAATCAAAGAAAAATACGGCGTTAAAAAAAAACGTTATGGTGCACAGTATTTAATCTGTCAGGGGCGTTACGCACGTTATAGGATCACAGGCCTCGTTTATTGCGAATCGAACCGCTCATTATACAGTACTGATTTTATAGGCAACTTAATGACATTAACTTCTAAATATTACGGCAAGACCATTTAAGTTTATATATATATATATATATATATATATATATATATATATATATATATATATATATATAGGAAAGACTATATATGCATTTATTGAATGACATTATTGATGTTTAAAGGTATATGAGCTATATTATTATGTTTTCTGTATTATTTATTATTATTATTAGCCTAATATTAATAAATTGTCTTGTAGAAAATCTAAAAGTGAAGGCAGTTGCAATGTTCATTGTTCCCGGAGAGCCCGCAGCCTCTGGCCTCGACACAAAGCGCTACTGTTTACATTAATATTCATAGTGCTGCCATGGTCTCTGTAGAGGAGGAACGGGTGGCTCTTTTGTTCGGTTGTGTCAATACGTTTATTCAGCAAAAAGGAGCTCGGATTTGTGAATGCCCACAGAGCACACGCGCACTTGTCCAATCAAAGGACGAGAGGATAACGATTTTAAACGATTCGTAGAGGTGTTTATTTATAAAGACGACATCAAGAGCTTAATGTCCACTTGATAAAATGAAGTCCGCGGCACCGAGGATATTTTGAAGGTTGTTGTCCATGTCGAGCCACTCCCGAATTCAGCACTCTGGATAGCAACCAAAGAGTATAGCATGAACACTGCAAGCGCCTTTCCCTCTGTTAAACGTTTTCTGGGGTCTTGCAAAATTACTAATAATTTAACATAGTAGAAAAATTAGAAAAAATAATAACGCTATTAGTGAAGATATAATGAATAATTGTTCATTCGCGCGATAAATCGATTATCTATCGCGCTGCAAATTTCACGAGCGAAATTAACCCGATTCACCGAAAAAAACAACAACAACAACGATAATGGTTTATCCGTTCAGTTTTGACTTGTGTCCTGTTGTTTTACAGCTGCCACTGTGATCCCTTAAGCTGCAGTGAGAGTGTGGCTAATGCCTTTTGTTTAAGATAATCCTGTAATCGGTTACTGAAACAGCCTATTGGCAATCTAGCGTTCACATTTCAGTCAGGATGCTCGTCCAGACGCGTACGCTTATGAAATACAAATTATAAAAATTATGGTCTGCATTAGGCATTAGAAATGTCACGAATACAGATTAATGGGCTACAGCCCAACGTTAACAGACAATGCTGGGAATCGCTGGCTGACCCTGGCAGTTTGAAAATTAACGTTGACATGATACATACAGCAACAGATTAGATCAGCCTTATGCTTTATTTGTTTACCTCACAGGATCTTGTGCAAGACTGTGTTTATTTTAAGAAAATGGCTTCCTCACTCACTGCACAGGGACATTAAGGAAGTGACGTGAGCCGATACTCTTCACAGTCAGATTGCTCTTTATCTCATGCTGCTTTCAGGCCTGTTTGTAAATAGCGTTCTCTGGCATGATGCGTTTATGACTGTAGGTAATGGAAATGTATTTTAACTTATAATTCATCTATATTTTTATTTCATCTAACAAATTTGGCAGCAGTTAAACCAAGTGGCTTCTTACATTTGTGTATTGTGACATTCAACAGGACATTTTTCAGGGGGAAAAAAATCGAATGAAATTTCCCCTTCTGTCTGACTGTCAAGGCTTGACAATCATTTCAGCAGACTCTAATTACAGACTCACTAAGAGGAATCTTTGCAGTCATTTATCCTGATCAGCGCGCTGGTGGGAAGGTAATAGGTTTTGCGTATACGAGATGAAGGGCTCTTGTTTGCGTGTGAGTCTGGGTTCTTGTGTAGGCGATGCTGATGCAGTGCATTAAATATTGAGGGAGAACTCTCCCAGAAATAGAAAAGTACAGGCTGGGACAGGAACGTCAAAGCCTGCTTCCATGGCCACGTTTTGTTTCGTAAGCCCTATTTTAAATAGCGTAAAATTCAGGGACAGTTGATAAGGTGTGTGATGCTTAAGGAGCACAGTGGGAGGGTGTGTCTCGCCTGTCTCTGCGAGTCATGTATTTTGGGATGAAGCGCTCATCCACCTCTACCTCTGCTGTGCTGGCGACAGTATCTGGGCTGTAAGACAGTGTACGTGTCAGTCTGTGTGGCCGAAGAGCCAGTGCGTTGTGTAACTCACTACATTTGTCGCTGAGGATGGGTGGCTTGCCATAGGGAGGTTTACTTCAGTTCACGAATCACATTTGCCCTGATCCTGTCACATTGTGTCAAGACTCGCTCTGTTTGTGTCAACGCTTAGACAGTGCCTGTTTGAGTAGGTTTACATTCTGAACCCGAGATTTTTCCCGAACTATACAGGCTATGGGCTACTGCCACAAAAGATGCCATTTTATCGCTATTTGATTGATCAAACGAACGACCTTTTCTTGGAAATTCCTGCTCGGGTGACAGTGAAATTGTCAGTTTTGCCTAGATCCATGTTTGCAGCGCTTTAATAACTCGCCTCCCTGAGCTTTCTCCTTGTCAGTGTCAATTTGCCTGAGATATAAATTCTGGCGGCCCCGAAAGCTTATTTTATTAATGCGAGACAAAAAGTGATTTTAACCGAGCACTAGTTCTCGAACACACAACTCCAAGCGCATACACAACATGCACACATATGTGCGAGGTTTGCTAAAAGTCAAGAAGCCAGCCAATAGCAACAGTCGTCAAGCTGCTGTTACCTGGGCAACTTGGTTTGAGGTAAGGCTCAAGGCACGAATAAATCATTCCACTGAAGAGACAGAGAGCGTTAGAGAGGCAATACTGAAGGGAGAACAAAAGAACAGACTACCTACACTATTAGGAATTCACCTGTTTGCACATCTAATCGTTAATGCTTAATTGGATATCATTATCATTTCATTTATTTTCAATTACATTCCTACTATTAATTATTTGCATCATACACTCTCAAAAAGAAAGGTACAAAAAGCTGTCACTGGGCTGGTACCTTTTCAAAAGGAACATATAATGGGTGCATATTGGTGCCTTAAAGGTACATTTTGAAAAGGTTCCAGCCCAGTGACAGCTTTTGCACCTTTTTTTCCCCCTGATAGTGTAAAAACATAGAGGGACACTTGTGGCATATGATTGTGCCTGTTGATTGTGTGTGTGTGTGGGGGGGGGGGGGGATGCATTGTTGATTAAGACACCCTGTTCCACCCCAGGGGCCATTCCGAGGGAAGAGTGCTTTCAGTCAACTTACGATGACTAATTTATGGACATATATTACACATGCCCATTTGTAAATTCTAGAGAGTACCAGCCTTGGGGAAAATTATTTTTAAAAAATCAAAATAAGTCACAAAAGATATAAAAAAGGATGGATTGCTTGCGGTACGATGAGGAGAAATCCAGTCGTACGTTGTGACAGAAAGGGACCGTTAAAGACAGAAGTAGTGTCTACAACCTGCATACATCTGTTCGTTGAAAATACCCTATAGGCCAAATTAAACATCATGTGCTCCACAGCAACACGGATGAACCGAAGACCCAGACGCGCACACACACTCTCACGCTTTTCACATAAACAAGGTGCCAACGCCATCTTCTCGTCTTTATTTGTCTAGACTACCATTTTTTAAAAGAAATAAGAACAATTATGTTAGCAAAGTTGAAATGACAAGTATCCTCATGCCCACACCGTCATCCTCTCAGAGGCTAGTGACGTAACACTGTGTGACCCTGGATAAGCATAAAGGGGGGCTGGGAAAGAGTGAAAGGACTGTGACATCTGCAGGGCCAGGGGCTGATGGAGAGAGTTGAAGTGAGGGAGGAGGTCATAAGAGGAGGGGAGGTGGGATATTGTTCTCCTGCAGCCCTCTACCCCTCAGACACATTGATTTTTAACCTCTCAAAGAGGACGCCCCTCAAATTATGCGTTTTCACCCAAACTGCACTGTCTTAGTCTTAATTTGTAATTTTTCCACCTGCAGATAATTAGCACCATGGAAACTCAGGTGTCCAATGGTCCGAGCGGAACCAGCCTGCCAAACGGCCCCGTCATTAGCACTAACGGTGCCGCGGACGACAGCAAAACAAACCTGATTGTCAACTACCTGCCTCAGAACATGACCCAGGAGGAGTTCAAGAGCCTGTTCGGCAGTATCGGAGAAATCGAGTCCTGCAAACTAGTCAGAGACAAGATCACAGGTAACAACGCAGCATATCTTGATTCGGTAGGAAATGTTTTGCATTAAAGGGTGTTTTTTTTTTTTAAGTGCATTCTTGTTTGTCTTATTGCAGGCCAGAGTTTGGGTTACGGCTTCGTAAACTACGTGGACCCCAATGATGCCGACAAGGCCATCAACACGCTCAATGGTCTCAAACTGCAGACCAAAACAATCAAAGTAAGAGAACCCGTCCTCACCGAGCCCAAGCTCCTCAAATCGCTCGATGGGGAGGAAGTAGGGAATGAAGCAGAGCCCAAGACAGACGTGACAGCAGGAGGGGAGGTGAAAGGGAGGGGCGGTGGGAGGAATCGTGGCGGGGACAAAAGGAGCAGAAGAAAAGAGAAAGCGGAGGTCAGAAAGCAAAGGGTTGTGTGCAGAGGTGATTGTGATGGAAATGTAATTAGGGAGACGCAATGTGAGGCTTGGAGGTCAGCGAGTAGAGCCCCATCTGCCTCCAATCTTGGCTAATTAGGGCCTTCTTTGTGCCCAATTCAGCTGGGTTTTGGGGTGGGGAAAGGTCCGCTTGGGCTTCTGAAAGTGAGAGATTAAACAGTCAGTCCGCTTCTCCACCTGATCACCACACATCAAAGATCGCAACAAATCCGCAAGAATCCGCAGTTAAGCAGCTTCTGCGGACTTAGCGTGTGCTTGCATGCATTCATATAGGAGATATAGATGTAAATTGTATGATATAGCCCTGCATACAGAGCAGTTCCATTCCTTATAGTCTTTTCCAAAACATACAGTCTAATCACGCACTGTTATTCCGGTGAATAATGACTGCAGGCCATGGGCGAACATTATTGGCGTAGTTATTTAAACCGATTGCTATTGTCCTAATCGTCTTGTTTGTTCAGTGGATTCATCTAGCATCGTTCTGTGACATTCAACGTTCGTGTGCCCACTGCCCTCAAATCCTTAAGCTGGGCAAATGTCATATTTTCCATGTCAATACAGCATTGTTAGAAAGGTAGAGACGATAGCGAGGATGGGAGGGAGCGCGGGAGGGAGGGTGACGGGGCGCAGTAGCAAAGGCTAGGAGGGAGCCGAATGCCAATGACAGGATTAGGAGCCATATGGGCTGCAGGCACCATCTGTACTGTGGGAGAGAGAGGGAGAGGGTTAATTATGGGGCAGCATCCCATCCCTCCAATAGATCTCCCCCCTCCAGTCTCTGCTGTATACTCACCCACTCACTGCACAATTACACCCCTACCTCAACAATACCGCTGCTTAGTCATACTGGCCTGCAAGACTTAAACACGCATATGGTGGAAAAACACATCATTCTGCCAAGGTCTGATGGCGAAGCATGCTATAACTTGACTGGGCGTAGTAGAGTGTCTTGAACACGTTTAAAATAGACTCCTATTTTTTATAAAAACAAGTTTACTCGCTTAATTTTTATTTTTTTTGCTTTAATCGCACACATAAAAGGTCATCAGATTCAAATCTGTGAAATTAAATGCTTTGTTCTAGAGCCCGCCATTGAAGAAAATGGTTAAAGACAGAAAAAAAATATATTAGTAAATAAGTAAAAAGAGCACTGGAAACAGGATAGGGTTGGGGTTATAAAGGGTTAGGCTTTATAAAGCTAATATAAATGTTAAGAAAAAATAATAATTTTTTTTATATTAAATTATATTCAATATAAAGTTAAATGAGTTAGATTCAAAATATATTAGTAAATAAGTGTGTGCGTGTGTGTGTCTGGGGGGGGGGGCAGTAAAAAGAGTGTAAGGCTTTTAGGCAAGTAAATGTTTAGAAAAATAATAAAAGGTAAATATAAAATTACATTATGTTATGTTAAATTAATTTAGATGAAAAACACCATTGGAACAAAGACTATAACATATATTTTTGGAAAGATAAAAAATAAAAATAAAAAAGTAAAAAAGAGATAATATAGAAAAATAAATAAAATACAAATGTAGAAAAAAATAGAAAGAAAAATATGAGTAACAAGATTTTTTTTTTAAATAAAGGTTAAACAGTTTTTGTATAATAATAATATCAGTAACATGTCCACATATAAATGAGAAGTATAAATTGCATGTGTAATGCTGCTGAATAAAAACAATCGAGAGTTTTTGAAAAGTGGGGATTGTGCTTTTCCATTAGCATGAATTGGTATTGAGCTTTTTATTTAGTATTTAGTGAGGGCGTGTTAGGGAGTTGTCAGGGACGCTGGACATCTTGTAATCTGTTTACTTGGTTTGCCGGTTGCCAGAGGAGCAGTTTCCCCTTGAGAGAGAAGACAAAGAAGAGATGGAGAAGAAGGAGGGGGCCAATCTCTTTATCTCAAAAAACCACATGCGCAAACACTGACACCATCAATCAAAGTCAGCCCCTTTCCACCAGAAACTCATAAATATACATATTTTATGAGAAAAATCTGTTCGCATCTCAAATACGACTAAGACGGCTCGGTGGGGGATTTTTAGGAAATATAGAGGGGAATATAAAAATGAGATGAATATTTAAACGTCAAAACAAATGCCTAATTGGACTTTATATTGACATGTATATGACACATCCCAAAGCGGAACAGGTTCTAAATGCTGCTGTCTCGTGGAAAATCACCGTCTAGAAAACAGCCAATATCATCAAATTTTCCTCACGACTCCCTGAGGGAGCTGGTCTCAAATCAGCTCAGAGGGTGTCGAAGTGTTTTGGGGGGTGGGGGAGTGTGAATGTCAGAGTGGGTTCGTGTTTCTGCTGTCAGGAGCACTGCGAAGCTGAAGTAGTGTTTAATAAGAGAACCGGGTTTGGTTCAAGTGCAGAGACGTGGATTTCAAGGAAGGAGGGATGAGAGAGAGTGGGCGGATGTCTCGCCTTTGAGCGTGGCACTGCTGTGACATATCCGCCTCGACTACACTTGAAAGTTTTGCACTGCTGAGAGTTTTAGGACTGTCACAACTGTCTTGATGCATGCTTCTTAATAATATTACAAATCCCAAACTGCAGCTCCAATTTTTTTTGTGTGTAGGTGTCCTACGCCAGACCCAGCTCAGCTTCCATACGTGATGCCAACCTGTATGTGAGCGGGCTGCCCAAAACCATGAGTCAGAAAGACATGGAGCAGTTGTTTTCCCAGTATGGAAGGATCATCACCTCACGCATCCTGGTAGACCAGGTCACAGGTAAACGTTACCTCACTTCCACAAACAGCGTACGCACCCTGGGGGAGGATTACAAATCTAATTAAAGCTCTGGATGTGACGGGGAAAAAAATAGGGTAGGCTATATGCTTCACAGTTAAAATGAACTCAAATTTGACCCCATTTATATTTTTAATGCCCATTCTTGGCTGTGTTAATTTAGTATAATTGAAATAGTATTTATGATATTTTGAATTAGTTTTTATTTTATTTTTGTTTTAAATTTAGCTAAAGTTGTAGTCATTTTTTGTATTTTTTAATGGCTATATTAGTTTGAATAAATGTTACGTTAATCAAAAGCCAAATTCCCAATGGAAGTCCCGCCCATATTTTTTTTCTCTTTAAAGGGTCATGAAATCCTAAACTAAATTTTCTGAGATTTTAACAGAGGTATGTGGTTTTGAACATCATTGAAGACAATTTTAGCATGTGTTAGATTTAATTGTAGGGGAAAACTGGTGAAGTTTGATGTTTTTTACGCAATTTTAGTCTTCCGGATTTAAAATCTACATTGTTTTTTAATGACTATATAATTTGAATAAATTTGATGTTAACCAAAAGCCAAATTCCCAATGGAAGTCAAGCCCATATTTTTTTCTCTTTAACTATACTGTAATGTAATGGTTTTTTTGTTGTTGTTGCATGCTTATATTAACTTTTTTCTGTGTCTGCTTTATAGAGTAGATCATAAAGCACTGTAGTATAAAGTCTGGTTTAGCCCTGTGTCCACATGACACACTTATCTGCCATTTGTTTTAAATTCACGGTGCTTACATTACGTCGCTTTCTGTCCGGAGCAGGTATATCGCGCGGAGTAGGTTTCATTCGGTTCGATAAACGAAATGAGGCAGAGGAGGCCATCAAAGGCCTGAACGGTCAAAAGCCGCTGGGTGCCGCCGAGCCCATCACCGTGAAGTTCGCCAACAACCCCAGTCAGAAGACGGGACAGGCCCTGCTCACCCAGCTTTACCAGACAGCTGCTCGTCGCTACACCGGCCCTCTGCACCACCAGACTCAACGCTTCAGGTACTGCCTCCACCCTCAGCACACACCTCTACCGCTGCCTACTCTCCCTCTGACGGTTTTCCTTTAAACTGCAGCACGTTCACGCCATCAGGGGGATTGACAAATCACAATGGGTCTAACTGAGGCAGTGTGTACATTTTTAAAAGGACTGCCCTGCTTAAGAGATAAAACACAGTGTGCCTGAATCAGTCATGGCACGGATGCATTCAGAAGCACAAACATGCGCGCAGTACTCTCGATCCATCGCCTGAGGGCTCTGTAAGCACTGCGTCAGTGCGATGGGCGAGTCGCGCCTGCTGATTGGTGGATGCGGCGCCCGGTAAAGAGCTCCCCCTGGTGGCTAAAGTGGCTCCATGAAAACGCTTTGCTCTGGTTGTTGGATCTTGCAACTAATATCTTCACCTCCGTCACTCTCCCTCTTGCATTGCAGACTCGACAATTTACTAAACGCCAGCTACGGAGTTAAGAGGTAATTTAAAAAAAAAGGTGTCCTTTCAAAAGCATCCATGCCTAAACAAGCTCAAACAAAGTGCCCGGAATACCACCTGCTGACTTAAGAATTAACATTCGAGATTGATTTGAGAAAACACCATTTCAGTAGACTAGATTGACTTAGCTGATATCACAGCAGGACATTCTGGCATGGCTTTGTTGAACCTTTTTGTTCTTTTGGTTGATTCCTTGATCAAACTGTATTTCTGTATTGAACTAACATTATTATTTTTTTTCAGTTTTGGTTGCTTTAATGTTCTTTTTTTCCACCAGCATGGACATACAAGGTTCCGTTTGCGTCTCCTCTGTTAGTTCCAATTTTCTGTTGATTTGTTTCTGATTTGCCTTCATCCCTCTCTAGGTTTCTGTTTTGCTTAGTATCGTGATTTTGTTGAACATTGTGAATTCCGTGTACTATTTCTAACAGGGAATATGACTAGTTTGGTTTGGTCACCAGATAACATGACTAGATAATATGATAGATGGGCCATTTTCTTACATAGGCTGTGGAGATCGAGCGTCTGCTTCTCAAAGAGACAAAAATGGCAGGAGCATGTGGTAATGAGAAGCACGCTGTGCTGAACTTCAGAATGACACCCATGGTAGCTCTCCTTCTTTCCTCCCCAGATTCTCCCCAATAACCATTGACAGCATGACCAGTCTAGCCGGCGTCAACCTGACCGGGCCCACTGGAGCTGGCTGGTGCATCTTCGTCTACAACCTGTCCCCGGAAGCTGACGAAAGCGTCCTATGGCAGCTCTTCGGGCCGTTTGGCGCCGTCACAAACGTCAAGGTCATCCGTGACTTCACCACCAACAAATGTAAGGGCTTTGGCTTTGTCACCATGACCAACTACGACGAGGCAGCCATGGCTATCGCCAGCCTGAACGGCTACCGCTTGGGTGACCGTGTCCTGCAGGTCTCCTTCAAGACCAGCAAGCAGCACAAGGCTTGAAGGAAGGCCTAGTCACTACTGCTCTTTAACATGTAGGGGGAGCTACTGAGCTCCCTGTACATTCACTCTACATGGGCCTGGACTGAGTCTCTCTCTAACCCACATACACACACACACACGCGTTTAGTTGTTTCGAACAAAAATACACAAGTAGAGTTGTTTTTCTTTTCTCTTAACACAAGATGCTAGTCCCAATGTTTGCCTGTATTGAATTAGCAGAGGTGTGAGGCGAGGCTGGGGAAATCCATGAGGAGGGACAGTCTAATGAATGTGACAGAGAATGTCTGCAGAGATTTAATTTAATTCAGGCAAAGTAAGAACTGGTCAAAGAAAAAGAAAAAGTAAATCAAATATGTGCAATTTACCCAAAATATTGCCCCGGTAACTCTCCTGTCTGGCTTCAGAGGATGTAGTCACTTTTTTACACTTGGGCATTTTGAATCAGTGATTTTTTTTAAAGAGAAAAATGGTTAAAAACAGTGTTCTCATATATATTATGATATAACTATATATTCAACATTTAAGGTGGTTATAATAGCCAAAAATGTAAGCATTTTCTAGAACTTTGAATACGGTTTCCTGGCTCTACATTAGGTTGCAACCTTGCCTTATGGCACCAAACACACACCTTACTCGAGGTTCAAACCCAACAGCAACTGAACAAACTGTGTGGATGGTAGTCACAAATCGAGAGGTCACCCGGGGGTCATCACAATCACCTCAGCACGCCGAAAGACAACTTTCATCACAGAGACACTCACACACCAACACACACACACACACACACACACACACACACATACGGACCTCCACCGGAGGGCATAGCAAAACTTCACAAAAAATGGCAACCTAGAATCCCCTTGTATCTTTCCACTGAGTTTTATAGTTAGAATTTAGAATCTATTCCACCACATGCAGTTGTCTGTGTAACTAGGGGCATTTCGACAGTGTGCCCATGGCGATGGTATTTGGAATTCTTTTGGAAGTCTTTCAAACCAATTATGAAGTCCAGCCGCAAAATCCAGAACTGTATTGGATCATTTTAAACAGCTTTGAATGGCTTGAGAGTTGGAAAGGCTCTGCGTCAGCTCTTTGAGACGTACATGTGAGCCGTTATGGAGGTCAGGGGCCACTGGGATTGGTCGCCCCTTGCTCTTCATAACCTCTCAGATACATTTAGCTCCATTCACTAAAAGGAATCCCATTATAATTCGCTTTTCCCAAACCCCAGCATATCTAAACAGCTACATATCAAACATAAAATCAAATTTAGTGTCCTCAAGACCCTTTTAAGCAAGTCGCAGCCACATGAGCTAAACAAAAAAAGATTCTTTTCTCAAAATACTCATAATTTGAGTATTTTGAGAAATGTAAAATTCCCTAGATACAGTAATGACAATGCCCGAGCGGTCCACAGCCCTGTGATAAAACAAACTAACCGTTCCACGGGGAGAGACATTGCTGTAAAAATCGCAAAACTTCACATTATATGAAGAAAAGAACTGAAAGATGTAAATGTGTGTTCAAATCAAGTGACATTTTGCTTTTCTAAATAACGCTGTGTTAGCCAAAGAGGACAATGATCTCTTTGAAAGGATTACATTAGAGATTAATATATTTTTATATCTACGGAAAAAACAAGACCTTGTGCGACATTTTTACAGATTCTTAAATCGTGAAAATCTTTGGACACACCGCATGGCTTTTATTTTCAGAGTTTTCAACTTTGGGGAGAGAGGGCCAGTCTGCGGTGTAAAGGGAGGGGATCGAAGGGTTGGGGACTAAGACTTACATGCAGTGAAACCATTTCATTTTCAAAAATACAAAAACAAAAAAAAGAAATACGAAACATTCAAAAACAAAAAAAAGAATCAGCAGACAGGCAAATGTATGCATTACGCAAGAAAAAAGATGCTATGGTTTCTCTAAAGTGAAAAATGTTGCTTCAATGACGGTGCAGTGAAGCTCTAAATGGCGTCACATCGAACACTATGAACACCCAGAGCATTTCATCTCGTATTGGCAAAAAGAAAAAGAAGAATCACCTTAACGCTTCAGCATTTTCAGTGCGCCAAAAAGTTAAGAAATTGACATAATACAATGTAGCTGCACTTATCAATGTAATCAAATCTCACACAATAATCCATAGTGAATTATATTCGCCAGTATGTCACCACACAAGGCAAATGTCTATCATTGTACTGTTTACATTTTTTTTCTTGTTTATTTAATTTCTGCAACACATATCTTCTCTATTCCACCATCATATCGTCAACACCTGATTTTTCTCCTATGCACAAGCACTAACCAACCAAGGGATTTTAGCTTTGTCACTGATGAAGAGAAAAAAAAGTCAGTCCGAAACATTTAGCAAGAGTGTGACCGCACACGCACACACACACTTACACACATATTATAACATATCAAAGTGTCTCAAAACTCTTTCCATTCCCATTGTATAAAAACTGTGATATACCTTGAACCCCTCTCAGCTTACAACGCCACATGAACAATCGCAAAACATTTTTCTTTCGCTAATGCAACTCATCCTGGAACTCATCGGTGGTGTGCCCTAGAGGAGACAAAAATCCTAAATGTAAAGATTCGTACACCCTCTAAAATGAGCAACGGGATAGATACAGTAACCAGGGCAACACAGTAGTGTGCCTGGAGTCCGAAAGGGGGAGGGGGGGTCTTCAGCGTCGTCCCTCTGGCTGTGTCCCAACGAACCCTTTAGCTACACCACTTACCCCATTCCCTCTGAGAGCCAAGGACAATGGCAGGAAACAAACATACTGCACCGCTTGAGCAACTTCAATAATAATCATTTTAAAAAAAGACAAAAAAACTTTCCTATGGAACAGTAAGTGCAATGTGCTTCGTTTTTATATTGACTGAGAACAAAAGATATATATATTTTTTAAAAAAGAAATTAAACGTCACACTGAAATGGTTTGCAGAATAGTGAAAGGATCAAATGTAATGAACAACAACAAAATGAAAAAAAAAAAAAGTGTTAACTAACAGATTCATTAGAAGAATCAAACAAGCACCAAGAGCTCTGGTCTCTAAAAATGTCCATTATCCCTTCCTCCGCCCCCTTATTAGTGCTCTGACCATGCAAGCTAAAACAAACAGCCGTCTATGGTACCGAAAAGAGCAAATCTAAAAGACCGTGAAAGGAATACCGTCTAAAATATCATCGGTTTTAGCCCATGTTGATTTCAGAATATCATTTTTCCTGTAATTTATTGATTTCCTTTACATATCAGAATCACACGTTAACTTAGCATATTTGTGTTGTTGATGTTGCCATAGAGAACACACACGTGGGTCAAATATTTTGTTTTGTTTCCTTTCATTGGGTACGATTTCTTATATTTGTTTCCATTATTTATAATTAGTTGCCGTTCTTACAGTGTATGCAGGTTTTAGAATTAGTTAGAATTATTTCTTTTCAATCAAAATGTGTTTAATTGTGTTTGTAAAAGTCTGTGGTAGCTTTTGTTGCAACATAAATAATTTAAACTGATAAAAAAAAAAATCAATATAGCGCCAATGAACTTGTATTATTTGGGCGACTTTAAGCTTGTAGTTTTAACTTATTGTTAACTTAAAAACTATTTATTATCATTATTATGATTATTATTATTGCCTCGTATGAAAGTATGTTTTGTGTATATTTATGGTTTATTTCATTATATTTGCAAGTTTAAATACTTTTCATTTTGCCAAAATGTGGTTACACCTTTTTTGTTTTTCTTTAAAGGGAACAAATAGATTAAAAAAATAAAATAAAAAAACAGAACAAAAAAAAACTGCTTTAGAATTACAATTTGGGAAAAGTTCTCCATAGGCAAAGAATGCACTGCTATATTAAACTAATTGAAGTGTATAAACATACATGCTGTGTGCTAGATGTTATGCCTTTAATGCCTGTGTTTTGTTTGTCTTGTTAAATGAAAACGTTTTGATTATTTAATCTAATCACAGTCTTGTTTTTCCAGCCACGTTCAAAACCCCATAGTGAATCGGGGCCCGGGGCGGGTCTACGCTCTGGTCCCGCAGCCAGGCCTTAGGCTCAGCGTCCCTCGCCAAACACCCCTCACCCCGCTGCCATACAGAGCCGTGGAAGTGACTACGAGAGCTGTCTAGGAAATAATAGAGTCGTTTGGGGGGGCTCGAAGATTAGCAGAAGATTGGCTAAGAAAGCGCAGCGGGGGAGATGGGACGGGCGATGGCGCTGAGCTAGATAAAGGGGTCAGTGGTCACTCTGTTTCTCAACCAGTTGTATTTTGTGTCAGTTTATTTAGGAGGGACACAGAGTTACTTAGCAACGTTCTTCTGAAACCATTTTCCAGGAATAACAGAATAAAACAAACGAACAACAATAATAATAAAAATAAAAAAACGATCAAATGCAAAACTCCTGATCTCAGTGTCTGTGTGTCACGAATAAAAATCTCATACTTCCAAACATGAACAAACACACAACAAAGGGGAAAACTAAATAAATAAACCTTTCAGTTTAGTTTAGGATATTTATTACTGGGATTTCAGCTGAAGACGCTTGAGGACTTTTTCATGGAATTGTTTAATTATTTGTACTTTACATGCCAGAAAAAAATAAACGATATGAATCTCTGTTTTCTTTGTGCGTGCTTTTTTTTTTTTCTGAGGGGTTTTGAACAAGCTCATAACACGCTGCTGCAGTCATTCAGGACAAAATGAAATTCTTTCATCCAGTTTTATCATTGTCTGTAAAGTTAATAAACAGCTTGATATTTAACGGGTCCACAACTTCAATAATAAGGAACAGATAATGCTAAGGATCATAGTCGAGCATGTAACACATTAACCCCAGTTAGTCAACTGGTTGTCCATTTCCTACAGTAAAGACAAGTACTTTTGTACTATCCGATACCCTTTTGTAGTGCAATAGTGTTCACACTGACAATTACAACAAGAAAATATTCAATTGAAATACCTGGATGATGCACTTAAGGCCCGTTCACACCAAGGACGAGAACTAGAACGATAAAGATATAGTTCTTAATATAAAAGAAAACAACACTATAATGATAACGTCACAGAGAAACGATATTTTTTCATACATATTTTTTCCAGCTGTTGAACGATAAAAACAATGACAGCCAATCACAAAATCTATCCTGCTTTAAAGAGCTTGAGTATTTAAAGTGACAGACGACAAAATTACAGCTCGCTTATAATAAACAAAACGATATTGTGTGCTGAAGTGAATTATCGTTCTTGTTGTGAACGGGCCTCTAATTCACAGACAAAAATGTGTGGGGAATGATGGGCACTTCAAAATCTGAAAAAAATCGTACCTTACACGGTAGAGTACATATTGCATTGAATATAGTGTTTAGTGAGTCATTTGGGACACAACTAAGCTCTTTTTTCAACAAGTCACAACAATTTTTCAGATATGAAGTTGAATTTATTTCAACATTATCCATGGAATGTGAAGAGATCAAATTTCAATCCATTACAAACAACAACAAAAAAACATTACAGTTTACCAAACTTAATGCTCTCCCAACCATCCAGCCTCTTTTAGCTGATCCAAAACTAATGGAAGAGGTTCTTAAACAGCTTGAACAGGAAATGAAGCGTCATTAGTTCCCAGAACTTCCCACAGAGCAACGACCTACAGAACAGGAAAGAGAGAGAGGAAAAAAAAGTTAATATTGATTTGTGACCACAAACGAACATTTTATGTTTTTTTAAAAGAACATAAAAAACAATGCACGGCACTTAGTGCTCATAAATTGATAATAATGCACTGTGGGGATGGAAAGACTTATTTCAGGACATTTGCAAGCTAGGCTAATTGTATTCTGGAGAAGGTCACAGGCTTTTAAGAACAAAACAAGATAATCTTTTGTATATAATACCCGAGACATCCAGTTAGAGATTTTCATATTAAACAATGTTGTTGAATCACAGGGTTGGTGCAATCTTTAGTGGAACGAGGCAATATTACATCTACATTTTTACAGAATTGTCGGCAGAATATAAATCAGTTGTTTTAATACATTCACTCCAAGATGTTGCACTCAGCCTAAACAAAGGCTAACTGAATCTTTTAAAGCAGGCAGCAAACCCTATGATAACTTCGGTCTCTTGAAAAACCAGGCCTTGTTTTTTTTCTCCATTAATAGTGTTTCAAATAGCTAAAATAAAAGTGTGCACAAGTACGAGGCGCACCATGAATCAACAAGCAGATCGTAGAGACTAGAGCTCCTCGTGGCCATGTGGCGAGAGGTCAATGTTGGTTGGCTCCTGGCACACTGCAGGAGTGGTGAACTCCATCAGATATTCACAGCGACTCGGCTCCGACGTCGAGGTCACCACCGTCTCCTTCCCACAAGTCAGCTTCACCTACCACACAAAGATACACTTAGCAGAAAAACTCCCAGTGTGAATGGCACGGTGGAAGCAATAAAAGAACTAGTACTTACTGTAGTTGATCTGTTTGGACCTTGCCAGCACCCAGTGCCCTGCTCGTATTTCATCATCAAGTACTTATTATTTTCAGGCCCTGACCAGCTTCCCCATGACCTGCAAACATGAGCTCATTAAAGACGGTCAAAACGCTCACGTCATGCAATTACAAATAAGGTGGCAAAAACTGTTTAAACTGTTAAAAGGAGATTTGCTTATGTCAGTGGGTTTAAGCTGGTTTCCGAGCCTTACCAATCAGGTGTTTAGCTGGTTAGTAAAGATGTTACATTTTAAATTCAAGCTTACACCAGTAAATTGGGCAATATTAAAAGCTCTATACTGTTGTCTAAAAGATTTCTGTCATCAAAAGCAACACAAAGGCGACATGTAAATGCTATGTAGCATCGCAAGATGTCGTAGGAGATTTAGCCTCTTAGACCTCCTTTTTTGCTTTTTCAATCGTATAACATACATCTACATTCCATCTCCGTCATCACGAAACCCCACTCTGATCCCACCGTTCTCCATTCAGTTGCTGAATGCCGCAAAGTGAGTAATATTGTGAAATATTATTACAAATTAAAACACGTTTTCTATTTTAATATATTTAAAAATGTCATTTATTCCTGTGATCAAAGCTGAATTTTCAGCATCATTACTTTAATCTTCACTTAGTCACACGACCCTTCTGAAATCATTTTAATATACCAATTTGCTGCTCAAGAAACATTTTTAATTACTATCAATGTCGAAACTGCTTAATATTTTTGTGGAAACTGACAGGTGTTTTATTCAGGATTCTTTGATGAATATTAAGTTCAAAAGAACTGCATTTATTTGAAATCTTTTGAAACATTATAAAAATCTTTACTGTTACTTTTGATCAATTTAATGCATCTTTGCTATAAAACTATTCATTCTCATTCTTTTATACTAACCAAAACATTCTAAAACTACCTCGTCTTTTTTTTGTGTGATGTTTTTCCCCCCAATGTTGCTTACCCAAGGTTGGTCTCTGAGCCTCCATACTTGGGTTTCTGTGAAACCCGATTAAAAGGACAGAGTCTGTAGATGTACCTGAAGGCAAACCAAACACATAAGTCAACATAAAAATCAATCACAGCTAGAGCTGCACGATAAATAATCTTAGCACCGATATCGCGATGTGCGCATCCACGATAATCGCATTGGAGGACGTGCGATGTCAAGTCTGTACGCGTGTGATTTTCGGATTAATTGCTAAGTTTAACCATCAACCAAAATTTACATTTGATTATATTCAATATCTATACCTGAAAAGTTAGATTTACTTGAAAAACATAGGCTAAAGTACTTTTTATTTCATTTGTATCTTTGCTCTATTGTTTTTTTATCTAATGCTTGTAATTTGTTAATTTTTTTCTATGCAGATTCACTCCCTAAAATCACCTCAATCATTGTAGAATTATTCATTCTTTTCAAATAGAGCTAATCAAATCATCTGGTGAAACGGCTTTCATTTAACAATATAGCAGAAAGACAAAATATTGCAACATGTCACTTTTTTCTTCTCAATATCGTGCAGCCCTAATCAAGGCACAAAAACATCATTACAAAACAACAAGCGCTAGTTTCACTTACTCGCTAGTGGGAAGTTCGTAGCACTGGCTGTACAAGTAAGTGAACTCAGCATTAGGGCCGAAATCAAAGGACAGCTCTTTTTCAATATTTCTGCAACACAATGAAAGGACAATTCAACTCAGTGCTCAGCAGCAGGGCCCCCCCGCACACCAGCATCAGAGAACACTGCAAATGCATCGAATTCAAGGACACAAGAACGTAGGAGACAAACGCAAGGTTTTTCGAAAGTGATGCAACCACAAGTTGAGAAAACGCATACAATGACCAATGAGAATTCCAGGTGCATACGCAAAACCAGTTCGCTACACTCCCACTTGACTTCAAACTCATCTTCTTTTAGCCGAATCCTGGAAGACTGTAGTATTGAACAAACCTGATTTGATCGTCCATCTCCCGAAGAGCTTTCTCAGCCTCCTCAAAGTCATCTCTAGTCTTCTGAGCAGCTGTGAACCAGAGAACAGTTGGTCAGCAGAAGGAAACAAAGAACAACTGACTGAAACGGATCAAGCACAGTCGTATTTCTATGTAATGCATCAACAAACAGACTGGCCGTTGAACCAACCATCGATGAGGACCTGGGTGTCCGCATCATAGGGTGGCATGGCTTCCTCGTCTTCTTGACTTTTTTCTGGAGTCCTAACGGTGGGCGGCGCCTGCACAACACACAGCCAGGCTCAAATGAAGACATGTATTTTTGCACCTGCACAGTACGGTGAGCATGAGTTATGACACGCTATGTTGTAAGACCTTTGCCATTATGCCTTAGGACGGGAGTTAAAGGTTAAGGACGTTAAATGTCAAGCAGCAAAGTGTTAATAGAAGACTCAAAATGTCACTGCGGATGTAAACATCACTGAGGTTAATGCTTGCACAGGTTTTCTGTGTGATATACCCACTCACCTTATCATCATCTTCATGATAATCATCTTCTTCATCGTCATCCTCTTCCTCTTCCTCAGAGACGTCTTCTTCCGGGTACGGCTCATTGTCTACAACTGGCTCTTTCACTTCATCTGGAGGTGTTTCCACTGGAGCAGGTTCTTCAGACTGGGACTGAGAGAGAAATGAGGAACAGGCATTCAAAAGGTGTGTTAATGGGTCATTTTATGTTCAAGATCAGTGGATTTTTTTTTTTTTTTTACTCAAATTTGGGTGATTTTATTATTATCAAGCAATTAATTAAACATAAAAAAGCAATACAATTGATCAAATTAAAAGACAAAAGTACAAAATAACTAATCTAAGTAACTAAACCACTGTTCAAACATTTGGTAATATTGTTTGGAAAGAAATCAATACTTTTATTCAGCTAGGACACATTCAATTGATCAAAAGTGACAGTAAAGACTTTAACATTGTTGCAAAGGATTTCTATTTCAAATAAAAGCTGTTCTTTTGAATTTTCTATTCTTCAAATAAACATTTATCAAGATCTCCAAACAAATATTAAGCCACACATGTTCTCAACATTGATGATGATAATAAATCTTTTGAATCTAATAACAAACTTTTGAACAGTAGCATAAATAACTAGGTTACTTCTGATTTTCAATGTTAATTTTATGTTAAAGATCAGACGACACTTAACATGACATGCCTGCTTCTTCTCTACTGACCTCTGAGTGGTACTTTTCTTTAATGTTGGTCCAAACACTCTCAAATGTTGATGTGTCCACCTTTTCAGTTCCTCCCAGCAGTCCCTGAATAAATCACAAAGCATAAATCAGAACTAGTGGCAAATGAGTCAACCCATCTCGTTGCATTCAACAGGGTTTCTACACATTTTCCATTTAAAAATTCTGTACTTTTCCAGACTCCAATTTCCCAACCTTTTTCAGACCATATTTCATTTACATGTCATTTATGCATTTAGCAGACGCTCAAATTCAAAGCGACTTACATAAGAACAAAGCATTCGTTATATATTTAACATAAATGGTTCATACAGCATTATTTTTGGTACATAGTAAAGTCATCTGTAAATATTTTTATTTTCTCTTTTTTTCATTGGTTTTCTCAAAGTGATAACCTGCGCTTATATGATGAGAAGAAACCTAAAATGCACTATAAACTGCATATATTTACATCTGGCACAACAGTTTGATACTGTAAATGTGGTTGGATGTTGCTTGGTCAAAAAACTTCAAAGTACAGGCTAATTTAAATAATTGTTTTTTCCCTTATTTGATGCTGGTTTGATTGGAACACGCACTATACTTA
Organism: Siphateles boraxobius; assembly: GCF_051911475.1. Classification (NCBI taxonomy): domain Eukaryota; kingdom Metazoa; phylum Chordata; class Actinopteri; order Cypriniformes; family Leuciscidae; genus Siphateles; species Siphateles boraxobius. The sequence continues at coordinate 29,945,356 of NW_027509193.1, read as the reverse complement.
GTTTTGCGCAATGAAAATGTGCGCCTTGAATTAATTTGTGTTCGACAATCACTAAACTTTTGCCATATAAGCACTCTGCTTGTATGATACATTTATTTTTAGAAATTCTTAATGTTATATTTCAGAAACATAAATAGGGCAATAGTTGGAAACAAAAAATGTATTTCCATAATCTGTTTGTTTTTTCCATACTTCTCCAGACCTGGACATTTCCAAACTGCGTAGGAACCGTGATGTAATGGCTGGTGCATTTTGACTGAGAAATGCAAAAATACCTGGGCCTCAGTTTCAGTAAGTGTGCCATCAGCATCTGGGTCCAATTCAGCATGGGACTGAAGCTCAGAGACAGACACACTGACACGCAGAGACGACGTGTTATTTCATATCCATTCTCTATATAAACAGAGAGAATAACCATACTCATTGGCACTTACAAGCCATCTGCATTGTCATCCAGCTCCAAAAATGCTTCTGCCATTTTGGCTTTGTCCTTCTCCAAGCGAATAGCTGCCTTTTGCTCTGGAATTAAGATAAAACGCAGATTAGACTTAAATTAATGAGCAATCTCATATGAAATGAGTTTGCAAACAAAACACCATAAAGTTATTACTTAGGGTGTATATAAATATAAATATCATAAAAACTATGAGAACTTTTTTTGTAGTGAGCAGACACTGTCTGGTTTAAAGAGATGTGCTTTTGATTTGACTATTACAGCTGCAATCACCTTCCCAGGCCTTAAGGTGGCGCTCTTTAGCTTCCTTCTCGGGCTGCTCTGCAGTCTCTTTCACTGTCCTCAGCGCTTCAACTTTCTCCTCAAGCTGTTTCTTATTTTCCTGCATATCAGTCATTTTAACCTACAGAAGAGACACAGCATTTTACATTGACCAAAATTCACTGACACAATATGGCTTTTTTTTTAAAAACTGCAGTATATACAAGAAATAATTCAATGCTGGAACTGGCTGATCAGATAATTACTGTTGGATGTGAGAGCCAAAAAAGCAAATATGTGGGCAAAGCATTTTGAAATCCTGGACTTATATTTTTGTTCATACAAAGCAAATGTTACCTGCTTTTCTTGTTGCCCTTTCTTGGCTTCCTCAATGAGCTGCTGTTTCAGGAGAAAGCCCTCTTTGGTGATCTCAGCCATCTTCTGCAGAACCTCCCTCTCTTTACGACCCAGTTCCCTGAAAACCAATCAAACATTTAAATGTGTTTGATTATATAGTCACTGTATTGAATCAGAAGTAAAAAGGGAAAGTAAAGCAATGTAATGTGTAGCTATGTAAACTATTTTCTCATAAAAACTAATTGTACTATGTATTTATTTATACAAAACATATCTATTGTCAAAAACATTGTTTGCAAAACCCCTTCTTAAAGGGTAAGCTCACCCAAAAATTTAAATCATCACATAATTTACTCACCCTGAAGCCATCCTAGGTGTATATGACTTTCTTCTTTCAGCCAAACCCAATGGAAGTTATATTAAACAAATATCCTGGCTTTTTCAAGCTTTATAATGGGGGTGAATGGTAGCTTAGAATTTGAAGCCCAAAAAAGCACATCCGTCCATCATAAAAGTAATCCATACGACTTCAGAGGGTTAATAAAGGCCTTCTGAAGCGAAGCGATGCATTTTTCTAAGAAAAATATCCATATTTATAACTTTATAAACTAATAATAACTGGCTTCCAGTAATGGCCGTATCGGAGTCTTGGAGTCTCTCCGTATTGAAGAGTGACCTCTGACCCGACGCGTTGACGAATGCGGAAGGGAGGGTAGGCAAAACAAAAGGCCGGTCACGAATTAGAAGTCTAAAATTTCAATATAAGAGAAGAGGAGTTTGTTGCCCAGTCCTATTTGTTTGAACTGCGAGAGGCGTCTACTCTCACCTAAGCTTATGTTACTCCTACATCATACGTCATGTGTCAGGTCAGAGGTCACTCAACTCCACTTGCATACTGCTGTTACCAGAAACCAGTGATTATAGTTCATAAAGTTATAAATATGGATATTTTTCTTAGAAAAACACATCGCTTCGCTTCAGAAGGCCTTTATTAACCCCCTGGATCCGTATGGATTACTTTTATTATGGATGGATATGCTTTTCTGGGTTTCACACCCCAAAAGAACCATTCACTGCCATTATAAAGCATGGAAGAGCCAGGGTATTTTTTAATATAACTCTGATTGTGTTTGGCTGGAAGAAGAAACTCATATACACCTAGGATGACTTGAGGGCGAGTAAATTATGTGATAAATTTCATTTTTGGGTGAACTAACCTTTTAAAAGGAAACTGTAAGGGCCTGATCACATAGGATACATTTTCATGTTAAAACTGCTAGAAGGTGTGTTAATTACCATAGACTGCTAATATATACACTTATGATGGTTAAAACTGAAAATGAGCTGCTGCTATGAAAAGTTGGACTATTTTAACAAGGCATCTTAAAATGTTGGAACAAGGGCTACTGAAACGACATTGAGATGCGGCACAATAGCCAAGGACATTCGTCTGGTGCATGAGAATGCATTGGAGTGCAAGAACGTGTCCTGTGTGAAGGACTCCTAATGTGATTTTCCCTGGAAAGCAATTACATTTGGATCAAAACTCACTTGCAGGTATTTTCACATTTGGCTCCGCTATTGTACTCATCAGTAGTATCGCAGCAATCTGCGGGGAGCAAAAATGTTAAATGCAATGCCATTTAATTCCATTTGACAAAATACCGCTAAGGAGACATATCCAGATGCAGAGTCATCTTACCACAGATGCCATCATTAATACGGGAGGATGGGATAAAGGTGGGCCTGTAACCAGCATTGGTGCAATGGAAGATGCCATTCGGACAAGCAGCAGTGCCTGATGACAGACATGAACAACTGTCATGCACATCATCTCCATGACACCATCAAACTATAATTTGTGATCACTTTCTACCCGGCATAGACTTAAGAAGGATAGACATTTCTGACATCTGATGTACTTGCCCCATAGGCTTTTTTTCTTGTACAGAAAGAAGATACTAAGCAAACTGTATTTTCCCCCACACGATGAAAGTGAATGGGGACCAGAAGCAGCCATGGTCTACATTTACTTTATTGTATGAAAAAAAAACAGCTCGTGTATCCTGTTTGATACAGTTTGTTTTCTGTGCATGAAAGAGAGGGTCTGAATTTTCATTATTTGGTGCACCCTATGGCTTATCACTTTGCACACTTTATCCACATATACTAATGTTGTAAATGTATTTATTATTCTATAAATGTACAGATACTTTGTTCTGCTTTTTAGCAAAATTTTTTAACCAATGAGGTTTGTTTTTGAGTGTCAGGCAAAGAATGTTTGAGTTCAATGTGTCTTAAATTATAAACTAAATTTTAAAAATGAGCTCTGTCAATACCTGGCTCATCTGAACCATCTTTGCAGTCACAGTAGTCATCATTCACTCGGTCAAAAGGAATGGTCCGTGATCCATCGAGACAGGTGAAAGGCTTGTTCTCCTCATAAAACTGTTTCTCTTCATGTATTTAAATAAAAGAAAGTAAGAGTTAAACATGTTAAGCCAGTGAAGCCAAAACCAGTGCACGTTTAATAGAGAATCTGCAATATATGATATGACTTTACTTGTCAGTGGTACTCCTCGTGGCCGTTGAATCTCTACAGGTGTCCCCAAGCTGACAGCAAAGGCCAAAGTCAACAGCAGGTGTATGCAGGTCATGATGACTTGGGAAATGAGGGATAAATGCAAACTCCCACTAGAGGCGCGTGACCTTGGAGCAAAGAATACACAATGTATTGTTCAACTGAACCCAGAGCATCTAATCCCAACATAAATATAATTCTCATTCAAAATGGTTTACAAAAAAAGACTAAACAAGTTAACATTTATATGTGATAAATACGTCTTTAAAATGTCTCATTCGCATCATCCTAGTTAACGTTAATTCAATTTGAAATGGCTTCCGCACACACGGCCAACTGATCATACTGAAATTCTCACTTATCTGAAATGATAAACAATAAAGAATCACGGTATCAAGTAATACGTTTTAATAAACATCGCGTACATTAAATATGCGATTGTAGAAGTAGTCAAAGAAATCTAAAAAATCATTGTACAACATAAACTCATCACTCACTTCCGTAGAGATCCTCCTGCACCCAGTGTGTTACGTCACCAAGATGAGCGGTGTTCTCATATGATTGGTGGACTGGATTCATGTGGCGGAGTACGGCATTGTGGGTAATGCAGTCATTGAAAAACACACACTACCGATTTCCAAGACATCTCTCTCTCTCTCTCTCTCTCTCTCTCTCTCTCTCTCTCTCTCTCTCTGTGTATATGTGTGTGTGTGTGTGTGTGTGTGTGTGTGTGTGTGTGTGTGTGTGTGTGTGTGTGTGTGTGTGTGTGTGTGTGTGTGTGTGTGTGTGTGTGTGTGTGTAAAACGTCGATAATATGGTTCATAATATATCAATATTCATAAATTTAGGAAAAAGCGACAAATTATGCTTCCAACACTGACAGAAATAAATCCCATTACACAATTTTAAACATTATCATGTTAAAATATACGGTGTGATAAAACAGGAATGTTATAAACTAGTCTAAAAGGACTACGAGGACTGCGTGGTTGAAAACAAGTGTGTTCACGTGACGTGCGAATTTCTGCGAAAGGCGCGCGGTTTTTTCAATTCACTCTGAGACCTATGAGTGAGACAGACGGCGAAGGTTAACGTTGTATTTGCTCTTCTAAACATATTATATCTGTATACAAAGTTGTGATTTTTTTCTACAAAAAATTACCGTTAGTAAGCATATAAGTTTGTAATATTTTGGGAGATTCATATCTATGGAAGTTTCTCCCACAGTTTCAGGACCTTAGGCTACAGGTAATTAGCTAGCTTAGGTTACATTTAGCCTTCCAGTTGGCTGTGGCCTGATTACAGTAATGCAGCCAGGTCAGAGGTAGATAAGAGAAGGTCATGACTTATGAGGATGGAACAGGAGCAGTTACACGTAGGTGAGTGACATTTATGGTAAGAGGAAATATGGAATTTTATACATGTATCTACCTCTATGGTATCTACCCCTTTCATACAACGGTTAGGGTTTAGTCCCATTGTTTGGTCCCAGTTGTAACATGTAACAAGTGTGATGTGAGCACATTGTAATAAAGTTGAATTACAACACACACACACACACACACACACACACACACACACACACACACACACACACACACACACCTAACCCTCTTTTAAAATAGTTAAATAAACAGTGAGATTACATGTCATTACTCTTACATTTACATTAATATTCTATACTTATATAGTAAATATATATATATACATATATGGCAATTGTTTTGAAATGAAAAAAAAGTCACAGGACATATACAGGTTCAGAGAGAGCGTATAAAATAATAAGCTAATAAAATGTTGAACTAAAAATAATAAAACCACTATGTCTATTTTAACAATTATATACAGTAGGCTAATTTACCAACTGCATATTAATAAGAATGTTTAATAAATATATCTAAATAATGGCAGTCTGTAGGGGTCAGTAAAGTGTCACTGTTGAGCAAAGCAGCCTGTAGGCTACTGCATATCACAACTGCCATTTTTGCTGAGTACTAAGTGCATTCTATAAGCAGATGGTTGCTAAATATTTTAAATAGTGTTCACTGTCATGAGTTGTATAATGATGACACACACAAATCAGTCTCATTGCATGCTGCTATTACTGTAATATGAGGCTGGACATGGAAAAAAAGAAAACAGAAAAATACAGATATTGCATTTATTAGAAAAATCGTCCTTTATTTGTATTTTCAACACACTTTACAGTACTGAACAGTGAAAGAAAAAAATATACTGGTATATATTTATATATTTGTGTTTTTATATATAGCCGTTTGCTTATTAAATGCATTTTATTCACAAAATGACAACTCAGTTCTCTCAGAGGAAAACCTTTCATAAAAATAATATAATATAAAATAACTTGGACACATTATACACATTACAGCAATATAATGTACAAATATTACAATCATTTTCCTGTGTTTTCTTTTTCATTTATATTATTACCATAACCTGTGAACAAGTAACATATTATTTAAAGCCCAGAGAATAATTTCATTGGAGAGTCTCATGAGGCATGACTTTAAAGTACAAAGAAAAACTATTCTCTGATTAAGCCACGTCATCTTTCTGACTGTCTCTTGGTCATTAACCTCACAGAAGTATTTAAACCCCCTATTAAAAGCCTTTACAGTGCAGATTATTGACACAGAGTAGCTGATGTTGCTCAGAGCTTTAGCAGGAAATGGCATTGAGGACCAAAAAGACAACGTTTGCGCCAAGCCATTTAAAGTGCTCACCCTGTGCCGTGCCATACCATTCCCCTTGGTATCAGCCATCTCACAACACCTTTCTACAGACAAAATAAAGTGCTGGTAAAGACACGTTATAGAAATAACTGATGATTAGTCTGTTTTCCAATACAATTCAAATATTCACATTTAAAGGTGATGGGAGGTTGACTAAAATCCCCCAAATGAATGAAAGGAGAAAGAAAGGGGAAGGCAGGGGTTGCCTATGAAATTCCACAATTCAACTACAGTTCATTACAACTAAAAGTGACTCTTTGTGACAGTGATTGATTCTGAGAGATCTCAAATTTACAATTCAACATTACAGTATATACAAAACAAGCAGTGATTTCGTCTACTATTTATATTAGTAGTTTTGATTTTTAAACCATCAAACCAGAATGATACAAAAATAAAAACTGTACACAAACTGTTCAAAGAAAACACTTGTTTTTTCCTTTTGATATCCAAAAAGAATGGCAGCAAGGAATTAATTTGAATAATTTCTTAATAAGAAACAGTTGCTACAGTGTCGTGTTAAAATGGCAAATATTATTTGTTAGCGTAGTGCTCACAACATTAACGAAAAGCCACACAACGAAGCATTTTAAGGTAAGACAGGCAAATGGAATGGGAATGACATTAGTTTGCACAAACCAATCGTGTAACCCGCCAAATGAAAATTTATTCCATAACATCCTCTAATCCCGTCACAGACAAGTACAGTTTTCATATATGTACTAGTATGACCTCAAGTCACTGCTCTGACAGACACAGGCTTGAGTAAAGCTAAGCTACTGACCCGCAGAAACTAGCTTGATATCATATTTCAAGAGGAATGCTTACAAACGCTGCCCCTCAATATAGCAACAATTGGTTTATTAAACTGAACTAAAACCAAACTAAAAAGTTCTGAGATGAGAGAGAGGCAATATTGCAAATCAAACATCAACCTGAGAACTCTCTCATTCTCTTCCTTTCTGTCTCTCTCTTTCTGCCTTTAAAAGTTGTTGAAAAGTCAAATAGACATCACGAAAAGATGCCGGACATGAAATACATTAGAGCAACAGTTTATTTTAGTGTCATGACCTGCTTCCTCCGACTGAACCGTCTGCTATTGTAACTTTGCCATGCAGAAAAAAAACTACCCTACACCTCCAGATGGAGCTATTGTGTACTCACAGACATTTAGCAAGGCATATAGACATGAAACAAGTAGTCTGGGATATAATGCCAACATCTTATTATTCCACAATGTGACAGGTAGTAACCCTGCAGTTGACATTAAGGCAAAAAGCATCAAACTCAATATGGCTGCACGCTAACCACCAACGTCTTTCTCTCATCCTTCTCTCACCATCCTCGATCAATGCTTCTCCAACTTATCAGCTAAGCACTCATTCCTTTGGCAAAACATAATGTAGTGTGTTGTGGTGTAGACAGAGAATGTATTATCAGCGTGAGTGGGTGAAGGTGAGAGAGTCTGTGCGAATTTGTGCCGCAATTGAGGAGACTGTTACTTTTACAAATTTGGCAGGAATGGACAAAACAGAACAAAACAAAAAGAAGGCAAAACATACGTTTCAAAGCGTCACATGGCTTATTCTCGGAAAGTGACTATCATTTATTATTCGCATGGAAAGTGAGGGCAGTCCATGAGCAGTGACGGTGATAAATCCAAATGCTCGGTTGGCTTGAAAGCGGCCGAGGAAGACTGACGGATGAAACCAGGAATTATCACAAAGACAATGCGAACGCCTCATGCCGGCACAAACCATAATCGATGGAGATAGATTGCTTAAAAAGTGAAAGAGACAATCAAAGATGAAGACAAAAGCAGACACTCCTATCCCATGATGCATTGCTTCACAACAGCTCCAGAGTTGAAGCTGGTGGTTCAGAAAGGCACACAGTCATCTTGCACTGGTAGCACTCCTGGGTAAAGGGAAAGAGGGGGTGGGACCAACTAACGAATCATTTCCGACATCCTCATCCCTCCACAGTTTTTTGGACTGCGGACATCATCTCATTTCTCCCAGCAGATGCAACTTTGTTCTTGCTATGACAGAAATTGAAAAAAAGTCTCTCAGATTTCTCTCAACACGTGAATCTGAGGATTTAAGTCCCTGTTGGAATGCTTTAAAAGCTGATTATTGACACTGATGCTCCTTCTTGAGATGGCTTTTTCCCAAAGAGATTCCTTTCAGATCCAGGCCCCCTGAACACATACACAGACACACAGCAGCGTGTTTGCATGTACTATCGTTATTTTCGATTGAAATTCATGTACGTCTGTGAATGTGTGTTTGCGTATGTGTGGAAATTCCAGAGTGCTACACTGACGTAATGGCCCTTTACAAACCCCACCATATTTCTTAATCTCCATCCAAATTCACCATCACTGCCGGATGGGCTCCAGCTCACACTCGTAATCTACAGTTGCTGTGTTAAATACTTCTCTGATATCAATATTATTTTGTTCCCTTTTTGAAAAATAAAATTAAATGTCTTATTGGATTGGCACACAAGACTTAATCTGTTTATGGTCTAGCTATCAGAAACAGAAGAGTCCTATGTGAACAGTAGAGCGTAGGGACAGAGTTTCTGAAGGATGGACCCTACTTAGCCCTCTTGGCCAGACAGCTGTTCCTTGAGTCGCACGTATTACGTGTCATCGGTAGGAGAGGACGACTTCTCCTCCTCCGTCTCCTCTACAGGGCTCTCATCAGACTGTCTCTCGTCCTCCTCCTCGACCACTGACTGAACCTGCAGTCTCCTCCGTCCCGAGCTCTCGACCACTGCCTCCTTAGAAACCTCCTCCCCATCCTCCATTTTTTCTTCTGCCTCGTCCTCCTCGGCTTCCACCGCCTCCTCGTCTTCTTTGTTTGCCTCCTGTCCATGGTTGCTTATGTGGTTATGACTGGGAGAACCGACCTGTCCGGTTTCTCCCTCCAGGGTGAGCTGAAATTGGAATTTGCTCGTGCAGGATTCAAGCTCGTTATCTGGGCCGTCAGGCGGTGGTGACGGGCTCTGGGGAATGGTGCTCTGGTACCAGTCCCGGTTGTCCTCAAGGGTGTCCAAAATTTCCTGAGCATCAGGGTGGACCAGGTCCCCCCAGGTCTCCCACAGGGGATGCACAATATAATCGATAAAGCCCACCTAAATCCAACAGGAAACCCAACATTTATACTCTTTAGGAGCAGCTTATGTCAGAGAAAGTAGAGAATTTATGTTTGTGTGGGTGTTTATATGTGTACCTGACTCTTTTCCACAGACGCAGTGTGTTTGTCACACATGGGGCTGATTTCCATCCCACGCTCTCGCTCTTTATCGCCCTGCCGGAAGAACTCCTCCATAATGCGCTCAGTCCACTGCCTGTACACTGCCAGGGGCTTCGTTGGGTTACTAAGGTCAGCACAGTGCACCATGTTCCTCAGGACCTACACACACACACACACACACACACACTTGTGACTAAAGGCAGGAACACACCAAGCCGACGGTCGGGCGTTGGGCAGTTTTTGTGCTTCGGCCGACTAAGTTTTCTCAGTGTGTTCCGCACCGTTGGCTGAAATTGGTCCTCGTCGGCTTTGTAACAGCCGATTCGACATGTTGAATCGGCATCGGGCCGTCGGTGAGAGAGAGAACTCTGATTGGCTGTTCAGATTAGTGAACGAGTCAGTGCACGAGAATAATAGCAAAACAGAGAGCAAAGAAGTCAAAACGGTACAGATAGAAGGCTGCTGTTATGTTATGTCATCTTACATTAGTGTTCCTTGGCAAATGTTTAAATATTAACATGAGTGAAGTGGAATAAAGAAAGTGTTTAACAGGATTGATATTCAAAATGTTAAGCACGCACTGCTTTGTTTATGGTTTGTGTAACGCCTGGAGCGTCGGTTTCTCTTTTTGAATGTCGAATATAGATGAATATATCTGCAGAAATAGACAGTTGTCTCATTCACACGCAGGTGCAGAACGCGCATTCTAGCTAACAGTCGGCAGTAGTTCTATCGGTGTGTTCAAGTACAGCTTTTTACCCCGACGTGAGACGACAACACAATCGGCTTTCATCAGCGCTAGTTCGTCGGCGTCGGCTTGGTGTGTTCCTGTCTAAAGACGTTTCTCTTTTCTGGTCTGCACTTACAGAAACATGTCATTTTTGAAATTATAGTTTTAAACTGTTTTGTTGCAATATAAAGAAACATGTTTGTTCACCTGTATTCGGTCATTATAATGGTCCAGCATCAGCACCCCTGAACTGGTCACTTTCTTGGTCTCCACCATAGTCTTAAGATCTGCCAGCAAGCTCATATGCTTTGACATGTCTGTTGCCAGAACCTAAGAAGACAAGCAGCACCATTTACACAGGAAATAAAAGTGTAGACCCTCAGAAATTCAAAAATAATCTAATGTGTAGTGCAGTGCAATGAGCATCTAACCATGTCAATGACCAGCTTGCGCAGACTCTGCCGTTGCCGTTTGGTGAGGTTCTGAAAGATGTCACAGTTCTCCTCATGCAGAAGCTTGAAGCCTACAGCCAGGTGGTGGTTCTCCAGTACAGATTCGTCGTTGTACATTAATGCCAATTCTGAGTCTGTGAAACAGAGCAGACCAGGCTATCAGTGGATTTCATTGCTCAACAGCAAGGATTGCTCACTCGGCCCATGGCCAGTGTGAAAGAGTTTTTGGCCATTACTGAATACTGAAAAGCATACATTTGTTGATCTTCTACATACATTTTTATGCCCTGGAAATGTTTTCTGCAGGTGTCGCTAGTTGGACACAAGGTGTTGTCTTATTACTCAATGATATTAATCTAAACTTTGAATTTATTTTATTTTAACAAAAAAAAAAAAAAAAATGAAACTTAAGAAGATAAGGGAATTGATTTACACGCTTTAATAATTAGTTCAGATTAAAATAAAGGACACATGAAGAGTGGGGTGGACCCTGTATAGAAAGGTTGAGGAACTGCACATATGTACTCAATTGGGTACAGTACTTAAAAAAACAAAACAAGTTTTTTAGAAAACATAGAGAACAATACAATATGTGTGGCTGATTTTCCTCATTTTGTTCTCAGATACAGGATATTTTTCTCCTGCATCTTCCCGCATATCATGGCAAGCCAAGTTATCAATATAATTATCTACAGTGTATAACCCCATTTCCAAAAGATTTGATTTGATTAGTTCATTCTCTTGAGCCTTTATTTTAACTGGCAAAAGTACGAAGAAAAGATTTTCAAAGGTTTCACTGACTAACTTATTGTAATTTTTTTTATTATAATTTTTTATTTTCAATCAATAAACAACACATATCATACAGAGACAGCATTCAGATGAGAATAGAAATAAAATTAAAATGACGGAAAATAAAATAAAAACACACATACGCACAGAACACAACATACTTAAACACTGGCAGTAAAGTCATATTGACTGTAGAATATTCAAAGAAGCGCTTTAAGGGCAGAAGCTATATTCATCCAGGTGTTTACAGTGGTTGTCTTTGCCTTATTGAACTTAATTGTATTTTTGTAAATATAAACAAATTTTGATTTTGATGGCTGGAACTCAAAAAAAATTCGGAAAGAGGCAAAATAAAAGTGAAAACTAGAATATAATATAAACTGTTTTGACAATCCACAATAAGCATGTGAATTTGTAATGGGTGAGGGTATTGTGAATGAGTATAAAAGGAGCATTCACCAAAGGCTCATTCTTTGCAAGCAAAGATGGGTCTTGGTTCACCACTTTGTGCCAAATTTCATGAGAGAATTGCCAAACAATTTGAAAATCACATTTCTCAATGCAAGATTGCAACGAACTTAGGTCTTTCACCATTACCACCCTTACGAAAAATAAGTTTATTCAAGTGTGCTATTAGTATACTTCTAAACAAAACAAAAAAAAGTACACTTTCAGTCTACTTTTTGGCCTTCTCAGAAATGTAGTTCATGTACTTCACAGAAATATACTTAATTTCACTTAAATATACTTGACTTATACTGAGAGAAAAGTCTTTGTATATTTGGAGTAATCTTTTACTCAATCTTTTGATCGAGATATACTTAAAAGTATATAATTAAGTAGCTTGTAGTTGTGTTTAATCTTTTGATTGATTAGCCTATTAAAACCCTTTTCACATAGTTTTACATACTGTCTTATAAACTTTCACTGTTTAAAAATATTGATTTATAAAGAAAACAGATATGTTACTAATTTTGTCTATCTGCATTTTGTATAGGCTAGTCCACTGGTCGTGTACATAGGAATTTACTTCTAATCTACATTTTCCCCAACATTGACTGAATTTTCCAGCTATCCATGTTTTCACTGTAGGGGGCGCTATTACTCATCTTCTGAAAGAGTGCCGAATCTCCAGATCAAAACACAGGTGAAGAAGCACCAGAAAGAAACACGCGATAGAAGATTGCATACGCAAATGTAAGAGAACGTGATCATTAAACAGCATATAAATCAAACCTCCCTAAAGTTACTGAATGAAATGTCGAACCTATGAAGAGGAAACAACTGTGAAGCTTTTGGGGGTGTTGATGGACTTCATCTACTCCATCTGTGTTTTGATCATCGTTCTGAAACCGATCCGGACAGTCTTTGACAAAAATGCGATTTTATTAGCTTTTTGATTAAACTGTTGCTTTTTTAATGAAACTTACCCAGATTCAAGTGTATGAAGCACTTAAATTGAAAGTGTTAAAGTATAGTTATTTTTCAAGTATAAAAAAATGAATACCTAAATAGGAACATAGTATACTTAAAGTATAATTTTTTTTATAAAAATAAAAATAGTAAACTATAAGTATGGTTATGTTCACTTATAAAACTACTAAACTAGTAGTTTACTGAGAGTACAATTTAAAGTGTACATTCATAAACTAAACATGTGCTACAAATATTTGACTAGTAAACTATCAGTATACCTATAAACGGTCATCAGCTTGAGTGCCCGTGAGAGCCACCAGAGGGCACTCCACATCAGACTATTGTCATTCCCTCACAAACTACATTTCCCATAACTCACTGCCTGGACTCATCATCCCTGATTGCATCCACCTGTGTCTCATTACCTTGTTAGTCTTAGCCTATTTAAACCATGTACACTCATTAATTTCCTGTGTAGTCTTGTATGTTGTTACACTGCATCTCTGAGTGTTCTCCCTGGTTTTATGTCTCTTGGTTTTTGGATTTCTTGCCTGTTCCGTGGATTACTCTTTTGACCGTGTTCCCTGCCTTGTTGTGTTTGGACTGATTATCCGGTGTTTATGAACTTTGCCTGTTTTCGACTACGATTGTGGATTACCCTTTCAGTAAAACTGCGTTTGGATCCTCAACCGCCTGTTTTCGACTACGATTGTGGATTACCCTTTCAGTAAAACTGCGTTTGGATCCTCGACCTTCGTGTCTCGGAGCAGTTCATGACAGTTCACTTGTGATATAGTTGCAGTGCAAACGAAAAACTTAGTTGTAAACACTTTTACTGTGTTAAATATAATCACATTGGTTCGGATAAACTGTTGTCACATGAGTCATTGTTTCAGCTTGTTTTTGCAAAAAACGAACTTTGAGTGCCCAGTCCCAAAGTCGAAAGGGACAATCTAGACTTTGATCGGCGACAGGTGCAAAAGCAATCATCTGCCATGGAATGGGGATGCATCAGTGCAAACAGTACGAGTGACTTGCATGTGTGTGAAGGTACCACTGACGTGGAGACGTATATTGGGATTGTACCGAGACATTTGATGGCTTTAAGATGACATCTTTCTTGGGAAGCCTCATTCTGCATGTGCTACAGAGTGGTTTTGTAGACACACCTGCAGTCCAGATCTGTCTCCTATTGAAATGTGTGACCCATCATGAAAAGGAGAATCATACAATGTTGACCACAGGCTGTTTAGCAGATGTCTTGTATCAGGCAAGATAGGGCAAAAATTCCTCTTGCAAAAATCCAACAATTACACTGAACAAAATTATAAATGCAACACTTTTGTTCTTGCCCCCATTTTTCATGAGCTGAACTCAAAGATCTAAGACTTTTTCGATGTACACAAAAGGCCTATTTCTCTCAAATATTGTTCAGAAATCTGTCTAAATATGTACTAGTGAGCACTTCTCCTTTATCGAGATAATCCATCCACCTCATGTGTGGCATATCAAGATGCTGATTAGACTGCATGATTATTGCACAGGTGTGCCTTAGGCTGGCCACAATAAAAGGCCACCCTAAAATGTGCAGTTTTATCACACAGCACAATGCCACAGATGTCACAAGTTTTGAGGGAGCATGCAATTGGCATGCTGACTGCAGGAATGTCCACCAGAGCTGTTGCCCGTGAATTCAATGTTAATTTCTCTACCATAAGCCATCTCTCCAAAGACGTTTCAGAGAATTTGGCAGTACATCCAACCGGCCTCACAAAAGCAGACCACGTGTAACCACGCCAGCACAGGACATCCAGCATCTTCACCTCCAAGATCATCTGAGACCAGCCACCCGGACAGCGGCTACAACAATCGGTTTGCATAACCAAAAAAAATTCTGCACAAACTGTCAGAAACCATCTCAGGGAAGCTCATCTGCATGCTCGTCGTCCTCATCGGGGTCTCAACCTGACTGCAGTTCGTCGTCGTAATCGACTTGAGTGGGCAAATGCTCACATTCAATGGCGTCTGGCACTTTGGAGAGGTGTTCTCTTCACGGATGAATCCTGGTTTTCTCTGTACAGGGCAGATGGCAGACATTGTGTATGGGGAGTGGCCCATGGTGGGGTTATGGTATGGGCAGGCGTATGTTATGGACAACGAACACAGGTGCATTTTATTGATGGCATTTTGAATGCACAGAAATACCGTGACGAGATTATGAGGCCCATTGTTGTGTCATTCATCCACGACCATCACTGCAGCATAATGGTGCATGGCCAGCATACTCACTTAACATGTCACCCATTGAGCATGTTTGGGATGCTCTGGATCGGCGTATACGACGGCGTGTTCCAGGTCTGCCAATATCCAGCAATCCACCAATATCGCACAGCCATTGAGGAGGAGTGGACCAGCATTTCACAGGCTACAATCAATAACCTGATCAACTCCATGCGAAGGAGATGTGTTGCACTGCGTTAGACAAATAATGGTCACACCAGATACTGACTGGTTTTCGGACTCCCCCAATATAGTAAAACTGCACATTTTAGAGTGGCCTTTTATTGTGGCCAGCCTAAGGTACATTACTGCACACAACAATAATAATGCTGTCTAATCAGCATCTTGATATGCCATACCTGTGAGGTGGATGGATTATCTTGGCAAAGGAGAAGTGCTCACTTACACAGATTTAGACAGATTTGTGAACAATATTTGAGAGTAATAGGCCTTTTGCCTTTTGGTACACTGTCCCAACTTTTTTGGAGTGTGTTGCATCCATCAAAATCAAAAATTTGTTTATATTTACAAAATACAATTAAGTTGGTCAGTGACACCATTGGAAATCTTTTCTTTGTACATTTGTCAGTTAAATAAAGGTTCAAGGAAATTAACAAATCACAGATTCTTGATTTTTTTTTTACATTTTACAAAATGTCCCAACTTTAATACTAGAACGGCCAGAATTCCATAACTACTAGAACTGCCACAAGCGGCCATTTTGACCGCTAGATTCCAAACTCTAAAATACCCAATTGAGAGATTAATCATGCATTTATTGTATTAGGATATCTTTTAAAAACAAAATAATCACCAAACTGTACATTTAAACCAGTTTAATTATACATTTATAAATAATAATATCATTAGTAGCCTACCGTAATTATCGCATATGTTGTGGGAGAAAGGGGGAATAGGGAGCTCTTCCTTTCATGTTGTAAGGACGTGAAATTGTAGTTCAAGCAGGAGGGAATTATGGGTAGTGTAGTCCAAAACATGCATGGGGGCGTGTGCAGCGCGGAATAGAGTGGAGATAAAGCTATGTTTCCTTATTTTCTTGTTATATTCAGTGGAAATGAACCGAGTATTTGTGTTCACTGCAACATTGAAAGTCATGTGGATGCATGCCGAAGAGATCAATAAAGCAGTATACTCGGGACACTTCGTCTAACTCATCATTTGCACAGACACTTGAGTAACTAGGGAACTGCACTAAGCTAGTGTTATACTTTCCGCGTCCGCAAGTGCGCGATGGTCCGCTAGTGTCCACATGACGTAGAAATCGTCATCGGAAGGTGTGCATGGAGGCTCCTTGCGGATGAACTGCGTGCCTCACATTTTTTGTCAATATAGGTTTCCACTATGGAAAAAGCCGATCTAGCCGATCCACTGCGCATGCGTGGAACGCGTTAACCGAACGGACCTAAGCAGACATTATAAATACAAGTATAACCGAGCATTTGCGCACACACATACGGCTGCTGAGACGGTGAGCGCCGAAGAGCCGAAGGTAGCCTAACACATATTCACAACAGATAGGCTATATTTTCATATCCATTCAACATAACTCAGAACAAGATAACAACAACTAAAAGTATCTTATTTAGATATTCTGTTGACAGTGAGAGAGACAAAGGTCAACCGCGGGAAATGTAACAAAAGAATACAGCAAAATTCAGTGCGGTCAATATTTTGGGACCGTCTATGGCCGAAATAGGTAAATATGTTCACTTGTTTTTTTGCCTTAATTGTAATTTATATGAAAAACATTTTAAATGAAAATACAGACACTTTAAGGAAAAGTCAGGTAGCAGCAGGATTTTACTTATTTTTTCAACAAAGTTATTGCAGATTAAAAATCAAAATGGTCAAAATGGCCGTTCTAGTGTTAATGGAAGTGGGGTTGTAGCTGACTAACACAGATTGGATTTTGACAAAATTGCAAAAATGACTTATGATGGTCTTGGAAGCATTTTATTAAATTTTATTTAATATTATTTCTAGCAAATATTAAAATACATTGTTAAAATAAAAATGGATGTTTATTTTATGATGTGGCCCATTGAAAAAGCAGAATACATTCGTATCATTGAGCCCTGTAAGTCTTTGCTGCCCTAAACCAGTTCTTAGATGTACAACTCACCAAAATTAACATCATATTCATTTGACATGCATGTTTTTGTCATATAATACTTGTCAAATGATCAGGGCTGCGTTTCTTAAAACCATCTTGAGCTAAGTTGATCGTAGAGACCATTGGTGTCAATAGTTCTACAATCTTCCTATGCTTAAGATGCTTTTGGGATTCATCAGCATCATGATTTTTACAATGTAGACTTACTGGTGTTGATGAGGAACTGGTTGGAAACTCCAGGGTGGTCTACATCATGAATGGCAGCAGCGAACAATGCAGCCAGGATTTCAAGATCAGTGAAAACAGCCTGATGGGAAGATACAGGAGTACAATGGTCATTATGTATAGTGTCGGTAC
Source organism: Siphateles boraxobius (assembly GCF_051911475.1). Classification (NCBI taxonomy): domain Eukaryota; kingdom Metazoa; phylum Chordata; class Actinopteri; order Cypriniformes; family Leuciscidae; genus Siphateles; species Siphateles boraxobius. The sequence continues at coordinate 29,927,526 of NW_027509193.1, read as the reverse complement.
TGACTTTGAAATCTTGATTTCCGATTATGAAACTTTTTGCTTCAGAATGAGCACTGGCTCTCCCATGTTAGCATATACTCACGTCCAGTGCCGGTGTGGAGAGCAGCACATGTGTTGACTGTGTGACATCAGCTGCATGCAGGCTGTTGTGATAGGCCACGTTGGCATGGTAGTGGTCTTCCAGTGTCATTACATAGGTGATAAACGTATCCACTGGGATCCCAAATGTCTTCAATAGATCCCTTTCCTTTAATGAATTGCAGAACGTAGACAGAACAGTGAATTGTCAATATAAAGGACGAAAAGGTTTCCTATTGTAACTAGTAGGGCTGGGTAATTCAGTTGGGTAATGTCTATTATGCACATATAGTATGAAGAAATTATTTCTCTGCTAATGCTTATACAGTGCAGTGTTTTCCACGTTACACATTTTTTTATTGCATCACATTCAAAACAGACTGCAGACTCACATTCACAACTCAGCAGGAACACTGAGGGAATCTTTACAAAAATGAACAACTATGTAGTTGAGTGAGTTAATTCAGCAGAATGCTGTGGCATGTGCAAGACAGGAAGTAAAAACATTTCCACATAGCCACTGAAAATAGGCATTGAGTAAAAGATTGATTTAGGGATTTTAAGGAATCAATTTATCGATTGTTCAAATGGAGATAATTGGAAAATCTATATTTTTATCATCCCTAATAATGAGCATGCAAAACCACACCGACATCTTTGCATCTGAATGCTTCTGTGCTGTGCTTATGAAAAATGTCATAGCAAAAAACAGGGACCACACACCTGGAAGATAGCAAACATCATGCAACTTAGAGGTCTGTTATTGGAGTACTCAGCCACATGGAAGATATTAAGGCCCCACTTGTTTAAATCATTCAGCTCCTGTAAAGATAAATTAAATTATAACAAATCCATTCGACAAACAGACTTTTTAATACTGATAATGCTAAAATAGAGTACTGTATGTATGCATTGTGTCTGTACCCTAGCCAGTGCGTCCTCCTGCTCGGTTTTGACCCCGAAGCGGGGCAGGGCTGCACTAGTGAGGCTCGAGCTATGTGTAAGCTTCTTGACTCCGCTGATGTGAGACATTGGTTTCTCTCGCTCCCGGAGCGTAGGAGAGGGAATCTCCACCTCATTCTGCTTGTCTGGGACACAACAAATGCATGATGACCGCTCATTTCAAATCATTAAGCATTGAGTGTTTCAGAGCAGTGCATGTATACTATAACCTACTGCAATGTTGAAAATTAGGTTCTGCACTTTTGAAAATAGAAGCAAAGGGCTGAGATGTACAAAGCAGAGCGTGAGCGGACTCGCTTACCTAGGAACGTAGTGGAGATGTATTCGGACACCTGATTCCCAGAGCGGCTCATCTCAGACAGATGAGACAGTTCCCTGTTTAACATCCTCTTGAACTAGAGATAGGAAAAGGGAAAGATGGAGATAGAAAGACAGGGAAGAGAGGAGAGTTATGAGTATACAAAAGAGGGTAATAATGCAGAAAATGGAAAGTTTTAGTCCATTTGAAAAGAAATGCACATTATATATTATCACATAGTAAGATGTCAAATACATGTCAAAAGGCATAGTTCATCCCAAAATGGAAAAAAAAATTCATCAAGAATGTTGGAGGTTTCAAACAACATTAAACCTTACTGACTTTTATTGTATGGACAAAAACATGGAATAAATAGTCATACCGGTTTAGAACGACAGGTGGTTGAGTAAATTATGACAGAATTTCAATTATTTGGGTGAACTATCCCATTACAGCTTATATTATTCTCTGTTATTCAGATTGTTACTTGTGCTTTACTACAAAGCATAGGCATAAGACACATTGAAAATATCTGAATTATGTTACCAAAACATGCTGTGTATGTGGTACTGCCAGGTTATATGGAGCTTGTGCTTATAAAGCGTGCAGATATTTACAAGCAAATAAACCTAAGGCATTTCTAATGTTGTAGCTGTGAAATTGTGTGGTTAGAGGAAGGGCCTGTCTTTAATTAAAATCTAATTAAGTAATTGCCATGGGGGGAGAACATTGTTGAATGATCTCACATCTTCGCAAACCATTGCTTAACAAGAAAAGAAAACAGTTTTGTAGCAAAATCAGTTGTTTATAAGAAACAAAATACGTATGTGCCTCAAATGACTGAAATTGTGCAACTTCAGCAGATAACACAAGACAACTGCACAGTCGCACAGCACGACACCGATAAGACCCCTGGTCTGTCCCACTGACTGGTCCTTCACACATTACAATCTCCATGGAAACCAGCAGGTTTCCTTAGCAACTGTCGGGAGTGAGACGATGGGTTGGGTGACAATCTGAGAGAGTAGGCAGGTGTCTGTCTCTGACCTCCTCCAAGGTCAGCACTCTCTGTATCACTCTCCATCTATTCTGTTCTTCTCCATTCTGTCTTTATCTCTCTCTTCAAGCCCTCCTTTTTATTTTCTGTCTGTTTTCATCTCTGTCCTCCACATTCTATCCTTTTTTCTCTGCAGTCATATTTTTCATATGTTTCTATTGTGTGCATCTATTTCCCTTCCTATATGATATGGACGTGTGCACACTGTGTATTAGACATATGCAAATGTATAATTTATATTACATGCATCATTATGGTTGTTGTTAAATCTTCTATAGCTAGCAAAATATAACATGTTGATGACAGTGTCCCTGATATCAGGTGAGAATGTGACAATGTGAGAATGCCATAAAATCATTCACAATATCTAATCAACAACACAATAGGGTAAATAACAGTCAATGTTGAATCTAATTTTTAATTGAGTCCAAGTCCTTGTTCCTTTCACAGTCACAGTATAAACTCCCTCACTTTAAACCTAAATCTTCCTGAATTTTCTCTTAGGGATCAGTACACAATGTCTATCTCACACAGAGTTTATATAAAGCTTCATTTACAAAACTCTTCCCTTGTGCAAGTGCATATTACATACTGTACCAAGAATCTGTTTGTACTGTGCTGAGTCATTATTTAAACATTCACAGAGTGCCAACTGTTTTTAGCATGCATCCATCCTCTAGAGGACCAAGATGATACCAGATATGTGGAAAGGAAATCATGAAGGAAACCAAATTAATACAAATATGTGTTACTAGGGGAGTCTGATACTATCTGTTGCCTTTATTATTTATTAAGACTAAGCTTGACGGTTGAGTTTGATGAAAGGGTGAGCACAAAAACGTGGCAGCATTTAAATCCTTAAAAGTTAAATTACATTGTGATTGTATTATAGTCGTACCAATGTATATATAGGAATTGTATAATAAGTATATTACATTTATATATATTGAGTTAATTATTAAGAAATATACCATTTTAAAATGGCATTAATAACAAAGAATACTGTGTGGTAGGTCTTGGATTATGCTAATCTAAAATGCTGTGCTTCTGCATTTCAATGAGCTAATGTCTACAGGTCTATTCAGCAACATAGATAAAACACACCTGTCATTCAACAATTAAGAACAAAGAAATATAAAACAGTTCTCTGAAACCACAGAGAGCATCCATTTCCATGTTGAAATTTGGCACAGAGTCACAGATTGTGTCCCAATGTTTTTAATTATATCCGGTGAGAACAAACCTGAAGTTTTACCTGTGATAGATTTAAGGTGTGTTGTTGCTGGATAGAATTAAAACACAAACACGGACTCTGTCACATTTCAACATCATTATTATCTGTGTCAAACATCTCAACAGTAAACAAGTCTTGGATGAAAGAACTATGCAGAAGAAAGCTACCAAATATTGAGCAGATAAAGCCTGTTCCCAAACCAGAGGTAGAGGGAATGATAGAGGAAGTGGGAAGAGTGCAGTTGAGGTATCCTGAGAACCATACAGGTTCTGTACAACTCTAGGCACTAAAACAACATAAGCCAAGTGCTTTGGCGGCAGCCATTTTCTCCCTAGCTCTCAAAGTGTCACTGAATAAGTGCCCAAGTTCACACTTGAGGTCTGGAGACTGATACAAATTTGGAAACGCAAGCATACAACAAACATAGGTCTTATCACATGTTGTCTGTTCCAGAAGCATTACAGTTCAATCACCTAAGCAACTTTTCTTCCCCCCCACATTTCTGTTTATCATCCTGCTGAGCAAACATCCTTTCTCCTTTTCAGGACCTGAAGTTTGTTAACAGATATTTAGCAACCTTTTTCTATTCATGCTGGCCCTACCTGGTCCCACCAACCAATCAGCCAGGGTTTGGAGCAGGTATCACAGAACAGATCCATGAAGGGGGTCCTACGCTCGGTGGCCTGACCACCCCCATCCAGCACCCCATCTGCAGCTGCCTCAAGCTCCAGCTCTGACCCTCTTCTCCCCTGCAGGGGGCTGTAGCTGGAGGAGTGGGCCAGCCGGTAGCCTCCGGGTACAGGTGAGGGGCAGGAAGAGGGCGTTGGGTTAGTGGCCTCCACCACGCCCATGCTTAGGGTGACGGACGGCGTGGACCGTTGGCAAAGGCAAGAGGCGCGGAAGTGCACGGGGGCCGAAGCGCGGCGGGTGCCCCAGCGGCATGTGTGTGCGGTCAGGGTGTGGGCAGATAGGCCGCAGCCTAGCCGGCCAGGGTGCTCCAGAGTGACGGCTGCCCCCAAGAGGCGGGGAGCAAGGGGGTAAAAGTCCAGCGACAAGCGCTCGCTAAGACTGTCTCTCTACATGCAGCAAGCAGTGTGAGAACCAGGCCCTCCTGAAAACCACTGAGTGGGCCCCACGGCGATCTGCAGGCGAGTGTCCCCTGCGAACGGCCCGCCAGGAGCCGCCCAAATCCACAGGCAGAAGGAACTACATCTCATCCCAGCAGCTGAGTAGAGCTGACCCCGATCAAACAGGAGGGGGAGAAAGTGACGAGGGGTGGAACGGACAAAGATGGAGAGTCAAAGAGACGGAACCGTCTGAAGGACACAGAGAGGATGCGGAGGGAAGGAGAACAGAGGAATTATAGGAGGTAAGGAGAAAGATGGAGATGGAGCAAATAGCTAACGGAGACTGACTGAGGGATGACAGGACGAGGAAGGAAAACAACAACAACACACAGTTAACAGCCGGAGAAAGCGGTTAAGAGGAGACAGAGGACAACAGAAACAAGCACAGAAACACAAGAATAGGGGGCCTTTAGTCAAAAGCCAAGCCACACAAGAGAGCGCGGGTCTGGAAAAACATCCTTTTTCTCTCTCCCTGCGTCGACGCCCCTCCCCCACCGCAGAGCTCCAGGACCCGGGCCCAGCGTTCCCAGCGAGTTGTGTTCAGAGCGCACAGTCCATGAAGCACAATACCAGTCCTGTCAGCACAATGCAACTCTCTTCAGCAGCCCCACTGTTTAATCCACACACGGTGTCAGCCTCGTCGATGCAGCTCAGCCGATGCTCTGCCTCTCGCTCTGTTTCCCTGGATGCTGTAGACAAATCTCGCAAGCTAATCAGCCGCTGTGGCAGGAGGCGCGTGCTTGGGTGTGTGTGGGTGTGTGTGTGTGTGTACATGCACCCTAAGAGCGCATGTGCGGCAGACGGCATGTAAGAGTGTAGAAAATGGACAAACGTCTGTACGTGTGTATATGTGTGTGAGATGTAATTAATAGTCTGACAAAGAGAAGGGGAAAGAATCTAGGCTTTAGTGTTTCCGCTTATCTCTGCATGAATGATTCTGCCAATGATGGCAATGCTTTTAACGGTAGACTTAAACAATGGCTAAAAACAAAACAACAGTGCTCGCATGAATAACCTACTTCGGAGATATTTTCTGATTATGATGGTTTTGCTTTACAACTTATGTAAATAATATATGTTTTTTTTGCATCTGTAATTATATGGTATATTTTCTTTATCCTTTTTTGTTAGTATTGTTATTATTACTTTTGTTATCAGTATTGTTTTTGTATTTTCTTTCTAAAAGCCTCCCGTGGAAAGGTGTTGAAAATTAGCATGTGTGCTAAAACACCCAAGTAAATGCATAAGGTTCTTCCAATGTAATTATAATGTCCATGTCAAATAAAACAATGAACAAACAAACAATATGCATATGGGAGTGTGTGTGTGTCTGTTTGTGTTTGTTTATGTGAGAGATATATGAGAGATCTTCAATTCACAGATGTTGTAATATTCACACACAAACACTGCTTCTCATACTGATGTCCATCTTATGAGGTATACAGCAAAACACATGAAGCACCAGTAATATGGTACATGGAAACAACCATACAAAAAGCTGCACATCCAAAGTCATGGTACTGTCTCTTTAAACAGGCAAGGTATGGAAGAGAGCAACCGATTTTTCATTGGCCAGCATCTAAATCACATGCCTCATGGCCACAGCGAAGAGCCAATGGATAATCTGGCAGGGTAGACCTTGCTGCAGTTCGATAGCAACGAAGGTTACAGCAGAAACACTGGCATCAGGACCAAACTGCAGCCCCCTCCTCCCTCCTTCATGTCCTCCCCATCCACAAACCCTCTTTTTTCTCCCCCTCTCTCCTTCTCTTCTACAATTCTCAAACCAGAGCAGCGTGTATGACAAGGCTGGCAGAGTTGCACACAAAAGCTATTTGCTTCCGTGTTTACGGATGATGATTAAAAATACATTAAAGAAAGGAACATAACTCAGACGGGACCATATCAGATCCGGCACACACAACCTGCTCAATAATCTTGCTCCGCATATGGTTAGATGTAGTCGTTCAAGTGTGATAATTCACAGAATGGCAGATCTTGAAACCTCTTCTTGTGAAATGTACAGGGTGGAAATTATAAACCATGAATGGATACTTGAAATGGAGAAAAAAATGCCTAGTGTGATAGGCCACAAACATATGGTAGACTGTATAGACAAAAATGGTCTTTGAGAAGGTACTGTAGGACGATATGATAACCAAACGGCAGCACAGATGCAACAGTAAGTGATTGAAGAAACACCTTGTTGGAAGCCATCTCGCTAACAGAGCGGTGGGTCTGAATGGTCTCCAGCTGGTCCAAACACCAGTCAAGTTCCTCCAGAGTCTCCCGAGCCAGCTGCTGGTATGTCTCATCTGTACAGGACATAAGACAGCCATCAGCATCACATCACAACAGCACTGTCGCATACATTTAACACTCACTGTGAGAACTTCGTTTGTGAACAGTGGGGATGTTGTTTCCTGACAGGAGGCCATAAAGAATTGTCTGAGTGATGTCTTAAAAAAAAAAAAAACTTCCAAGCATGAATATTTCAAGAGCTCATATTGAGAGATCAAATGCCTCATATATAATAAATGTTTTTACTCGTAAGAATGAATAATCTTTTTTTTTTTTCAAAACACACTTTGAATGAGAGAATAAAAAGGAAGTCTACAGCGGCTACATTTCTGAAATCAAGTGACAAACTAATTTATAAACGTATAAAAATATCAAAGAAAGCTCAACAAAAAGGAACTGTTACATCAGTTATATACAGAGGAACCATGTTTTTTAACACTACAAATACAACAAATGTATTCAGAAAAATAAGTATAGTCTAGGGCTGCAACTAACGATTATTTTGATAATCGATTAATCGGACGATTATTTTTTCGATTAATCGATTAATCGGATAGAAATTAAATTAGATTTTTTTTTTATTATAACTAAATAAAACCGTAAATCAGGGTATTTATGTGTAAAAGTGTACTTTAAAAAGTGCAAAAGCCACACATTGAGTTTTACTAATATCAATATTTGCATTGTTTTTAATGATAATTGCTGATGGCAAGTTGACAAACATGATTATTGTTAAAAAAATGATAACCAACATATTATGTTTTAACACAATTTTTGTTAAAACAAATTTACACAGACATGTTGTTCAGATGTGAATATCTGAACTAAAAACAAACTAAAAACATCTAAAATATATAATTCATTTAATTTTTATTTAAAATTAATTATATATAAGGAATATAAGGATAAAGAATATAATATATATTATATATAATATATAAAAGAATAATATAAGGATAAATTGATTAAATAAATATAGAAAGACTGAAAACAATTGTGTGAACGCAATTAGATCGCGTTTGAAAAACAATTAAAACTTAGTAGACAAATGCTATAAAAAGAGAACGGAATGGAGGTAACGTTACCCAGCAAGCTAACAGGCTTGAGTAAAGGACAGGAGAAATTATGCATTAGTGCACAAGCATTCGCTGAAAACCACTGAGTACAGTGACTAAAAAACAATATTTTACTGCTGCTGTTATTAACTGCCTTTATATTTAGTGCTTCGCTTTGTAAAGACCGTTTTAATTTAACCTATTTCTGCTGTAGCGCTATTTTAATCCATCACTTACGTTGCGAGCGAACTGATTGCGCAACCTGATGCTCGAGACAAAATACAGACATCCCAAGATCCCGGAAGTCCCGGGAGTCTCCCGCATATTGATTGCGGCTCCCTGATGCCCGCGAATTAGTTCAAACTCCCGAAATCTAGAGCACGCAAGCAAGAGCGCGCATGCGAGACAGAAGAGACTGCTTATGGCGTTATTATCCTATCAAATGTCGAGAGCGCATTATTGTAGCGCGAAAGTACATTAATATTATGCGCGAGCGTGAATCTCTCTGCTCGCGCGCGGAATATGATGTGCCGAGCGTGAATCCCTCTGCTCGCGCGCGGAATATGATATGCCGAGCGCGAATCTCTCTGCTCGCGCGCGGGAACTGGGCACGCGCTCTCAGATACACTCCTCTTGTAAGAATTATCTCTCTGGGCTGAGTGGGCTCGCTGCCTTGCTCAGAGAATATGCCTGCACTTAAAACGTGTTCAGTGCAATCGCGAATTGCTCCTCTTCCCCAGCTAACAATTTTAGGTTATAAGAACGTTTTCATAACGTTCCCATTAAGTTATAAAAACGTTATTTCTGAATGTTCTAGGGAATTTCAAAAAGTCCAGTTTTTTAGACGTTGTATTAACGTTATTTCTTGGTTATAAGAAAGTTCAATTCTCCCGTTATGTAAACGTTGTATTAATGTTATTTCCTGGTTATAATAATGTTAGAACGTTCAATTCTCCCTTTATATAAACGTTGTATTAACGTTCTTGTTTGGTTATAAGAACGTTATTCAAACGTTCAATTCTCCCGTTATATAAACCTTCTCTTAATGTTTTTCTAAGATAATGAAAAACGTTTCATTCAATAAAAAAACATTAAGAAATGTTTTAATAATTATTAAAACCTTTCTTAATGTTTTTTATATAACAAGGTAGCCTATATAATAGGCCTAGCCTATATGAAGAACCTAAAAATTTTAAAAAAGACCCATGAATCATGTTTATAATATGTGTAATGTAGTCCACTGAAGTCGAGTTGAATTGAACCGGGTTGAAGTGACCATATGAAATTAACATGAACATAAACTTGGACTAAACATAGAATCACCAACAATGGTACAGGGAACAAAGCTAGACAAGAGACAATTGGAACACAAGGACAAGGATTATGACCAAAAACAACCAATGACATTCACAAGTTAAAGTTAATTTAATTTATATAGCTCATTTTTACAACAATTTCCAAGTTTATGTTCATGTTAATTTCATATGGTCACTTCAACCCAAATCGGTTTATTGGAAAAAATATAGGCCTACTTGGGTTCAATTCAACTCGACTTCAGTGGACTACATTACACATATTATAGACATGATTCATGGGTCTTTTTTATTTATTTATGTCTTAATTTTAAAATCTGAAAGTTCTTGTTTTAGGTTCTTCATATAGGCCTATTATATAGGCTACCTTGTTATGAATGAAACATTTTTCATTATCTTAGAAAAACATTAAGAGAACGTTTATATAATGGGAGAATTGAACGTTTGAATAACTTCTTATAACCAAACAAGAACGTTAATACAACGTTTATATAAAGGGAGAATTGAACGTTCTAACGTTATTATAACCAGGAAATAACATTAATACAACGTTTACATAACGGGAGAATTGAACGGTCTTATAACCAAGAAATAACGTTAATACAACGTCTAAAAAACTGGACTTTTTGAAATTCCCTAGAACATTCAGAAATAACGTTTTTATAACTTAATGGGAACGTTATGAAAACGTTCTTATAACCTAAAATTGTTAGCTGGGGAAGAGGAGCAATTCGCAATTGCACTGAACACGTTTTAAGTGCAGGCATATTCTCTGAGCGAGGCAGCGAGCCCACTCAGCCCAGAGAGATAATTCTTACAAGAGGAGTGTATCTGAGAGCGCGTGCCCAGAGAGATTCGCGCTGGGCATATCATATTCCGCGCGCGAGCAGAGGGATTCACGCTCGGCACATCATATTCCGCGCGCGAGCAGAGAGATTCACGCTCGCGCATAATATTAATGTACTTTCGCGCTACAATAATGCGCTCTCGACATTTGACAGGATAATAACGCTCCAAACCGTGTAGCGCGCGCGCTCGGCAGAGCGCCTGAGGGAGAGAGACCTTGCGTGTGTGTGCGTACCAGTAAACGCTCCCCGTGACGTAAGCAGACCAACTAATCGATAATGACATTCGTTGACAACGATTTTCATAATCGATTATAATCGATTTTATCGATTAGTTGTTGCAGCCCTAGTATAGTCCTTGCTCATAGACAAATAATAAAGCAAAAGTCACACTTAACTGATGGGTCTACATTATTCAAATAGCAAATAAATAAATATAAGGTAAGAAGTATGTGGACACCCCTTTATAAATAAAATTATATTTTTATGAAGTCTGGCATGGAGGAACTGGAGTGGCCTGCACAAAGCCAAGGCAGGCGACATCACCCAACTTCAGTGTCTGACCTCATTAATGCTTTTGTTGAACATTAATTTCAAAAGCATTAATCCCTCCTTTTGCTGCTATATCAGCTTACACTCTTCTAAGAAGTTGTTTGCCTATACATGTATGAATCTGCATCACCAAGGGGTAATCATTCTTTTTGGATTCAAATTAGACCAATTTACCTTTCTAACTAATTGATTTTTAGTTATACAAGTCTTGAAGAAAACAATTAAATGTAAATGCTAAAAAGGTGTATTGGTCTAACTGGAATTGGAAAAGCAAGACTGATTTCTTATCTAAATGCTAGTTGGTCAAACTAGGTCTTAAGACACATTCTTAGCATATAGGCTTTGTTTATGCGACTGGCTCCAGGTAATGGGGCCTTGATTGCCATTACAATTCCACTTCATCCCCAAATTGTTAAAAAAGCATTCAGATCTGGGAGTTGTGCATTTAAATTCTACACTGACTTATTAAACCATTTCTATGGACATTGCTTTGTGCTCTGGGATGATGTTGACTGCTGCAACAACAAAAAAAGTTAAAAGCAAGCAATTTGGAGAGTGTCCACATACTTTTAGTCATATAATGTACATTAAAATATCTGATAAAAGTTATAAAATAAAATAAATTTGAATTCTTTAGAATATTTTCTCAACATGTGCAGCACCTTCACTGCTTATATGCCTCAGAGTTTCTTATTTAAACTAGCGGCCGAGGGCTGTTATGTGGCTAGTTAAAGCATCTGGTTAGATTCCAACCCCTGTTTCCCATATGGCTCCACTATTTCTGATGCTGTAATGTATTTTACTGGCAACAGTGTCTACAACAGGAAGTGTATGCGTAATGTGAGAGACACTGTGTGGGAGAGTGCTAGTGGGGAGATAGAAAGCTCACCAGTGACTAAGTTACAGTACAGTAAACATACCTGAGAGCGTTGCTGGGGGAACCGTTGGTTGGCTAGTCACTGGTGACCTCCTGTGGACAAAAAGATAATTACATCAGTGATAGTGGTAGAGGTCGCCCTCTACTGGTATAAATTCAATTAGAATTGCTCACTGGGAGGAAAGCTGAACTTTTGAACCAAGCAAATAAAGTAAAATATTCAAAATATATATTATATATTTATATATTATATAATACATATTTATATAAATATAAAATTTTAAAATATTTATTTTCCCATAAAATAAGATACATTTTTTATGTTACGATTACGAGTTAAGCTGTGTGAATATGCATTATTTTTGTACATTGTTTTTATTTATTCATCATGAATAAAATAATAAAATTCTGTATTGGAAAGAAAACACTGGTGGCCATAAGGGGGCAGAGCAGTAATATAGAAATTGTTGCATCAAAGCTAAAAACTGACTTGTTAGTGGGAGTCGTGACGTTGGCGAGAATGGTGAAGTTGCTTCTGACCGTTCGTAGACTAGCCAACACCTGCGTTAAAGAGGCAGAGAGGAGAAAAAGCGAGAGAGAGAGAGAGAGAGAGAGAGAGAGAGAGAGAGAGAGAGAGCGCAAGTGAACAGCAGGATATCACTCAACTCCAACTCAGCAAGTCATGACAAGCAATTAGCACTCATTGTATACTGTTTGCCAGACACAACAGAGGCTTACCTGAGCAAAAGGGGTGACTATGAGATCTTCAGCATGACTGCAGAAAGAGGAAAGAGCAGTCCCAGTAAATGGGGAGAAAATAAATGCTATACATTTTGGTAAATGTTTACAAATGGTCTTTTATAGTATTGAGATGAGGCAAGGAATCATTCCCAGTTGTGAGGAAATTGATTTAGCCAACATCAAAAAATGCCATCCAGAGGTGGCAGTCACGGTGGTCACTGAGAGCGTGAGCATTTCTGAGGGTGTAACAGCATTATAGTGAGACGGGTAAAGTTGATGTGCTTAATGCTGTATGGTGATTCTGGGATAAAAGAACTTCCTCTGAGGCCTTTTAGAAATGAAACGTGAAGACAGTAAATAGTGAAAGTGTGCTGTTTGTTGAAGGTGACGGCTTACCCCTCGCTGTTGATGGAGGAGTTTCGTGACATGGTCTTGGGGGACATGTCGTAGTCAGAGTCAGAGCGGTAGAGAAAAGATTCCCTTCTCTGACTCTGAGGGAAGGGGGGATGGAGCACCAGCCCAGGACTCGCCTGCGAATCCATAGGGCTGCGGCCAGGAGAGGGCCCATTCTCCCCATCATAGCTGTGGAGAAACAGAAACCAAAAAGACATGGAGGATAAAGTTAAAACAAATGTCTTGTCATTTAGCTCGAACAATGATTTGCAAGTGACTGCATTAGATTTCCAGTCTCTGGCCAACACAGCACAAATAGAGATGTGGAACACAAACAATCATGATTGCCTCTTACTCCAGAGAAAGCAAACGCTCTCTGAATGTATAAAGAGCTGATGAAGACTGTGTCACCCTGAAGAACCATTAAAGGAAATCACCAGCCTAATCAGAGGAGAATCTTAAGCTGCCACTTTACAATTTATATTCTATAGGCACTTTGTGGTTTAAAAGGAACAGTTCACGCAAAAATTAAAAATCTGTTATTACCTGCTCACCCTACGCACATCTTTTTCCATACAAGGAGAAAGTTAAGCTGTCAAGCTCCAAAAAGGACAAAAACACCATAAAAATAGCCCAAAGGACTTGGGTGTTTATTCCAAATCTTGAGAGCAAAAAATAAAATAAAAATCTAATCTTCCCCTTCACAGAAGGTTTAATGTCACTGACACAAAAACAAAATTGCATTACTGTAGCTTAAACAGTATAGCAACGCCAAGCTCATGGGTTTGATTCCCAGGGAGTGTATAAACTGCTAAAAAAGCAAAATTGAGAAATTTGAGAGTTGTACTTAACTCATATGAAAATGGTGATGTGGACTTCTTTTTTTGTACTCAATTTTTATTGTATTAAAGGATAACAATAAAGAAAAGATATTTTGACAATTCAGATACAGCCTCAACCGCAGGAGATACAACATAACTATCAGTGTAGCACATTCAGTCTTATAGAACAGTCAACTTAGTGTCCTTCCAGTAAAATATCCCGAACTCTGGTAATTCCATTGCTCCATGTTTGAATAGTCCGAGGTGTAGCGCCGTTGATCTTGGCAGAAGAAAGTTCAAGAAAAAGATTCTCTAATAACAAATTCAGCCAATGCTTATGGTCTAAGTTGTGGGGTGGAACCCAGACTTGAACAATGATCTTCTTGGCTGCCGTTAGCCCCTCTAACCAAATTTTTCTTGACCTTTCATTCATGCCTTCAAGTTTAGAGTCATCATTGAGAAGGTGTAAGAAGACAGGGTTCATAGTGAGCTGAATATCAATCAGATCAGACAATGCTTGTAACACCTTATTCCAAAAATCATAAATCTTAGGGCAGTCCCACATTATATGCATAAAAGTCCCCAAAGCATTTTGTGAGCATAAAGAACAAAATGGGTGTGGAGCTTGACCAATTAAGTGTCTGACTCTAGGGGTAAGATATGCCCTATGGGAAATCTTCAAATTAATAAACTGATGGTTAGGATTATGAGAGGAGCCACAAATGTTATCCCAGCTTGCGTCCCAATCTGTTTCTCTACCCCTGAGTGCCATTGAACGATCCCATGCCAGTGTACTAGGCTTAGGAGACGAATATGATAGAAGCCTGGCATACAGAAAGGAGACGTGGACTTCTTTTATGGCTTTTTTGTCCTTTATGTTTCTCAAAACAACAACCACAACAACGTGAGGGTGAGTAAATGAATCTATAATTTTATTTTTGGGCAAACCACTCCTTTAAGCTTATCACTTAACGTCGACATCTGTGGACGGACTAATCCGCACAGTTTTGGCATTAAACGTGACTAGTGGAAAAGTACCGGATACGGTGTCAGACCCCATCTGGGGTTATAATACATACTGTATTTGTTCAGTTATCATGGCTCAGTGATAACTAATGAAAACTAGTCATCTAGAGAGCCTAATGACTGCAGAGCTGAAATTGAGCATGGAACCTATTGCAGGTCATTCGCCAGTTGTAAACATGACATATAATGCCACCAAATCCTACTTGCAATAGAATATATAATAATGGACAGGAAGAATGCCAAGAACAGCTCATCCTTGAGATGGAGGCCAGGAGCCATTTGACTGGGATCACCTGTGCTCCTGTACTCTGCGATGGAGCCTCAAACGTCTAAAAAAGCAACAGGGGTCATGGGCATGGTGCGATAGGAGCCAAGCAGAACAAAGGGAAGGCTTTTGCATGGTTCCTAATTCCTCATGGTTCCAGCCTCCTCTGAGTCATGCTGGGAATTATGTGTACACCACACCAGAGAAACCTGAAACCAAAGCCTACACTTCAGAAGTGAAGCGTCAGAACTCGGTGCCTGCCAAGACTTCAGTCTCTCTCTCGCGCTGTCAGTCACTCTTCCTCCCCCTCACTCCCTCGCTTCTCACAGACAAAATACTAAACCCCTCTTCCCACACACAGCGCATAAGGCATCCAAGCTCGTCTCCTGCCCCTAACTGCAGAACTGAAGGTAGTTTTAGCTTGTGGCTATGAAGGGCTCCTGTTTCTGTGCTGCTGTTGGTGAGCTGGATCCGGACTACGGCTAGGTCCTTTGTTCCGGTTTTTTACTTTTCTCTATCACACAGACGTCAAGTGCAACAGCACTCGAAACGTGCCTGAGCTGCTTCTTTCTAGCAGCTGCTGTCCCATCTCTCTAGAGATCCTGAGTGATGTGAATCCAAAGTAAGCAGGCCCTACCTGTCCTCTCTACATGTCCCTCGAGACAAACACCGCCTCGGGCTCTTGACCTACACCTTGCCTTTCCTCTACATCTCTCTCTCTCTTTCTCCCATCAGTCTGCTTTCCATCTAAATCCTTTCTTTTTACAGTTGCTTCCTGTTCTCACACTCCTTATCTCGCAGCTCACAGAATTCCTCTCGCAGCGATGGGAAGAGCAAGCGACGTAAGCGACAGGAGAAAATGGTGTGCACGAGTACTTGAAAAAGGGAATGAGGAGAGCAAAAACATAAAGGGGAAGAGGAAGAGCAAGAGGGAGGGAGATGACTCATGGCCTATCTAAATATTTACTTGCCCTAGGTGCATGTACATCTTCTTCCAAAACCATTTTATTTTTCCTGCAACAACTGCAACACCATTTACAGTTGATAACACACGGTTGACCTTAAAGAATTCTGTCACTATCTGCATAACTACATCAGTCTGGCTTTACTGCGCAGTAGAAATAGCAGCTCTCTGTAAACCCATTTCCTATTTTTATGAAGAACAAGCTCTTTTTTTTCAGCATTAACACGGCGCCTTTCGCTCAGAGTGTGTTGCTTTTCTTGCACTGTATTTACGCCTGTAGAAGGTAGTGTGTGTTTGTGTGTGTGTGTGTGTGTGTGTGTGTGTGTGTGTGTGTGTGTGTGTGTGTGTGTGTGTGTGTGTGTGTGTGTGTGTGTGTGTGTGTGTGTGTGTGTGTGTGTGTGTGTGTGTGTGAGAGAGAGTGAATGTGTGGGCGCACACGAATGCTCCTGCTTTTCTGTCTGTGCTTCACTTTAATGCCTCCTGTAGTCATGTGACATTTGTGCTACTCAGAGACTATCCACAAAGGAGTGAACAATAAGAAATGAGAAGCCTTGTCAACCAGTTTCCCCTTCTCCTCCCCTTTCTTGTGTTGTGATTTGAGCCCTTCTATTTCTCCTTCACCCTCATTCTATCTCCTTCTCTGCTTCTCTGGCTTTTTACCAGTCTCTGTCTTCTGTCTCTCACAGATCTCTGCCTTTCACTGCCTCCTTCTCTGTAATTTGTGTCTATGGCTGTGACTCAGCCCAGAATAAAAAAGCAAGCAGAATGCATGCTGGGATATTGGAGTTCTCATTTGTTTATAAGGCACAAGAGACACACTCACTATACCCTCATACACACAATCAAAGGCCGTTTTTTGTGTGTGTGGAACTGTCGTGTCAAACACCTCGTTGCTAAACCTCGTCAAAACTGAGCTCCAAGAATTGAAGGAATCAGATATTTGTCTTTTATTATAAATAGCACTTACATTGAGCTGCACAAGTATGTGTGAAAATGTGCAAATGCAGTGTATTAATGTGCATAAATTAATTGTGGATGAAGCAGCCGCAATTATCTTGCTTCAGTAGTCAATAAGGGTAGAAATATATTAAACTTTCATCATAGATAATGCACTCGCAAAATACACAGACAACACAATTTTTTGGTTTGTTTTTTTCTTTGCTCGCAGTGATTGCAGGATATGACATTGGCAGCTCTCACTTTCATTCAGTGATAACAGAACCCCTGAAGAGTAGCACTCTGGACAACAACATGATGATCATAGGAGGAAAGGATTTGTGCCAGCTGGGTGAGTCTTTCCTATAAAAGATAACAGTAATGTCAGCACATCCCCGTGCTTCTGAAAACCAACAGTAGTGCATTGGTTGGGCTGTTTATGTATCTGCTAAATGACATTGTAGTAACTGTAACAAGCTGCAACCTGAAAATAATTCCAGGAGACAAGAAAAGCAATTACTGCTTCCAGATACAAAGATGCTCAAACTGATGTGGGCCTAAAGTCTAAAAATAAAGGAAATGGTTATATTGTAAAAGTCCAGAGGGATTAATTAAGGGTGTATTCACACCTGCCTTGTTTGGTTCGATTGAATCGAACTCTAGTTTGTTTACCCCCTTGGTGCGGACCTTTTGGGCAGGTGTGAATACAGCAATTGAACTCGGGTGCGGACCAAACAACCGAACCGAGACCTAGCTGAAGAGGTGGTCTCGGTACGGTTCCAAACGAACTCTGGTACGGTTCATTTACTGTGTGAACATGAACCGACCTAATTGCAAGAAAGCACTGCGCCTTTGAGTTGACAGGCTTCCGTAGTCGGAGTTGCGTTATGGGAAAGTGATCTGTTGTAGCCTACTATATTCCATTCCGGCGCGCTGTCTGGCCACACGATACTGTTGCGCATCTTTCTGCGCGTCGTGTGTGCATCATTGGAATGGAATGAATGAATGAATGAGTGACAGGGCTCTCAAGTGTCACGCATTGAGTGTGACAGTCACTCATTTGGGTCTTTTGTCACGCTCTCCCGCCACACATTGTATTTCTCACGCTGAAAAACTATTTGTAATATATTTAATATGCCGCAGCGCCCAGAACTCTGGCCGCGCCGCTCTCACTGTGGAACCGGCAGGAAACAAGCGCGTCTCCTCTGGTGTTGTTAGCCAATCAGAAAATAGCACTATTGTATCTGGGTAAGATTTAACGCAACAACCAATGACACCGAGTCGGCACGACACACGTGTGGTTTTGTTTACAAATTTTGGTTCACTTGCAAAAAGAGCAGTGTGAAAGCGAACCGTACCAAAAAAAAAAAATTATTTGGTCCGGACCAAAGCAAGTAAACTATCGGACTTTCCTGGTGTGAATACACCCTAAAATTCATAATAGCTCACACGTGTGCCCCCCGAAGGTTTCACACAATGAGGATGTCTTACTAACGTCCAAGAGGCTGCCTGAACGTGACAGCACAATTAAAGTAATTTGATAAATGTTGTACCGTCCTCTATACGGTCCAGGATAGTATGAGTGGAGGCATGACTCTTCCTATTCACAGCTTTTCGGGGTGGCAGATTTGAAATTAATTGAATATAAATCTGGGCCTATGAGTAATGGAGCGTGTAATGCTCTAAAAGAAGTAGCTTTGAGTCACAAGGACTAAAAGACGACTTACAAAATAAACGCATACACTAAAACTACCCCCATTTTCCCTCCTAAGATCACAATCATAGGCATAATCGTAACTTAATCACACATTCATATGTGAACCATCAACCCTTCATTTGAAGAGCTCGACCTAGAGTACAAACTGTAGCACTTACTCCCCATTTGCTGATACAAAGTGTTCCTGTAGATGATTCCGAACATTCTCACTTACGGCGCAATAATAAAGGAATTTGATTATGTTCCAGTAATACTCTGGGTTTTAAAAGGCTTTGAAGTTTGAGTTAAGAAGCTGATTGAATTAATTAAAACTTGCTATAAAATATGTAAGGGATAGCATGGAGGATTTACAGGCTCACTCCATCCAATAGCCCTCTTATTGATTCCTTACTATCAGTAAACACAAAACCTGGGGCCCTGGAAACTCTGATCTACAAGCTGATCTACAGTCCATCAGTGGAGCAGAGTGAATTCTTTAAGTAGGAAGAGCCGTTAAAAAAACCCTCTTGCCAAAAAAAACTTAATTCTCTCCCTTTCAGTTAATGATTAACGCCTCCCCCGACCCCCAACCACCACCACTCGCCCGTTCCCAGTCTGAATGGAGAGTGACAGTTATTTCCTTCCTCCACTTTCTCTGCTGCCAAGCGCTAGATGCTTGTTGCCTGTGCACCATGTGCACACCAACACCCCCGACCCTCCCCCTATCCTTGCCCAGGGATTTAGCACCTGGTTGATTGCTGCATGCAGGAGAGGGGTCAGAGGAGGGGCGAGATGTTGGGGAGTGGGGGGCAATCATAAAATCAGTGGTGACTGTATATGATGCTGTCACTTTGCTGGCTCTTTAATCAGCAGCTGATGCCGTGTGATAGAGCTTTTATTGTGGCGCTCTGTCCCTTTGGCAGTGAATTATAGCAAACTGTGTCTCATCAGTCCCCACTCTGACTCATAGAGGTATTTAAGGGAGCGTGTGGAACACTCTCTTCCAGCTGCTAGAGTCTTGGTGAAACCTGCAAGGCTCCTGATGTTCCCCCGCGCGACATTCCACCTCTTCCCTCGAGACAGGCAAGTGACCGTCACCCTGAGGGCAGGTAAACATGGAAGCTGAAAGCCGGCTGTGATCTGCACCAGAGGCTGTGCCCTGTGTCACAGTCCCGCACAAACATGCAGGCAGGGCTGAAAGAGGCAGGCTGGCCACGCTGTGCGTCCTGGCGTGAAGTCATCTTGCAGGACACCGTGCTCCAGTCAGATAAGAGAGCTGGGGATTACAGCAGATTATCTGACAGACAGGATCAGAAGCACCCTATTGAAAGTGTCCCAACAGTGAGAGCTCATCCATTACAGACAGGCATCTGCCCTCAGGAAGAGGCTTTAAAGCCTTGATACCATTGATTCAACTGTACAGTAATTTCTGTGAGAGCCATTGAGAAGATTGCTTTAACTATCTATATTATGCCTGGATGCCTTTCCAAATTCAATATAAACCTCAGCTTTTCGCATGGAGTGACACTTCTGTGGTGTGCTAACTCAGAGTCCTGTACAGACATGATAGGCTGCCACAAACTTGTTTTACTACCATCCTGCTCAGTGTCTATTTGTGATTTCCCTGAGCAACACTGCATCAGTTATTCTTGCTCTTATTTGTCTTTTGCTTGATTTATCTATTTTCATGCAAATCCTCATGGGATACCTATCAGTTCATATTAGCCAAATGATATCAGCACACTTCTAGCTTCAATAACAGTACCCCGTCTTTGCTATAAATACATCCCAGAAAAAATCTGTCAACATTTACACACCCTCATGTCATTCCAAGTGTCACTGTTTTTCTTCCACAGAAAACAAAAAGAGAAGACAGTGCTTAAAGACTGAAGCTTTGAAGCTTTAAAAAGGACACAAAACCATTACAGTATCATAACAGTTGTACACTATAGTCCGAGGCTTCTGAGGTAATACGGTAGCTTTGTGTGATAAACAAAAGTCTTAATTTGCTTAATTAGGTCCACTGAAAAACCTGACATCCCCTCAACTCTCCTTGGTGCGTTCATGAGAAAAGAAGTGATGTCTGATTCATAAACTAATTGTTTGAGTAAGACCTTTTAACGTCCCCCTGTAGTCAATAATTGTATCACTTAAAACAAATCTTTGATCACCAAAATTACATATTTAAAAAACAATTCTTTGAAAACAAATTTCTTTATGCCTTAAAATAGCTTGAATGCAACTCTACACCCTTGCCTCATTTAGTATATGCGGTTTCTATGAATATGCAAATTAGGCCCGCCTCCACTCACTCACACCAGCTCAGAGATCCACTCGTTGACGATCACTCGTTGACCTGATTGGTTACAAGGTTTGTGACGTCAGAAAAAACGTGTTTGAGTTCACTGCCGTTTTAAGAAGAAAATACTCAGCAATGGTGTTGACTTATGAATTTGCACATGGTTTGTCTTAAAGCATATTAAAAACACCACATAGACATATAAACAACAGTAAAAGCTTGATTTTCAACACAGGGGGACTTTAAATAAATCGGCTGATCTGGTTAAAAAACAGTCTGCATAATTAATTTACTTCTGAAGATTATTAGTGAAAAATGTAAATTTCAAACTGTATCTCACACAACTTCTCATTACTTTTACTGTGATTTTGCATATCTTTTTGAAGTCCCGCAATTTCAAATTTGTGCTCTAGGAACAAAGAAAGTCATATAAGTTTCCTTTAAATATTTAAATCTTTCAAAAGTTATGCCTAAAATATAATCCTTGTTGTGAACAGCGTTCATGTCATGTGCGCAATAAATGATTCTGTTCGGCACCATGCAGCACTCTCCTCTCAATCCCATCCTGCAGTGTCACCCAGCTGTGACCTCATAACAGCAAAATTCACCCAGTGAACCCCACTGCCATGCCACAGTAACCAGCATTGACCAACATTACTCAGTGGTGTTGGCACTGGCCAAGCTTGCCAGCTCCCTGCTCAAATCTGACTAATTCACACGGAGTACAGCCATCAGCACCCCAAAGGCTCTCTCTCCTCCCGCTACGTTCACTCCTCTCATTCCCTAGAGCGGATTCAACTCGATAACCTTTTATATGGAAATCGTCCCTGTGAATCTAGGGGCCATGTGGAGTAATGGGAAACTATTAAAAATCATGCACATCTTTTAACAAGCTTTAGTGAGCTGAAATGTCAGGGGGAAGCCCCGAACATGTGTTTGGTTTAATGAGGGTTGCTTCCAATCAGCATCCGTCTGCTTTCAATACTTGAGCACTTCCATCCTCACTGGTTTCATGTGGAGGATGCCTTGCTTCATAGCACATCATAGGCTAAATATATGAATGGACTGGGAGGAAGATACATGAAGGACAATCAACAATTTACAATCGAAACGGTTTCATTCTCAGACACAACATCTGATCTGAAAAAAATGTTCTGAGCTTTGTTTACATCTTATGCCAGCAAAAATAGAACCTGCAATGCTCCATTTCACTGCATGACAACATATTGATTTGTTAATGGCACCAATCGAACATAATTTCCTGGTGTAATGATCAAAACAAAGAAGTTACTGAGGGAAGAAATTCCATTATCAAGAGAGAGGAGTGGTCAGTTGGCTGTCTAACAAAGGCCCTTCAGAGACATCGTCAGAGACATCGCAACTGAACTGGAAATACAATTAACACCGTAATCCATGTAATGAGCCAATCAGGGATATTGACACTGACTTGGATCCAGTAAGAGCATCTATCCAGTGCGTTTAGACGCCACATAGACTCTCATTCTGCATACACCAAATCTGTAATGTACAAACCGGCTTCCAGAGCTGCACCCCCGCCCTGATCTCCTAGTACAGCCCACACACAGAGGGGTATTTTTAGCGTATCACCCTGTCTCTGAGATGGAAAGCATAACTCCCCCTCTGCAGGCTGGGGCTGCCGGGGTTCTGTTATTTTAATCCAGACTGGAGAGAGAGAAAGAGAGATTCAGAAAAAGAAGGAGGGAGTGAGTCATCAAGAGCTACCTTTGTGTCACTGTAGAGTTGTCTTCTCCGCCACCCTCATCTCTCCATCTGCACCAATCTATCTGTTACATTTCAGATTCATATCATTGCTATCTATCTCGCACGCATCATATTGTACTAAATAAAAGTGGATAATATAATTTGCATTGTTGGCGATCCACTTTAATCTAAATGAATCTGTGCACAGGATTTCATGAACAGATGGCCCGGAGAACCCCATTGAAGCCGTGCTTCGTTGGGAGTCTATGGCAGATACCTGTTATATTGATTTCAATGGAGCAAAGATCTCTGTTCATTGGACAAGAGGCTCTAAACACGTCATTTTGGGTCCTTCCAGGACATTGTGCGTCTGTGTCTATGAGAGCATCACGAGTGCTGTTTGCATTAGGGGGAAAAAAACGATTTTTCATTGGACACAGGGGTTTCAATCACTGTATTTTTGTCTTGCCTAAAAGCTCTGCTTCTCACATGCAACACATGGGCACTAATTGAAATGGCGAGGAATGACCGCACACACAATTTGGATGTTTCCCAAATCAGTCACACAAAATTTAACTCATTTGTAACCACTGCAGAGTATTAATGGATGGACACATGTGGCATTTACTTTAGTTCATAATCTTATTTCTTGCATATTTCCATTTATACATTTAAAATTGTAAAAATACAGCAGCCGCACACTCAAACACTGTGCAAGATCAATTTATTAGCAAGCTTTCGGTCTTGCGACCTTCTTCAGGCAATTGATCTTGCACAGTGTTTGAGTGTGCGGCTGCTGTATTTTTACAATTTTCCATATGATTTAATGTAGCAGCACCTCTCTACAAGACTTTTTTTACGGATGAGCGGTGGTTCTCTTCTATGTTTTCATTTATACATTTAAAAAATACAGCTCTGAGTAAGGTAATTTTCATTTCATATCTATCTATCCATCCATCCATCCATCCATTCATCTGATTTCGCTTTGTGTTCTTTCCCAGGTGTATTCTCGAGTTCATCTCTTACCTCTTTGTGCCAGGCAATTTATTAATGAGATTTTATCTTATATGGCAACCTTCACAATCGATTTGTCACACAAAATTTATAAAGACACACTGATATGATATGTATGAAAAACATATCATGAATGCTGACTGGTATAATGAGGGAAAATTAAGTGACAACTTTAATTGTACGAAACAGGATAAGAATGCGAGCATTGTTTTCATTTCGTAATTGTGTTTGATTATTCACTGATGCATTTTTAAAATCAATCTTCAGGTTACCCCGGTTGACCTTGCAGAACAGCCCTGGTAGATAGATGAGTTGCATTGAATTACCAACAGTGGAAAGCAATAAAAGATTCAAGCAAAAGCTTATGAGGGTACATTCACTCCAACAAAGGTATTACATCTATATTTCTTTGGATTAATTAAGTTATCCTGAGAAGATAATAATTATGATCATTGATAGAAAAGGCAAAA
Organism: Siphateles boraxobius; assembly: GCF_051911475.1. Taxonomy (NCBI): domain Eukaryota; kingdom Metazoa; phylum Chordata; class Actinopteri; order Cypriniformes; family Leuciscidae; genus Siphateles; species Siphateles boraxobius. The sequence goes on along the minus strand of NW_027509193.1, from coordinate 29,903,479 downwards.
ACAGTCATTAGTGGGAGAGAGGAGAAATCTATTCCATGGGGCATTTAGTTTAAACCATATAAACCACATTCACCCTGAGGCTGCACGCTACTCGCATTGTGTCGTTTTTGGAGACTGTCTGTCAAAGCTAAAAAGTTTAAAAGATTTGAGACAGAAAAATTATATATTCGGTTAGACTGGAGGACGTGTCAGGCTCTTTTTCACAATGCCGAGATGGCGTCTGACGTCTGTCTATCTGTGAATATGCCGTGTCACTCCAGCTGTGAAGCCCCTCTAAAATCAATTTTCTCTGAAAGTTTGCAGCCTTGACCTATATCAGCAAACGAACATCAACCGTGGTTGACACTGACTTGCTTTTACTAGAAAGAACAGCTCAGACTCCGGCTCAGAGACGTTATGTTTTTTATCGAATCCCATCGGCTTTTATTTATAGTGTTTTCATACACTTTTATAGTTCATGTGATTTGATTGTGCTTGACATCGGGCTACTTTAAGCAAATGGCCTACATCACACTGAGAAAGAGCTTTATGTGAGAGTTTGTTATTTTATCTTCAATAAGAAAAGTGCCTGGATTATTTTAGACACTTGGGTCCAAGGCTGATAATGCTGAATGATCCATTTAGGTTGTGCATCTAGACTTTTGCACTAAAAAAAGGGCTATTCATAGACAGCTTTTTTGTTTCTGCAGCTGCATTTGTCTTATCTCTCTCTCTCTCGCTCACTCATGAGCAAAATCATTCTCTTTCAGCTTCTCTTGCCTCTTCTCATGTGTATCTCTTAGCACTCCATCTTTCACAATCTATTCTGTCACTCCTCAGTACACAGAAAGTAAATCTCTCTCTCTCTCTGTCCACATGTGATCACCCTCTGATGAATGGGCTTCAATCAGTGCTCACTCAAGCGATACATTAATGCATGTAGACATCATGTTTCAACTGATATTTATGACGGTAATTGGAGGCGAGACATATAGGAAGCATTGTGGTTACTGACTGCGCACTGGGAGTCGTTATTGGCGGTGAATTGAGTGGACAGGGCAGAGGAAGCTGTTATTGGTAGACAGAGATAAAAAACGACAGAAAAATAGTAGAAAAGCTTTACATGCAATGGAAGAAACGTTACACTATTTAAATCTGAAAGCAAGGAAAAATGGAATAAATTTGAGGAAATAAATAAATAAAACAAGCAGAATGATTCCCAAACTAATCAAAATCAGAAACGTGTTAAGAAGTGTACCTAGTTGCTTTTGGCTGCAGAACAGCATAACAACTTGATACATTCATATAAAATTCAGCTGATGTGCAGTGGCTTTTGAAAGTGGCTCATTGTACTTTTACTTTATTTTTGTTTTTAACTCATGTAAAGCTGTTTTGGCACTGATGCCATATTTATGATTCATTTGTTACGAATAATCATCTTTTGGATGTCATCAATCAAGTTCCAAATAAAAAGAGAAAATAATGAAATGAGATGAAAGTATCTTTTGTTAAATACATTATTTAATTCACTCAGTCAAGAAAAAAATATTATTGAAATTTAAGCCTTTTAGCGCGAGAGCGTTTCGAACGCATAATAAGGAGCCATATGCACTCTAATCGATCATGCATACTTTTATCGGTTTTGCGCAGCGAAGCTTCAAGTCGAACACACCTAATGGCTCTCTTTATGAATCTCCTTATGAATGGACCATTGAATCATTGGTTCGCCTGATTGCTTCTTTCAAAACGCTTATTCATTCAGAAACTCAACACGGATGTGTGTTACTCAGAGAGGAACAACAGTTGTGCTCTTCCTTTATAGGTATTTTTTTTGTTGGAAAAACTTAGCAAAAACAGACAATATTGTGTGTAAAATATATCACAACATTAATCTTATTTTTTGAACTGTAGTATAAAATGAATATCACATGTGCACTCGTGCTATTCAGGATAAAGACAGCACTCGTCTAATGTTGCTTAACTATATCATATCATATATGCCTATACATGAGAAAAAAACTCATAGTGTGAAAATTTATATATATATATATATATATATATATATATATATATATTCCTTTTCTATTAATCATGTTATAAGATTTTGTTCATATCGCCTAGCCCTAAGCAGTAAAAGGGTTAAAAGCCTGTAGAGCACCAACAGCGAGCACCCCTAGTGAGCTGCAGCCGTGCTTTAAGAGCGTCTGCTCTTGGAGGCTCTTACAGCGCATGGCAGAGAGCATGTATGGGCTGCCGACCAGCAGTATGGCCAAACAGACTGGTCGTCTCCCACTCTGTCCCCAGACACATGCAAATAGTCAATGACACTCGCACATACAGGCACATACTCACAAACACATACGCTAACACATGCTTGCAGGCTCAGCACCAGAATTCGTATTGCTCATGTCATGAGACCTGGCTCATTTTGGTTGGACCTTTTAACATGAAGAGAGCCATCTAACAACAATTTTTTTGGTACTGAGGTGTAAAACACATTGCCCAGATAACGGACAGATCACAAGGAAAAAAACGGCACACCCTGAGCGGAGGTGTGGTGAGATTGCAGGAAAAGTAAAACACCTTATCAAATCCATAAACATCGATACTACAAAAACAATATAGATGGTATGCAGGTGTGTGGAGTGCACGTGGCTTGTGTTCTCTGTACAAAAATGTTACTGAAAAAATAATGAAAAAAATATACTTTATTTAGTATACTTACTATTCAGAAATTACAGCAACTTACTATAAAGTTACAATGTAAAGAAAGTAGTGACAGATCTTTACTTCTGTATTTTGACATTAATCCAAGTGGAATGGATTTGCGAACCAAAAAAAAGGGCAAGGATTTTGTTGACAGGATGGAGGCAGATCTGGATGCGAGCTTGCAGTGATTTGTAAGAAAGGGGTGGAGTTTATGAAGATGAAATGATTGGAGAAGTCATGCAAAACAGCAGTCTGTCATTTCATCAAAAGATTGAGTTGACATTTTAATTAAAAATTACGAGCTCAAAAAGATATGCAATTAAATTAATTTTCATGCCGTTTTTAAAGAAAACAAACAAAAACAGTACATACACAATGTACCAGAGAGTTGTATTAATGCATTTATGATTAGTTTAATAGATAATATGAAATCATTTAAAACCATATGAATAATTGGAATAATTTACATAAACTGATAAAACCTAAGAAACCTTGATCTAAATAGGTAATTGCTACAGTGGTTGCAACTTTTAAGTAACAGCAATTTGCCATTTTAAGTTCACTCAAAATACCTCAAATCTAACCTTAAAAAAACAGATGAACTGAACGCAAAAACATGCAAACTCGTTTTCATTTTTTAAACTGCACTTACCCATGCAAACTACTCTTTTTTTTTTCCAAAGCAAGATACAGAGGTTATAGTCAATTCACACTCATTGTTGAGGCTGGTTTGATTTAATCTCATTAAAGTGGGAGCCTGAAGCCTCCTATCCTATTTATAGCACTCACAAAGAGGCGGGCTGGACCCACGAGGTCATGCTGCTGTGGCCTCATGAGTGATACAACATGGGCCAATCACAGCTGGAGCCAGCCTAGAATTTGATTTGGTTAAATAGAAGATTGCCGTGCATTCTTTATGACAGCGGCTATCACTGGCACCACTGCTTTCTCTCATCTATCCTTCCCCTTCACTCTTTCTCCCGTCTCTCTCTTCTATTCTCACCCCAACTTTCTCTCCCTCTGTGCACTTTCCCTGTTTCTTTCATGTCCTCGGTACACCTGTCTCTCTCCACAGAATGCCTAGACTTCAGCGTCGACTCTCATCACGACGACTGGATTTAAACATAGATGACGACAAGTGCCCTAATCTGTCACGGACGATAAGCATCTCAAGAGCAGAAGGAGAGGGGGCGGGGTGAGCCAGCGATGTGTGTGTCAACATCACATTCCACTGCGTTCCACTCATTTACGGTGTTTACCATTTGCATGGCGATCCGTGTTTTGTGCGAGAACAACATGGGATACAGAAAAATACAGCTGAAAAAAAATTGTCCGATAGCCTTTGCAGACCGTATAAGGCCTGACTTAGCAATCGGATCAAGCACACACAGAGGCAGACGAGTAAACAAGTGTAGAGGGGACGGGAAAAGCAGGAAAAGTACTGCGATAATCTGAATTTAAGAGGGAGAAACAAGGTCTTGCTGTGCTCAACGTTGATGGTGATTAATTACCCTTGTTGGAGTTGGCTCTCGGCCCGTTCCCTGCATCACAGGAAATTTCAATTCCTGCTCCTTTACAGATGTCCAGACCCCTGCTGCCAATCACAGAGCGTGGCACTGCCGGGAAATCTCTAACCCTAGAGCCCATTCAGAATCGACACACTGAGGTCTCGGATCTGAGGATAATAGATTCAGGCCCAGCATGGAAGGGAGTCCCGGGGCACAAGGGGAATCTCAGGCCTTTAAATGCCACGAGAGGCAGGATTTTTATCCCATGACTGTTCCGCTTACAGACAGGGCTTTCTGATCAGACAAGCTGCATTCCTGAATCAGTCTAACAGAGGTCAAAAGATGGTCCCAAAGGACCAAAGCAGTGTCCATTACAGTAACTCAGCACTGTGATGTAAAAACCATATAAGTCGGACATTTGTCAATAGCTGCAGTGGACTGGCATCAATAATGCAAGAGCCCGTTCTAAGTTTGCCTTGAATTACCTGCTGCGGTTTCGTAAGAAACAATTACAGTGTATTAAATACAGCTGAGCGCTGATGCTCCACAGCACAAAAGTGTTCTGACTGAAGCTGAGAGACATTTTATACAATCACAGCCAGTACCACTTTTAGGATCCCTGGTACCACCCTGAATCTATATTTTTTTGAACATAATGTTGGTTGTCTGCAGGTTACATAATGCGAGTGACTCAGATACAGCAGTTTCCAGTCCAATTCACACATGACAAGACCACAGCCGACTCCAACCGAGCAGGCCGACGTATCCTCCTGCTCTTTCTTTCTCTCAACGGATATTCATGTTGTAAGCGAAACCATGTGTATCCTCACAATCACGACATACCAAACCAGCAAACATGAAAACACTGCATAATAAATTCACAGAGGAGGAAGCATTAATTATATTTATCTGCGAGTTGATTCATTGGAGCAGGCGATAATGTTGTCTAAATGACTAATGTTTAGCATGTATTTGCAAGCTAATTCATTATAGGTTAGTACAAGCGAACACAATATTGTCTTGGATCATGGTTCAGTCTGACAGTCAGAGCCATATTCTGCTGATACCGCAGCCATCTGTCCTTCCCCAGTGAGTAGGATTGCCACTTTCTCATAATTACCCAGTGGGTTGCAGCCAGACTATCTATGAGTTACAAATCCCTGGTGACATCGTACATCAGGTAGGACAACAGGAAACCCTGCCTCAAACATAACAGGTGGATTGCATACATATTAACTGAGGGACGCTCTTCATATCTCTCAAACACCAGGTGTGGTAATGCACTCGGCTCAGCTTTGATTTGTTTGCTGTCCTCGATATGAACTAGTCTCTCCCCAGTGTGCTTTCTGCTGCCCAACCTACATTATCTCACCCGTCTATTGCTCTGACAACTGTCTTTTGATGTCTCTGCTGTAGTTGTGTGTGTGTATGCGAACGAGAGAGTGTGTAAATGCATATGCGAGGAGCTGTGCGGCTGACACCTTAGTGACACAAGTATGTCGGCCTCTCTCAGAACTGCCACCCGTTGAGACCAGAGTCCACAGTGCTCACGCACACACATTCAGACATGCTCACATACTCAGAGAGGGTCCAAGATCCCTTGACGGATGTCACTACAGAGCTTATCATCAAAATGTGAGAATGGGATGAAGGCTGCCGCTGTGGAGGAGGTTGGTTCAGGTTGCCTGTCTGATAACAGGCGAAATTCAGGACTCCTCACACATCCACACATATCAGACATGCTCCTCGCGGAATACTGAAGCGCTAATGCTAAACAGCAGACGCAAAGAGGGATGTGAGAACTGACCCCTTTGCAGACAACCATGGGAATCTAAAATGACTCTTTAAATTACTCTGTCAGAGAAACATTGTGGCATCATGTTTTTTGTTCAAATTAGCATATGAAAGTGTGGATGGGGGAGGGGGCGTTTTTGAGCCAATTATATTATGGTTAGACTTGACTATTTTACTTGGCTTTGAAGCTGAATGACAGAGGCAAATATAGGATATAAAAGTGTACGCACATGCAAATGTATTTGCACAACTATCACATTCGAAGAATAGAGAGCCATTTGTTTTGTTTTTTCATTTATATGACAATAGATTTTTACTGACCAGCGCTAACTCATTGTAAACCTTCTGAAGCCCTCCGGATTTGTTTTCTACGCAATCTAGAAAGAAGAACGGGAAATATTTCAGCACAGACTAGGATAAATAAAGAGAAAAGTATTTAACAGAGCAAAAATGGCCAAAATAATGTCACTGGGCTCGGCGCAATGTGGTGCCGTGTAAAAAATGTATTATCTTTTACACGTCCTGTGCCACGTTGTTTAGATAGCAAATGCATTTGCGCCCATTTGTGCTCCCATGGGCATGCTGGTCTGAAAAAGGGTGCCACGCAACTACACTCTGCTTATCACACACACAGGGACGCGCAGTAGCACACAAACTAGCCAAATATTCAAAATAAAAGGATTACAATGTAAAAGATTAATATTGTGTACATACAGATATGGTGGAATCCGGATCCAGATCCGTTTCCTCTCTGGAGAAGCGTTCAGTTTTTCCTCTTGTAAATTCTGCCATGTAAATAGCAATCCGTCATGGCGCAAACTCAACTGGCTTTTAAAGGGAAATTACACTCTGATTGGTTTATTGCACGTTATGCCCAAAACACACCCATTACTCATTTAGAGAATAGGGACAACCCTTTTAGACCATTTTTTCCGTCATTAAACTAGCAAAAGTGGATTAGATTAGATCATTAAAATAGGGCCCACTGTCTCCATCAGAGATAGCAGTTAATTTTTTGCCAAGGTTTGCGATACGATTTGCGTTACTATTTTGAATCAATTTTACCCAAGTGTCAGTAATTTAAAGCAGCTTTTTTTGCACTGATTCTTAAGCATAAATTATGTATGAATGTATGATGCATGTATAAATAATATATATAAGTATAAGTAGTATACTTATAAGTATACTAACTTATATGTAAATAAAGTCAGTCTGCCTAAATGCAAAAGCAGGTGTTCAGCAGCTGTGTGAATTTACCCCGTCAGCATCTAGCACATTTACTTCAGACCTAAATAATGTTGAATTCAATCCTCTAATCATATCTGTTACAGTTGCTGCTATATACTGTGGAAAAGCTCCTGGTTTCACTCCTCCAGGCTTTAGGAGGAGGGTTATGGGCAGGTCAAAAAAGGGTGAGCATGGTGCAACTTAGCCTGTTGGTGCACAAAGAAAAACAGATGTCACTAACCATGAGATCACATGCCCAAACCGAAGGGCCAACGTTATCCGTGAAGCTGGATGCTTAATGCTTGCTCATTGAAGCACTCGACTGAGCTACAGTAATGTGAAGGTTAGACAAGCTGGGAGAACGTCATGTCTCTCATATGGGAAACAAAATCCTTAAAAGAACACTCCAGGTTGAATGCAACATAAAGGGAGTTCACCCAAAAATGAAAATCCTACCACTCACCCTCATGTCGTTCTAAACCATTTCTGCTGATTATAATTCAAATTAACGTGGACTGGAGATTTCAAAATTGTATGTTCCATGGAAGGAATTCATACGGATTTGGAACCACACGAGGGTGAGTAAATGAAATTTAATTTTTGCTCAACTATTAGCATAAACCTACAACATACGTGGCATCAAATTGGTTTCCACAGCAAATAATATTGAATTGTCCCTGACAAAATGCAAATGGTGAAATTCCACAGTGCCATAATAAGCATGAAAATTATATAATAGTCACACCCTTTAAAAAGTTTATACATCAGCTTGACACTTCAGTATGCAGTCATAATCATAATCATGTAAAGGCATAGATAACTTTTGAATTATATCCAGACAAGGATACCAGGTAGGGATGTGACAATCTATAAAGCACTGTTTACATGCAGTAAACTTCTCGTAAACAAAAAAAACACTAACTTCATACCAAGGCCGGCGCTATGGGCGGGCCTTAGGGGGCCGGGCCCGCCTAGAGAGCTCCTGTGCCCCCCCTCCATCCAATTTGCATTTAATAAATTATTTTAATAATAATAATAATAATAATTTACGTGCAGTATTTATATATTTATTGATGTGTATTTAAGTGCAATGTTTGACTCATAGGCTAATCTTATAAAAAAAACTCCAGGAAGTTTGACTGATTGTTTACAAAAAAGGGGTTTCCCGCTGAGTCGCTCTGACCGCAGCATCTCGGTGAAGTTATAGCGACGCGACGTGCTCGGTTTTGCCTATTCAGAAACGAATGGAAAGAGAAACTCATGAGATTCCAATCCCAAAAACGTCAACTTCAGCTGTATTAAGAACGTGAGTAGGCCAGTTGGTTTTATTACTCTTCGTAAGTTGCACCAGACGTGGTGTAAATTATGCATTTGACACTGATATGCAATATGTGTGTGAGTGTGTCGTAGTTGATTATGCATGGTTGATTTAATACTTAACTTGAGATTTGTGACTATTTGGCTGTTATTATAGGAAGTTGGCTTATAGCATGCTGTGTTCACGGAACAATGCAGACAAGGTTCATTAGTTAACATTAGTTAATGACTAACATGAACTAACCATGAGCGATACATTTGTTACTGTATTTGTTAATGTTAGTTAATAAAAATACAGCTGTTCATTGTTTGTTCATGTTAGTTCACAGCCTATACGCTATAACTGTAACATGATATCTCATGATAGCCGAAATATGATTGGGCAATAGGCTAATTATAGTTAGGATATTGAAATCGCTGTGAAACTGTTGTAGCTAGTGTTGCCACCCGTCCCGGTTTTTCCAGGATTGTTTTTCTTTTTAACAACCTGTCCCGGGAAATTTATAAACTCTCCCTGATATACAAAAGGCTCATAAGAATTATGATATACAAAAGGCTCAAAAAAATTGCAAAAGGCTATGTGAATATGTCCCGGTTTTCGAAAGGCTACGAAGAATATGTCCCGGTTTTCGAAAGTCTACGTGAATATACGTTCAAACAGCACGCACGGCAGAGAGGTAGAGAGCGCGAGACCTTGCGTGCATGAAGCGCATGTAAGCACCCCACACAATTTATTTGTTTGTCATAATTAGGCCCCCCCAAGAATATTAAATCCCCGTCCATTGATTTGTTTCTGCCGCCGGCTCTGCTTCATACCCTCAAGTATGATTTCCACATAGATTTACAAACATGCATTTTTTTCTCTCAGGCGAAGGGATTTAAAGGTAGCAACATATTCAAACAAATTTTCCAAAATTGCAAGCAATATTCTATAATAGTAGACTTTTTACCAGTGTCAGATGTGAGATAAATAGCAATGCAAATGGGTAATTTCCTCCAGGTATTATAGGCCTATTATCTTCTTGGTTTTGCCCCATTTCTCAACATATGGAGTGGAACAGGGGCATTTAAAGAGGGTCTCATCCTGCAGTCATGTAATAATGCCATTAAACATTTTCAGGGGCTTTAACTTGTTAATGATCATGTAGATTTCAAGTTTCAGATTTCAGCCACACTAATTGCACAGAGCAGAGATGGAGCAAAGGGAAACCGCTGGTATCTTGAGAGCAGGCGGACATGTCTGGGTGTGAAATAAAAGGCTGGTGCTCTACTGTAAAAGTGTTGTAGGGAAGTGATGGATGGCACAGAGAATGCAAGGGCTTTGTGAAAGGCAGCAGTATCATTTACAGGGCTGTACCCGCAGGGAATGGGAGAAGTAATAAGTGACGGCAGAAAGTCTAATGGCGGGCAGTTCTTTCAGACACTGAGGAAATGGGAAAGAGAGAGAGAGGGAGAATTAGATGAGTTGATGATCTTTGCGGACATGCACGGGAGTGGGAAGAAATGATAGATTTAAAGATAGCCAGCGGTGTGATTAACTCAGCGGTGAGCATGAGCAAAGTGCGTGAGAGACAATGTAAGTGGCATACGAGGCCCTGAGAAGAGAGAAGCACAATAGGGAGCACAAAGGCGAATGGAGAAAAGAGTAAGCAAGGGATATGAAGTGAAAACCAGAAAAATACGATGATAAGGAGGAGAGAGAGAGAAAAGCAGTGAGCGAGTGAACAGCTGAGTTCGAAGTCAGTAATTACCACGCACAAAGAATCATACGGACTGCGTGATGTGGAGGGAGGACATTGAAAAACGAGGAAACACAGGCTGGTGATCACACACATATGCTTAGAGCCAGAGATATGAGTGAGAGACACTCATCTGTCGAAAGAGGAAGGAGGGGCGAGAGACACCAGACGATATCAGAGACGGTGTCTGTGGGTTTCAATAAATCAGCGAGAGATCGTCGGGGCAACAAAGATGACATTTGAAAGAAACAGAAAAAAACACTCAAACACAGGATGCGGAGCATGTTGAGTGCTTTGAAGTATGAAAATTCAGAGAATCAGGAGGGGAGCAAAGACAAATAAATGTGGAGCCTAGGTAAGCAATAGATAGGAGGGAAGACTGAATTTCAACAAGGAATTTGCGACAAGGAAGGAAAAGCACATACCTTGAGATGAACAATAACAAAGGCACTTAATATGTACCTGTGGACTGGTACAAATTTACACGTGTAACATCTGAAACATCAATGCAGTTGTTGAGGTAATTAATTGCAGGTGTATCTAATTAAGCACTTAACAAGCTTGGCAGCTCTCAAACAACAGACTGTCAAATAATCAGTAGCCTTAGTTTCCATCACCCTGTTTTTATGCACATTTTGAAGTATCGCATCATAAACGAGTGATGGAAACGGCAAATTTCGCAAAGAAATTATCCCTTAATTCGCAAAAAAAAATGTGGCTAGCTTGAGGTGGTTTTCGACGAAAGAGTTCACGCGAATAATGGGAGATGGAAACGCATTTGCCGAACAAATTCTGACGTAGCGAACATGAAACCCACGTGTCTAATAGGCTATTTCTGCTGATGGTGTATTATTTATTGCTGGTTACCAATACAACCGTCATCTGCTCAAACAACTTGATGGAAATGCACATAATTCGCATTTGTTTTTTGTGAACTGAAAATATTCACTTAACATTTAGATGAAAACCCAGCTACTGTGTAGTTTCCGTATAGATTCAATGCTAGGTGCAACAATGCAGACTAGAGGCAATGGTAGATAAAGGGGAATAATCAAAATAAACAACAACTAGTAACAATCTGACTTACAGGAAATCTGTGACATATCACCGGTGGGTTCTGAGAGATAGCAGCTTATTGAAAGTATATAGTATCCACTACACCAGGGGTGCCCAACCCTGCTCCTGCCGATCGACTGTCCTGCACAGTTTATCTCCAACCCTAATTAAACACACCTGCCTTTAATTTTCAAGTGATCCTGAAGACCTTAATTGGTTGCTTCAGGTGTGTTTGATTAGGGTTGGAGATGAACTGTGCAGGACATTCGATCGGCAGGAGCAGGGTTGGGTACACCTGCACTACACATTTAGCAGGTGATGAAGATCAACACAGCAAACAACAGTCATGTCATGCTAGATCAGGGATGGGCAACTCCGGTCCTCGAGGGCCACTGTCCTGCAGAGTTTAGCTCCAACCCTAATTAAACACACCTGAACAAGCTAATCAATGTTTTCAGGATTACTAAAAAAATAATTTTTGTCAGGGTTGGAGCTAAACTCTCGAGGACTGGAGTTGCCCATCCCTGTGCTAGATCTACAGCCTCTAGAGGAAGTGGACTCCTTTGCCTACCTTGGTAGTGTAGTGGACAAACAGGGTGGCACAGACAGTGATGTGGCTGCCAGGGTGGGCAAAGCAAAGGCGGTGTTCATCATACTCAAAAACATCTGGGCCTCCAAAGAGATAGAAGAAGCAACCAAAATGAGGATTTTCAACTCCAATGTGAAGTTTGTTCTCCTATATGGGTCAGAGACATGGAGAATGAACAAGCGCACACTGCAGAAGATCCAGACTTTCACCAATGGATGCCTAAGGTGCATATTCAAGATCTGGTGGCCTGACCATACCAACAATGAGGAGCTCTGGCAAAGAGACAATCAAGAAGCCATCCCCCAGCAGATAGGTAGGAGAAAGTGGGGCTGGATTGGACACACATTACGTAAACCAAAGAGTAATGTGACACTCCAGTCCCTAACTTGGAATCCTCAAGGAAGACGAAAGAGGGGATGGCCCAAGAACAGCTGGAGGCGAGACACTGAGACAGAGCTGAAGAAGAGTGGTATCACCTGGACTCAAATAGAAAACAACAGCCCAAGACCGTGCCCGCTGGAGAATTGTTGTCGATGGCCTATGCTCCAGGAGGAGCTATGGGCCTAAGTAAGTAAGTACACATTTAGCAGCATATTTGCCTTAGAATATTAAAATGACATACCGTGCATCTGGGAATGAAACTTCCTTTTGCCTTTTTGGGCAAAATGTATCTATTTTACACAAGCACAAACGTAACCATGGCAACAGAACTGCAGGATAAGCTGTTATTCTGTTCAGTGTCAGTCATTTTTTCCTCAGTGGTAACTTTCCAGAGTGCACTGGGGTAGGGGGCACGTTCAATAATGCCACTTTCCTCCCAAAGTAAGGCTGCAGTAAGTTTCACAAATTCATTTTATGCGAAAGAAATAAAAGCTGCCAAACTGCCTTAGTCATCTGAGAAACGGTACTCCACGGCGTCCTATCAAGTTTTAATGACTGAAAGCAGTGGTGGTGAATTTGGGAATACGAGTGACAGTTGAATATTTCAGTGGGAGTTATGGTTAAAAGGCACAAACAAAAGTACAACAAGCTACGGTTGGGAGTGAGTAAATAGAAGGATGTGATTACACTTGATTGTAAATCAAAAATACTGCCACCGACAAAAAAAGAATATGCGAGTAAAGCTGAATGATCATTCATCAACACCAAATGTGTTTGAAACTCTTTTTGTAGTTATGGAGTTTCTAATAAATCAGCCACCATGCTTCCTCAAAAAACTGGAGTATAAAAAAGTGTATATAGGTCTAAAAAATACCAGCATCAGAGAACAATTGGCTTCTTTTGACCCAAAGGGTCTGAGAAGTTGAAGATCCTGATTACTTCTCTAGTTGGTGTGCTTAGTCACATCGCCTCTGATGATTGAACGGAGAGCAGATATGCCCCATGGGGCTACTTGCCGTTTTACTTAACGTCTCCTGGAAACTCATATAAAATAAGACTTTTCCTACAAACGTCTACCAGGAAATGGTTTGGACCATATGCTCCAACAGTGTTTATTTACAGGAAAATTCCAGGTTTAATATAATTTAGACTCAGTTGACAGCACTTGTGGTATGATTAGAGTCCTATGAAATACACTTTTTAGCCCTCTGATTTGAACGCTCTGCTTTAAGGGGTGTGTCTGCTGTGTCTTCATTGTAAATGCCCACTGCTGTGATTGGCTGACAGCTTTGCATTTGAAATAGATAAGTCCTGTATCACATGTCGAAATTATCTCGAAAACTTTTAACATGTTTTTACTATTACAGCTCTCAAGGTTTACTAATCGTGAAAAGTTTTAATTATAGCATTATATTTAGATCTTTAGCATTATATTTAGATGGTATCATGAAAGGTTGCAGTGATGCACATGTAGCCGATCACAGACATGTTGAGCGCATAAATGCAGCGATCAGGTCATTGTAACTCGATTTCTGCACACTAAAGAATGCTTTCATCATAACTAACAGTGCAAACATGATGTAAATAAGGGATTTGTTGATTATAACAGGATTTTTGGCGAGAGTCCACTCACGCTGTTTGTTTGACAGTTTCAGTGATTGTAAAGGGAGCGTTCTTTGATCGCTTTCTATATATAATTTAATCACAGTTTAAACAACATATTATTTTCATCCTACTAAGAGAAGCAATGTGAAGTTGACCGTTTAGTCACTGGTTTGATTTACTGACAATAAAAGATTTTGAGACAGAAACATCTGACTTTAGGCATACATGAATCATTACATATCAGAAATTACTGGTCACTGGTTATTTTGGTTAGACATGTACACAAATCCGTACATATCAAACTATCTGTAACAAAGCAATATTGACACAGTAAAAACTTTTTTACTCACGTAAGTGTGTTGCGCCGTTCCTGTCGGATCCAATACAAAAGGCACAGCACAGCATAGTTTTTTTTAATTTCATGCTCTCTGCAAATTCAATGCAGCTACTGTGTTTTTCCACAACCTGGCACTGCACAACATTTTGCACTCTACAAAGGCATGTTTATCGATTAGTTGCTCGATCCACACTGTCAGCGTCAAGTCTGTTATTTACCTATTACTACTTGTCATGCTCGAGTCAGTGAACTTTAGGGTTCGTGATGTCACCAACCTAGGAAGAAGCTTGTTGTAGTCCCTACCAGCCGTTTGTTGTAGTCCTTAAAAATCGATTTCTGTAAAAGAAAATATCTCCATTTGCATTGAACTTTGAGCGGCATAACTTTGCAGATGTTGTTTATGCTCAAACCGCAACATTACACACTAACTAAAGTTAAAAAAGTGAAATCATAATCAAGGATCTTTAATAAAAGTACTGCTTGCAATTAGATCCTCTACTGACTCTCCCTGTGTGAGCCAAACCGTGACAACTGTACAATAGTAATATATTTCTGTCACAAATTCTTCAAGTTAAACCAAACTTTTATTTTGACTTCACAAGTTTAATCAGATTTTGGCGTATCTGGCGTGCTGTCCAACACATGGAATGTAAATGGAATTACATTTAAGAATGTAAAAATGTGTACCTTGAAATGTAAGTCGCTTTGGATAAAAGCGTCTGCCAAATGCATAAAAATGTAAAAATTTAAAAGTCCAAGGGCTCCGGGCTCGGAATTTGGCCTGAACTTAGAGTACTCCCCCCCTTATCTCTAGTTAGGATAGTAACCAGGCGAGTGTGAGTAGACGGGGTGGTGGAGGGATGCAGAAAACTGTCGAGGAACATAGGTGAGCCAGCTGTGTGTGTGTATATATATATATATATATATATATGCCTCCACTTGTACTGATTGGATAGGCAATTTGTTCCAATTGTGTTCCTCCCGATCATTGTTTACAAAACATCATATGTTGTCGTAAAGATCTTTGAGTTTCAATGTGTATATGTAGGGCTTGACATTTTGCTCAACAGCCACTGTGGCTAGTGGTTTTCCAAAGAAAGTAGCCACAATTTTGACAATGATACCATATACTGTAGATATTTTTAATATTGTCTCATAATTTGGCAGCCGGTATATTAGGCTGCTGTCACTTTAAGACCTGACACACGGACCCATTATACTGTTTTATGTAGCCAATATATTTGTCTTTATGTGCACGCACTTTAGGTGTGAGCACAAAATCTGCAAAAAAATTTTGCTCAATACGTGCAATCCCTCGCCGAAATTCAAGCCCTGTAACACCAACAATATTCATCCGGAGCAAATGAAACGCATGAGTAAAGGGTTTGTATGTCAACTCACTGTCGGAGAGATTAGAGAGTGAGAACGCGCTGCTGGTATTGTGTATCCTGCGGAAGAGTTTCAGATATTTCAGTATCGATATGTATTGAAAAATCTATATTTTTGACAACACTAAATTGTACTTAGTTTATTATTTCAGATGCCTTTTTAAAAGATTATATTTGAAAAATTTATATTATATGCCCTACACACCACCGCTGAAATCCACCCGCCAAATGGGAGGGTTGGCGGGTGTTAATGTCCAGCCCTGTGTATATGATATGACAATCGTTTTTTTTTAATGTTTTTTTTATGAAATACTGAAATGCTGGTGAAGTGACTCTCAGAGCAGCTCTGGAGCTGAAGTGCATGCGTTCAGATGGCAGATGCTGAAAACATCATGCGTTCTTGTCTATGCGTAGCAGACGGAACTGCACCGCTCATTCACACAGAGACGCGCAGACATCACAAATAAATAGTCTTTTGCAGCCAATCTGTAAGTGAACTTCATCTTTCTCAAGAGCATCACACGGCAAAACATGAGGCTTCAATGTATCTTTGGGGATGCAGCTGTGTATGAGGTTGATCTGAGTTTAGCCGTAGGCTCAGATGAACAGATGACATGGAGGGGGTCCTCTGGGCAGTATATTACTTAAGCTCAATAAATGTGCATTGGAGGCAAGACGCCATGCTTAGAGCTCCCTTTAAAAGACTGCCAGGGACATCTCCATAAAAAGAATGAAAATAAAAATGTGTCCCTGTGATGAAGACTCCCTCCACCACCACCACCTCTGTGATGTGACCGTACATGCAAATTGCTAATTATCATCCATGTCTTTCTCTAAAGCCTGCAGCAACACATGCCCCAACACACCCACACACAAACACATATACGTTATTGTATACATCCATAAGTGAAAAGGTAAAATGGACTTATTATAAAAACCATATAAGTCTTTCATCGGTTTTGACATCAATTCGTAAACAGAAACGTGGGCAAGAATAAGCCAACAAAATGCTAGTAAATGTATTTACATTTAAAAAAATTGCTGTTTTGCTTACCTGACTATGACCTTTTCCCAATAAAATAACACTGTATATGTTGTTCACATGACCGTTATTTGTCAAGTTATTAAGCATAATCCATTTAAACACTCATTTACACAACACATACTGGAAGGCCAATTAAGACCTACGCCTTTGCATGGCAGATCATGTTACAAACTGTGATGAGTGAGAGGAGAAAGTGACCAGATAGGCATGGACATCTCACTCTGCTTCTTGTGACATCACCAGAGCCACACGTACACACAGGCAGCTTTCTCTGTCTCTCGCTCTCTATTTCTCGCACTGTGCCGCCCGCCCACAGTAGAAACAGGACAGTCCGAGCTAGTGCTGCGGCACTAATTCTTGGACTGGCTATGAGCGTGTCCTGGGGAAGGGCATACAAATCAGGCTTTACTATTCAGTCAGTCCGAGCTGGCTTGTCTCCCAGGAGCCTACAGTGAAGAGCGTCTGTGGCCTAGGCAAAAAAGTTGACAGGAAGGAAACCAGGCCTTCAGTTCTCGGCCTCCCCTGGGGCTCACAGCCCTCACAGAAGAAAATTATTACTGTAATAATCACCCAATTTGGTAAGGCGCCATTCAAAGTGACGCCACTTCCAGCACTAACATCAGTCTGTATGCGCATTCACGTACAAGCACAGCAAGCAACATCCACACTCATCCTTGAGGGTAAAAGCAGTGTACGCTACATCGAATCGTGTAAACCCACAAAATCAACATGAATGTCAGGTTGACAAATGTGTTTCTCTGTATAAAACTAAAGTGCTTCTGTTCTTTCTCTGCATGCTTTGGCTTTTTTGTCAAACACTATTCAACTGTCAATGACGTGCTTTTTCTATTGTTGGTCCAAAATTGTGGAATAGTCTTCCTCTATCCCTAAAACTAGTATCCACAGAGTCTGTTTTTAAATCTAAGTTACCTCTTTTCACAGGCTTACAACTGTCCTTGATTTTTAAAGTTGGATTTTTCTGATTGGTGTTTTTGCTGTAAACTCCCTTTATTGTTTGTTTTGCGGCCTTTCTTGTTTTTTTTTATATTTATCCTGTTGTAAAAGCACAACGGCCAACTACTGTTGCTTTTATTGTGCTATATAAATAAAAGTTGAACTCTATTTAATTTTAATAATAAAGGCTCCAAAAGGGGGTTTTCGATGGGATTCAGTGAACAGTTCTGAAAAGAACCATTTTTTTTTTCTTAGTGTGAAGAACATTTTAACAATCTCCCAACAATCTCTGTTCTGACTGCAATAAAGTCATGTCCCTGGCCAGAAATAGTCATGGTAGGCATAAATCGAATAACGACAAATAGATGGTTTCAACTTTCATTTTGAAACTATTTTTCAACCTTCACGGGACGTGTCGGAGTGACGTCTTTTCAATGGTCATTAAACGTCCAAATGTTTGCTGGGCTAAAGCACCTTTTTCCACTAGGCCTATAACCGTTTCCACTATAACCGTTTCCACTACCCACTTCTGTTTCCTCATAGAACCTTGAACAGTTCTTAAAAGACATTTTTTTTTCCTTAATGTGACGAACATTTTAATCCTTTATCCTCTATAAAGAACCTTGGAAAGGAAACGGTCTGATGGATGTTAAAGTTTCTTCATAGAAACAATGGATGGCAATAATCCTTTTTATTGTATTGGATTGTATTATGTAATAAAAATATAAGTTTATAATTAAAATATATAATACCTGACACAAATTAACATGTTATGCATTGTCTTAAAACTCAATTATGTCACTAACTGACATATGATAGCCTACTGAAGAGATTGATAAGATCATGCTAATTTTTTGGCGTGCGCATATGGTGTCTGTACGTGCCAAGAGCATATGCCAGGATCCTAAATGATTGTAATACTTTCAGGTCAGTACCTCTAGATTTTGTGGCATCCACATCATGGGGGGGGGGGCTAAGGCTCTCCAAAACCCCATTATATGCGCGTCTTCAACCGTTTTTTTTTTAGTTTTTTAATCCAGCTCATTAGCATTATTAGTAAGTATGCCATCAGCTGCTCATAACTGGTTTAAGGTTACTTCTGGGGGTCACGTTCGAGGCATTTCAAACTCACGCTCTCTGAGAGCTGCTGGAGCCGTTACGCACAACGCATCATCAAGGATGCCCACGCTTCCCGCCTCTCCAGTCTCCACACAAAGCACTATTAACCCTTCCAGCATCATTATTACCAGTTTTGGGCGTCCATCACACAGAAATAGCTCGTTTGTTTACACGTAATTAGTCACTCGGCTTTCTTACCGCTTACTCCCAGCGCAGTTGCTTATGGACGCGCTGGTGGTTCCGTGGAACGACGATGGCCAGGACATGCGGGACTTCTTGAGCCCCGGCCGGTCACTCGTGTCCATGGCATTCGAGCGCTCTATCTGTCGGTGGTGATGTCGGTCGGTGTCAGAGTAACCGCGATGTTTGATTTTGATGGGGGTCCGTGGCTGTCTCCACAGATGTTGGGGAGGCTTGAGGGTCGCCTGTCCCTCCCGGGGAACCGGCAGCGAAAGAGACAAGCTCTTTTTAGAGCAAGGTGGCGGTTCCATCATAGTGCAAAATTAATAGACGTAGGCCTACCGAACGCAGTGTGTTAAGAGGAATAAAAACGATATGGCTGTATTCTTGCACATTAAGAAATCAACCCGTCTACTGTCCGTAACTGACTAGTCTCCATGTCCAACGCTGGAATGTATTGAAAGCGGGTCCAAAGGCAATAAAGATTCAGTGCTTTTGTGAGAACTAATCACAGTGTTCAGATAACAGGTGATGGCGCAATGTCGTCCTGTTTTCTTGTCATCTCCGCGACTGTGTCGATGTTAAATCCAAAAAAAGTTCCTGTTTATCAGAAAGGCTCCACTTTAAAACATTACGAGGCGTCGTATTATCCGCGCGGTCGCCGGTGAAGCGCTTTCCCTGAAGTTTCTCATTGCGCGACGGGTCACTTATGTTCAGTGTGGATTTATTGCTTTTTCAACCCTCCAGACTGGTTTCCTGCCCGCGATTATTGCTGCTAAAGACCGCACATGTCTCTCCAAGCTCTGGTGTCTCCAACTGGAGCCATGCGAACTCTGCGATGAGGATCGATGTTGTATCTGTAACTAACGGCGACTAAAACTCAAGCTCGCTGTCAGGAGATTCACCTTCCACCTCCATTAAAACCTCGCCGCGAACAGTTTCATTACGCGAATCATGTTGGATTTTGCCTGGAGAACAGCGCGCGTGGGATGATGGATGTATGTGAGATCCATGCACGCGACTTTTTCGCGTCCCCGCTTTCTTCTTTCTTGAAGCATTCGTTCAATTCTGCGAAATCATGATTGTAAATCAAAGTTCGCCGATATTCGTGGTGTACTTTAGTTAGTTTTGCCGTCTTATCTCGCTCGTGTCATTCAGTTGTCGACAGATGTTAAATGGCATTTGAGAAACACTACCGCTATACTCTCGCTCACTGGCTCTCTCTCTCTCTCTCTCTCTCTCTCTCTCTCTCCATTTAAGAGCCCGCGCCTCGATGCAGTTTTCTCGTTCAATTAGGCGAGATGGACCCAAACAGCTCCAGTCGTCACTAGTTTTCCCCTATGAATAGATTTTGCGTATAATTCCATTAAGTAAACATATCGATTTCACCAGCAATATGCAGTGCATTTGGAAAGGACAAATCACCATAATTATGCTCATCCATTTTACATGAAATAAATATATAATGCTGTGGTTAGCTAATGATTTCAACCGCATTGAACAGAATAGGATTGGTAGGCCTAACTGAAGTCTTATTCAAACTGATAACCATTTATATGAGCATTTTTATCAGTTACTTGTGGTAATATTTCTCTTAATGTTTTCATCAGCATGGGTCAAAACCTGCAGAGCACATTGTTCTCAAAGGATGTCTGCTAAAACCCCCAAGAGGACTACACCTGTAGAAATCTATCTATCAACATTCGCATCATTCTCATCTCAATGACAGTTGCTCGACTGGTGCAGAATATGAAATATTTTAAATACACCATTTTCTTCTCATGGGCGCTCAATTCTGCTGCCAAGTTACTTTGAGCCCACCATCCGATCCTAAATGCCATGATGTGACTAAATACAGCTCCAGACAAGGAAAAACGTTGTATAAGGGTCCTCCAAAAATTACTAGCGAAACATACTTGTGGATAATAAAATTACATTTGAAATATCTTGAAAATACAAAAATGATTTTATCAGAATGCATGGCTACTTTTAAATGGATATGCTAATCAGCTAAACCTTGAGCACTTAAAAACCACAAATGATCAGCTTCCTCATTAGCACAATTTAATGACTGAATTCATATTTTCAGTTTGTTAATGCATCAGGCTAATGGCATAGCAGCATTTAGGAGGAAGGAGTTGTTGTTTTTTAAAATTGCTAATTATAATACCAGGATTGTTGCAACATGTTACATCCTCTTTAATCCTCTTGTTGCAGGGCAATTTTTCGTGATTCGATATTTAACCTTCGCTTTCATGCCCACCCTTTGGGTTTAAAATCAAAGTAACATTTTCAAGCCTAAAGACATAATCTCTATTTAATATTTAGTTAATCCAGTGATTCCCATCCCTAGTCCTGGAGGCCACCCTATAAACACATTCAGATGAGTCATAAGTGTGTATAAATGAATTAGTTGAATCAGGTTTAGGGAAACATCTAACACTTTGTATGATTTTGGGCTGTCCCAGACGAAAACAGACTATTGTGGCTCCTAAACGGGGGTCGTACGTCGTGAGAGAGGTTCAAAGACGGCCTTTGTTACAGTCTTGCGACCAAAGATAGCCAGCAAACATTTTCTGACAGTGTCAAATTTAGCATGATCTCTGTTTTTGCTGCTACGACCTACGACTACTGACTAGCCAATAAAAATGCAGCTTGAAATGGCGTATTGATAAACGCGTCATGACGCTAAAACTTAAAACTACTTATCTCAAGCTCTATTTGCAAAATTGGCATTCCAAGTTCCAAGCCTCTTTTCCCTAGCAATGACCACATCCATAATCTCCAACATTCGCTTCCTCATCTTTTTTTCAGCACACATAAAAACTATAATTGGCAAAATGCACGTTTACCACTAGCACATGCTGATGACGTTTTATTCTTCTATACTGACTTGCGTCGTAGCCTACGACTCTATAGGTTTCATCATCGAACAGTCTACATGTCGTACCCAAGTTTATTAGATACAGTGTGATCTTATAGGATTTCTGAAATCTGTAGCAGGCATAAAACCTACAGGAACAGGGTTGGGTTGAGTTAATCTCAAGTTATCTCTAGTTACTGAGCAACCTTTGACTGTATGCATCAAATGCCCATAAATATATGTTGCTCTTCTAGATATCTTAGGCGCCTGTCTCATCTGTCTCTCATTTCCGCTGTATACTTGACAGTGGCGATATTGATACTTCACTCACATTTAGATTGCACTCAATCATGTATCGCTGTGACGAAAGCCTTTTGCTTTTGTCTGCATTGATCCCGTTTACATTAACTCACTGCTGTGATAATAGAGGTTTCTTTCAGTCGAGCTTCTTTAAAGGTCACGCATCTCCGCACCGCTGGGTAAACGAAGCACAGCATTAGTTGTTTGTATCTGTTATAGCGTATCCAGACGGGGAAATATGCAAGTGAGTGTGTGAGAGAGTCTGTTGGACTTTTATATGGACAGAATATTGGT
Source organism: Siphateles boraxobius (assembly GCF_051911475.1). Classification (NCBI taxonomy): domain Eukaryota; kingdom Metazoa; phylum Chordata; class Actinopteri; order Cypriniformes; family Leuciscidae; genus Siphateles; species Siphateles boraxobius. The sequence continues at coordinate 29,881,095 of NW_027509193.1, read as the reverse complement.
TTTCATCACACTGACTTCACCGTTGATGATAAATACTGCTGAAAACTGAATGACTCCGGAAAGCATAAACAAAAGTCTCCAGGCATTTATATTCCCAATGTGCACCTTAATGGAAATGTCAAGCACTTTCAATTTATGCTGCATATTCTGGATCAGAATAGACAAATTCACAGCTCACTTACTCATCCCGTTCACCCCGTAAGTTAGACTGAAATATCACGACTTACACTCTGATACAGGGGCAGAAATTGATCTTAGTTAAAATAATAAGGCCAGTGTGCAGAGTGCATTCAGGACGGAGCATTTCAACGAGCAGTTTGTCTGCTCCTATTTTCACTTTTCACTTCATGAGCGCATTCTCAGCCCACTCAGAAGAACACATGTATAGACGAGCACTGAAACATGAAAGGCGATTTCTCAAAGTAATGCCAAGAGAAGCTTTTCGTCTGGCCGATGTCCCAAAACATAGTCTTAGCATGAGGGTATATAGGAACTTCATTGCTTTTGGGAGAAGGCCATTAAATATTAATTTGATCCTCTAAGGAATGGACTAATGAATGCAATTTAAGTGCGGTTCTGTAAGTGCGGTCATGCATCCAGCACCTGTATCACAGAACAGAAAATATGAAAAGCACTTGGGCTTAAATGATGTGCATCCTCCTCCTACACTAGGATATGTGGTATGTTTTGTCGCTTGGCTACTGAAGAATCCGAATATTAGCCTAGAAAGAGGCATGCCTATTTTCAGCTCTTCTGCAGCTCTGCCCAATTGGAAGGAGCAATTTGTTCATCTTGTTTACTAGTCTATTACCTGGTACTGTCCACTTCCTTAAACACTAATAGATCAACTGCGTGTGCATGGTGTGAGGGGCAGAGAACAGTGTTAATCTCATCAACAAAATTAGAGATGAACACGGTCGTTAACAAAGTGTCCACGTTTTGACAACAATAAATTATATGTATCTTGATGATAATTAAAGTTGTCGAAATTAGCCCAAGATACTTAACATTTTTGAGACGATGCACTACCATTCAGAAGTTTGGGGTTGGTAAGATTTTTTTAATGTTTTTAGAAATCTCTTATGCTGCATTTATTTAATAAAAAAATACAGCAAAAACAGTAACATTGTGAAATATTTGTACAATTTATAATAACTGTTTTCTGTATTTTAAAATGTCATTTATTTCTGAGCTGAATTTTCAGCATCATTACTCCAGTCTTCAGTGTCACATGATCCTTCAGAAATCTTGCTGATTTATTACTCAAGAAACATTTCTTATTATTATCAATGTTGAAAAATTTCTGGTAACACTTTATTTTGATGGTCCCTTTTGAACATTCTGTTGACTATAAGTAATTTTGCAACTACATGTCAACTAACTCTCATTAGAGTATTAGTAGACTGTCTGCTTAATATCTGATTAATCTTTATTGTGATGGTCCTCCAACAGACACTCTACTGACTAATAAGTTACTTTGCAACTACATGTAAACTTATTAACACTAACCCTACCAGTCTACTAATACTCTACTGACACTCTAATGAGAGTTAGTAGACATGTAGGTGCAACTTTACTAGGTCAACAGAATGTGTTAAAGGGACCATCAAAATAAAAGTGAAAGCAATTTTCTTTCAGCGTGGTTAATATTTGTGTGGCAACCGTGATACATTTTTACATTTAAAATAATTCAGTCATTGACAAAATGTAAAATATATATTTTAACACTTTACAATAAGGTTCATAGTTAACATTAATTAACTACATTAGTTAGCATGAACTAAGAATGAACAATACTTCTACAGCATTTATTAATCTTAAATGTTAATTACAATATTTACTAATACATTATTAAAATCAAAGGTTGTATTTGTTAACATTAGTGAATGCAATGTGAACTAACAACAAACAATGAATAGCTGTATTTTTATCAACTAACATTAACAAAGATTAACTAACAAAATGTTTTAAAACGTTACAAATGTATTGGTCATTGTTAGTTCATGTTATGCCGGGCGTACACCAAATGATTTTCACAGTCCCAGACTAAAGACCGGCAGTCTTTAGGAATCTTACTGGAGTCTCAGCGCGCTCCCGTCGTCTCGATCGTTAAATGTGAGGTGATAATCTGCAGTCGGTGACCCGATTTATGCCAGTCTTTCTCTAGTCTTTCATATCAAACATGTTTGATATTATCGCAAGTCTTTAGTCTGAGACTAAAAACTGTGAACCCAAGTCTTTAGATGTGAGCTGATAATCTTATAAAGTCTTTTCTAAATCTTTTCAAAGTCTTTAGGTGTACAGAAAGCATTAGTTAATACATTACGTAATACATAGCCTATGTTACAGATATTTTTTCTGAAAGACAAAAACTGTAAAAAGTGTTCAGTTCACTTACTTACATTTTTTTTAGTAAACCAATTGCCTTAAAATTACTAATTAAATAAACTTCATGCTTCATTGAAAAAATTAAGTTAGGCCTATGTGAACTTGACAATTCCAAATTACTTTATTTTTTCGCTTAAGCATGAAGTTTATTTACTTAATCATTTTAAGGCAACAGGTTTCCAAAATTTTTTTAAGTTAAGTCAACTGATCACATTTTACCAACTGTGTAAAAAAACTGACATAAAGAAATGATTGAGAAGTCTAAGCACTCAGCAGCAGATAATTCAAAGACATTAATGATGAGTTTCTGGAAAAGGCAAACACATGAGAACAATGTGGTTTTCTGGAAGAATCAACTAAGTACTCTCCAACCGCATAATTGCACTTTAAGTGAGTTGCAGAACTTGTAAAAGCAGAAGATGGGGAGTGTCAAGATTGGCCCGGAGACAGGGTTGAGTGTCATTTAGAGCACATGGCCAGCCAGGTTGACCTCACGCTTGTAGTTCACCACACACCATTACCATCCACTCTCATTTCCTAGCGCCCATTATCTCAGATGCCAGCAATATCGGCAGCATTTCCGTTACCCGCAAGATGTGATTTCCATTCCAGCTGTTGGAGGAAGACGATGACATGTCAAGCCCCACTAGACGATGATTCATACATGAACCAGACACTGCTTACCCCCCCTCGAGAACCGAGATGTTTCAGAATATCCTGGCGCAGTGAGAGTTAATGCTAAATCACCTCCTGCATGTTTTATCATCCTCGCCTTTTTTCTGTTCAGCATTTTGGGAAATCACAGGTTTCTACAGCAGAGTCAACACCAACAGTGCAGGGGGACTGTGTGGGTGGAAAAAATGAAAGGCAGAATTCTAAATGCGTCTGACATATCGTCCACTCCGCCGCTATGCTTCCCTTTAGAGCGCTCGAAGGTAACTAGCAGAGCTTGTCCGTCCAGAAAGAATTACAGACCTTTATAGAAAAAAGAAATCAAAGCACGAGTGCATGTACGTCAGAACATAATAACAGGGATCGGTTGTAGTGCCGTTCTCTATTAACATCTGCGGCGGCATTCAAAGACATCCAGTTAGACCGATTTTATTAGAACACTCAGCGGTCCATTTCTCTTTTTGATCTGCACATGTTCCATAACATCATCTCATCGTTTCCTTTAGATCCACCATTATAGATAGACTGTAGAACCCAGCAGTGAAATTAACTAAACGAAATGAGTTCCTTAATTGCATTAACTAGAAAAAAAATGTGAACTCAATAACTTATATTAGGCCGGACTTAAACTGAATGAGTTGGAGCACATTTCCATTTCACAGCAGCATGCTTTGTGTCAGACTGTATGGATGAATGTTAAAATTAAGTGTTACTTTCTGTTCCTGCACAAGGTAGAGATGTGTTAGCGTTAAATGTTCTGTTATGTTGGGATTTATAGGGGTTACCATTGTAGATACCATTGATAGAGTAGCGCCTGCATGTGTTTACTGTATGTTGTATATCTGTGTCCATACAAGTATATAGTAACAATCTCTTTGCTAGTTACATTAACATGGAAGTTTACTATTGCTAGCTGGCAGAAGTTGAAAGCAAAAGATTTTAGTTAACATTTGAATAAAATGTTATGAGGTAACTTAGCCAATATTTCAATTTAATTGTAACTAACACGTTAGTGTAGTTCGGTGTTGGGAAAGTTACTCTAAAAAGTAATTACTAGCTACTAATTACATCTTCAACAGTGTAATTAGATTACTGTACCAATTACTCTCTCTAAAAAGAATTGCATTACATATTACTTTTTCTAAATCCCATATCAACCTCGGCCAGTTGAACAATAAAAGGATAAACATGAAACTGCTCTTTTAATTCTTTCAAATAAACAATGTAAAATTGCATAAATTATTCTTGAACTGACCGAAGTATTTAAAGGGAGAAGGTTGCATCAAACCATGCATTTTAACATTAAACGTTTGATGTTAAATCCGCTGTTTTATATTGAATTTTTCAATAGTCTATAATGCAATTACATCAGAAGTGACTGTAATTAAATTACAGAAAACTAAAGGGTAATCCCTTACTTTACTTTTACTCAAGGGAAAAGTAATTAAGTTACAGTAATTAAATACTTAATAATGCATTACACCCAACACGGGTAAGCTGGTAAATTTATAAACTGATTACCTCAAGTTTTGAGTTCTACTTTCTTATTAGGGTTTCCAGTGTATAATTTGGATGCCCTTTGGTTTCTTGAGTGTATTTATTCTGTTTATTTAGTAAGGTTTGGCATCTCCCAATATTCAGCTAAGTGCCAAGTGGGCAGGGACAGATAGGCTTAGCACTGGTCAGCCAATCACAGCAGCCTTTTAACCTAATTACTGGGACAGGCTGAGTCTCCGGGAGAGGCTCTTGTCCTTCTGCAGTGATCTTAGGGGTTGAAGGGCACAGAAACAAAGAATGCTGAACACACAAATAGGTCTTTTGAAAATGGAGAGACAGGTAAACGTGGCTCAAAGCAGTGTGCGATGAAGAAGGAAATATCTTCCCATTGCCTCCTCAACGCAAAAATCATTGTGCCAAACATTCCAAACCTAAACAGAATTTGAGATGGGAACCTTGACATTAACCCTCTACAAAAGGGAGTGGAAAATATTGACATTTTTATTTTCTTATTTCTAAATTATAATGTCAAGCCACCCTATGAGTAACTTCTTTTCCGAAAAGTCAATTTAACGTGTCCCGGTACAGCAGTGGGAAGCCTGTATTGACATTTCTGTACTCTACGGAGATATAAATCACAGATTGTTTGTGTTTATTGATGAGTAATCCTAATCTTCAAATCTTAACCTTTGGCGCTGACAGAATGGGTGCCGAGTGACTTTTTCAGGCAGCCAGGTCCAACAGGGACGGCCTTTTTCGGCAGCCAAATCCGACTGTACAACTCCATGGGGCTTTCACTCACGTCAGTGAAGGAATTCTGCAAAGCACACAACATAACATGCCATATCAACATGTGTAGCATTAAATTATTAAATCTACATGCGTTCCCCTCATGCATTAGTAAAAAACAACACTATAATTCAGACACACTTGCCCTGCGCGTGCAATCATAATGACATATAATCAAATATACATTTACGTTTTCTTTCTGGATGTATTTTTCTACTAGATTAGGTAGCGGACAGAAATATTTCAGGGCAAAAAGTGTATTTAGTTTTCATTTCGGAATGCTTGGACACGGTAAATTAGCACAGAAAACACTTTCCGTAATCCAGCAGGTTCTGCCTTTTGTCAATTGTCTATCAGGGAACGAGGCACCACAAGAAAACGCACAGTCTCAAGCCCTTGACTGGTGTGACTTGAATTGAATTCAAGCAGATATTACAGTGGCAGTGTAGAGATCTGAGCAGAGGTGTAACAAGAGAAGGTTAAAAAAACAAGTTGTGCAGCAGCAAGGATGTGCTCAAGGGCAAATGCTATAGAGCACAGGACTGTTGGTCGAGGAAGGGCTTTATTTTTTATTATGTTGTAGAGTATAAAGCAACAGGACGCCATTATTGTCATATTGAGGTCCACAAAAACAGATGGATGACACCTGAATTTGCATAACCCTGATCCTTTCAGCTCGCTCCAGTGTTAGGATGCATTTTCTAAAGCACACAACCACATGTACTCCTATTTATATTATCCTGAGATTCTGATTGGTGTCTCATCAGTTTTGCTACTTGATATTTACTCGTGGATATATATGTGCTATTTGAGTTTATTATATAATGCGTTTGTATTTTATGAATGAGAACATGGTTAAACCTATGTAAAATGATTGACAAAATTGGAATGAGTGTGAAAACAGGTAAAATGTGTTAAACGTTTTGAGAAATGTGTCTTTGTTTTGAGAACTGAATGAATGGTTTAGACATGTGACGGAAGAATAGATGTGATTGGACCCTTCTAGACGTTGAAGAGTCGGACTCTAAGCACTCATCCCTGAGAAGCCCAGTGGTGAGGATCCGCCAGTTGGGTCAGATGACGACACTCGCACAGAAAAATGCACAAATTGGATTCAGCAGTTGAGTCCGCTTGAATGCAAAGGAGGTGGTGGCTAGGAGGAATGAAAAAGGAATAACATTAATCGCCAGACATTTGGAAGTAGGCCGGGTGTAGTGTATTTTGGTTTCTTGAAGATAGGATAAAGTTGTTTTTATAACTTCCAGAGGGAGGTCGGTGGACACATGTATGGTCTGCTGGGAGCTATGACTCCAATCAACAAGCCAAAATATTTGCCCAAATGATTGTAATTCTCAGATTTTCAAAAGACTGAATGGTGAGATCAGGAAGGGGGGAATTCGGGAATTTCCATTACGGAAGCATAAGAAGAACAGATCCACGGTCTAGCGGTTAGAGCTCATGTTCTGACATGGTTGAAGGATAGTTCAGCCAGATAGAGCATAGCTTAATACCAGATTAATACCGTAACAGTCTAAATCTGGAGACTAAATATGTTCTTCCTGAGTCTCAAAACTCAAAGCCTCGTACTGAATCTCGGCTTAGGAACCGCAGAGAACAACACGACTCTGAAGAACTGAATTACGTCCATGAACTACAGTAAGACAAGAAAGCATTTCATAATTGAGAACATTAGCAAGCTATGAATACTGCTGTGATGGATAGTCATGGCTACTTAGCCAGTGTCCAATGCTATGTCAGCATCTCCAGCCATTCAGTTCAGTGTATTTATGTAGCTAGGAATTTTGGCGACATAAGCATATTGTAAAAATGGGATTCTGTTGTATTTGTACAGCTCAGCATTTGAAAAGAAGTTGCTACAAATTCAGCATTTTCTCTGTCTGGCTCTTTGACTGGATCTTGACTCCAGCTACTTGACATGAGGAGGAGAAACTGCGCACAGGCTTCATGGATTCGTGTGCATGTTGTGGTATCAACAGGTTTGAAATGAACAAGATTCATATTGTAAAAGTAAAACGAATGCAACAGGAAATGGATGGCAGAAGGCAAATTCAAGTTTGATCTGTTCCTTCAGCAAAGCTCTTGTTTGGTATTAGAGGACTTTGGAAATGCGTTTACATACAGTATATGTGTATAATATGTGTGCTTTTTTTGTTTTTGGAACTTGACAACTGAGGAATAATATATATGGAAGAAATTTTGGAAGAAAAGGACTTCAAGAGTCTTGCATGATCTTCCAGTCCCGTTCCTTTGCTCTTTTCTTGAGGATACTCCTGTCAATAAAAAAGCAGCAAAAAGGCCACAAATTACAATGCATCACTTCAGCTTGAGCCAAGATGTCATCAGAGAAAGTGTTTGCAGATGAAGTGTTACAGATTATGGTATCTTTAGGGCTCATTCAACTCAAAGCGGACCCACGAAGAGACATTGTTTTGGCATAGAACTATACGACATTACTCACAGTGGATTATCGGCAGCACCAAAGGCCTCCAGGAGAGATAAATAAAAGCATTAGAAGATAGATGAAGTTTGACACGTATCTTTAGCAGCGGTTAGCTCTTGATGCAGACTGTATAATAGTTGATAGTCATCCATCCTCAAAGTAGCGACAATACTCTATTGTCTCTTTCTGACAAAGCTTTTGCTTACACTAGCACAGATGCACATCATAAAGCTAATGTTTATGCAGCCTTCGTTTCATTTCACAATGTCATAATTATCTGTGGGGAAGCCGTGATATTCTTTAAGCCCTGATTTTCAGAGGTGGGCAATGTCAACTCAAGAATCATGATTATAAAGGTATAATGTGAGGTCACAATAAATGTGGAATTTGCTAGCAAGAATGACTTTTAATACCATAAAACTTGGCTATGCATTAGAAACATACAAAAATTTAAATCCGTGCTACATGACTAAAAGAAAAATGCTGTTGCGTTCCCCTTTGCCGAAAACTGTTGATCCACTGTCAATGGGCAGGAATACAAAAAATGCAGAGGTTCGATCTGTAGTTTTAACACTTAAGCTGTGATGAAAACCCTGTAACACCTTTGGTGGTCAAAAATGCTTCCCAATTTAAACAGTTTTATAATTGCTTGTAAATCTTGCTATATTATCACCAAATATTAGATTCAATTATCTTTTTGTCAACTTCTTGTCTTTCAAATAGGACAGGTTTTGTATTTCTTTTTGGAGGCCTCATTTATCTGAGGATACAGTTATTCTCTGTAAAAAAGAAAGCCTGTCCTAAATGAAAATTTACAAAAATATTGAATCCAATATTTGGTGATAATACAGCATAACAAGAGATTTATAAGCTACTGGTATTTTTTGTAGGCCGGACATTTTTGACTGGGAAAAACACAAATATATCACTTTATAAATATTTTAATTATGCCACTACCAACACTGTAACAAAACAAAGCTGGTTGAAAATCATAGATGTTTGTTTGATTTGTTTTTAATGCCATGCCAGCTTGCTATTTTCTTGTCGAGAAAAATGTATGGTAAAACAATGTTTACAATTTATTTATTTTATGAAAACTCTATTTGGGTTAACTTTGTTAAAAACTTCTTCAAAAGAGTTAACTGAATAAAAAAAAAGGTTTCTGAATAAAACCAAGTCAATCTAAAGTTTTAACAGAAAGAACATTTTGGTGGATCTAGTATTAAAAACGTGTCATCCTGGAATTGATTGAAACTTCTTCCAACATTGGGGCTGATTTCATAAAGTGTGTTCATAGTATATAAATCCCATTCTGTTTTCCATTTGTTATTAATATAGAAATGAATTATTGGTTTTAGATCCACAGGAGGTACTGTCCAAAATTTGAGGTCTGATGATAATGCCTCTTTTGCGGCAGAGTCCGCTTCATTCCCTTTGATTCCACAGAGTCCAGGTACCCAGCAAACCCAGATATTAAATTGATGCCCCTCTAGTTCAAGCAGTTTATAAATAATCATTACAAGTGCCGGGTGATCATTTTTACAGGATGACATTGCTTAGAGATATGACAGCTCAATTTTTAGAGAAATTCTCTTATAATTACCGATTCAAAGTCTGTAATTATAAGAACATTTCTGTTGCATAAACTTTATGTAGTCCAATTCCAAATTGGTAGCATTTGCTGCTGCTGTAAACATTTAGCTGTTTAGGGAAAGATGTTGATTTTTTTTTCATGGTTTGTCAAAAATGCAGATCATAATGGTCCTCAGATTTTGATCCATCATATGTGATCTGATGTTGTTGAAAGTAATTTGGGTGTTTCAGAATTTTTTTTTCTTTTTTTTTTTTCTATTTCCAAGGAGGCACTTTACAGAAGTGTGTTTGTTCCAGTATGTTAAGATTCACTATGAAATTTTGTAAATGTAGTTTGATCTGTAGTCCAAAAGGTTGGACATGTCTTTTTTATCCGTACAAACTTGTAAGAGGAGTTAAGAAAACCGGAAGATAGGTCGGATTTCCTTTATTGGTCTTTAGATGATTGAAAATCATTTAACTTAAAGGATAAGTTGTGACAATTGACATCCAATGCACAATGAATCCAGTTTTGCCAGTTCCAAACTTTTAACAGGAATTTTCCAGAACTTGATTAGTGGTTCAAAAACATGACCCGTTTACAGGGTTCCTACACATTTTCCATTTCAAAATTCCATACTTTTCCAGACTCAAATTTCCAAACTTCTCTGTAGATTTTCAGACCATATTCAAAGTGCCCCTATTATGATTTTCCGAATATTCCCTTTCATACAATGTTTCTCAAAAGAAAGAATCCACTCTTAACAGCCTAAACGAGTCTTCAGGAATTCGAATCCCACGCGATTATCACATATTGAGAAAAACGCGATATGTGATAACTCACTAAATTAATGCAATATTCAATATCGAATACGATAATGCTTAAAGTGTGTAAAATAAACGTAAATTATATTTAAAATATATTTAAAATTATATTTCACATTCTTTTTGTGACAAGAAAACATCCCTACAACTTCTGAAAGTGAACAGCAGTGTTTATAGCCTATATAAAACTAGAAATTGTAATGCGTAAGTTTCTTGTGTGCATGCAATGCAAAAGTCTTAGGCAAAAGTGACTATTTTCACCCCAAAAAGTGGTTTTAAGCCAGTTATTTATATGTTTTGCTGTAGTTTGTCAATAGAAATTATCATTTCCTAACATAGATTTAGCTATTAATTGTAAAGATTTTTGTATGCACACGGAGTGACATATACTGTATATATACCAACTTCTGCATGCACACAAGAAACATTTTCGTGCCCTCGAGAAACTATTCACATCATGAAATTTTATGTAACAGTTTCAGGAGGAGCATGTTCAGGTACTCAACCAATCAGCACAAGAGGAAGCCGGTATAACCGGTTTCATGACAGTTTCACAGCATCCCTCCACCAGCCCATCACCTCTCTCTAGGCTGGCTTTCTATCCCAGTCAAAGAGGGGCTAAATTACTACATCACATAAAATACTATATCTGATTTCATGAACATGTGAACTCGTGAACACACGAGTTTTATATATACTCGTTTTATATATAGCCTACTATATCTCCTTTGTGTGTCCCTGTCATCTTACTATGACGAAAAAGAGAGCATTGATGCACATGAATTAATAGAAACCCATTTGCTCAAGATTGTCTTTCGGGGTAGTACCTATAATACCAACGCCTAATGTCCAATTTAATGCATCCTCTGTGGCGGTGGAGAAACCATGACATGAAATGAGCTGATGGCATAATATTGTCTATGCTGAGTTTAATGATTTCTTGTGCACCACAGGACGAAAGTCTGCATATTGTTTTATTTTTTGCAAAGTTCCTTTTAGAGGCTCTGTAATACGGTGCTAAGAATATCATGAAAAGAAATTCAATACGGTTATAACCTGCCGCAAGAATTCAGTTGTGTTTGACAACCACTAAAGAATCACTTAACAGCTGCCATGAAAATACACTTCTTGTATGATACATTTATTTTCATTAAATTCTTTTTAATTCATTAGATTCTCTATTATAGAAAACTAAATAGGGGCAATAGTCTGGAAATACAAATAATTTTCCATACTCTTTTTCCATACTTTCCCAGACCTGGAAATTACTCGAATCTAATTCCATACTTTTCGAAACTGCGTAGGAACCCTGCGTTTAACATTTATTGCAAAACATCAAGAATCTGTTTTTTAATATTAAAGTTGAGCTTTTAAGTATGAAGTTGAGCTCCAACCCCAATTAAACAAATTATTCAGCTAATCAAGGCATATTAAAAACTCCCAGTCAGGGGTTTTGGGGCATCTTTGAGCTAAATTCTGCAGGACAATGGACCTCCGGGACAGAGTTTGGACAACCCTGATGTAGCCCGTTTAGTGAAGTTGATATGCATAATTGATTAACCACACAAACTTCGTGAAGGTGAACTTAAATAACATTTACTTGTTCAAATGTCACAAAAACAGAGCAGAAGAGCTGTACAAAAGGAAAGCGTAATTGGGGATGAAGATGATTTAACATCAGAAAGGTTTAGTTCATTTTACACAGCAGCAGCTCTTACCATGCATCGCACATGAAAAATCATTTACAAGATACTGCACTGTTCAACTTCACTCAGATGGATACGAAATACAGAGCAGCAATTTTGATACCATTACAGACTAGAAGAACACGAGTTTAAGACTCCACAGAAGAAATTATCAAACTCAAGCATGTACACCGCAAATAAACAAAGTCAAATGTAGTTTAGGCTCACAGTATGGAGAGATTACAGTAAACACTGCCATTTTTAGGCACACGAGTAACTCCATGTTCCATCGTAAGCCGCAGTACAAGTCAGAGGTAATGCGTTATCACAAATCAAAATGTCAACCAGATTAATAAGTCACACACACACACACAGACCAAGTACTCAATCATACGTCAATCACATTCCAGTCTGCAGAAGCTTCTTCCCTTCTGGGGCACAGCAGTTAAAACCACAGAGGGGAAAAGATGGTCAGTTACAACGGAAAAAGTAAATGTCACGCTAGGGCACAGGTCCGGCCTGCTTCACACTGTTGGCTCCTTTTAGAAGAAATGAAAAAAAAAATAATATGGAGCAGTGCCAACTGAAGAGCTAACTGGCTCCCTCTGCTGGTCTGCAGTGGAGAGGCACCTAATGGAGGACACAAATGTGTGTGTGTGTGTGTGTGTGTGTGTGTGTGTGTGTGTGTGTGTGAATACAGAAGCAACAGCAGGCATACTGTGCTTTCAGCAGTACTCTGAGCCTGGAGAGGGGAGAACGGCAGCCCATGTTCCTTCTCCAACCAGCTGGGGCTTCATAACGTGACGGCCGAGACGCTAACGCTTTGCAACAGCAAAACTGTGCAGGTTGAACGAGGTCAAAGAGAGGTGTGAAAGCAGGCAGAAAAACAAGAATGAGCGTGAACGAGCATTGCGGTGAGGAAAGGACAGATTCTGGAGGATGAATAAACATGATCCATCTCCTCCAAGTGCAACGCTGAACAATCAGCTCAGAAAACCTTGACTCTGTAAAATGGGATGAAAGGATGGAAAGTAGTGCAACACAAATACGGTGCGTGGTGGGGGAAAACTATTTCGAGACTAACACTAACCCAGAGCTTCCCATAAAGATACAAACAGGTGACTCACTGAAGAGAACAGACAGCTACCATATCTGTTGCACAGATACATATTCAAAGCATGTAAGGCTTGGCACTTGTGTGTGAGAGAGGAAGTGTTTGTAGTGGAGAAGCCTTTTTAGACAACTGAACAACTATATACACACACACAACTAACAAGAGGCATAGCAGAAAAAGGCTATCATCCTGCTTAAAATTATTCAAAATTGGAAAAAAAAAAGCCTACAAAATAGGACTATTTAGATGAACAAGACAGGAACCCTTTCCTTTTGTTGTGGTGCTTGTGGCATCTTTGGGTTTACAAAAATAAAATTAAAACAAAATTAAAAAGGCAAATTAAAATAAAAAAAAATAAAAAACTATTTACAAAGACATTGAAATTATATACACACACAAACTTCGGCAATCATCCATGACCGATCATCGGAGCTTCAAGGTCTTCCACTGGTTCCCGTTTGTTTTCTTTCCCCAAGTGAACTCAATGACGGCCCACCGCTCTCTCACACACAAACTAACACTTAAAGATGGTATTAAAGTAGCAATCCCTATAAAAGCTGGTGGTTTAGAGGAAGCCATCAAGTGCTGGTCAAAAGATGCGTTTGCGTTTCAGGTAGGAGTCAGCATAGTGTCCCCCGAGACCCTGAGAGTGCTGACCTACATATCCACCCTCTGGACTGGGCTCTGGAGACGGGATGAGACGGGAGTACAGACGCTTCTGCCCACCGATGGGAGTCTACACACAGACAGAAAAACCAAGAAGAACACCTGTTGAAAGGTTGCTGGCACACTTAAACGATGATCGACAAGGAGCAAATATAGATGCTAGACATCAGGGCTGGAGATGGCCTACCTGCATACCAGCACCAGGTGCAGCAGGAAATAGGCTGGAATGAGTCACTGGAGGCATTCCAACAGCCTGAAGAAACAAACATAGGGGTGGCTATCGTAACAATTTTCGATACGATACCTGAACGATAGTTTTTTCGATACCAATTTTAGCAATATAACATTATCTAAAAAAAAATACTTTTATTTTTTCAGTTTGTTGACTTTTTTTACACTCATATTTTGAGTCTGTAAAAAAGAACCAATGCTAAAGTTTTCTAGGTTTCATAATCATTTAACATTTATTCTTTACTTCAATGAGCTCATTGTTTCTGCCTTAACTTAATGCATTGTTTAACAATGAAACTGTGTGTAATGCATTTCAATTAATTTTCAGTCAGTCACCCCTGATAACAGATCTCTAAATTGTAATTTAGACACATGCATTTTCTGTAAAGCTCCTTTGAAACGATATGTATTGTGAAAATGCTGTACAAATAAATGTGAATTGAATTAAAAATAGGCTACTGGGGAGCGGGATATATGCCTCGCGCTCAGCACACATGAAGCTTGCCGCAAAGCACTGGCAAAAGTAGCCTAATGATTATGGATGTGTCGGGAAACGATAGCAAGGAGATATTTTAATTGTTTATTAATGAACAAGTGTTTACTAAACGTGTTGGCTGCAAAGATGATTATTGCGAATTTGCGATGCTGACTCGTCATCCCTGCAGTAGTGAACGCGCGCGCGCCTATATGGATTAGGTGATCAAACTATTTATTTCTAATTGTTTCATTTAAAAGTAGACATATTTTGAACATATATAGAACTATTTCTCATGTCTGTGAGGCAAGTATCCTATACGCTGAGTTTTGGTTTATATGTGACGCGCTCCAGTTCTTGTAGTCTAAGGCTGATAAACGTTCTACTCTCGAGTGTATTCTGTGCGCTTTTAAGTGCCTTATCAGATTTCCCGTGTTACCAGTCTTGGCAGCAATATCTTGTTGAAAATATTGCATCGTGTGCTTATGGCATCGAGTCGGGTACATAGGTACACTTTTGATCATTTCTACATATTTTCTATCTATCTGGGTTGGACGCTTACACACACACACTACAGCCTCACGTGCGACGAGCCACGTCTCTGGGGAGCCGCGTAAACTAGTGTTTTTCCGCCACAGCCAACCATGCTGCATGTTTATTGTTTCACTGACGTTGACGAGATTAACCACTTAGGTACCGAAACTTGGTACCGAAAAACAAGACATGTTTCGATACTCCGTAGTATCGAGGCAATTCGGTCGGTACCTAAAAAGTACCGAACTCAACTTATTCAACTTTCTGGGCCGGCTTACATGCATTCTGGCCATCTATGCAAATAAAAATCGTAATAAAGATGGTATTATGGAATTAGGTGATGAGAAGGATGTCATGTTTCATAAGTTCTGAAAATGGATTGAAGAGCTTTTAAAAATGGATCCAGATAAGTGAATCTTGGGCTTGCCGCCAACTCTGATCAAACAATTGTCGCTCTTTTTGTTGAGCTGCATGGCCAATCTGACCGCAGAAACGAAAGGATTTTCAATACATCACGGCTGAATTGACTAACAATCTCAAGTTATTTAAATGTATTGCATATTTCATTCCAAAGGCAGATCGTAACGGCATAGACCGCTTTTTAAATTTCTGGGGCTCTTTTTTTTTATTTTTTATAAATTAACACTTATTCAGCAAGGTCACATTAAACTAATTAAAAGTGGCAGTAAAGAAAGTTGCAAAAGATTGCTGTTCTTTTAAACTTTTCAAATAATCCTGGAAAAATCTTGGTTTTCACAAAATGAAGCAGCCATGTTGAAAATAAGCAAATCAGCATATTTGAATGATTTCTGAAGGATTATGAGATTAACTGGTTGGGGTAAGAGTAGATCCATTATTAGTTACGGGGCTGTTCATACAGTACACAATGCTGTAATGCCTTGTAGAATTAAAAAATTAATTCTCTTCAGCATGTTTTTTTGCCCTCAGACAAAAATATTATAGAATTTTAAAATGTGCCATTTACCAATTATAAACCATAACATGAAAATAATTCACTTTATTTTAATTAAGTATTAGTATAACTCATTTGTATTGGCCAGTATTGAAAAAAGAAATAAATAAAGTCAGGTTCCATGAGGTGCCTTATTTGTCGTGGCAGGAAAAAACACAATCCTGGTTTGACAAAAGTGGCCTGTTTTGAGTACCTTATTGAGCTGGGTGGAGGGGATGACGGGATGGGCGCCAAAGCTGAAATACGACTGGGTGGGGCTGGGTGGATAGCTGAAAGGAGACCCTGCATCACCGAAGCCTGCGTGCCTGGAGAGCTTGAGTGACACAGAGACAATTACAATTTCACACAAGTCCAATCTTGGAAACAAATTCTTCTGTTAGTGTCAATGCAGGGAGGAGGGGTTGTACCTGCAAACCGTAGCCGGGAATAGCTGCATTTTCCAGAACCTCCTGCTGTTCATACAAGTGCGACAAAGGGTCCTATGGATGGGGTACAAACAGTGACAACACCCAATTAGAAAGGGATAGTGAGGCAGTCACACATTCAGTGAAGTTCCTCTCAAAACATAAGCCAACCTGGTGCAGAAGAGGAAGCTCTGGTGTGCAAGACTCTTGGAAGCGCAGGCTATAGTTCGAGTGGATGCTGTGGTTTGTACGTTGGTTAGACGCGTTTCCATTCGCAGTTTTCTTCCTGTAGGGGTGAGCTCTGTTGCTGGCACCTAAATAAACGTAATTCTTCAAGAAATGCAACAAGATAAAGAGGAAAGATAAAGTAAAGGTGCACAAAACACCACAGGTAGACTGACCTAAAGATGGGAATATGCTAGGAGCACTGAGAAAGGGGTTCTGGGACGCACTAACTTCTTTGGGAGGCTCACCCAATATAGACACCTTCAGGAAAAGAAAAGATCTGAATATACAAACCTGGTGTCAACACTTTAGCATCACATTGAACACAAACAGGACTTAACGACAGCGCATTCTGGAGCAACAGCAAATTGAAGCAATTTCAATGCTCTCCTCTGGGAGATCATGGCAGTAAGTGTAGACTACATCACAAAATGAATGTGCACAAATAGGAGCAGCCATTAGTAACCCATCTCACCCCTGGTACAGGCGGCCCATCTGCTCCTAACATCCCAGCCAGGAGGGACATGCTCAATCCCTGCAGTGCAGGAGAGCATGCTGGGGGAAAGCCAATCGGGGTGGCTGGGGTCTCTGTCTCTCTCCCAAGAGGTCGACTCAGGGATGGTTGTTTGATGGGGCCAACAGGCTCATTCTGCAAACCCAGTGTTGGAGCACCTGAATGAAAATAAATGAAAAGCAGCACATTAAACCCCTACATGGTATCCAGACTTCTTGGCCAATGATTTTCCATTAGTTCTCCCAAATGATTAGGATTATTAAACAATGAATTTGAAAAATCTGATTGCTGTGGTTGATCTGTATGTCAAACACAAATACCAGGTTTGGGAATTATTGACATAAGATAACTTGGCACTCAAACGTCGCCAATAAGACGAAACCTCTCGAGCACTCACGAAGAGCAATATAAAATGTGTCATCTAAACAAATCAGCCCGCTTTCTACCCATTTTGTTCCAAACCCGCAATACATACGATCATCTTTGGATGTCTCACTTCATAAAATTGAGGTTAAACCACTGGAGTCACATGGATTACTTAGTCTTGAATATCTTTCTGGGGCTTAAAAGTAAGCTCTCAGATTTCAGAAGATCTTCATTTGTGCACCGAAGATACAGGTTTGAAACGACATGGCGAGTGATTAATGACAGAATCTTAATTTTTCAGTGAACTAACACTAAGTGTTTTCTGTGATCCATCACTAGCGGCCAGCAAAGACTCATTACCATGCGTTTCAAATGAGTTCTGTGACCACTTGAGTTCGGATTTTAATCGAGGACGAACAAAAATCAGCTGAGCGGTCAATTCACTGCAGTCCAGAAATGCAGGATTAGTGTTTCCACAACAATTTTTTTTTTGACTACCTCCATATGTGGTTTCAGTGTGTCAATCACAAAATGTTTTAAACCCCATGTACACATGCATTTAATGACCCAATCACAAAAAAAAAAAGTGTATCTGAGTTCAAAACAGGGTCAGTTCCACATATGCTGATTTTTTACTTTAGGAATTGGTCAATAACAAATATGGAGATGAAAACTACCCTAGAGCAAAGACATGCATCTTTCAGGGGTACTTAAAGATCCTTGTCACCGCTCTAGAGTAGTTGTTTGCTATTGGTCAGTTCTTTTTTTGCACTAAAGTCAAGTAAAATGCTACCCAAGTTAAGCTCCCCCAAAAATGGAGACAAACTTGGATGATTCTAAAAGTGCAGCACCTTTGATATTTCCATGGTTTTCTAAGACTGTGGGAATCCTGCCCCAGTAAATAAGTGCACAAACAGACCATTACAAAAGTATGATACCTTGAGACATCTCTCCCAGCATGTTAATGCCTTGTTGGAGAGGAAGAGCAGCTAGAGGATTTTCACTCAGCAATCCAGCCTGTGGAGAGACAAGAACTGTATTAGTTTGACATTTTTATACACTAAAATTCTTCAGAAACAGACACTTTTATCAGTTACAACAAAATCAGAGGATGTAAACAGCACACAAAGGCAAAATGTTTTGATAAATTCTGGCAGATAGATGTAGCTAATGGGGTTTTACCAACTATCCGCTTGGACTCAAAGCATTAATCTGCAGTAGAAGAATTGACTATTAAAAAGCACACAACCACCTCACACCCACACAGAGCAACCACTCACACAAGGAAGGAGACTGCACTCTTTATTGTGCAGAATATGTGCCCAAAGAAGAGGATTCCCTAAAAGAGCTTGCTGAGAGGGGAGAAGAAGAGAGTGAGAGGGCTATAACACATGCTGCTGGGACAGTGGCAGGTGATGAGGGAAAGATTGACAATACCTGTTGGACTTGGTTCTGGAGCAGCATCTGCATGAGGGCAGCAGAGAGGGCAGGGTTGGCCAGCAGAGGGACGGTGGGCGCAGCTCCCAGAAGGCCTGCATAATTAGAGAAGAGTGACAATCATATCCATTAAGGGTGTCACGATTTCGATTTTAAATCGAAATCGATCGAAATTAATTCACAAACTCAAAAATCGAAATAAAAAAAATGGAATCGTCGATATTGCCACGCCCCCATGTCACGCCCGTGATGGAAAGTTCGGATCGTTTTACTGACTCTATTGTTCAATCTCGTTCATCAAAATTAACTAATCTTTTTTTCTAGTCATTTCAGGGGCTTTAAATGTTATACTTTTAACAGCAAATTCCCCGAACACATCCAACGCAATCTTGATCATATTCTGAATTAAGAAATCATTATAATGCAGTCAAAAGTAATTTACAGGGAACATTAATACTTGACCTTCCGAGTCTTTTGTTCATTTGTCGCGTGACAGAGGCAATGAACATCCGTTCATGAACGACTCATCGCGGCGCGGGAAAAAAACACACGTGTTGAAAGGCTGCGAGTCCTCTAACTTGGATTCTATGCCCGAGCCCAAACTTGGCCGATATTTCCCGTCACTATCCTCGGGCCGGGCTCTTGATCTATAGACGTGCACTCCCAACGCAATAGAGTGCGGCGCGGGACTAGATTTGATGGCCGAGTGCGAGCGCGGGCGGTAATGCATTCACTCTGAGTGTGCGGGAGAGTAAAAAGATTTGCGGGACTCCCACAAACTAGAAATATCTATGAATAAAACACAAAAACTAATACATTTTTTCCATCTGTTGCAGAAAAGCAACAAGAACAACTAAAACAAAATAGAAATGATTTACAGGCCAGAGTTTCTATTTATAACATGTTTGCAGCGTTGAGCGATTTAGCCAATCACAGACATATGTGTTGATTTCTTGAACGCAATGACCAATCAGAAGCATTTAAGAGACTCTCCTCACCGCTCAAAACTGACTTTTTGTTCAGTGCTGAATTCTGTAAGCTGGCAAATCCTCTAATTATAACAAACAAAGTGTAGGCTACATATTATGAAAGATTCATTGTGCAGTCAGCTTCACTGATAATAACAGAGATGTGTGAGATTGCGATGAACTGATGTCAGCTTTTTAGGAGCAACAGCAACCTGTGCTAAAAAAAAAAAAAAAAAAAACGAGAATCGAATCGTGACCTTAGAATCGAAAATGTAATCGAATCGAGGATTTGGAGAATCGTGACACCCCTAATATCCATCGTATGGATGAGAATACAAACAAGCATAGACAAGGAAATCAATGAGAATAAGCACCATGTTTATGCCCAGGGTTGAGAGAAGCCATCATCATCTTCAGCGTGGCAGGGTTATTGAGGCCAGTAAGAATCTGTATGGCATTAGGTTCAGGAAGGAGACCTTTCCCTCGGTTCAAGGCCTGCAGACGTACAGGACGACATTTGCATGAGCATGTAAAAACACAATCCCTAGCACTTAATCCATTCTGATACAAGGATTCAACATTAGAAAATGAAGGTTTTAAATGAACCGTAACTAAATTAAATTGTTTTTTTTTAAGGAACTGAATGCAAATCATTCCACCACTTTCACTAAAATAACACTTAGTTTGTGCTTTGGTAACTTTATAATGTCGGTCTTTGAAAGGGTTTTAGACCTCAATTTGCAATATAAGATTAGATATTAATTTGCAATATAAGATTAGATATTAATTTCGGTAGATTCTTTTTACTACCGCGCAGACACCCTGAATGCAGAACAGTTTCTTTTGTGAATGATTTTATTTTCACCAAGAAGTGGGGGGTGGGGGTACCATGGTCTGGGCGGCAATGAGGGCGGCTAACATGCTCCTTCCAGGTGGTCCAGGGGCGCAGAAAGACACACGTATACGAGTCCCACCCAGAGATCTTCCATCAGTCAGCCGCTGCACGTCCTCAGCCATCTCAGGTGTGGAGAACTCCAGCACTGCAAACCGGCGAAAACTACAATCCTGACCTTGAGCAAGCTATGGAGGAAAGAAATCAATTTCATTTTTTTTTAGATATGAGGCCGCCCCAATATAGCAACTGACTTGAAGATTTTTTCATTTTGGGGTAAACTATCTATTTTGGGGTAAACTATCTATATAGACTATACTAGTCTATTGTAACCAAAACCTCTTGGTCACCAACATTCATCAAAATGTATATTTTCTGTTCTGCAGAAGAAAGTCATAAAGGTTTGGTTCGACATAAGGGTGAGTAGATAATTTCCAATTTTGGGTGAACCATTCCTTTAAACGTCAAAGAAAACGGTGTTAAGCTGCTGATATGGCTGTTGCTGGAGTTGGCTGGAGTTGTTGCTGATTAGTTGATGTTGGCATTATCACAGATAGTTGGTTGCAACTTTGCAAAAAATAAAACATTTCAATTCCAAAAAACAAGGGAGTGTTGGAAAGCAGGCGTCTATCAGCGGTTCCCTAATATATCCACGGATAGACACCTGCTTTAAATCGCTCCTGTGTGTATCTGTGTAAGCACTCGGTGAAGGAAATATGTTTTAGAAGCGTTGATCATTGTAGCCAATCACAGACATATATGTTGAGCCCGTGAACACAATGACCAACCAGAGGTGTTTTAGAATCTGTTCAACAGCGCTCAAAATGCTAGAGGGAAATGCTGGTGTCGTCACATTTTTTAAATTTCAGTACCGACTTTGTACCAAAATCTGTACTTTTGACAACACTAGTCCAAAGATTGCATCATCGGGACATTTGATTCTACTCAGAAACAATTATATGGAACGACATGCATGACGACTAACATGACAGTAGACGGAAGACTAACCAGTAAGAACAGTTGTACCTCCACAAGTCAACAGGATAAAACAATGGAGAGAGGAAGGGGAGACAGAACACCAGGACAAGCACAGTAGTTTGGTTTGGGCGAGTGATTACGATGCATCACTGGGCATACTATGCCAATCTATGGAAAACACATGCATATTTAGAGCAGAGAGAGTTAGGAGCTGCAATAATCTTAATGACTCCGTCAGGAATGGTTGCCTCGTCTTGTATAAGTGGAACTGTGTTCAACAAGCAAAGACAATGAGACGCAAAGGCCTTGATTATATAATACTGGAAAAATTAATTAGACATTATTTGGCCATTTTACACATGAGTGGAGCCTCACCCACATGAGGGAGGCCAATCCAATACTTGCCTAAAACCTGGGAAATTTAACTGGAATCACAACTGATTTAATGAGAATTAACTTCCAAAAGCCTCTGCTAATTCCAAAGCAATGGGGAACATGACAACAAGTGCCAACAATGCCTTGCAGCCTGCGGCGTACGTGGTACAAACATTTAACATATGAAAAAGGCAGCAGCTCGCTCTCATTCCAGAATGACCTGCTGACTGACAGCACCTGGGCCGGTCAGGTGACTGTCACCACAGAAACCAAAGCACTCTGCCATGGAGCACTCAGCATGGCCTCATGGAAAACAGGTCAAAGGAGAAAGAGCTGAACATAATGTGGAAGAATAAAAGCAAAATTCAGCTGTATAATAATTCAGGAAACCTGACAATTGCCTATGCATGAAAACAAAAACTTTTTGAATCACAAAAGTTTAGCAGAAAGCTCAGGCTGTTCATTTCCATAAAGACAAAGGTGAAAAGGGACAGCGGTCAAGAACTAGGCTATAAAGGGCAAACACTCCATTTAAGCATCATTAAGTCCGCTCATTTGACTAAAGCTTTGTTTACTCAAATATGTTCAATATTTATCAACAGACGTTTAATCATTCTAATTCTATAAGAATAAAGTCCACCACAGCTATAAGGATGTCACAGGAACGATACAAGGGATGGGCAAAAAACAAACAAAAAAACGTTATTTTTCAATTAATTTTTTTATGTGGTCGATTAAAAATCGATTCACAAAGGCCACAAAAAAAAAAAAAAAAAACTCTGGTCTTGTTGAGTAACCTCGTAGACAGTCAGTTATGTCTTAAGCATAAAACGCATGTGACAGAATCCATTACTGATTCGTTATACTGTCTTTCACTAGTTCTTAAAGTGACAGCAGCCATTTGTCTGTCATTAGTTTTGTCATCAAAACAAAAGACATCTTATTGTAAGGAATCAGGATTAATAGCCTATGCATTTAATTTAGTCAAGACTAAGACTACCCAGTGTTATTTTACATTAGATTACTGAATACTAGTGTTAGACCTACACAGACTTTTCTTTTTATTTCTCTTTATTCCATTGTATTTGTGCTACTTTGTGATAATGTTAACAAAGATTTTCGACTAAAGATACAGCAACTTTACAGCTCATAAACATCGTAATAAGTCCTAATGTATAAATGTCAGTCATCCATATGATAAATTTTGAAGTTTGACTGTAAAAAGTAGGGGAAAACAATGTTACATCAAAAATAAAGGATTTCTAGTTAGTGGACTAATTAAATCGTGCAGTTTGAGTTAACCTGATTTGTAGAACATCTTAAATTTTCTTACTTTTGCCAGTTTTGTCATATGTCAGGCAAATCTATGATCACTTAGTGCACCTCTCCTCAACATTCACTTTTTGTTTTTTTGTTACAGTGCTCTGCTCCATTTCGGTTCACAAAAGGCTGAAGACAGATCCTACCTTCAGTGCGACAGCCAGATTAGCTTAAAGGATTAGTTTAAAAAAAACTTTTGCTGATAATTTACTCACCCCCATGTCATCCAAGATGTCCATGTCTTTCTTTCTTAAGTCGAAAAGAAATTAAGGTTTTTGATGAAAACATTCTAGGATTTTTCTCCATATAATGGACTTCATTGGGTACCAACCGGTCCAAGGTCCAAATGACAGTTTCAGTGCAGCTTCAAAGGGCTATAAACGACACCAGACGATGCATAAGGGTCTTATCTTGCGAAACGATCGGTCATTTCAAAAATAAATAAAAAAAGTTTAAATTTTATAAGCACAAATGCTCGCCTTGCTCTGTGATGCACGTTTGTGACTCTTCTGTTGGAACTCGTTCATCAAAATGAACAAATCTTTTTTCGAGTTATTTCATTCGTTGAATGAACGAGATGACTCGAAAAAAGAATCGTTCATTTTGTCATTGGGACCTTGGACTGTTTGGTACCCCATGAAGTCCATTACATGAAAACATTCTAGGATTTTTCTCCATCAAAAACCTTAATTTCTTTTCGACTGAAGATAGAAAGACATGGACATCTTGGATGACATGGGGGTGAGTAAATAATCAGCAAAAGTTTTTTAAAAAGTGAACTAACCCTTTAATATTTCTGCTAGTTTTTCATTAGCTGTATATAGGCACCCTAGACTCATTACAGTAATACTGCAGAAAGCAGATAATGTTCCACCAGGTAAATAACAGCTACGGAGCATATGGAAACATGACGACCAAGACTGCAAATTAAAACTCCAGCACTGGAGAAATAATTAAATGGCATGTTGATTGCAATATCTTGCCATCTGCCGCTTTAGCGAGTACATATAAATGACAAACAAAATTGTCCCTACTCCTTTATTGCACATACTATCTTTAATAATAATTAGGAGTGCACCAATGTACGGGCAATAATTGGTATCGTCAGATTAAAGCAATTTTCACTATCGGTCATCAGCAGATGGTCAGGGCCAATAATATCCTGTAAAACAAAAGGGTGCAGAAAAACGTTTCAGTCTGCATCTCAAACTGTGTGAAGAAAATGAAGCCATTGAAGTTCATGTGACAATAACGTTGTTTAAAGGGGACATATCACGCTAAATCCACTTTTTTAGCCCGTAAATGCATTTTGTTGATATTTGGAGTGTTTATAATTACAGAAAAGTTGAAATTAGTCTCTTCAGGTGCTTCGTTGATATCTTTATATTCTGTTTTGGTCATATTTTGCAACCTGTTCCGATTTTTCTAATCTCTCTGACATTTTTTTGAACAATTACGTCACAGTATTTGCAGCGGAACTGCCAAATAAGGACATCGACTCCCGGCCCAACACTTCGAGCAATCCGCCATTTTTATTTCTCACTGCAATTTTTTAGTCCAAGCTCAAGGATGCAGAAGTTACGAGAAGGTAAGACAAAATGTTCGGTTGTTGATGTAGTAACCCACACGCTTCATTACACCGTCTCCCAGCATCAGAACCTCTTCGAAGTGCCTGGTTGAGTTGTATTCTTCATGGAAATGTACCCACATCTGTGGGTAAAGTCATTTTTGTGTGCGCGAAGCACTTCAAAGATAACTGCTTCAGCAACCTCCGCCAGTGTAAAGGATTGAGGGGTCAATTCCTTCTATCTTTGGAGACGACGAACAGCACTTCGGTAAGCTGTAAATAACGTTAATAAAAATAAAGTACTCTACTTTCTTAAAACACACGGTAGTCATGGTTTAGCAGTACCGTTGTCTTTCTTTTTCTTTTTTTAAGTACACGTCTGTAGCAGTATTACTGTTGTTGAGTTTCATCAAGACAATGTTCATTTAGCTGCTGTGTTTTCTAATGCTTTTCTAAACGTAGCATACGGTATAATGAATACAGATTTTTAGTGATTAGATTAGGCCGTAGTCATTTGTCTTGTTAGTGTGCTTGTTTTAACAAGATAAATAAAACATCCAGTATTGTAGTAGTGGGCATGGATGGAGAAGTTACTGTAAATACAGTAACATACGATTGCGATACATCCCTATGAAGACATTGTTCTGCAGGTTCGTCACCTTCATTTTCATCTCGCTCCGGCTCTGCCTCGAACATGTAAGGCTTGATGGACAAGTCTTCCATTGTTGACATTTTGTTAATAACGTGTGAATAAAAAGTTTCTGTGCCGCTAGATAATCGTATCTCTGCTATCAAACTACCAAAATGGCCGAACGGGGTGGAGTTTAAACAAGTGTCACCTGTGCAACCTGGAGAGGGGGCGGGGTATGAAGTGTCTCATTTGCATTTAAAGAGACCGCACCAAAACGAGTTGCTCTCAGACGCACATCAGAAAAGGGGTAGAAAAGGGGCCTGTGGAACTATGGTGAGGAATTCAGACCCAAGCATTGCAGTTCCGCTTTATATAGACCACAAATGTATGATTTATATGTAAAAAGGAACGATTAAAAAGCATGATATGTCCCCTTTTAAATCGGCGTTAAAGCAGGAGTTGCTAGGCCTGCGGCTTTTCCCTAAACCAAACATTATTTGTAATGCACATCCCATCCAATTATCGCAAAGAGCTTTGTTACTTCTGATAAGACAGTCTTCATTTTTAAAATCTGCCCATTTTATCAAGAATTTCAAACAAATCTTAAATGATGCAATATCACAGTAGCGCCGTTTTACCACTTTAATACAAGTTATTCAAACATCAAACGTTCTTTAAATATACAGTAAAACTTTCCGAAACGAATCACGTCTCATTTAATCGTTCTGCGTTTCTGCGGCAGAAAGGCCTCAAAACAGCTTGTGAACTTATGTCACTTATCTTTGCATTAACATTAGGAAAGTTATTCAATGTTCATACAAACATTTCAGTTTTTATTGGAGTAATTTTCATATCTGAAAATAAAGTTAAAAATAAAATAGTTTTGGCTCCTGTTAATTTTAACGTCAAATATTATAGTAACGACAGGGTAATGTATAGTTTAAATCAAAATTTAAGATTTTTAGCTTTTAGGGTGAATGTTAGCCTTAAAGGAGAACTCCGGTGCAAAATGAACCTGGGGTGTAATAACACATTGGTACAGAGTCGACTGTTCTCTGGGATTTATTTTCATGGTAATCGAGTGTAAAGAGTTTTATCTCTAAAAACTGTTTAGCTTATAACGCTAGTATATGGGGCATATAATAAGTAAGAAGAGATCGCTAGTTAATACCACTAACAAGGCTCAAAATATCCCCACAGTAACACGTTAGCTTAAAGAGGGTCTCTACATACAAACCGAGGCACTGAGAACTTTGTAAGTGTACAGACAGTTTAATATTAATATACTTTATAAAGCCATACCATCGCGGAGCCATCTTTGGAAACAGCCTCGAGCAGTCGAACCACTAACGCCTTGCTAAGTGAGCTGAACTGTGAGATTCCAAGTCACAGTTCAGCTCGTAGCATGGCGTTCGTGGTTCGACTGGTCAAGGTTGTTTTCCAAAGATGGCTCCGCGATGGTATGTCTTTATAAAGTATATTAATATTAAACTGTCTGTACACTTACAAAGTTCTCAGTGCTTCGGTTTGTATGCAGAGACCCTCTTTAAGCTACCGTGTTACTGTGGGGATATTTTGAGCCTTGTTAGTGGTATTAACTAGCGATCTCTTTTTACTTATTATATGCCCCATATACTAGCGTTATAAGCTAAACAGTTTTTAGAGATAAAACTCTTTACACTCGATTATCATGAAAACAAATCCCAGAGAACAGTCGACTCTGTACCAATGTGTTATTACACCCCAGGTTCATTTTGCGCCGGAGTTCTCCTTTAAGGTTATGAATAAGCTGGTGTGTTCCAAAACAAGATAAAATTCACACTTAGGAGATATAAGCATTCAAAACTTTAGTCTCTCACTTCCGCTAAAATGGATCACGGATTTTTATGACATCAGCGCAGGCCTTGTCCGCATAAATGAATTCTAAATAAACATTTATTTTTTTATTTATTATAATAAACTTGTAGGCTATTTGCAGTATATTAAATCGTTTTTTGACCTAATTATTTTGCATTGAAATGACACACTCGAGTCTGTCGGCTCTGACAGCGTTGCACGTGCACATGCGCAATATAGCCTATGATTTCCGAAAATAGTACCATGTCAATAAGTGATATCAGCACAAGAACTGTTGATGAATATGCAAAAATTTAGACAATTGTTTTTGTCATAATGTTATGATAACTGACAGACCCTATCATTTCAGCCGCTCTGGGCATGTCATCGCAAAGAGCGAGGCTGAACATAGGAGCTCAGCTTCGCGGCTGAGACACGAATAGACTATTAATTTAAAGCTTTTACTCTTAAACACATTAGGCACATCCACTTTAATAAAAAATAATATTTACTTAAACCAGATCAAGACGAGAGCAGAAACGAAATAAGTGCATAACTGAAAAATAAAGCATAGGCTCAAAACAAATACAAACGGTGGGCACAGCACAATAGCGCATTAGGCTCCCAAAAAAAAAAAAAAAAAATCCAATAAATAATACTCGAAATAAATGGTCACGATAAAAAAAAAAGTGAACCATAAAATGTTTCCAGCGTGGTATGGGTGCGTCTGGGGGATGCTACCGTCGGTGCGTTCGGGTGCGCCTGCAGTTAACTTAAACGATTATTACTAATTGGCATATTTCAATGTTTTATGCCAATTCTGATATGTTCATATAGCAACCCAAAACCGACGGGACAACTAAGCGCAGACAAGTTAGCTTACCGTTTTTAGGTGATATGCCATGTTTGATGTCGAGCTGTTATATGCAAACTTTGCCTTCGACTTTTTTTCTATTTTCATAAAATACTGCCACTCTCCCGTTGTCTTTGACATGGTAGATTACTTTGACAGTAAATTAAACGCTAAATTCAGCAAACTACCTTGGATGATGCAGACCAATGCCTTAGTAGTTCTTTCTTCAATCTGTCTCCAGTGGGTTGGGCTAATCCAAAAAAGTGAAAACAAGGGGGGTGTTCTGAAGACAGACTGTTACCTGTGAAACATGGGTGCTATGAAAACACCCCCAATAGCAATTAGTGATGAAATTAATGTAATTAAATTAACGCAGCAAAAAGACGACCAAGCAGAATTTCAGTCGAGCCAGAACGTATCAACCAATTAATCGACTAGTCGACTGGGAGATTACAGCCCTACTAATAATAATACAAAACTATCATAATATCCCTTGAAATCCATTTCTGTGGAGAAAAGAGCATCTTGCGCACGTTAGCATAGAAAACAGTGGAAAGAGAGCATAATGGAACCCAAAAACACTGCGTGAACAAACTCTTACTTCCACACTTGAAGTAAGAGTCAAAAGTGCTAGTACCAACCTGGCAGAATATAGGAACATGTGTGTCAGTCAACACACTGCGGAGATCCTGAGCGGTGAGGATGTTTTGAGGTAGTCGGTCCACACAGAGGCAGCGAGAGTGCAGCATGGGATACGTGAGCGATCCAACCTCTGTCCAATGCACGTACAGCATACGTGACCCAAGCTGCTTCCCCAGCAGCTCTGACTTTGCTCTGGCTGCTGAGTCCTTCTTCATGTACTCCACAAAGCCATAGGCCTTTGAGTGGCCCGTGGCAGAACTGTGGACCAGGAAGCAGCGCTCAATGTTTCCAAAGGGACGAACGAGCTCCTCAAACTGTTGCTGGGTGAAAGCCCTGGGAAGGTTGGCGATGCACAGCAGAGCATCCGTCGGCTGCAGCTGCACAGAGATCTCACGGTCACGGAGAACATACTGGTGAAATTCCTTTATCGCAAACTGGGCCTGCTCACCGTTCAGTAGCGTCACAAAGGCTTGAATAGGAAAAACAGGGAAAATGAGGAAACAATATGTCTAAATATATATCTAAATATTGTAGACAACATTCAAAAAATTGATTAGTAAGAAAAAAATATATTCATATTATTCATATGAAAAAATTATTTAAAAATGAAAAATATATATATTTTCAGAATCATTACATAGCATTTACTGTCACATGATCCTTCAGAAATTATTCTAATATGCTGATTTGATGCTCAAGAAACATTTCTTATTAATGTTTAAAGCAGTTGAGCTGCTTCGTATTTTGTGGAAACTGCGATACATTTTCTTTTTAGGATTCTTCAACTTAAAAAAAAAAACTGTTGTAACATTATAGATCTCTTTACTGTCATTTATCATAAATTTAAAGCATCTATGCTAAAAAAAAGACAAAAATCCCCCACATTTTTAAGAAACAAAGATAAAAAGGATGCCTAAGACTAAAAAAATCTGCAAAGGGTGTGTTAAGTTGTTTCATATTTAGGGTTCACAAAATAAGTGCTACCTTTAAAGCAAAGCTAAAATCCTGAACAGCTGATGCTAAATAAAGATTTAATCGACTCAGAATGATGTAAAATGCTGCCAATGTAAAAAACAAATGTCCATTCACATGATAATATAATGAGTCATACACACCTGTCCCTTTGTACTTGTCCACAAAGCAGTACTTCAAATCATAGTTGCTTAACAGCTCATGCACCTCCTAAAGAAAGACAACAGAGAGAGAAAAAAACACATTGTCACCACAATGGAAGACTTTCATTCATCGAACAATCACAGTATCCATCATTTTGCATGCACAAAAGTCATACAATAGATTCATAACTAATCGAATAGCTCAGCTCGCATCTATATTCCCACGACTCATTTTGAAGGGTCACAAATAATTGGCTTTCAGTGGTTATGATTAAGGGATTTATAAACGTCTTTTCACAATGCTTTCTACTTTTACTTTTTAGGCTTCCTACATGTTACCATACTATGAACCAGCACTTTCTTTTAGTTTCAGTGAAAGCAAAACGTTTTGTTTCAGCGCCTTCTGTCCTTTGTCATCCTCGCTGCTCCCATTCCTATCTGGACAATACCAGAGGCGCACGCACACACACACACTCGTTTTCCCCATGAATCAAGCATTTTCCTAAGAGAACCACATGCACAAACAACAAGAACCAACTGACCCGTATGAACTTTGGTGTTGGCATTTGAATCTGCTGTCAATGTGAAGGTGGATGATCGGTTTCAGAGAGATGCTTTGACCACACAGAACCTCATGTCATCTAGTACTCCTGAACAGTTTTGAGTGTGATTAATCATAATTACCATTCTAATTACTTTTCCCTTGAAAAAGTAAAGGGACTACGCTTTATTTTTCTGTAGTTTAGTGACTTCTGATGTAAAGCTAAATACGGTTTAGACAACAGAGTAATTCTATATGAAACAATGGTGCATTTAACATCAGAATTTAGGGTAACCATCTCCCTTAACACACTTTGGTCAGTTCAAGAATAATTTATGCAATTTTATATTGTTTATTTGAAAGAATTAAAAGAGCAGTTGCATGTCTATCCTTGTATTGTTCAACTGGTCAGGGTTCATATGGGATTTAGAAAGTAACTAGTAATAAATAATCCAATTACACTGTTGAAGATGCAATTAGCAGCTAATAATGAATCCTTTTTTTTTTTAAGAGTAACTTACCCAACACTGCTCCTGAATTGAGTAACGTTAGTGGCATCGATCTAATAAATAAGCACTACTGAAAATGAAAAGTACTAACGTTAGTAACTATTACTGCTCATTAACAAAATAAATAGACAAAAAATAATAGTAATTTGTTTCAAGCGTCAAAACTGTTTGCCAGACTCTGGTAAACAACAGTTTGTAAAGTAACATTCGTGACAAGAAACTTCATGGCCAGTATTTTCAGATTTAAGCGTCAGATTTTGAGAGTCGTGATAGAAATATTAAATATTGAAATGAAGCAGCGAACATATGACATTAATCTACACAAGCTGTGCCGGTGTAACCATCCGGGCATTCAGCTAGCCTTAAATCAAATGACCAGTCAAGCAACATTTCAATACGGTTAATGTTAAGTTACACAACTCCCATTGGACTCCATCCCGTTACCGTGGCTCTTTAATGGCTGCGATGACACGAGGTTCGGTGTGGTCAAAGCATCTCTCTGAAACACGGACCATCTGCATTCACATTGACACAGCAGACATCAAAACACTGTAAAAATCTAGTCCATTTACTACTGAGTCAGCGATAACCGAAACGGTTGACTGATCAAGCTTGGGATGCCCGTCCAAAAGTCCACCAAATTACATAAAACTATTGTTTGATGTACAAACCTGATTGCTGATGTTGGCTGGGAGGTTCTTTATTATTATTTTTCTCCGATTATAAAACTCTCTTCTCGTTCTTTCCAAACGGCTGGCAATCTCTTCTGGACTGAGGGCCGTCAGGTCATCATCGAGCCGTCGCGAACAGTCGCTACCCGCCGGTGAACCCTCACCGACGACGTCCGATTCAACTTGTTTGCCCGTTTCATACTCCCAGTTTTCATGTTCGCCTGCTTGGTCATAACCTGTAAAGAGTGGATTCGGAGCAAAATTGGCACCAGTGAAGGATTTCTCGTCTCTGGCAGCTGAGCTAACGGACACCACGGCCGCCATGTCTCCGTGTGGAAGTTTGTGTGCTCGCACTGCTCGTTTGCTTTGGCCAGTTTAAACAATACACACATGCGACGAAATCGCCTTCTAATTGGTCGAGGGGAAATGCGTTTTTCTTTTTCGGCGTGGGGGGCGGGGCCAACGATTCACGTCTCAAATTTGAACACACAGCAGGCGGGTTGCCAGATACCACCATTATTTAAAATATACACAACAATAATCAAATTGTCTTTGTTTTATTATGTTCTCCGTAACTATTTTTGTTTTTCATCATTATTTTACTCTTTGTATTAAAACATGTATATACCTGATAACATGTTAAATGTACAGCCTGTATATATTGTAATGTGTACAAATGTACAGTCTGTCAGATATTGTCCTAAACATAGAATGCAATTCAAACCAAAGAATATACACTCTATTACAGACATTCTCTGGACTGTAGTAGAGTACTGTTTTTGTTAATACCCTGATGAAAACATAAAAAGGGAGATCGGTTGCCAGATCAGACCAGAAGCACTCAATGGGCTGTCAGATTTATTTATATAGCGCTTTATATAAGATTGTTTCAAAGCAGTTTTACAGTGATAACAGGAAAATTGTTCAGCTGAAATCAGTTCAGTGTTGATTTAGTTCATGGTAAAGATCGTCATTAAATTAGTTAATTTCATATATCAGTTCTGCAAAAAAAACAGTGTCATCACCCATCTGAGTTCATTTTTCATCCAATAGTGTCAGTGCGGTCAAATCAATAATGTAGTGTTCCCAACTAAGTAAACAAGAGTTGAAAGTGACAACGAAACCAAATTCCATCAGGTGAAAGAATAGAGAGAAAATCAGTTCTTCTCTGGAAAGCAAATGAACATTATATATAT
Organism: Siphateles boraxobius; assembly: GCF_051911475.1. Lineage (NCBI taxonomy): Eukaryota > Metazoa > Chordata > Actinopteri > Cypriniformes > Leuciscidae > Siphateles > Siphateles boraxobius. The sequence continues at coordinate 29,848,173 of NW_027509193.1, read as the reverse complement.
ATCTTTCAGATAGAACATCAGCAAATTCTTTGATAAAGTCTGTATGGTGCCATGGTGGCCTGTATACAGTGGCCAGTACAAATGTCAAGCAGAATTTATCACTTAAAGTCTTAGACCATGTTAAATAAAGCACCATCACTACAAAAGATTTACTATATTTGAAACTAGACTTCTAAGTAAAACTGGATATATTACTATAAATTACAGCAACAACTCTTCCTTTGCCTTTCAAACGAGATTCGTGTTTAAAACTAATCTTTGGGGGGGGGGGGGGGGGTGGAATCATTTAAAGTAATGTAATTGTCTGGTTTTAGCCAGGTTTCTGTCAAACACACATATGATCTGTGATCATATCCTTCACAAAAAGTGCTAAATATTCAGCAAACCAAGCTTTATCATTTGTTCATCTGTATTATATCTGTTTTTTTAATATTTTTTTTATTAAACATCAATAAAATGTTTACCCTTAAATGGGTATGGGAGTTTTTTGTATTTCCTAGTTCGGGGAACAGCCAGTTTCTCTATATGATGATATCTAGGTGAAAGAGAAGCTTTCTCCAATTAGGAGTCTCTATGTGATGGGATTTATCTGACCTCAGTGACGTGAGACAGCTAGCAGACGGTTGGTTTAGCCAGTTTGTCTGCTTCCTGACCTGAGCCCAATTAGTCAAGGTTCAACTCTAAAACTATGTGACATATTACTAGAGAAGAGCGGTAAGGGTCCCAACAATAGGGGTTCACAGTTGTTGTGAAAATGTGCTATAGTTTTGTATAACTGGTCATGGTATCAAGAGCTGGCCTAAAGTACCAGGTCTTGCATCTGCGCGCCATTAAAGTCACGCTGAAATGGAAGAAGCAACAGATCTTTTCTTCCATATTGTGATATTGGATTATTGAAAAAAAAAGCACAAGTTGTCAGTTTTATGCAGCATTAGTTGACTGGATTTTTTAGATGTGAGGGTTGCATTTAAAATGAACATAAGCTTGCACTTGTCGAGCGTCGAGGTTTAAGCAGACCAGAAGTCAAGCATACGTCGCCAGAGAGATTTGATTACAGGGCCAAAAAAAAAAAAAAAACACATGCATGGATGAATCCCTTCACAAGATCTATATCAGGAATATACAAAATAGATACATTTGACGGACTCCTTTTGATTGAATGAAAATCCAAAATGATCCAGTTATAAAATGCAAGATACATCCCAAAAGTTTTATTTTGGTATACACTTTCAATAATTACATTTATTAAAAGAGTTTTTATAGATACATTCAGTGGGACAATTAAGACAATAGCATTTCGCACGAGATGGTGTACAAAAGGCCATAAAACATCAGTAGAATTGCACTTTTTTTTAAAGAAAAAAGAAAAAATATAAATAAAAAAGAAAAACATTCAAAGCGGCATTTATTTCGTAACTGTAAACATCTAAATTCATATTCTTAAGGCCTTCCAAATAATAGCCTATCACAGTCTTTGCTTACTACCAATAAAAGCAGAAAGCAAGCAAACATATCTCAGAGTATTTACACAATAAAGTTAAATTGATTAAGGAATGAATAATGTTCACAACAATGGATTCTTTGGTTATTACGGTTTAACAGCAAGACAAAGGTGCAGTAAGCGATTTCTGAGAAACACTGTTGATATTTAAAATTAGCACCCAAACAAGAGCATCCCTACCCAAAAGAAACATGCCCCTCCCATTGCTCCGCTCCATATATATATAGAAAATAGTCCACAAACGCTGTTGCTATTTTTTCTCATGCAATTGAGCTAAGCACTTTATTTTCCCCATCCATCTAAAATAAATAGCTGTATACAGTTCTATGTCACTGTTCGCCTCTCTAAGCAGTTCTAAGGGAGGTCTGCAGATTAGAGAGCTGACTCCAGCACGAACACCGGCACAGTTTCGGGTGGAAAAAGAGGTATAGTATGTGGGTTTCCTTAAACAGAACATTTGTATAAAACATCCTCTTTTCTTAAAATATGGCCCAATGACATGAACAGCCAAGTGTGGTCAGGCTCACAGTGAAGTGCTGTGGTTACAGGCTGTGTGAACAGCACAGAGAGAGAGAGAGAAAGGTCAGCTATGGTTGAGCTGAGCGAGCTGCAGAGACGGTTGCAGTTTGTATGTTCCCCGGATGTCCTCAAGAGACTCAGCCAGGAATTTGAATGATGGACGCTGCCCAGGGTTGAAGTCCCAGCATTGTTCCATCAGTAAGTAAACCTGAAATAAGAATTCAGGCAATGAAGCTGTGATTCACAGGATGTTCGAAAAGATTTTTGTATTTATGAATATATGTGCTGCTTAGTTTCACACTACCTCACGGGGACAGTCTCGTGGGCACGGCAATCTCTCGTTTTTCTCCAGGAGGCTGATAAGTTTAACCACAGTCATCTGACCATGGACCAATCCCATCATCTCAAAGAATTTCTATGGAAAACAAAGTCATACATCTATCAGCTTAAGAGGTACTGCAAACTTAAAGAGATAGTTCCAAACCCGTTTGGCTTTATTTCTTCTGTGAAACACAAAATGAGAAATTACGATGAATGCTCACACTGTTCTTTTCCATACAACATATGTTGCAAATCCAATTTGTGGTCATGTTCACGGAATGAGATTTGAGCGTTATGACTAAGGGCAAGATTTTCAGTGAACAACCACTTCAATTGTGGTCTGTTCTTAATGTAAATCCATCATATAGCTTTATATAAGACTTCCACAGAAGTAAGTCAGGCAGGTTTGTAATGACAATGAAGGTGAATAAATGTTTTTGGGTGTTTAATGAAATAAAGGAAACAGTTTCCTAAAAGGTGTATTCAATTACATTTAGCTTTGCTGGCTGTTTGTTCCAAATGTCTTGTGCTCTATACTGACCTCTATTGGCTAGGATACATGAGGTTTGTTTAATACCTGCCACTGCCTCACACCAGATCTGTTTAGCATTTGTTAGGTTTTATTTCATTTCATATTAGTTTTTCTTAGGGATACACGAAAACGATGACATTAAAAATGTATATATATCGGCTGGGTGAACGTGATTTCACCGAGCACCACATGTTCCTGTATCAACATTTTGTTGATCCTGGAACAACTTTCAGATCAACCAATCAGATTTGAGGGACAAGTTTACATTTTATGTCAAGTTTAGGCTTAGAACCAGGGTAAGGTGCTGCAACATCAGTGTTTTTTTACCTATTATTTCCCTCTGATTTTAGGGAAAAGTTATGGGTAGGGTTAGGTTTAGAGGTGTGGATAGGGTAAGGACTAAATTTTGGGACAGGAATGTTGTTCCAGGATCAACAAAATATGTTGATCCAGGAACATGTCTTACTTGGAAAATCACGGAGACCATATAGGCTGACACCGATATGGTGGCCGATATATATTTATCGGCCCGATAAGAAAATTTGGCCGATATATTAAAGCCAATAAATAATGGATTATTTCCTTCAGGTGAGACACTTCAGATGCACGCTGTTCAACATGATGGTTCTGAATTGCTTGAAATATGGTTGGAATCACTTCAAAAAAGGGAAATATAGTTAAGGGCAACATGTGCAGCACAAGTCCAGTGTATATAGGTTACATAAAGTTATAATGAGAACATTATAATTGTGTGCTTGGGACATGGCTTTTAATGGTGAGACTTGATTTTGTAATCAGGCTTTCAAAAATTATATAAAAATTTGGATTAAGGTTTATCGGCCAATATATCGGTTATCGGCTTTCAAATATAAAGAATTATCGGTATCAGCCAAATTTTTATATCGAATTTTTAATACTGTTGATAATAACAACAACAAGAAATGTTTCTTGAGCAGCAAATCATCATATTAGAGTGATTTCTGAAGTATCATGCGATACTGAAGACTGGAGTAATGATGCACTTTTAGCATAAACACAATAAGCCAATACAAAAAATGACATGAAAAAAATGACTTGCCGAAGGAGGGCTTTGGCGATGATTGCAGTTGGTCAAAATCTCATAGAGGGTCACAGCAAAAGACCAAACATCAGAGGCAAAGGAAAACTTGCTCTCCTTCAGGCACTCAATGGCATACCTAAAAAGACAAGAAATAACATGTTTTGGAATAACTGCTCTGTTTGTTTTAGGCCCAGAGATGAATTTAAAGTCCCCGTGGTGAAAATCAAGTTTTTAAAGTTGTTTATATGTCTATGTGGTGTTTTTAATATGCATTCCATGTGGAGAAGAGGAAAAGTTGTTGTATAAGAGTGCATTTGTGAGTCAGCTCAAACTTTAGCATCCTTGTTTTCACATGCAATAAAAAGTCACTCTGTGTGCATCTCACAAAAGTTCCTATGCGTTCCTATGCGATTTATAGATTATCATGACAGAATATGCTAATTGAAGATAATTATCTCCACATCAGCAACATAAATTCATCAACTAACCATTCAGAGACGTCCTGTTGCATTCTACATGTTGTCACTTCTTCTTGAGTCTCTCCATCTTTGTCTGACTCTGTTTTAACATTAAAGGCAGAACAGTTTCTGTCCTTTTAGTGCGTCTGCGTGAGGTAATCGCAGCTGCTAAGAGCAAGAGCTCTTGAAATTAGGGGTGGGCGGATCGATCTAAATATCGATAGAATCGATGCCAACACTGGTATTGGTATCAGATCGATCCAATTGTAATTGAATCTATATTTTAATTTAAATATCTCTCATCTACGTTCACTATACTTTGCTCGTGTCTTCTACCTCTACAATCCTGAGCAAATGCTTCTTTCACATCCATTTGCTCCTCCTCCCCCTCCTGCTGCTCTTCTGTGATTCGTTGTTGTGTCGTCACGTGACTCACTGACACAACGCGCCGAGGAGCAGCGAAGGCTGATAATAGCACATTGAATGAGAGATGAGGATAGCCGAGAGGAACAGAAGGGGGGCTCAGGGAACGTAATTGCACAGGTATATTTGTTCTTTGTTTTTTCTTCAGTAATAATTGTTTGCACTTTATTTCACTTTATTTAATTTGCTTTTAAAACCAGAAAAAAAGAGAGATTTTTGTTATTCTTTATTTTTATTTATTTTTTAAAAAAGGCTGTAAAGCAATCATTCTACAGTGCCTAATAACTAATAATTGTGTGCACTTCAATACATTAATAAAAAAAATATTGCCTAAAGAATTGATCATTCATTAGCCTCAGAAATAATGACATACTGCTCTCCCCTACACAAAATTATTTTTTTTAAGTAAAAAGTATCGTATTGGTATCAGTATCGACACTACTGATCCTATATGTATTTGGTATCGGATCGATACCAAATTTTGCAGTATCGCCCAACACTACTTGAAACCCCGCCCTCTGAGGCAGCTCATTTGCATTTAAAGGGCCAAGCACGGTGCGTTTTTGCTAACCCTCAAAAAGTGACAACTTTATCATGCTATATAAATATCTGCGGGGTATTTTGTGCTAAAACTTCACACACACACTCTGGGGACATCAGAGATTTATTTTACATTTTGTGAAAAGGGCATTTTACCACCACTTAAAAACTGCAGTGAGCCAAAGACAGTCTCAAAAACGCAATCTGAAATCGCTGGTGTTTCTGACTTCACAAACTACCTTGTAACCAATCAGGTCAACCTGTGATCATCAACAAGATGATCTCTGAGCTGGTGTGAGTGAGTGGAGGCGGGGCTAATTTGCATATTCATAGAACCGTGTGTACTAAACGAGGCAAGGGTGTAGAGTTACATTAGAGCTATTTTATTAAGAATTTTTAAGGAATTCAAGGAATTTTTAAGAAATTCAAGGTTTAAATGACATTTTGGTGATCAAAGATGAGTTTTAATGGATACAATTATTGACTACAGGAAGACTTTAACATTTCAAAGTCCGGAGATAAACTAAAGGGTGCCAAAAAAATGTTTTTCTTATTCAATTATTTTATTTTCTGTGGAATCATTCGATTATTCTAACGTTCTCTGTGTCGATCGATATCAAACATACTTGTGCTTTCACTGAGTGGCACCACATTTTGTCTAATAACATCCATAAATCCATTAACAGACCATGATTTATTGATAAAAGCATTCTCCAAGATGTTATCACCATTAGAAAACATTATCCATCTCCCCAAGCCTCTAGCTATTACAGCTTACCAGAACACAGGACTGTCTCCATCCTCACGAACACGATAGTAGATCTCTCCTTCGGGAATGTACTTTGTCAAGCCAAAGTCACCGATCTTAACCACACCTTCATTCTCCACCAAAACATTCCGTGCAGCCAAATCCCGGTGGACGTACCGCTTGGAGTGCAGATACTCCATCCCCTACAGGTGCAGCAGTACAGATTGGACATGATGGGACAAATGAGAAGAGTGAGGACTATCAGTTAGCTTCAGTATGACTTTAATGGGTCTGAATTCCTCACCAAACAGATCTGTTGTGCAAAGAGGAGACTTTGTGCGATTCCCAACCGATGTTTAGGCAGGTACTCTCTGAGGCTTCCCAGTGGAAGATACTCCATGATTAATTGTACCACCTGTCCACCTAAAACAAAATACCACATATGCTACACTATGAGTGTGGCATCACATTTTGCACGAGTAGATTAAATATTTCCTATTGAATCACTGATTTGCTATTATACTGTCAGAGAAGGTGGAGTTGTTATTCAAGAGAAAACTGGATAAGACCCAATATTTAAATTTGAGTCCATTTTCCTAGAATCTGAAGCATGCATATTAGTAGTTTTGCTCACCCAATTCAGTACAACACCCCTTGTATCTGACAATATTGCTGTGGTAAAGTGATTTGAGTATTTCTATCTCCTTCATCCAGGAATCGTGAAGGTTACATCCACTCTCTTGTTTCAAGGCCTTCACTGCTACATATTCTCCTGTTCCATCATTGCCAGGTTCATAGATGTACAGCATCACCTTTCCAAAATGTCCCTGTAAGCAGGTCACACAGTATTATATGAAACTGCCATATGACGGTAAGATCTGAACACAGTCTGAACACAGAAACCGTAAACTAACCTCTCCCAGATCCCTGATCTTCTTTAGGTAACGTTTGTAAAAGATGCTGGGGTCTCTGTCTGGAAGTGACTCACATTCGGATGAAATGTCTGGATCTTTTGAGGAAGAGAATAGCATAACAATTTCAGCATAACAAAAAGTTTTTTTTTTTTTTTAATTTAACATGTTTTTTTTACGATGCAAATACTATAACACATGAATATAGAATTAATTCAGTACCACGGTATTACCTAGGGATGTACCAACATCTAAATGTTGGTCGATACTGATAATGATATTTGTTATGCTTGATAAACAATATTATGGCTGACAATATAAATCAATATTCTTTACAACAAAAATAAGTTCCAGATTACATTTTCCATGCTTCAAGACATTAACATTTTAATGTATTGTTTAGTACTTTTGTAACATGAGATAGAAAAATGTTTTAATCAGAAAAAAAAGTGATTTCAGCTGATGCACTGAAATGAAAATTCTTGGTTTAAAATATGTTTGGACACACTGGGTCGAAAACCAGAAATGCTCATTTTAACTGATCATTTGTTTGGAATAACTGTTTTGTTGGAATAATTATTATTTGAATATATTTCTTACTTAATAAACTGTACACTTTTTTCTTTTTTTAATGAACATTACTATAATAACATCAAAGCTCCAACAACAACTTAACAAAATATTGTATGCATAACTTTTTTTTTTTTAAATACTATACTTGACTATGATAGTCTTAGGTGAGTTTGACAGATATGGTTCATCTTTTGTCCCTAGTATTACCCCAAAAAATTTCTGTCATGTTTGCTCACCCTCATGTCAAACCTGTATGACTTTCTTTATTCTGTGAAACATAAGAAGAACATTGGACCCCATTGACTTTCATTGTATGAACAGAAAAAAACCCACCAAACTATTTTTCAAATTATCTTCTTTTGTGTTTCGGAATGAAATGAGGAAGAGTAAATGATGACAGAATTTTAATTTTTGGGTGAACTATCCAACACCATCTTTAGCAGCTTCATCTCCGTCGGGGCAAACGGTTCCAGTTACAATTCCACTTGAGCTTGGTTTGGCACAGCATGATTACAAACTGATCTTGGCACGGTTGGCTAGGAGAATGCGTGTAGTTACAGGATTAGTGACTTGTCCATTGCATGGCAACCAGTTTCTCTGTAGATGGCCAAGAGCGCTATTTGAGTCACGTAAACACAAGTTAATAATAGAAATATCCGATTATCATCCATAACATGATCACTATTTACATCGCATAACATCTGTAAACTCTTGCACTACTCTTGACTAACGCATTTGTATTACATTAAAAAGAGCTCGAATCCATATCTGTACATGCTGGACCAGTTTGGCACGGAATGGAACGGTTAAGCGGCGAGAACGGTTTGGCCCGACAGTGGAAAACTGGCTTTAATGATAATAAAATAAATAGAAAACCCCACAGCATGCATGATTTCACTGCGTTGAAAGCTCACTTTTAATCTGAATCTCAGTTAGCTCTCTCAGAATGGTCCGGAATGACGGACGTGCGGCAGAGTCGTAGGTCAGACACATGCTGATAAAACTGGCCAGCTCTTGAGATGACGGCACCGCCAGGCGACTCTGCGTCTCATAGAATCGCTCTTTCTGTAGACAGAGAAGGGCTTGTGAGAAAACGTCGAGTGTGTGGGTTGTTAGGTACACAGCTAGAGGAAGCCGTACCTCAGGCAGTGTGCTGCCACTGATAGGAAGATCTCCGTTGTTGCAGATTTCCAACAGAGTTGCTCCAAAGCTCCACTCGTCGGCAGCGCTTCCTATACGGGCCCCGTCGGCGATACACTCCGGGGCGATCCACGGGATTCTCTCCACACGCTCTGCACATAAAAACACAAACATATCAAACACAGACTTTTACATTTTCTGGTGTAAAGGTGAGCGGTTCTTTCCTCTGCAAACCCTGCTATTATGATCTTATTATGAGCTGAGTAGTTTTAGTGTGTTACTAATTCATTGGTAGGGTGGATCATAAACGGTTTAATACTTAGGTTTTCTGTCAATGTTTATTCTGGACAGCTGCTTCAGTGCTGTTAATGTGATCATCCTTGACATTAAAAAACATGCTAGACTAAAGGAAGTGAGCATCACCATTAGGAAGTCGTTGGTTTGTAGCTTCCTGTTCTATCAACCATGAGAGAATCTGATGAAGTAAACAGTAGTGACAAGCGGAGTGAAGTAACTAGAAAAATGACACAGATAGAGAAGGACAGGATGTACTCAACTCGATGTACATTATGAGTGAATAACAACACAGTTCTTGGTTACCTCCACGAGAAAGAGCCGAGAGAGAAATGCCTGGGTCACTGAGCTTCACGAAAGGTGACGAGCCCTCCTCCAAACCCTTCCTGACCACCAGAATATTCTTGCCACAGACATTTCCATGGACCAAGCGCTTTGTCTCCTGTGAAGAACAATGTGATGGGTCAATCTCTCACAAAAATAAATAAATAAATAAATAGGGATAATCCAAGGCTAGCTGTGCATTAACGATTTTAATGTGCAACGTGGAGCCAAAGAGCAACCCGATGCGAAGCGGAGTGAATTCATTTAGTTTAATGCACAGCTAGCCATGGATTATCCCGCTTATACCATGGTCATTTGCCAACATTGACAACTTAAAGCTGTCATTGATGTTTTTGCAACACAACATTTGGCCGGAAGGGTAAAAGTGACAATCGTTTTCGTCAGTTACAGCTCGTTAGCTTTAAATAAGACACAGAGATAAAGTAGACCGTAAGATTACATTTATTTGAATGAATTAATTATTTCAATGAATTAATTATCGAGAGAGATAGAGATGACTGTGTAAATTACCTGCATCTGTTCAGCATCTCTCTACTAATAATGAAGCTGTGAGTTTAATTACTACAAAAACAGAGCTTTTACCCCCTCATTGCTGAGAAATATAATGTAGCAATTTATTTACAAAGCTATTTTATTAATAAAAGTCGCGGGGCAGCATTGATAAGTATTTTGAATGTTTGTGTGTGTGTGTGTGTGTGCAGCGCGATCTCCGATCTCTGTGTGTGAGTGACCTGTGTGTGTGTGAAATTTTCAAAATGTGCATTAATTTATAACGGTGATTAAATTGACTTGAAGCTACCTGTGCATTAAAGGGTTTTAATGCACACCTTCCAGCCAATCAGACATTACAATTTCATGACAATTAATCATCATTAATTATCTCATTCTCATTACTGTGATGCAGCAAGAAAACAATCCTATCTTAAAGCAAATACAAAAAAATCTGTGTATTTTAATAATTATAATAAACTTAATTTACATTACAGTAATGTTAACTGGTCTGGTCAATAACGATACAATAGAATTTTTTTCCTAAATATAAACTTTAATTTCCTTAACACAAACACAATTTTTGAAAATTATTTTTCTTGTGATTTTGATGTGTAATATCTGTAATTTCTTAAAAGGTTTAAAAATGTAGTTTAAAAAAAACATTTTAAACTAGAAAATATCACATGTTTTTTCAAACTGCAGCAATGAGAATTGGACATATTTGTCAATAATGTTAAAAAGCATGTTCGTGTTAAATTCATGAAAATGTCCTTAAAACAGGCTTTATGTAAAAACTATTTATTTTGATAAGATTTTTTTCTTTTGATTTAGAGATGTAATATGACTTGATGACTTTAAATTCAATATTTCATTAAAAGTTTTACTGCATTCATTTTTTGTTATATAAATTTCCCCATGAAAAATAGGCCAAGTTTTTTTTTCTTTTGTTTTGGGGTGAAATAGGATAGTATTCGTGTTATTCATTCTAACACAGACTAATAATTTACAATAATCCGAGTGATTTTTTTTTGTGTCAATTATGGATGCAAGCTATTCTATTTTAAAAGTCCCATATTGAATTCAACTCACAAGATAGCAAAGAGCACTGGCAAGCTGTTTAGCAACAGTAAACTTCCACTGAGGAGTGACACGACTCTTCTCTCTGTGCAGGAACACATCTAATGGGCCGAACTCCACAAACTCCTCCACCATGATGTCTGTTCAAATAAAAACAGTCCAGTCAACAGATACATAATGTGTCTGACGGATAGTAAAAAGAACAGATTGTGCATAAAAAAGGAGCTCAACAAAAAATGGTCACAAACAGCTATGACGACACATGTGCCCTTTAAAGAGGAAGTTAAAAAGGGCACAACACTCACTTTCAGATCCCTTGACTGAAACGCCATGCACAAAGACCAGATGACAGTGTGACACCTGACTCATGAGACTAGCTGTCTCAAAGAATGCCTAGACAAAAAGGAGACAACATCATGCCAATTTTGCCATTGTTTTTATCGTACAATTCCTATCCAGACAACTCTTACTAGCGCTATGTCCTTGTGGCTCTGGTCCAGAATTTTAAGGACGACTCGGATGCCTTCTACGTTGCGGTGATTGTTATTGAATTCGTTGATGTCATCCTCAAGTGAGCCGTGTATCTTCAGCCAGCCTGAGTAAATGTTAGTCCTGGTGCCTCGTCCCAGATGCTGCTCCTGTATCCATTAAAAAAGGTCAACAGGTGTTTCGTCAATTAAGGGTATTTTATGAGCCAGGGCGTGACATTTTTCTTACATGAAGTTCACATTCTTTATATTTTATTTTTGAAAACTATTTACATAAATTTGAGAACAAATTATGACTATCCCTCAATCATGATGTAATTTCTAACACAACAAAATATTCTGCCACTAATAAAATTACTATACTTGAAAACAATGTCAGTGAAGAATAATTTTCAGTAAAGTTAATTTAAATTTTTTTATTGTGTGTTATAGAATATATTTTATTAAGTTTATTTATTTTATTTCGAACAACAAAAAATATACAAATAAAATAAAATATAAAAATACAATAAGTATGTTGCAACAAACCGAAAGAAAAAAAATTTATAAAGTATTATAACAATAATTACAATATGTTCGAAAAGGAGTGGGATGAAGCAGAAGCTTATTATTTTTCCCATCCCTTATATAACTCTAAATAGTTCCAGTATATATATATATATATGAATATAACCCACACTCACAATCACATCTGTTCCTCTTCATATCCTTTAAATAAACTGTTTTTATATAACTTTTTGAACTGTTTAATGTTTGTACAATGTTTTAACACCTGCTCCAAACCAGTCCACAACCTCACCCCAAAAATAGTGATGCACATACTTTTTAGAGTTGTTCTTATTTTAATCTTTTTAAAGTTGAATTCTTCTCTCAAGCTATACCCACCCTGCCTTTCCATAAAAAAATTTTGTCGATTATTTCTTCCTTTGAACATGACTTGTGCCGTCTTCAATTTAACCATCGGTGAACTTATATATATATATATATATATATATATATATATATATATATATATGTCTATAATATATGTGACTTTAAGAATAATACATTTGTCTGTTCCTCATATCCAACGTTATTAATGATTCTGATAGCTCTCTTTTGTAATGTGCATAACGACTGTAGGTTGGTTTTGTAGTTGTTTCCCCAGATTTCCACACAGTAACTCAAATATGGTAGTCAAGTAACTCAAATATTTCCAATTAAACTTTTCTTTTGTTAATTACTGTATGCAAAAAAAATGTTTTAAAGGCCGTTTATTAAGTTTCATTAAAGGCCGCAGCTTTGTATGATGCGTTGACGTAATTTCCATTGTAACAGGAAGCTACAGCGGGACATATTGAATGGCTCATCCCCCTTTTCAAATAGCCAATAGCGTTTAGTTTATCTCACAAACTGCAAGTCGTACTTGACAGCACCATGGAAGTGAATCCGAATGCTGTGATACGTTGGAGTCAACAGTAGAGGTGTGAATAACTTCTAGATATTTCATTCTTAACCAATGTACAGTTGGAAAACAGAATAAAACTCAACCAAACTCATAGCATAGGGGGCGGAGCTTTAGATTCTAGAGAGCATTTGATTGGACAGAAGATGTGATGAGAAGCTGATGAAGAGTCTGCGGTGATGTCATAAAAATCTGTGATCCATTTTACTGGTAGTGTGAGACCTACGTTTGCTTGCCTACGAATGCTTATATCTCCTAAATGTCAATTTTGTCATTGTTTTGGAACACACCAGCTTATTCATAAACTTGAGCCTAAACTATTCATACTAAAAGCTAAAATAACTTAAATTTTGATTTCAGTGGGCCTTTAAAATATCTGAATTTTCCTATGATGCATGTTTAAACACTGTTTAAAGGTTTATTTCGTAAAGATCCTCCAGGTCAAAAGTGCATAATTGACAATATGACAAACTACACGTCTGACATATAAGGAAGTATCCGCTTTCATTTTATCAGTGCAATCAGTACATCATCAGTACAATCTGCCTGTGGAAGTGGAATGCATGAAAAGGTCCTTATCAATGGTTTGGTGTTGTAGAGCTCAGCTCGTGAGGATAAGTAGGCGACTGATTGTGTACAATCACATACCTTTGTAATCTCCTTGTCCTTAATTTGATGAAACCTCAGTTGGCTCAGGTTGAGGGAATCAGAGACAGTTTTAATGCTACTGTTTGCACCCTTTCTCATTACGAGAAGGTTTGATAACTCTGCAATACAACCAACAAAAAATGTTAACAGGATGACTCACCAAGTGATAAGAATCATGTACCTCTGTGGAATTTTTCCTAATCAGAAATTCACTCCAGATTGACTCAAAGGTTTGACTGTAAAGTCTGCCAAGCTGAAAAAACACAATCACACGCGCACACACACATGCACACACACACCTACCTCCAGGTCTGGGCAGGCAGCACTTCCTCAGAGTGAAACTGTCTTCTCCAGACTTCAGCACGGAGGTCTTTAAACTAATGGTGAGCTCCTTTATGCTGGAGAACTCTTGATCCCAGCCTTCCAGTTTGAACAAGGAGCTCTTGTGTGTAATTCGGAACTGTTTGTATATTGGATTTTCTCCTTCCTGCCAGAATTAAAGTCAAGCAGAAATTATTAAGAAGTAGCGATGAAAAGGAAGTAGCGACAGATGTTCTCTTCTGTATTGTGACGTGCATCCAAGTGAAACAGATTATTTAAAGAGAAAAGTAGGGCAAAGACTTGGTTCTATGCATTGGATTTTGAGATGTTGCAGTTGCTCTCAAAAGTGGGGGCAGATGAACAGCTTGCAGGGGTGGAGTTAAACTAAAAGATTGGAGAAGTTCTGCATACATCACCAGAGAGGAGTCTGCCCTACTTTTTCTACTCAATAATCTGTTTCATTCTGTATAGTGACTCGGATAGTTCATTTTCACCGGAAGGTCCAGTTATGACATTTTAATTGAGCATTACGAGGTCATAAAAGGTAAAAATTAAACCTATGCATGGGTGACTTGTTTACAATAAGATCTATAACATGCATTTATATAATAGAGAGGGTGAATTTCCATTTCAAGCTGAATTAAGCAACTGAAAAACTAATTATTTGTGAGACTTTTTAAGTCAAATGTTCAATAACACCACACCACACCCAATCTACTGCATAATAATTGATCATTTAATAACTTATTGAATTAGTATAATTAATTCCTTTTCTTTTTACATTTTATATTCTACATTGTATATTTTTTGTACAGTATATTGTATGTTATGTATATCATGGTCTCTATGTTTTTTTTGTTTTTGTTTTATCATCTGCCAGGAAACAATTAGTAGCTTCAAAAGTAATAATACACTCCGTAGGAAAAAAGGTGTGGGATGAGTTAAGGGCATTTTGCGCAATAGGCGGCAACCATTTATCTCGCCACCACTCGTGTTTATATGCACTTTTCCAAGCACACAAGAAGTGGTATAAAACAGGGAGTACTATATTGTTCTTTAACCACATAAAATGTACACTGTAGCTGCTAAAAACTTTCAATATTTAGTGGTGTGCGCCACTAGCAATTATACATAACAAAGTGTCAGAATTCTCTTGAACAAGCTTGGCAAGCAATCATGTGTCCCCTCCCATTTAAAATGAATAAGAAACTCGCAGTTGCCACCTAGTTGTTAAGCCAGGACACGTTCCCTTTACATGACGAAGCTTAATTCTTGCCTCATTAAATCACCACTACTTAATTAACCTATTACAAATTAATTTCACAATTCTTCCAACTCCTCCAATAAAACTGTTGTCAGAGTTGACAATTGATCCCCCATCTAAAGAATTACCTTTGTCTGACTCAGAGAGGCCAGGATTATGCGATTGTAATCCAAAACACTCCAGCGGACGATAAACGCTCCCTCCTCTGGTTCTTTCTTTAGTTTTTGGAGCACAAACTCATCCCTAGCATTAGGGAAAAGAGTGAAGACATCAATAAAACGAAAGAAGACCACATGGCCGCACTGACTGCATGTGGAAATGCGAGTGACGTACAGTATGGGACCGTGCAGGTCATTGGTCTCACTGAGAACCACTCTGGGCGGAGCCACTTCGTGACAAAGATAATGATGTGCATCGGTTGTAAGGCGGAAATACCCATCAAGCAGTGAAACCAGAGAGCGAGCCTGAAAACTGGAGCCCAAATGCATTTCCTGGAACACAAATATTTGTAGGTGGGACACATTACACAAAACACAAAAGATAGAAACTAAATATAGCTTTACCAGACTGTTTACCATTGACATATTGTCTTGTCGACTAATGCTGACATTTACGCCCCGAATGCCTATCAGAGAGATCTCAGGGAAGTCACAGAAGGTGTTCCAGTTGTCCATTTCCTGTTCATCACATGACTGTGTCTCTCCGCTCTGATTATGAATGTAGTCATTACCCTGGAAAAATGTGACTAATTTAAAAGTACAGCCATAGTAGAGAAGAAGGTCAAATATCAACTGTATCAACTTACCCTTTGTGCTGATAACTTCCTCCAACATATGCCAGTTGATCCAGACACCTTGATCTCAAAAGTAGGTTCAGCGTTTACGGTTTCCCAAGAGGGTGTTTGTGTTTGGGAGGCAATGAGGCACGACCCACTGCCATCTCCATCAGGTCTCAGGTCAAGATGAAACACAGGGAAGGTCTCGACGCCAAAATGAGGAGCCAGACGCTCCAGCGTAGACAGATACTTGTACATGACCTCTTGCGATCCAAGCTTCCCCATGCCCACTGTGTGCTGCTGGAAACTGCTCACAAACTTCTCAAACACACGCCGAATACGGAACCTTGTCAGGACGTTGTTCCGGGCAATGTGTCGGGAAAAAGATTGAGGGATGCATCGGAGAAAGCTGAAGGATGGAGCATCAACATGTCAACATGCTTGAAAAATTGTCTATGTTGTAATGGCTATTAGCATTATTAAATGATTTAGAAATGCACATTTGAAAGTGCTTCAATTAATGTCATTCAATTATATATTGGGGAGTTTCATTTAATTCATATCATGAGGAATCAAGGACATTTTCCAAGTTTTTTTCATAGATGTACTAAAACATTGTAATTTCCTCCCCAGTTAATAAAAGACTACTTATTGAAACTATGCTGTAAAAATGTCTCATTCTGTATTTCTGCAACTTTCTGACATTAGATGAAGACATTTAGACACATGACCGTACACTTTTACACATCAGCAATGGCTATTCAGTGTTCATTACCCTGTTGCTGTGTGCAGCACATACAGCTATGAATTTCATTTAAAAATAAACAAAGATTTGTTTTTAACAAGGTGCCTGGTCATTTTTTTCTACTACTTTTGTGGTTTGTAGCATATGTGAAGGATGGGGCAGTTTAAAAACTGTATTTGATAGCAAACCAGTAGCTTGTACGTGACTGCAGGAAAGCGCTGTATTTCAGTGCATATACAATGAGGGCATTCAAGTCCCCAAGGCACAGTAGGACAAATGAGAGGGTGAAAAAAAAAAACTTTACTAACATTATACGTGGACATACTCGAATTATGAAACGATAGGACCCCTTTAAAGACTATCTGCTGCTTTATATATTGTAACATTCTTGTGCCTGTGTCAATATACATTCAGTCTTGTGTCTTTTATTTAACTTCCTCTTTAAAACAGCTTTCAGTTCTTCCTCTGAACAGTGAAGAACTGAAGACCACACCTGGTCTGCTTGGCCACATCCTGTAGAGAAGAGCCAGTCTGCAGGGCCGTGTAAGAGAGGTGGAGCACAGCCATACCCAGACACTCATTCTTAAAGCGACTGATCTCTTCCTCTCCCTTCACTGCATCCAAACATGTCAAGTCATTCACAAAATCATATTTCGCCTGGTAAGAGAATCAAAACATACAGCTTAAAATAATTTTTGGGTAAATATGGACAAAATATTAAGACTTTTGGACATTGGTTAGACGAAAACCCCACAATTTCAAATACAAAAATAAATTATCATTTAAATTTTGTGTTATTTTTATGGGAAAATCACATTTTATTTTATTACATGTTTTTTCATCTCTTCTCTTCAAACTAGAAAGAAATATCTCAAAGGCAATTAAGTTACAGTGTTTCAGTAAATCTCTTTCAATTATTTCGAGTGTAAAAATCACCTGAGCAAAGAGGTATTCCAAGGAGGTCATCTCCAGCAACGGAGACGTCACCTGCTCTGCTCCAGATCCAATTCGTAATGCATGACGAGTCACTACCGGTTCCTTTTCAGCTAATCCATGCCAGTTACGGAAGTAAAATCTACAAAGCAACAACATTAATTGATGATTTACACCAGTGGTTCTTAAACTGGGGAACGCGTGACAGGGGGGAACGCAAACAAAATAATGAGTTTTGCCATTCATTTAAAATCTACCCCAAATATCATTAAAACCGAGCTTGAGGTTCTAACAAAATGCCGCCTCTAGTGTAAAAACAGGAATATGATAGTGCCGTACAGGGTTAAATACAAGACATCCCATCAAATTACCTCATCTTTTGCTATCAACAGTTACTGCATATGATATGTTGCGAGCAGAGTCTGTTGCCTTAGCAAATCGTGCTACATTACTGCCGTTCTCAACAATGTACCTTTGTAAAAGTGGGGTTTTAGCACTAACTATCATGAAAAACAAATATAGACACAGACTGTTCATAGAGATAGATTTAAGACTCAAACTCTCTTCGATACAAAAACATACCCTGTGTGAGGTCTTGTTTTTAATGCTGATAATATAATACAAGCAAAAAAAAACTGATTGCACATGAGATTTAAAAAGTTTAAAAAAGTTAAACAAAAAAAAGGTAATATTAAGTGACGTACATTTTTAACAGTATTGTCAGAATGTTCGCTCTGTTTTGCAATGAAGTAGTTCCAACGAAAGCAACAGCAGAACTGTTGTGTCTCCTTGCAACAGAGAGTGGCATTTCTTCAGTGAAAGAACCTGAGGCTTGTCAATGATTCAATGACTCGTTCATGAATACAACCACTTTATTCCTTAAAGACTGAATGGATGAATGCATGAATTACACGCTGGCAAATAAATAAAGTGCATATATATATTAAATCCGCAGCGCATACATTTATTTAACTGAACCGCAGCCGTTGTGATTTCAGAATAGCACTATGATGTAATATGATTTTTGATAATTCGGTTCAATGATTCGTGTCCGTGGTATTTGCCACTTCCAGTATTTTGCCGGTCACTTGACACAGGCAAATTGCAATCGAGACCTTTTTTAAACAGAGTACTCAAATTTAATCGAGGAATCATGACAGCCCTCATAACATATCTCATAACATTATTTATGCCATTTTAATTGCATTAAACAGTGTGTAAATACATATAGATGCAGTCTATGCCACTGCAGTGCAAATATGGCTTTTGTTGATAATGTTTTATTTGATTGAAATTATTGATTTAGTTTAATTTATTGCTGTATTTATTATATTAATAATATAATAATTAAGCATGACACATACGTACATTTAATATGGTTAGAAAAACTTTGCCTTTATAAAGGTAAAAACTGCACCTGAAAATCAATTTAAGGGAGCAAATATTGTCTCTTAATGGAAAAGGTGTGACTGCAGTCTAAAGCCGCATTTCCACCGTGATTACCCGGAACAATTTCTATCAGGAACTTCGTTCCCCCCAGACCTGTTGCTGTCTACGTTTCCATAGCGGTCTAAAGGCATGTTCAGCAAGTCCCACCCCCAAAAGTTTCTGAACTTTGAAAAAGTACTAAGCCTACATCGCGAGCAGGGACTTTCTGAGTGGGAAATTTTTACCCGTAACTTCATTTAGACCCTCGTCCCTGCAGTCGAAACACACGAGTACCACCCCCAAAGTCCCTAGTTTCTGGGGAAAGTTCCCGCGGACACAGGGGGTACGCAACTCTAAAACGTTTGGGAACCACTGATTTACACCATTACATCATGCATATTTGTGCGCTTACCATTGAATTAATCTCTACTCATGCACACACAGTCTCATATTCACCTCATTCGGAAATGCACCAACAGGCCAGACTGGTTTTCCGCGTTAAAACTGTGATTTGGACTGTACCAACACGAGGATGCAGGTTCATAGAGGGCAAACAACGCATGACAGACAGGAGTGATCCCTGAGGGAGAAAGAAAATATTTTAGTTCGCCAAGACCAAAAACAAGAAAAGAAAACTCAAGCACTTACTGGCACCCACACCCACACCTACCCACAGCCTTTGCTGCATCGATGGTGAGATCTTCAGCCGTCACCTCACCCTCCTTGTAAGACAAGCAGCGCTCTCCCTCTTTGGTCCAGAAGAGAAACACATGGACCCCAGGACCCTCACACTGTCCTGTGGACGTCCCTGCTTTGGATCTTCTTGGACGTCCTCGTCTAGACATTATACACTGCTTCTTCCAACACCTGCTTCAAAGACATGCAAGAAGGTAGATGATAAAAACAAGACAAAATCTTTTAGTTTAAAAACACGTGTGCCTAGTTTTTAGAAATTCTTTGTATCCATATGGTTTAAAAATGTTTATACCAGTTTCAACACGTTTGTATTTAAAGGGGTAATCGGATAGAAAATTCACTTTTATATGGTGTTTGCATATAAATGTGTCTTTGCAGTGTGTGGACACAACCACCATACAATGAAAGAAATCCATTCACTCCTTTTTTTTAATCCTCAAAAAGCCTAAACTCTCTCAATAATCAAGCCGTTTGGATTTTCTGAGCAATATGATGTCAGATTGCTTATGCTCCTCCCACGACCACTGACGGACTGTCCCGTATTAGCATATTTCCGCTCTCAGCCATTTATATACTGTCCACCAAGGCAGCACTTTACATGTCTTGTGTCGACACCCCCCATGGAAGAGAGGGGTGGGGGTGAGCAGTTGCTCATTATCATTTAAAGAGACATGCACCGAAACGCGTCGTTGTGAACAGAGGTGTTTTTGAGGAAGTAAAAGGGTGTTGTTTTACACAACCACTGAGGAATTTTAACCCAAGTATGTTACAAACTTTACATGAAGACCTTAAAGAATCATACCAGCTTGTGGAAAATGTGCATCCCATGACTCCTTTAATTACTCTAAAAATAGCATATTTTGTAACAATCAACATGACATTAACCCTAAAAGATTTATTTTAATTAATAACAACATGTACATTATTAGCCTCGTTCAGAATGTCAGTCCAGATCTGATTCATGTTCATATCCCATTTGAATCAGATACAATTTTTCAAGTGCTAACAGCAAAAAAGCTACATTCATATGTGGTTTGAAATCAACGCATTTCTGCAAATCTGTTTCAGTATGACAGCTCTAATCTGATTTTGCACGTCATTTTCTCACACCACGTAAAATGTAAACATGTCAGACGTTGTTATTGGAAGCATGCTGACAGTCGCTGCAGAAACAAGGTTCTGTTGTTGCAAGTGCCGGTCGAGCAGAAAATTACAAAAGCCTATGTTTTGAGACCAGGTTAAGCAACTTGTGTAAGCAACCCAGGTAAGTTTACTCAGAGTAAACAAATATTCTTTCTGTTCCAAAATTTCAGAGTATAAGTAGCCATAGCAACTTATTCTCTGAACATGACTTGCTCCGGAGGTATTCAGCACGTGCATGGGATTTTGATGGGGCTCCAGTGGGTGTGGCAGCACATATTAGGCACAATATTATACTAGGGTTGTCAGTACCAAAATTTCAGTAGTCTGTACCAATACCAGTACAATTTTGTACCAGTACCAGAGCAAAAATTGTTGAATTAAGTACCCATTTTGTTGCGTCCGTTGGATATCACTCTCAATCATTGTAGTTTCCGATTCAATTGTGCATTTAAATACAGTTATTAATCCATAAACTTTGCAGTGTACTTATCAGCATGAAAAACTAAACTGGTATTCAGATTGTGAATGGGTAAAAAAACAGAAAGCAAGAGAAGAGCAATCACTAAGGCTGTAAAGCACAAGCTTCGTTCAATGAATTCTGCATTTTCGCAAAAACTGTTATGCAAAAAAAAGTTGGCTTAATTTTACAATGAAACTCTTATTTACATCGTGTTTACTCCTTGTTGGTTATAATGAAAGTATTTGCGAGTGTATGACTCGTGTTCATACTCATACTCGAGTCATACTCATGTATGACTTAGGGGTACACTTTTGTTATTGCCGGAGTATCCGAAGCTCGTGTAAAAGATTGGCCCTTTTCTGAACGAAATCGGGGAGCAGCAGCTCATTTGCTTTTAAAGGGACACACACAAAAACGGT
Organism: Siphateles boraxobius; assembly: GCF_051911475.1. NCBI lineage: Eukaryota > Metazoa > Chordata > Actinopteri > Cypriniformes > Leuciscidae > Siphateles > Siphateles boraxobius. Next base: position 29,826,475 of record NW_027509193.1, on the reverse strand, counting down.
TCCTTTTTGCTCACACCCAAAAAGAGGCAAATTTGACAAGCTATAATAAATGATGTGGGGGTATTTTGAGCGGAAATTTCACAGACACATTCTGGGGACACCATAGATTTATATTACATCTTGTGAAAAGGTGCATAATATGTAACCTTTAATGTCCATTTCCATGGTGACTCTTGGATTCTGTGCTCTGTTGTGATTGTTTGACTTCTAAGTTTTTTAATCTCTGGGTTGACTGAACTAACTCCAAAACACGTTTTTGGAACCGATAACAGTGAATAAGCAAGTTTTGGGTTAGTCAAGTGCAGGGGAAATTCTAGGATTTCAGTCATATGAGAACTCAGCTGCCAATGAGTATATGATAATATATATATATATATATATATATATATATATATATATATATATATATATATATATATATGTATATAGCTATATATATATAGCTCTAACCATATTGCAGTATTCCACTCTATTGGACAGAATGATGAGTAGGCCTATCTTTAGTGATTACTAAGCCATTCTTGTACAAACATAAACACGCGCAAACACACACACGTCTGGTTTACTATCATTGTGGGGACTCCAATAGACGTAATGTTTTTATACTGTACAAACTGTATATTCTATCCCCTTACACTAACCCTACCCCTAAACCTACCCATCTCACAAAACTTCCTGCATTTTTCGATTTTCAAAAAATTCTGAATCATTTATAAGCTTGTTTCCTCATGACGACCTCAATTAAGGTTCCCACAGGGACACGAGTCCCCATGAGTCTGTGTACATTCAAGTCTCCATTGGGATAGAAAAACACACACATACACAAACACACACACACACCTGCTCCCTGTACAAACATAAATACATACACATCTGTTCCATGTACAAACACAAACAACTCAATACAAACGGCTGATTAATTCAGGAATGATGCAAGTGACTAAGTGTGTTCGGCTTGATGCAGCGCTGTGCACACCGATCAGTCTATAGCCTCGTTCCATCCACTTTTTGCACTGTTATGTTATCAACAAAGTAAATATTGTAAAAAAAAAAAAACCTTACAAAATTTGCGTCTCCAGAGTGTTTCCATTCAATTGGCCTTTTACCGATAAGATTGTGTGCGTGATGATGTCACGAATGACGAAAGCGATTTGTCGCATATGTTTTGGTGTATCGCAAAAAAAAGTGCCCTTGAGTCGTTTCCATACATTTTTTTTATCGCAAATTCTACCTTTTGAGGTTCCAGTCAGCAAACCCCCCATCAACAAACAAACAAACCAAAAACAAACAAACAAAAAAAATGGAGAGAGTATTCAGGCAGTTAATTGAAATTTGCCAGCTTACTGTCATTTCAATTTCACAAATAATTGCAAGTGTCCGAAATATCAGAAGACGATGGCAGAATGAAGCAGTTGCTCATCTGATAGGGCTCGAAGTAACTACCCTATGCGACGAAGCCCAAGGGTCTGGGAGAGACCACGCAATAAGGCGTTTTGGGAGGAAGTTGTGGAGACACTTTACAGAAAGTTTTTTTTTTTTATGCCACTTTTTGCCAGGCTCGATATTACACTACACCAAAAAACTAGTTGAGGATAAATTCTTTAAAATTGGGCAATTCCAGCGTTATGGACGTGACATTTGCAGTCAAAACTTGAAATATAAATTCTCAGAAAATGCATTTAATACTGAAACGTCTGTTTATATATCCATACTCCCTTAATAAAGGAGTCAAGACATTAGAAAAATATCAGTCTACACATGCGTTTTATATTTAATATGAGGGAAATACACATGAGACATGACAAAAAATCTTTAACTTTTAGGTGGCAAAATATTTTTTAGTAATTCTATGAATTACACTGTGCAAAACAAAAGTAGCCTAATACGAACCCGATGAAGAATGGTCGGCCTCCATAGAACATAAAATATTATTTTTATTTTATTTTTCATGTTCACATTTATGAGGAAAACAACGATGTTACGGACGTGGCAGTTCTCCGGTACGGACATGACCGCTCTGAAAGCGACTTTAAAACTTTCACAGAGACCTCAAACAGAAAGCACAAAGCCTTTCTTTAAAGTGAATTTCGTTTTTTATTAATTGTATCTTAATTTTAATCAATGTTTCATCAACCAATTGCATGGATTTAATAAATAAGAAGTAAATATAGTAGAAAATAGATCATCAAGGCCCATACGGAAATGGGAAAGAAGGCATTTCTGTATTCTTCACCTTCAGCAAGAAATACTTTGCAAAAGGACTTGAAACTCATTGAGTTAATCTCGCTAAATGCTTTTAAATCCAAAATGAAAGACTTAGAGGCAGATGCCTTAATGTAGGCTAAATGCTCTTAGACTGTAAACATTATTTTAAATGCTTATATGAAATGTTAGCTTTAGTCTTCTGTGTTATTTGTCTGTAACTATGTGTTTGTACTGCTGCCTGTCTTGGTCAGGTCACCCTTGCAAAAGAGGTTCTTAGTCTCAATGAGACTCTCCTGGTTAAATAAAATATCACGGAGGCGCCGTCGCATGAACTGGACTCTCGTCTCATAAATGAACCGAAACTCAGAGTATAATGTCCTTGCACAGACCTGAGAAATATATAGAAAGCTTGAAATTTCTACTTGTAAACAGAACAATTCAAAACGAAAGAGTCCCCAAGTAAAGTCGGTTATTAAATAAATAAATAGCAAAACGAGTTGTGCGGTGTCCACCACTTTTCAAAGCAAAGTTACGCCACTGCCACCAACCACCGGTTCCGACACTAAAGCGGATTGCCATCACCCAGTACAAGCTGGCAACCTGCGCCGAGTATAGAGTGATGGGCGAAACTTTCGGCGTTAGTAAAACAACCGGCCATGGTTTTTGTTGTGACGACTGCACCTTGCACGTGATGAAAATATGCGACACCAGATTTATTTGCGTTAAATAGCCCCTTTTCTCTACAAAAAGTGTTTCCAAACTAGTTTTTCGCGACAATTAAAGTATCGACATAGAATTTATGCGCTACAGTTAAACGGAAAAGGATTGTGTCGTCATTTGCAAAAAAAATCGATAATTGGCATTTCCATCAGCTTTATCGGTAAACATTTTGATGCGCTAAACCTTTTTTCGCAAAAAAAACCTTGGATGGAAACCTGGCTTATGACATCATCAATGTTACGTTATACAGTATGTGTACATTAACATGTACATTATGACATAAGGTACGTTGATGTCATAGATTGATCGGTCTGTGCAGCGCCACTTCAAGCGAACACACCTACTATCTTTATTAATGAGTCATTGAATTACTAACTCAACCAATTCATTAAAAAATGTGAACTCATTCAGCAACACAGTGGTTTTTAATCCTGGTCCTGGGGAGCCACCGCTCAGTACATTTGGTATGTCCCCCTTATTTAAAGTCCCCCTGTGGTGATAATCAAGTTTTTAATGTTGTTCAGGTATGTCTATGTGGTGTTTTTAATACGCTTTGAGACAAACCATGTGCAAATTCATAAGTTAACACCATTGCTGTATTTTCTCCTTAAAACTGCAATGAACCAAAGACAAAGACAGTCTCAAAAACGCGCTTTGAAATCGCTGGTGTATCTGACGTCACAAACTACCCTATAACCAATCAGGTCAACGTGTGATCATCAATGATGCAACCTCTAAGCTGGTGTGAGTGATTAGAGGCGGGGCTATTTTGCATATTCATAGACTCGAGTATACTAAATGAGGCAAGGAGTTACATTCACGCTATTTTGAGGCATGGAGGCATTTTTTTCAAGGAAAAAACATTTACATGTGTAATTTTGGTGATCAAAGATGAGTTTTAAGGGCTAAAATGATTGACTACACGGGGGACTTTAACACACCTGATTCAGAATATCAGCTCGTTAGGTGAGAACTTCATGAACTGGGGTGAATTCCAATCAGAGCAAGTGAGCATACCAATGCCCTACTCACTCTGAAAGTCAGAAGTGGGGACTTTGGAGTTAGCATGGCACTTGTGTGTCGTAACGTAGCCATTTGGAATGCACTTGAAGAAGGGAGCAATGAAAGTCAATGAAGGGAGCAACTCGATGTATTCTGTTTATGTTAACTCAAACTCCCCAGTCATCCATAAATTAAAATTAATTGCGACGTTTTGCAACCCTGGATCACATGACCATACATGATAAAATTACTTCCTTGAAGTTCCCATCTCATGTGTCCTTTGCTAATTCCCCACTGAACTGAGTCTGTCAGATAAGAGAGACAGACAAAATGTGCAGAGCAGTGGGTCCCCAGGACCAGGATTGAAAACCACAGACAGCAGTAACAAAACACCACTGCATGTTGCTTAGAGTTGCGCAAAGGTTCTGTTGTGGCTTTTTAGAGCTATTTTCATGGGCAAAATAGAGCAAAAACAGACGATATTGCTCACGTTGCCTGATCATCTTTTCCTCTTTGCTACTAGTAGTTGCAGCAAGAAATAAAAATGGGTGAACAGCAGAAGGTATGTTGAAAGGTACATTACAACTTAACTTACTAAAATGAATCCTGTCTCATGTATTCGCTCAAACCGAGGAAATACGTAAATAAAACGTTTGTAGACTATATAATGTCACTTAAAGTACAGTTACCTCAAGAAAGCTATTCAATGTCCATAAACTCATTCGTTAGCTAGAAAAATAACTCTAGAAAAGAGCATTTTGCTAAATATATGCACTCTACTACATATTAATTATATTTTTACTAAACCTGCAATTGATGTCTTCATTATTTAATGCATGTTTGGATAAATCTGTCTTGAAAACAAGTTATTACAGTTTATTGTCGTTTAAAAGTTCATATTTCACCAACAAATTGAAGGAGAAACAATTCTGTTATTAAATAGTTGATATAAAAATGCCTTATGTGCAATTTAAATGTTTGTACAACTCACTTTTACTTATACAGTTTGTTAAAGTTATATAAATTTGATTGATGAATTGATTACTAATTGATTATTTGTTTTCAGTTTTGGTTCGACAAAGTGCATCCTGAATTTTATGGAGACAAAATCTTAGTTTTTCAAACTTTACTATACTATAGAATCTGTGCAAAAAAAAAAAGTACTGGAGAAAAAAATATAATTTAACACTGTCAGATGAAACTATAAAACAGTGATTAAAGACGGTAACTTAATATTTTTAATAACATCTGCTTATGATTAAAAAAGAAAAATATTGTGTTCAAGCATGTTTGTGTTCATCTCTCCTTCCCGGTCATGTAAACACACTCAGGAAGAGTTTTTCTGTAATATTCTCGATAAAAAACTATAAAATATTTCAAAATATAACACATTTATGATGACGATATAAAAACAGGTTAAATTTGAATTGAGGTTAAATGCTTCTCTTCAGATTTAAAGATCTAACAAGACATTTCCTGTAGCTCAAAAAGAAGATGAGGCGCTTGGAACAGCAAGGTCATCATGGGTTCGATTACCAAGCAAAACAAAAACTATAGTAAACAAGTGTACCTTAAAAATCAATGTAAGTCACTGTGAAAGACTGCATTTTTAATGTAAATTTAATGTAAATGTAGCCTAACATTAATAGCTGTCAGAGCTAAGATACACTCAATATAATAATAGCTAATTATTTCGTTTTTACAAACAGCACGTAGTCTTTATATTTATATGTATATAAAAAAATCGTAGAGTATAAAATGGAACTTTATATTTTATATTATAAAACACATAACGTTATAAATGTCTTTATATTTTAGGAAGGGGGTCCTCATAAGGAGATTACCGTGTTTGGGGGTCCATCAAAAAGTCTGAAATCTATAACAGTGCTTCTGCCCAGCATCATTACTATTAATATGGCATGCTTTACTGATGTAATGGCCGGGGTTGGCAGTTCTCAGAACATTGTGCTCTTAGATTTAAAAAACCTGACATGTCATGTCGACAAATGCCTCATATTACTAATACTAAACGCACGAATGTGTTTACTGTCATAGTATGTAGGCACAAAGTGGCGACAAACAACCTTTTAAAAAAAACAACATATAAGCTACTTCCTGTTTCAGATACAGCCCTGATGGGCAACTACTTGATCTCATTTAAATATAAAAAATAATAATATATAAACAATTGGTAAAAAGTATTGAAAACTGATTATGAGCTAGCATTTACTTACAGGCAGATGAATGAAGGTGTTTATTTCAGTTTAGTTGTCCTCCTTATACAGGATTCACATCTTCAGCCACTGACGCGCACAACAGACATATTGCGTATTTTTCAGTCTCACTACGTGAACTGTGTCAAGTATCGGCGTCAGATACTGTAAGCAAGCCCGCGCTTCGAAACCTAGTGAGCTCTGAGCTGCCTACTTAGAAACGATGGGCAAACGACAGGGGCGTGTCAAACGCGAATAATATGCTGTCCGTGTAGGCAGGTCGTAAGGTATTGAGACATCAAACATATTATATATTTTCTGTTTGCGTCCATCAGCTCTTCAAATTAAGAGTTCTCTAAACACACACACAAAATTAAGTATTTAAGTATGGTAGGCTACATCACTTTTATTCAATAGACCTACAAATATAAAATAAATTAATTTAAAAAGAAACAAATATTTGTTTATTTAAAAATACAAACACAACAACAACACACAAACACACACGCACGCACGCACACACCATACTATTTTTATATATAAATACATTTTAAAGGTCTATTCAAATCAATAAATACCCTAATCCACTACCGTTGTGAAATATTAGAATCTGTTTTTAATACAGGATGTTGGATAAAGTATATCACAACAACTACACCCCATTCAGTTGTATTAGTTTCAAGCAATCGATTTAGCTTAAAATAAAAAAATGGCAACAACACAATACAGTTCTGATAAAAGTGAATTAACATGATATTTTAATGTATTAAAGGCAATTGACAATTTATTCTCTTTATGATGTTTTTGTTAACTCAGTATTATTTTTATTTATTTATATAGGGCTATAAATTATGAAAATAATATTTATCTTATTTATTTATTTAAATCAAATTTATTAATGTAAAGTTTCACATGTAATGCTTCTTCTACATTTTTCCTTCTTTCTTTAAAACACAATTGGCTTCTCTTTTTTTAAAAAAAGGAAAGAAAAAGACTTCCTTTTACCGTAATCAATAGCCTACATTAGAGATATACTTTAATAAAAGGATGCTGAAAACTCCCACTAGAGGGAGCAATTCGACAAACAAACACTCACTCACTCAAAGTAAGCAGAGATGATACACACGTTAACAATTCGAAAACAAACATGAGCAATAACTGCAAGTTAATTTTGACCACCCATAAAATATTCCTACTATCTTACAGATATTACAAATATTCCCTGAGAAATAATACTTGTCTTGTATATGCGTTGAAAACACAGCTGTTTCAAAGTTCATGCTTGAGGTATGAATGTGTGTATTGTAATAGTCTTTTTAAGTTAACCACAGGAATCAAAACAATTTCGAGGGAAGCTTAAGGTTCCGCTACTTCCTCATATTCTTCTAAGTAGCCTACAGTATAGTCAACATTTGAAGTGCCTCAAAGACATTCCTCAAAGTTGTCCTAAGACAAGAACGGGTATTGTTCAAAATTCATGTATAGGCTACCTTTGATAAAAGGTTTTGATCCACTTCATTCACCGTACTTTAGTCTTGTAGATCTCATTTCTCAATCAAGACAATGCATTGGTATTTCCTGCATTTGGTTGCAAAAACTTCCCATAATAAAACCACCAATTAACTATATAACCTAGGCCTAATTTTTGTTTAGAGAAAATGAAGATTCAGAGTGTAGGCTACAATTTTATATTGTATTAAATTATAAATTGAAAATAGAAAGTGTTTGAATCAGTGTCTAAATTTGCCCGGTTTATCTATTCTAAATCGCTGACATCATTATGCTGGCAGTTTTTACTAATTTAATCATTTGTATTTGCTTTTAATAATCATGCAGTTCCATTGATTTTAGGGTTGGTTCAACTTACCCCATTCCCATGTGGTGGAGGATTTCACACGGCTGATGCAAACTCCATGTTAACACAACTAGACTAGAAATAATTGCAAAACAAGTCTGTACATCATGTCTATACAACTACCATCTCCATGTCGCAACTGTCCAAGATTATTAGCTAAGAGCTATGTATATGAACATGAAATGAGATTAACAATACCAAGCACCTGATCCTTAAAGGGTTAGTTTCCCCCCAAAAGGAAAATCTCATCATCATGTCGTTCCAAACCCGTAAGACTTTTGTTCATCTTCGGAACACAAATGAAGATTTTTTTTAATGAAATCTGAGAGCTTACTGTCCCTCCCAGCCTCAACTACCACTTTCAAGCCCCAGAAAGATAGTAAAGACATAATTACAATAATCCATGTGACTCCAGTGGTTCAACTTCAATTTTATGAGGCCTTTGTTTGCGCAAAAAAAACATAATTTACCACTTTATTTACAAAATCTCCATCGCTTGTTCGCGAGAGCAGACGTCTTTGCATGAATGGACGTAGGAGATAAATATTTTAGTTAAAGTAGTAAATTATGTTTTTTTTGCGTTAATGCACCTGTGTTGGTTCATAAATTCGGTGTTAAACCACTGAAGTCACATGAATTACTTCAATGATGTCTTTACTCTCTTTCAGGGGCTTGAAAGTGGTAGTTGCGAAGACTGTCAATAGAGGGACAGATACATCTCTCAGATTTCATTAAAAAAGATTTTCATTTGTGCTCCGAAACAACATGAGGGTAATTAATAACATCATAATGAAAGATATTCAACTATATATTCAAAATAATGTAAAATTTTAGTTTCCTTTTTTAGAAATTTTGAATCTAAGGTTTCATATGTGACTTTGAAAGGAGTAATTTCTAAGTAAAAGTCTAAATATTAACTCCTCTGCACCTGGCATGATACATACAAGTTCAATGAGCCAATTTTACAAAAACAAAACAAAAAAACATGCAAGCTCAGGTGTTAAAGAGCATTCAATGAAACATGCTTGTGAATGTAGTGAAATGTACTCTTTAGTATTGTATTCACAGTTTTTTTATATATATATATATTTTTTTATTATTGGGTGAGTAAATATTTGCAAAAACATTAAAATGTCAGAGCCACCACAATGTGTCATGGAACAAACAAATGCTCTGTTAAAATGACCTTACACAAAATATTAATAATGCTAACAAGTATAGATTTTACACATGCAGTATGTAGGTTTGACTCTCATATTTAACAAATCATAACCCCTGAAATGAGAGTTCCCTAAAAGGTAACATATACAGTAGATCTAAAATGTAACAGAACTATAGAGCTAGATTTTGATCTGCCACGTTCAGGAAGTCCTGAGCGTACCATCTATATGTCTTCGGTTCGTTCTCAAGGTCTCTGGGCTTAAACACCTGTAAAACACACACAACAAGGGTGAATGACAGGTTAGCAGAAACATTTAGAGATACAGAAACAAACATTTAAATACTCATTTACAGTATGTGGATCTGTCAAAACAAGACAGAAGTGTTGGAGACAAACAGGAGGATCTTAAAATCAATTTTTTACATTTTTAAATCTCCCAAAACTATGAGAGAAATGTGATTCCTTTTCTAATGCTCCACGGGTTTGGAACAACATGAAGCTTAATAAATGACAGAACTTTCATTTAAGTGAACTGTCATTGTCAAGGTGCAATGTGAGATTGACAGCTAGTGGTTGAAATGGGTCCATGAAAAGGTCCATCTAAATATTGGAGAGAGTTGTTATCCCCGCCCCCTCCTGCTTACACTTGAGCAATCGACGCTCACGCGGGTTGGGTTGCCAGATTGAGGACAAGCAACAGGAACGAGCGCAATTGACCTTTCGCTTGCCCCTCCCCCAAAACGGCCATTGTCCAATCACACATCATAGCAACCGTTACTATGTGAGCAGGTCCGTCAAACATTGACTCCAAACAAGATGGTGAAGCGGTGCACGCACGGCGTATGTAAATCTGACACTATAGTTAGGCTACCCCGAGAGATTGTCTGGAGGAGTTGTAATCTTTCCGTTTCCAAACCCGAAAACACAACGTGAGCGGTGCCTACAATGGATGAAAACAGTGTGGACAGCCCCACTCCCAGTTAAATGTGTCGAACATGGTTAACTCACGTGCGTGAGACTAAGAGAGAAGGAGATTAGTCCAAGAAACATGGAGAAAGCAGATCAAGAGGATCCACAAAGGAATTACGTTTTCTAAAGGGTTGTTGTTAACATGATATTTTCGGGGGGAAATGAGCAGCAGTCACTAGCAGTGCAGCACCTGTAGGCTACAGTTTAGAGGAGTGCACGTTCGCAACGGGGAAAGCATGAAGCTTACTTGACAACATCAGTTCATACATCATTATCGTAACGAATAGAAATAACCTTAAATAATGTATGGTTATCTGCATCTTTCCGTCTCCTATGTATAGTTACTTTTTAAACATGAAAATCTCATTCAGCATGACACGCAAGCGGGTGCTGTGGTAATGAACAACCTGCTTGTTAAAGCGAATGTATAATCCTGTATCTGAGGAAAATTACTAAATATGCAGCGCGAGTTATTTCTAACTCCAAACAATTAGCCACTGAACCAGCTTATAAAATCTTATTCAAGGCTTTGCTGGTTGCATTTGAGGTAACTTACAGGTCATGGGGTTTCTCAGATTTCGCTTGAGACCGGTATAAGCATTAGCCTCGATAGTAGTTGTGTCTCCTTCGTTGCGTATTTTTATATTTTTAATATATCCCTTAACAAAGAGTTGTGAACCTTACACGTTTCGTCTATCAAGATAATCTTTACAAGTTAATCCAAAATGTATACATTTTGAAGCCTATATAAAGTTTTAAAAACCACAAGCAGACACAATAAAGTTTAAAAAACCACAAGCAGGTTATAACTGGTTTGTTTTATGTCATAGATCAAAACGTGAACATATTTTGAGGCTTTGTTAACCACAGGCGATTTAGCAAAAACCCATTAAAAAAAACCATATGCTGCGTCCCAATTCGCATACTATCCGTCCTAAATACTATTCGAAAATAGAACTAGTACGTCCCAAATCGTAGTATGTTGAAATGAGTGTTCCAAAGAGACCCGGATGGTCTACTATATCCGGTCAGAATCCGAGGTGCAGATCGATGCACACTCTAACGGCTGATATTGCCCACAACCCATCGCGCGTTGGACGAGGATTCGGTTAGAACTACAAACACGAGTGAAAAGTGTTAAAAAACTACAGACATGGAGGACACGCGAGTCCGGCGGTTGTGTGGAGAGGTTTAGATAAAGGGGTTTAAGTGATCTTAATCTAACCTGACGAAAATTGATTTATTCAATGTTGGCTACGTTATATTTCATCTGCAGCAGCATTGTGAACTTTTGTAAAGATACGTTTATAGCCATTAAATTTTAAATGCATCATTACATTCAAATTGCAAACACATGAGGAGAGTGAGAGTCTCCGCATGAAAGACCCACGACTGGCAGATGAACGAGCTACAACATTTCTCTCCGAAACGGTAAGACATTATATTAGATTGAATGGAGGATTTTAACTGTGACTAGATGATTGACAGTGCAGTTTACGGTGATGCACGCGACAGAGCTGTCCGTTAAAGAGGACGAAGTAGTATGTCCCAAAGCTTGCTTACTCTTTTGCTACACACTCAAAAGTATGTACTTTTTCTTCACAAAAAGAGTACATACTTTTAGGGCGTAGTATAAGTAGGCGAATTGGGCCGCAGCAATAGACTTTAGGGCGAGGGGACCGGAAGTGCTAAAATGCTAACACACTTCCGCGTTTTGGCCTGACGTCATAACTTCGGCAATCTATTGACAATGGAAGGTAAGGAGATAGACACACTGTCGATGAGATAATTTATGATGAGTTGATATAATATTATGCTCCCGTTTTCTGTGATCTCTGACCCAGGTTGTTCACTATAGCTTCTATGGCTGCAATATGCTGTATTTTCCGCCAACTGCCAAACTGTGGGGGCGAAACACTATTGGGTAAATTGGCAACGCGCGATATCGCACAGACCAAAACAGGAACGCACATTTCAAAGTAAATAATGTGTCTATTGCATTGTTTTTCAGAGAAAAGAGTATGTGAACAAAGCATGTTTCCTAAATATCTGCAAATTTACTACAGTCAAAAACTTACATACACCACATTTAAGTTGCCAGTGAATCACCACTAATCACACGCATGACGTAAAAGGCAGATCTATCTGCATCAGATCTATCTGTAAACCTGTGAAGTATGTTGAAAGTTATCCAGGACTAATAATCTAGCACTGCAAAAAAAAGAAAAAGAAAAAGAAAAAAAAAGTAATAATGATTACGACATTTTCACTTGCAACAGAGAGAGACTTTGAAATTACAGGAATTCCTGTTCTTGCTGTGCTTCCTGTTGAGGTTTTATTTAGCCTACGAGATCTCACGTCAGCACTAACTTCTCTCGCTGCTATCATACATGCATGTGATACAAAAATTTGCATTACACTATAAACCCTACTGTATAACATTTGATATGCAAATTTCTACAGCCTCTAAATTACATGCCTTGTTGTCTGATTGTTTATAACTTTTTTTAGCGAAGTACATTAAAATATAATCTTAAACTGTTAGATCTACTGGACTAAAGCAACTTAGGTTTGACTGGATTGTCACACGTGTTGTTGTTTTCTTAGAAGTATGTTAAAAAGATTTTTTATTTTGTAATATAACTCTTCCCTGTTTTTTCTTTTATACACTATATTTCCAAAAGTTTTGGGGGCATCTGCCTCTACATGCACATGAACTTTAATGACATCCTATTCATGTTATCGCTGCAAAGGGTGGGACAACTCCATATTAAACACTACTTATGAGTATCTTTATGGGAATTTTTGACCATTCTTCTAGAGGCGCATTTGTGAAGGTCAGGCACTGACGATGGACGAGAAGGCCAGTCTCGCAGTCTCCGCTCGAATTAATTTCAAAGGTGTTCTTGAGGTTGAGATCAGGACTCTGTGCAGACCAGTCAAGCTCCTCCACACCAAACTCGCTCATCCATATCTCTACGGACCTTGCTGTGTGCACTGGTGCGCAGTCATGTTGGAACAGGAAGGGGCCATCCCCAAACTGTTACCACAAAGTTAAGAGCATGAAATTGTCCAAAATGTCTTGGTATGCTGAAGCAAAAAAAAGAGTTCCTTTCACTAAGGGGTCAAGCCCAACCCCTGAAAAACAACCCCACACCATAATCCCCCCTCCACCAAACCTTACACTTGGCACAATGCAGTCAGGCAAGTACCGTTCTCCTGGCAACTGCCAAACCCAGACTTGTCCATCGGATTGCCAGACAGAGAAGCGTGATTCGTCACTCCAGATCACACATCTCCACTGCTCTAGAGTCCAGTGGCGGCTTGCTTTACACCACTGCATCTGATGCTTTGCATTACACTTGGTGATATAAGGCTTGGATGCAGCAGCTCGCCATGGAAACCCATTCCATGAAGCTCTCTACGCACTGTTCTTGAGCTAATCTAAAGGCCACACAAAGTTTGGAGGTCTGTAGCTATTGACTCTGACTCTGTTATTCCCGATTGATTCCTCTTTGTTATAATACCACTAACAGTTGACTATGGGATATTTAGTAGTGAGGAAATTTCACAAAAGGACTTATTGCACAGGTGGCAACCTATCATGGTACCACACTTCACAAGTTTAAAGAACAGTTCATGTAATATAAATTAATATTTACTCACTTAAATATTAAGTTTAAACTAAAAGTTTAAAATAAGTTTAAACTTGTGTGACTTACCATAAATGATTCTCAGTACATTTGGCAGTACACTTTAATCATATTAAAGTGACAATAGCTTATGATATTATATATAAAGATATACTTTGCTTTTTTGACCCACTTAAGAACTAGTCTAAAGTTCAGCTGATATTTAATCTATAATAGCCTACATGTGTCCACAAACATTCTTTAAATTATTTCTATAATAAGTACTCTTTTTACACTAGGGTTGTGTGCTATCAAAACAAAAATGTGTGGAATGTTGTGTTAGGAGTATCTGTTCGATCAGGGGATTAACTCGGTGAATGGTACTACGATGCTACACTGTCAGAACAAAATATGTGCAAAAAAATTGTATTCAGGGCTCCAGAAGGGCAGTATTCAATGATAGATATTTGAACCTTATTTAGACCAGCATGCATTGCAGCATGTTTGTTAATTTTCACTGTTAAGGTCAATGTACATCCATGTAAAGTTCCTGCGTATATATTTGCTGTGCAAGATGCTTCTCAGACTCCAAGGAAAATATTTTAAGGGTTCACTTCATTTTAACTGTGTGTAAAAATTAAATAACTCAATGCATCATGTTGCCTTAGGGGGGAAAAACATCCACGTTTACGTTTCCAATGTGGTTTGATTGCTCTCACCTTTGGATTTGTGTTTGATGACAAACTGTTTGCTCTTTTTCCCCAGGATATTAGACGCAGTGCATGTATACACCCCAGGGCCCAAAGATGCAGCTGTCAAAACAGGCTGGTTATCAGCCCTTTCCTGAAGGTTTGAGGATGTCCAGATATACACAGGAGGCGGGTTACCCTCCGCAGTGCAATCCAGTACCATTTCACTATCTTCACTGATGTCCAGTGTCTCTTCCTCTGGACTGTGGAAGTCGGGCGGGTCTGATAAAAAAATAAAATAAAATAAAAATGTAGCATGCATTCAAAAAAGCATGTTCACATTGATAGCTATTAACATTGAAATAAAATAAAATGTTTGAACTATTGGGTGTTGGTCCCTTTATTCACTTACATTGAACAGCAATGCTGAGAACTTCAGACTGAACTGTTGGAGGAGGTCGAGGGCCTTCTGCTCCCAGTTCCAGCTCTGCTTCACACCTGTACTGAGCTCCATCATCAGCTCTGTTCGGGACAATCATCAAGGTGGAGGACACCTGGACTGGCGTCGCAGGGGATAACTCTGAGAACGAGTGGTTGTAAACCTCGGTTTGTCCTCTGTACCATCTTAAAACAAGGTACTGAACAGGTGCAACGTTCTGCACCTCACACTGTAGCTGGTACTCTCTTCCCACCACCACTGGACTGCTGTGATTCACTAAACTTATGGACACGCTGTCTGGTTTCTCTGTGTGAAGACAATTGGCAATTTAATCAATGATATTTAATGAAGATATTCAAACAAGCATATTAATTCAGACCAGTTTCATTTCAAGTGGTCTTGTTTTGGATGCTGGTCTGTTTTTGGCACGAGCTGTCATTGTTGCAGGTTGACCAGTGTAATCATGTTAAAAAACACTTAGTAACCAAAAGTAAAGGAATAGTTCACTCCAAAACGAAAACTGTGGCATCATTTACTCACCCTCATTATTGACTGATAATTTTTTTCTCCACCAGAGCTCTCGAAATCTCAGTTCTGCTCATGTTCTATTAAAAATGCTACCACACAGGCTCATTGGAAAACGTGCCTGAAGCAATATTTCTACAAAATGATATTACGATGTTTTTTTGCACGTTTGTTGACACTGTGAAATGCGTAGTAAGTGGCGCGTTCAGTTTTATCGGTGAATGTGAATCTGCAACTTTTTATTACATTGGTGGATATACATTTCAAGGCGGTTCAGAAATGAATGGTGGGCGGTGCTAATGCTCTATCGCGTGTGGTAGATTTTTCTCTATTTCGCACCTGACCTAATTCTTCCTGGGTCTTGTCTACAATCGACGCCCCCTAACGTCTACAGTCGACGTTTAGTATTTCTGGGTACTTTTTGCTACATCAGAAAATTCTTACATATGAGGCTCTCTCTCTCTCTCTTTCTCTAACTACATTAGTCTGGTATCAATGGCTCATTGCTCTAAAATGACGTTTTGAAATTAGCAATGGAGGAATGATTAGATGTGTAAGAAATTAGTCGTACACACAAGAGCGTTTAAGGACAATAAGTTGATGTGATTTCTGTTCCTATTGTTTCTGTGTTCATGTGTTTAGTTCCCTGTTTGCTTTGTACCCTTGTTTGCCACTGTAGTAACCCTACTTATTTTCCATGACTATAGTGTATTTCAACTTGAAAAAAGTTGAAATGACTGATTTTGTTGTGTTGGTTCAGCAAAAATCCACATTAAAAATCTCGTACAAAAAAAAAAAAAGTCTTAGTACTAATTTCCCCTAGCTTTTTCTTGTTGACTCAATTTTTGTAAATAACAGTTATATGAACTGAAAATAAGTTGTCTGTGACATAAAAAAAGGTTTAGTTGAGTCAACTTGACATTGTTTTCTGGAGAGATGCAACTTCTGTAACAAATCTTTTGCAGCTGAACCAATTCAACATTTTTTGTCTATTTGAATCAGAAGTTCTTATTAAGAATAAACAGGTTCAAATTTAGTTTTTCAAATTTAGTCTGATGTGTGTGTCAAAATACTTTTTTCCCCATAATGTATTTTAAAATCAGAATTCAGAATGTCTAATCTGCTGCAAGAAAGTTTTGCTGGTAACATTTTAATAAAGAAAATAATCACTTTTGGTCAGAAATAAGATTAGGGATTTATTCTAGTTTATGAGGCTGAAAACTTTATTATCTTGGTTCTTTCTTAGCAACAAATTATGTGTTTTCCTAAACACTGTTACAAAGACCACAAACTCACACAAAAAGCCAAGAGTCAAATTGTCCAACCAAAGGAAATGCTCATCACCAAAATGGTTAACAAATGATTTAATAAAAAAATCAACAACCAAACCTGTTAATTCTTTGTTAATTCTTAAGAACTTCTGTTTCCAATAGACAAGAAATGCTGAATTGGTTCAACTACAAATGATTTGTCACAGAATAGTTCCACCTCTCCAAAAAACAAATAATGTCAAGTTGACTCAACTAAATGTTTGTTTGTGTGTGTGTGTGTGTGTGTGTGTCACAGACAACTTATTTTCAGTTCAAGTGTTATTTACAAAAGTTGAGTCAACAAGAAAAAGCTAGGGGAAATTAGTACCAAGATTTTTTTGTTGTATAAGCGTAAAAAAAATGTAAGCTACAACAACAACAAAAAATCTGTACTAATAGCTTTTTCTTGTTGACTCAACTTTTGTAAATATCAGTTGAACTGAAAATAAGTAGTGTGTGACACACACACACACACACACACACACACACACACACACACACACACACAACGTTTAGTTGAGTCAACTTGACATTATTTGTTTTGATGTTACTCATAAATTTCACCTGTCCCTTCAGCCCCTCATTATCTTGTGTATTTAAAGTGTTTTCTGTGTTCTTTGTCAGATCTTGTCCAGTGTTAGCTGTTTTTTTGTTGTGCTCAGTTTTATTCTTCGTTGCTCTGAGATTTCTGCTTAGCACTTTAAAAATCTGACTTTTTTTTCAGAAGGTGATTTTAAATACTGTACTTACTGTATAGAACTAGGTTAAGTTTTTCCTCACACTGCCTGGGTGCAGTGAAAAAAACACCATAGCAGATTGGCTCCTCAATCCAGTCAGTCAAACTGTCCACCCGCCACTGAACGCTGAGGTCACGCTGAGTTTGTGATGCGGCAATGACCGATTCCCATCCCAGCACACGTACTGGACGAGAGGCCACACAGCTGACCGACACCGCATCCCCAAATTTCACCACCACTCTGGAGGGAGAGATCTCTAGGGAGCAACTGTCACCTGACACTGAAGGAGGTGTGCATCAGAATATCATCAAAATCACATTTATCAGATGAATGCAACATGCCATATATGGAGAAGATTTAAACTTTTTCTTGCATATTAAAAATCAATTATTGTGCAGCCAACCAGAATGCTATCAAACAGAATGTAGATGTAACTATAACTCATTATCTTTCCACTAACACATTACATTCAGAAACCACAGTTTATAAAGTGTAATGTAAAATATTTCTCGAGCAAACTCTACACACCGCCAAAAACGGTACAGAAAAATTCTGTAGGTTTTCATAGGAATTTAGCAACTGTAGTACTTGAACAGATATACACTGCATAGTTGTTTACTCTGAGCGTAACCTGAAATACTATAAAGCAACTAGCGTTATTTGCACACTGCAACATCTTACCTATTCCGATAATGGACAGACCAAGAAAGCATAAGAGATTGTTTTTCATTTTGATGAAATTGGTTGAAATCTGCTATATTCCGGACACAGAGGCGAGAGGATTCCAACTCGGTCTTGCTTGGCAACTAAAAACAGTGAACTGTGAGAGCCAACAAAAGCCTTCACTTGTACTGAAAGGCCTGAAGGGGGAATTGAAGCACTGGGCCTCATTAGAATCAGCTCTCCCTCTGCTCACACTTTAATATCTCGCATTCTCCCCCATGTTTCTTGTAAAGTGTCCGTCTTTATTTATCACATCTGAGAGTAGTGTACTGAAGGCTGAAATGAGATTCATTATTAATAAATCCTTAAATTAGAATGTCTATAATTTTATAATCGGATTAGCGACTAAGAGCTGCCAATTACACTAAATAGTTTTGAGTCATGTTGATTGTTTTAGTGGATCACAACATACATCATCCACAGACTATATTCAATTTGAAGATTACTCACAGTGAATTGCCATTATTTCTATACCTCACAGTGATGTCACCGTTTATGCATTTATGTTGGTTTAAAATCTACTGAGTTCTGACTAGCTGTCTTAAAATGCTTCACTGCAGGCAGGTTGCTATGCCAACACTCACTCACAGGAAGTTTTGGCAGACTGAATTCACTCAGGTCCCTGAGTTAAACATAGAAAGAAATCTTCATTTAAACAGTATGAGGTTTAGTTTTTATGTTTCTTTAAGTAATTATTACTTTATTGGGCGTGAAATGACTCCACAGTGATTTAGAAAGGTTCATAACAATCACGTATAGCCGCTAGTAATTCGTTTATGTTCATAAAGTGTTCACATCAAACATCAAAAAATGGTTGGTTGTGGGTGGGGTCAGTAAACAAGTCTATATATGATTTTTTGGGCTCTAGATGGTTCCTCTTTCTGTCAGGGAGCTCCACCCATATGTGTGGACGCATAGTCATGGCGTGTCCTTTCATTGATGAGGTGGTGGATGAGGGAGCGATAATCATACGCAGGGCATTTCAAAGAGAACGTACTTTCAGAGACAGGGCAGACCCGTTGGCCTTTTCTGACTACTACCTGCATGAGCGGTATAGATTCTCGAGGGAAGGGATGTATATTTGTAGATTACTGAGCCCACACATCGCAAATAGCGCACGGCGCAATAAAGCGATCACAGTCCCACAGTGTGCATTGCACTTCGCTTTTTTGCCAGCGGAACATTTTTGTACACAGTTGTAGATGCAGAGAATATCAGCAAAGCATCGGTTTGCCGCTCTGTACGAATTGTGTACCTGTCTTTAAAAAATACTTAATGTGTTCATCACCTTCCCTGGCCACAGAGCGATTCACATTATTAAACAGGCCTTTTATGGAATCGCTGGTAAGTTCAAATAAGAACTATATAGAAATGGAAATATTTATTGTCTTTTAATGTAAGACAGGCAATTGACACACTTAACTTTTGTAGCTTTCCCAAATGTTATCGGAGCTCTGGACTGATTGCACCCACGTGTGCATAAAGCGCCCGTCTGGTCCGCATGAAGCAGACTTCGTTAATAGGAAATCATTACACAGCATCAATGTACAGGTACAGTCCCACTGAGATTATATTGTAGGCTAGAAGCGATGGTTATTTACAATAAGCTGGGCAGCAGTGTTCTATTCATTGCAAATGCATTAACAATTCCATTTATATGTAAGTCCAATGTAGTGACCTAATTTTTTTTTATTATTTAGATGATTTGTGATGCAGATTGCATCATCACAAATGTAGAGGCAAAATGACCTGGCTCAGTGCATGATTCCAGAATCTTTCGGGCCTCTTCTCTTTCCCACCAACAAGCACAAGGTATGTTAGTCACTTAACATACAGCAAAAACTACAGCTTTAAAATACCTTCACCAAATTCAATGCTTTTATTTTATTTTTTAATTTTTTTTATTCAGGTCAATTCTCAGGAGTTTTGCTGGGAGACAAGGGATATGCATGCCTGCCTTATCTCTTGTCTCCCTATCAGGAGACGCAGACTGATGCACAGCACAACCACAATATTGCCCATGCACGCACAGGAGCTCGTATAGAGATGGCATTTGGGCTCATCAAGTAAAGGTTCCAGTGCCTGAATTACCGCAGAGTGATTCCACAAAGGGCATGTGACATTGTAGTTGCATGTGTTGTGCTACATAACATTGCCTGTCTGAGGAGAGAGAGGCAACCAAGGATGGTTGTAGAGCAAGACTGGGACATTGAAGGCATTTTTGATGACAATGAAATAGGCAGGGTTATAAGAGACAGTTATGCCAATAATTATTTTTATTAATACTGTCCAAACCATGTTAAAAGTTTTCACTTTCCCCTTAATTTACCAGACACACAAGTCATATTTAATTTTTTATTTTATTTAGGTTGAAGCTGGCTTTTGGGGGTGAAAACATACAATTAAATGTGGTCAAAAAACAAAAAGGTCATGTGTCATGGTTTTAAATATGGCAGTTCTACTTGCATTTTTCTCAAGCTGTTGGATTTCCAGCTCCAACTTTCTCATCTTGAGTTTTTTATATTGGATGTCAGTATCTATGGCCTCTATTTGTTTCAGGAGATACCTTTTGTAGACTCCCTTTATGTTCTGGGTTTTGTAGGAACATAAATTAAGTTTTTTCAATTTGAACTAGTGCTCTTGGCACTTTTTTTTGTAATTTTTTAATACTCACTTGGTAACGTGGTCCCAGACTGAGAGGGCTCTAGAAGGGTGTCAGCATCATGTTGCCAATAATGGAAATACACACAATTTAGCACCTCACAGGTAGGCTTTTAAATATATAATGTGCAAATCTGTGCCTACCTCAGGCCTCCTTGAACATACTGACACGGTCTCCTTCCTCATCCTCCTCAACTGTAGATGGGCCTTCAACCTAAAACCATTAATTAAACTTGGTTTAATAAATCACCACTTGACAAATCAGTGCTTTAAACTCATACTGTCATACTCACAGGGTTAAGCATGATGTCTGGTGGATCCAGAAAGCACACAGAATCTGGCATCACTATAAAACAAAAAGATTTAGTTAGGAATGCAAGAATAAAAATAAATAAAATAAACAAAATACCTTTTAAGTAGTGATCTCTTATACTGGATGGAATGGATCCAGATGCTGTTCCCCCCTCTATTCCCTCAATGACAGGCCTCCCTTTATTCAGGTCTAATGCCAGCTCCTCTGCAGGAGTAAAGTTGGCTTTTGGTGGCCCTCCCCCAGTGCCAGCAACCTCACTCTTCTATTTGGCAGCTGCAATTATTAAACATCATGAGACTGGACAGTTGTAACTTCAAGCTGGTTATGCTTAAGTACTTACATAGATTTATACTATATAATTAATACTTACCATTCTGAACAATATTTTTATATTTTATTTTCACCTGCTGCCGTGTTCTTTTTTCTTCACTTAATTTGCTGCTGTAAAAGTTACACACACACACGTCAATGTATTGTGACAAACATTTAATTTAACTTTAATAAAATATAGTAATGTAGGCCTACATTAATTGCTACTTACGCATTGAGACGATCAGCAATTTCCTGCCAGCCTTTTTCTCTCGTTTTATTAATTGCTGCGGTATTTCCTTTTTTTGTAATCATGTGTTTAAATTCTTCGTAAGATTCGAGAAGTAATTGCTGCTCAGTTGCCGTGAACATCACTGCTCTCTCTTTCTCTTTAATTGCCATGTTAAATTGATGAATCTATGCTCCACCATCAGGGTTTCTTAAGAATAGCGTACACGCGCAATTATCTAGACTAGATAAACCTGGTTCAAATTAGTGAGATTGCGTGAACTTGAATTACCTTTTATGAAACTGCCTTAAGCCCCAACTGATTTGTTAGGTTAATTCAAGTCGGGTTTTGGAGCTTAGTCTCCACTTTTCTAAGCTTCTTTTATGAAACAACCCCCTGGTCAACGTGTGATCGTCAACGAGTGGATCTTTGAGCTGGTGTGAGTGAGTGGAGGTGGGGCTAATTTGAATATTCATAGAAACATATACTAAATGAGGCAAGAGTGTAGAGTTACATTCAAGCTATTTTAAGGCATGAATCATTTTCTTCAAGGAATTTTTTTTTTAATATGCCATTTTGGTGATCAAATAGCGCTTTTCCACTGCATGGTACGGTTCGGGTCGGCGCGGCAAGGTTCGGCTCCTTTCGCTTTTCCACTGCGTGGTACGACTTGGCTCGGCGCGGCAGGGCACGGCTCGGTTCGCTTTAGCTCGGTTGCTTTTCCACTGCAGTTAGTACCGCTTCAAAGTGGGTGGGATTATGACTGATTGTTATAGTTTATCCGCTCCTCGGCAACCAACAAGAGGAACGTCTGCGCTTCTCGTCCACTGACGACGATTCAGCCATTTCTTTTTTGGAAGTTTTTTTTCTTCAAGCAAGTCAAGCAAGTAGTTTTAAAACATGTGCTACAGCGGTGGCTGTTACTGGCTATTTAAATCTAGCGGGTTTGATGTCTCGCAAATACAATGACGCTGGTAGTGACGATTCTGTCTGTCTGACCAATCAGTGATCTACAGTGCTTCCACTTCACATTTTATTATCGGTACGGTACGCTTGGAACCTCAACAGAGGTGGTACCATTTAAAGCGAGCCGAAGCAAGCCGTACCGTACCGTACCATGCAGTGGAAAAGCGCCACAAGTGAGCCGTACCGAGCTGAGCCGTACCGTACCATTCAGTGGAAAAGCGCCAAAAGATGAGTTTTAAGGGATAAAATGATTGATTACAGGGGGACTTTAAGACAATATTCAAGAGCACATGGCACATTGAAACAAACATGACAAGCCATGTGCTCAAACAAAACAGGAACATGTAGCTAATGAGAACACTCACTAGCCGCATGCTCCCACAAATCATAACATGAAAGCACGCAGCCGATGAAAACACGAACCACATGCTACATAGAACAAGACAACACAAGAACGCCTGGCAAATGAAAACATAAACCAGGCACTCTACAAAAACGTGCGAGACAAGAGTGAATGAACACTCAAGCTATGCTCTCAAACATGGAGCATGTGCAAAAGGCCCCTTAATAATAAGATGATGCTAGAGCAATGTAGCACTATTTTAGTTGGGACTCTTATTATGACCTCTGTAGGGAGTGACCGGAAGAGCAGCTTTCTCTTCCGCTCAGTGCGAATGGCAGATTGCATCAGCCGCTGCTAGTAATCAGGTTCACCGCCATCACGAACAGCTGAAGACGCGTTTCAGAAGCATTATTGCCTTTCAGGTGGATGTATCTTGTGTTTGTGTGTGTCCTATAGAGAAGAAACCACACACACATACAAGCATCTACATCCTTTACTACGAGCACGCCAAACATGTCCATGCCAGCTAATGGTTATTCAGCCCATTTTATGAGCCAAACCCACGTCAGTTTAAGCAGGGCCTACTGACTGTACTCCAGGTCTCAGCCTAGTGTGCTTAACCTGCTCACATCGTGTCATTGTCCACCAAGCCTTGCATGTGCAACAGCAATCGTCTTCATGCTCAAACACAGTTAAGGAACTCCATTCCCACTGGAGGCTGCTCTCATCAGTCTACTGCACTATTGATCTCAAGTTTTCATAGCTTGTTAAAGTTTATGTAAAGGCTGTCTCCTCCTCTCATGCTAATTCTGCATACCAGTGAGAATAAATCCAGTTCAAACTGATACATCACTCTGTGGTGTTCTGACCGACACACCTGGTTCACTGCGATCCAACTAGCCCAGCAGCTTCAGGTAGTTCTTCACTACATTTTGTGGTCCTTCGAGCCAGCTGTGCTGGGAGCATGCAACGAAGGGAAGAAGCAGTGTGGGCCCCATCCACTCGGCCCAGGCGGCAGTTAAGGCAGCCATCATATTTCAGAGATTATGAGGTCAGTGTAGCACGACCGAAGATACATGACTCGCATGTCAGCCCGCTACCACACACGCCGACCAGGGAAGAGTGGATTTCACAGCCTCATGTAAAGTGGAGTAGACTCCCCAATGCACGGGATGATTATTCCACGAGCTCTGGGGAGAGCATTAACAACTTGGGGCCTAGGATGGCCACATGCCCCTATGCCCTACACGGAGGATGAACCGAGCGGTTTACACAGAGAAAGCCTGGAGTACAGCTTAGCCTCACCTCATGGTACTAGAAGGGAGTCGGTGAGTTAACAACCTCGGGCCGAGTGCTTGGAGCAGCGCGGCAGGATCCGTCCTCAGAGCAATGGCCAGTGCCACCCCTTCCATCTTCGGGTGACTCATTAGTGTTAGAGGAGGAGGAGTTTGACAAGGGACTTCCCCCTCCACCATGGCCTTCGTTTGAGTACTCTCCACCGTCGGCGGCTGCCGAGGATCAGCGTATGGTCACCGTTATAGACATAATGATGAGCGAGTTACAATTGATGAGGGACAGTGTAACTTCCAGTGTCACAGCCCATACTCGGCCACATTCTATCCCTCGTAGCTTGAACAGCCCACAACCTAAACGAGGTCCTGGAAAGTACAACGTCCGGTCCTACACCCCGGGTCCAGAGCCCTACATGCCCATCTCCTGTACACAGCCCAGTATGTATCGCACAGATGCGGGATCTTCAACTCAGTACCCAGCCAGGCCTGATACAAGTCAATCACACCCTGCTCGAGGTAGACAGTTCTCCCCAGCATTGGTGACTCTGGGAGGAGGAGACTACAGGGGCCCCGTGCCGAAAACTCCTCTCTTCGTCCATAAGGACCCGATGGAGTTCTCTCGGCTGAAACTAGCCCTAGCCAATCTGCTACCCATTGACGCTTCAGAGCTTTTTAAGTATCAGATTCTGGTGGATCATGTGAAACTTGAGGAGGCCTGTCTCATTGCCGACTCCTTTATTAACTCGCCTAGGCCATACACTGACACCATGGCAGCCATGACCGAGAAGTTCGGCCAGCCGCATCATGTAGCATTGCAGAGGAACGCTGCAGTGATAGATTCATCTGTGATCAGAAGAGGAGATGTAGCTGCCTTTGAGAGGTTCTCCCTGCATGTACAGTCACTTGTGGGTATGTTACAGACACTGGGCCCAGATGGAGAAGTCGAGCTGAAATGTGGATCACATGTGGCATGACTCATCACCAAGCTTCCAGCAGAGATGAGAGGGAACTTCAGACGTCAGATGTTCCATCGTCCCGGACATACTCATTCGCTGCTAGATCTGGCGGTGTGGCTCCGATTCGAGTCGTGGTGCCAAGGTTACGACAACCCTTCAGACATCCATATCCAAGGGCTGTCAGGACCTCGAGCCGAGAAGCGACGGAGCAAGCTAGTAGCTACGGTGCTGCACGGAGCAAAGAGCTATACGTTGAACCGAGGATTGAGACAAGAGGGTCAGAACTCATCTGCGCCGTAATGGAAGAGCAAATCCAAACCCTACTGTCCATACTGTGAGGGCACAGAGCACTTCTTGAATAGGTGTCCAGTCATTCAGAGACTCACCAAAGAGGAGGTCATTGAGTGGATCAGGGTTAATAAGAGATGTTGGAGATGTGAGAGCACATCAGGCAGCGCAATGTGACCTCAAGAAACTCTGTGAGGTGTGTCAAGGGAAGCATCTGAGAGTCTTGCATGATGCCAAAGCACGCCCCAAGGCTGAGCCGCCAAAGGCTGAAAGCTGTCTGGTGAGCACTAGTACAGAAGTTCTCTACCTGGACAGACCATCGGCCCACTCTCGTGTTCTGCTGAAAGTCGTCAGAGTTCTCTTGCGCAACAGGGACAGGACATTAGACACTTACGCAGTTCTGGACGATGGTTCTGAGCGCACAATGCTCCTCCCCGAGGCCGTTGATAAGTTGGGTTTGGGGAAGAAGCCTGAGGACCTTGCTCTCCGCACGATTAGGCAGGAAGTTCAAACCCTGAAGGGAGCTGCTGTCTCATTTAAAATATTATCCTCTACCAATCCTAAGCGAACATTCCGGATAGTGGAGCCCTTCACCTCTCAACTCTTGGGTCTAGCAGACCACTCCTACCCCATCGCAAGCTTGAAGAGGAAGTACAAGCACCTGGCGGATCTTCCCCTTGAGGCATTCAATCACATTAAGCCGCTTGTGTTAATTGGCGCTGACTACCCCCATCTACTCAACCCTATCGAGCCAGTGAAGATGGGCCCTCCTGGAGGTCCGGCCGCCATTCGCACGAGACTGGGATGGACTCTTCAAGGACCCGCACACCTTACACAGTGAGCACCGAGCACCCAGCAGTGTCTCTTCACTAGTGTCTCACCCCAGATGACGGAGTTGATGCAGAACGTGGAGAAGCTTTGGAAGATGGACCAGAGCGTTAAACTGGCAATGAGGTTGAGCAGGATAAGGAAGCAGTTAAGCTCCTAGAGGTCAAGACAAGGCGAGTACAGGTCGCAGGCGTCCACAGATATGCCACGCCTCTGCTACGGAAACGAGACATTCCCCTTCAAGCTCCCAAGGAAGCCGTGCTACCCAGCCTCAGAAGTTTGGAGAGACGCTTGGCCAGGGACCCCCTACGAGCCGTTGAGTATCGTGCTGCTATCCACAAGTTGGTGGATACAAAAGCAGTCAAGAAGATTGACCAAAGGGAAGCCTCAACCAAAGATGAGTCATGGTATATACCCCACCCTTTGATGAGCCATAACGGAAAGAGTCGTTTAGTGTTTAACTGCTCCTTCCATTTCCAAGGTCGTAGCCTCAATGATACCCTCCTTTCTGGACCGACATTGGGAGCCTCTCTCCTGGGCGTTTTACTGCGCTTCAGGGAACGTGCAGTAGCAGTCAGTGGTGACATCAAAGGCTTGTTCCACCAGGTTCAGCTCTTACCAGAAGATCGGTCGCTCCTCAGGTTTATCTGGAGGGACATAAAGAGTGAAACCCCCCCTGATGTCTTCGAGTGTCACGTCTTACCATTTGGCACTGCGTGTTCACCGTGTTGCGCCACCTTCGCTCTCCAAATGCATGCGAGAGATCATGGGAGTCCAGGAGAAGGAGTCAGGCATTCAGTGGAGCACTGTTTCTACGTGGACAACTGTCTTCAGAGTGTGCACACAGCAGAGGAAGCTAAGGAGCTGGTGGACCGGCTCAGGGAAGTGCTAGCATCTGGAGGGTTTGAGATCAGGCAGTGGGCCTGTAACATACCTGATGTCCTCCGACACCTACCTGCAGAGGCGAGGTCCGACAGCATGGAGAGATGGCTTTCGCACGATGAACTCGGACTTTCAGAACCAGCCCTTGGACTCCGCTGGCATTGGGAGACAGACACCTTAGGCTACGAGAGCCGACCTCTGGAGTATGGACCACTTACCAGGAATGTTTACAAAGTGCTCGCCCGGCAATATGATCCCTTGGGATTTATTGCACCTTACACGACCCGCGCAAAGATGATCGTCCAGAGCATGTGGGACAAACCGCGTTACTGGGATGACCCACTGATCCCTCAAGATCTGCAGAAAGCATGGAACGAGTGGGAATCAGAGTTACACCTGCTGCCACGTGTCTCATTATCCCGGCACTATGCTTCGACTCAAACCGATCAGATGGTTGCTTCCAGACAGATCCACTTGTTCAGTGACACCTCTGAAAGGGCCTACGGAGCAGTCTCTTATCTGAGGACAGAAGATACTGAAGGACGGATTTACCTGGCATTCCTGGCGGCTAGATCCAGGGTAGCACCCCGGCGACAGCATTCCATTCCGCGCCTAGAGCTCTGTGGTGCCTTGACCGCTGCCCAATTGGCGAAGACACTCGAGAGAGAACTGACCTTGAAGACGGATCAGACAATCCTTTGGAGTGATTCGACAACAGTGTTAACCTGGTTGCAGTCGGAATCATGCCGCTTCAAGGTGTTCGTGGGTACCCGAGTACCCTCAAGTTTTCATAGCTTGTTAAAGTTTATGTAAAGGCTGTCTCCTCCTCTCATGCTAATTCTGCATACCAGTGAGAATAAATCCAGTTCAAACTGATACTTCACTCTGTGGTGTTCTGACTGACACACCTGGTTCACTGCGATCCAACTAGCCCTAGCAGCTTCAGGTAGTTCTTCGCTACAGAGCATGAATGTAACCCCGACACAGAACCAAAACCAAACTAGACAGGAGTGCCGGGATCCGGACACCATGCTCCGCACGTGAAACAAAGCACATGGACAAAAGAGCGCATGGCTTGAGCACAAAGACAAGATGATACATGAGTTTCAGGGCTTTGTCACAAAACTAAACCAGACTCAAGAACTTTCAATGAAAAACACCTTAAAATGTATTTTTTTTAAAGAAAAAAGAAAAAACACGTAAGGCATCACAGCCATCCACTGTCACAAAGATGTAAACAGACTCTTCTATCTGACACATCACTATCTGGCTAGATGGCTTGCTGTGGTTAACATGGTCTTCTATAACACCTTCTGTGTATTCTCACTGACTTTGTGTGAAAACTAGATATGTGTGAAACTGTGACCCTGCCAAGCTTTAATTGCTTCTAATTCAGTTTTTCAGAACAATTTTCTTGTGTTCTCCAAAATATCTTGTGCAGAGCTGAAATGGCTTTCACAATCTTAGGATTCTGCATATAGGAACCCTTACGAAAAAGTATACTTCAATTTTAATTTATGAAGTATACTTAATGTTCAAGTATATTTTTAAGTATACTAATGTCAATATGTACTAGTAGTAAACTTGTAAGTGTATTATTTGAATACCGCTTGGGACTAAATTGGCCCACTTTTAGTATATAAAAGTATATGTTTAAGTGTACTATAAGTGTGACATTAGTAAATTTTAAGTGCACAACTAGTTCATAATTACGTTTCTCATTTGTACTGCAAGTAAACTTCTGGGTATACTAGTAGTTTACTATTTTAATACTTGTACCCAATTTTTAGTTTATGAAAGTACACTTTGAAGTATACTCTCAGTAAACTACTAGTTCAGTAGTTTTATAGGCTACTACTAGTTTTCTTTAAGTGAACTTAACATTATACTTATAGTTTACTATTTTTTCATTATTTTTGCACTTGCAGTAGGCCTATACTACTATTTTCAAATGTTTACATTTTAAACAAAAAAGTTGAAAAAATACAATTTTAGTCAAAGACTCAGATTCAGAAGGATGATCTAAACACAGATGGAGTAGCTCAGTCCAAAACCCCCAAGGCTTCACAGTCGTTTTCTCTTCATGTCATGTGTAACGCTTCATTTCATTTGGTAACAATAAGATTTACACGCTGTTTAATGTTTGATGATCACGTTATTTTACATTTGAGTGAGCAATCTTCTATCACTTGTTTCAACTTCTTCTCCTGTGTTTTGATCCGGAGATTCTATGTACTAGACGAGTTGCCAAATATGGCGAGACAAATAAGCAACTGTAGCTTCAAAAACAAGCCCAAAACAAGCCCAATAATATTAGATTATTTAGTTTCGACATTATCATTTATTTTTCATTACCAATAAATGAGCCTGCAACATATTAAACTGAAACCGCTCCTTTATTAGAAAAGGATAAACGGATTAGGAAAAAAAGGATTTAAAAAAGGCTTGGAGAGATGGAAAAGGACAAAAAGACAATCAAGAAAAGACGGGGATATGTAACACACACACACACACACACACACACACACACACACACACACACACACACACACACACACACACACATATATATATATATATATATTTATATATCTTAATAAAATAAATTTTACCCATATGTATTTTATGTTAGTATAATTTTTTTATTAAAGCCTGTGATAATTAATATATTACAAAAACATTGTAAAAATTACAAATTTACCTTACAAAAGAAGGTCATCCCTCTTCTCCCCTGCACTGTCCATCATCTCCCCAACGTCTATCATTGGATTACAGCGTCGCGCGCGCTGCTGCCTGCACATTGAACGGGATTTCTCGATTTTTCTCCAAAAAGGGGGCGGATTCGGCGCATTGTTTTGACGAATTACGCCACAGCACTTATACAATTGCACTGATTGGCTATGGCTATGAGCAGTGTCAATCAATGTATTGGAGATTGAGAAAACGGCAACCGTGACCATTGATGTAAAGAAAACAAAGTTGCTTGTCAGATTTTCCTAACAAGCAAGCATATTTTTTTAATAAGCCCAAAAAAACGCAACCCGCAACCCGTGCTTTTTTAACGCGACTTACAAAAAAATAAAGCCCAAAGTCGCGTATTATAAGCGGACTTGGCACGATGTGTCATAGCGCCCCCTACCGTATAACAGTGAAAACATGGATAGCTGGAAAATTCGGTCAACGGTGGGGAAAGAGTAAAGTAGAATTAAAGTAAATTCCTATGTACACTACCAGTGGACTAGCCTACACAAACATTCAGATACGCAGAATTAGAAACATATCTGTTTTATATCAATACTTTAATCAATATTTTCAAACAATGTAAGTTTCATAAGACTGTGAAAAACTATGTAAAAAAGTATATTTATACAGGTCCTTTTCAAAAAATTAGCATTTTGTGATAAAGTTCATTATTTTCCATAATGTAATGATAAAAATTAAACTTTCATATATTTTAGATTCATTGCACACCAACTGAAATATTTCAGGTCTTGTATTGTTTTAATACTGATCATTTTGGCATAGAGCTCATGAAAACCCAAAATTCCTATCTAAAAAAATTAGCATATTTCATCCGACCAATAAAAGAAGTGTTTTTAATACAAAAAAAAGTCAACCTTCAAATAATTATGTTCAGTTATGCACTCAATACTTGGTCGGGAATCCTTTTGCAGAAATGACTGCATCAATGCGGCGTGGCATGGAGGCAATCAGCCTGTGGCACTGCTGAGGTGTTATGGAGGCCCAGGATGCTTCGATAGCGGCCTTAAGCTCATCCAGAGTGTTGGGTCTTGCGTCTCTCAACTTTCTCTTCACAATATCCCACAGATTCTCTATGGGGTTCAGGTCAGGAGAGTTGGCAGGCCAATTGAGCACAGTAATACCATGGTCAGTAAACCATTTACCAGTGGTTTTGGCCAGACCCGTCGCTATGGGCGGGCCATAGGGGGCCGGGCCCGCCCTAAAAAATGCTTCTGCACTTGAGGCACAGATAATTAAATTTTAATATTATCATTTGCTATTTTTTGTTGCATTCTTTATCATTAAAATATTAAAAATATAAAGAAACAATGGTGTGATTTAGTTTGATTGATGGGAATCTACACTGCAACAGCCTATCACGGCCTTACAAAAGAACGGTAGGCTACGTGACGTAAAAACTAAGCCGCTCAACAGTTACCTCGCATTTTTGAAAGCGGTTTCAAAACGAGTTTTCGCAGGCTTCGCTTCAGTTCCTTCCGAGTGGAATGATACTTCGATGAGGAGGTTCTGCTCGGAGAAATGCTTCCGCCCGCTGTACTGGGACTGGAGAGAGGACAGCGGTGCCTCCACTCAAAGTATCTGTGCGAGTGTATTTGCGTGCCTGCGTGTGTATGTATGTATGTATGTATGTGTGTGTGTGTGTGTGTGTGTGTGTGTGTCATGGCAATGCATATCCCTTTGTTGACTGCTTTAAAATGCAATGTTTGAGAGATGTTTCTGGTGTTACATCTAATATGTTGTATAGTCAAGTGTTTTATGGATATTCTCATAAATGATGTATCATAATATGATACCTGTCATATTGCTGTTGTTGGTTATATGTTTAACGTGATGATTACGTGCTGCGCGACTAGAGTTGAGATGTATTATAAATATACATACTGTAGGCTAATAATAATTGTGCCCCCCCATACATTTCATATGCCCCCCTTAAGAATGAGGTCTGGCTACGGGTCTGGTTTTGGCACTGTGAGCAGGTGCCAGGTTGTGCTGAAAAATGAAATCAGATGGAAGCATGAAGTCACCTGATAGCTAGCTGCATTGACCCTGCCCTTGATAAAACACAGTGGACCAACACCAGCAGCTGACATGCCACCCCAGACCATCACTGACTGTGGGTACTTGACACTGGACTTCAGGCATTTTGGCATTTCCTTCTCCCCAGTCTTCCTCCAGACTCTGGCACCTTGATTTCCGAATGACATGCAAAAAGTTTCTTTCATCCGAAAAAAGTAATTTGGACCACTGAGCAACAGTCCAGTGCTGCTTCTCTGTAGACCAGGTCAGGCGCTTCTGCCGCTGTTTCTGGTTCAAAAGTGGCTTGACCTGGGGAATGCGGCACCTGTAGCCCATTTCCTGCACACGCCTGTGCACGGTGGCTCTGGATGTTTCTACTCCAGACTCAGTCCACTGCTTCCGCAGTTCCCCCAAGGTCTGGAATCGGTCCTTTTCCACAATCTTCCTCAGGGTCCGGTCACCTCTTCCTGTTGTGCAGCGTTTTTTGCCACACTTTTTCCTTCCCACAGACTTCCCACTCAGGTGCCGTGATACAGCACTCTGGGAACAGCCTATTTGTTCAGAAATTTCTTTCTGTGTCTTACCCTCTTTCTTGAGGGTGTCAATGATGGCCTTCTGGACAGCAGTCAGGTCGGCAGTCTTACCCATGATTGCAGTTTTAAAGTGAAAGTGAAAGTGACACGTGATGGCCAAGTATGGTAACCCATACTTGGAATTTGACCTCTGCATTTAACCCATCCAAGTAAGTGCACACACATTAGGAGCAGAGTAGTGAGCAGTGAACACACACACACTGCAAACGTGGATACACACACCCGGAGCAACGGGCAGCCTTGAGTGGCGCCCGGGGAGCGATTGGGGGTTAGGTGCCTTGCTCAAGGACACCTCAGTCATATTCCTGCCGGTACTGGAATCGAACCAGCAACCTTTGGGTCACCAGTCCAACTCTGTTACCATTAAGCCATGACTGCGTGACTTTTGAGTAATGTAACAGGCTGGGAATTTTTAAAAGCCTCAGGAATCTTTTGCAGGTGTTTAGAGTTAATTCGTTGATTCAGATGATTAGGTTAATAGCTCGTTTAGAGAAGCTTTTCATAATATGCTAATCTTTTGAGATAGGAATTTTGGGCTTTCATGAGCTCTATGCCAAAATCATCAGTATTAAAACAATAAAAGACCTGAAATATTTCAGTTGCTGTGCAATGAATCTAAAATATATGAAAGTTTTTTTTTTTTTTTGAAAGTTTAATTTTTATCATTACATTATGGAAAATAATGAACTTTATCACAATATGCTAATTTTTTGAGAAGGACCTGTAATAGGTTACTCAATCAAAAGAGTTAACACAACTACAAGCCAAGTGTACTTTGAATACTTAATTATACTTTTAAGTATATCTCGATCAAAAGATTGAGTACAAGTACAGGCCACATATACTTGGAATTTTCTCTCAGTATGAGTCAAGTACACTTAAGTGTAATTTTAAGTATATTTCTGAGAAGTACATGAAGTATATTTTTGAGGAGTATATAAAATGTAGACTGAAAGTATGCTTTCTTATTTTTTAGTTTAAAAGAAGTATACTAATAGCACACTTGAATAAACTTCTTTTTCGTATGGGAAGTGGCACTACTGAACTTGTGCTCAGCTCACATTTCACCGAGTACAGAAGAAATTTAAAAGATGACCTGAGAAATGAATGATTAATGGTTAATGCCTTTAATTGAGGTATTACAAGATGACAAACAACCAAATATACTACAATACGGTTGTTATAAACTTTTAAAATTATGTCATGTACATCAGTGGTTCTCAGTTGTTTTTTTCCTTTTCCAGATTTCAAGATACTACTAAAATTGTTTATCATATAAAAGTACATTTTGTTTATTAATACAAATGAAATACTGGCAGGAAAACAGTTCCAAACTTCACAGTGAACAGTTAAATAACCCATGATATACATACATTTAAACCTAAAATCTTAATATTACTTTTAAAAAGTTATTAAATGTTATGTGTCACATGTACTTCGACAGATCTATGGTACCAAAAATTAAAACAAATAATATATTAACATACAAAACATTAGGTTAAGGCAATACTATTTACCAAATTTTTTTATGTGGTGACATTTCAAAGTGGTAAATTTATTTTGTCCAAAACTTTCAAAAAATAAATCTAAAAAAAATCGAAGTAAACATTCAAGAAAATGTACTTTTCAGTGACTATCAGATGTCATTTTCATGCTAACTTTTAAAGGCAGGAATTGTGTTAATGAAGAAAATGGATGTGTAATAGCAGTTTCCCTGATCATACATCAAGTCATTAATTTACATTGACTTCATACGCATGATTGGTGTAGCGCTACAAGTCAACAGCATTTTTATGGATTCCATGCAGATGAGTCCCATTTTGGAGGAAAAAATAACAATTCTGCAGCTATTTCTCTCTATGTGGCAATTATCGATGCAACCAGAAACGGGGAGAAGATAAGAACACTCCAGAATGTGGGACGACTGCCTGTGAAAGAAGAGCTGTGTGAATGATGGTACACTACAAACACACACACACACACACACACACACACACACACACACACACACACACACACACACACACACACACACACACACACACACACACACACACACACACACACACACACACACACAATGTTTTCAAAGCTCAATCCCTGTAGTTACAGAAGAGAGAAGAGCAGTGCTGGAGCTGCTGAAGAAACACCTGACCCGACATCCAGAAACATATTTTGTCATATATCAGCACAAAGAACTCAAGTATGGAGGACCAGCTCTACCATATTTAAAAATATTAAGAAATAAATAGCATTGAAGAAATAAATAGGGTAAAAAAAATACAAAGGAAGAATAAAACAGACAAAAATATTATAACATGCACATAAATAAATAAATAAGGTAATTACTACAAAGGTGAATAAATAAAGAAGCTAATTAAGAGATATATACATTTATGTCTCACTGTATAATTTAATTTCTACCTAGATTTATTTGTTTATTGTATTTTTTGGGGCAATTAATTGTATGCTTATTTATTTATTGAGCATTTATTTATTTCTGTATTTATTTTTAAATATGGTAGAGCTGGTCCTCCATACTCAAGTAAGTCATCAGATTTTTCACAAATGTGCCCTCAAATTCTTCATTTTCAATGAGAGCAAAATGACTGAGCTAAATAAATAAAACGAAATTAAATGCAAAATGTCTTAATGAACATTTATAAAATCATATTCAAATTTAAGCAAAAAATTGTAAATTATACATTTCATTTTTCTTTTCATTTACAACCCACCTGTAGATTTGAGGATGAACACTTTGCTGTCTTTTCCCTGAGAGTTTGTGGCGGTGCACGTGTAGTTTCCTGAACTGAGCGTGGAGGACAGAAGCACTGGGGAGTCGATCGTCTCTTTCAGATGTTTTGAGCTCCATGAGTATGTAGGAGCCGGGTTTGCCTTCACTGTACAGTTTAGTGGGAGCTCACTGGTTTTACTGATGGTCTCTGTTGAATTGGAGTGTTTTGGTTTATCTGAGGAGGACATAGATACATATTTTCACAACTGATTTGACAATTTAATTTTTAATATGCAATATTTATCAAATTATCTCAGTTAATATGCAAAACTCTGCATATGATGAAATATGACCCTTGCATATCATTCATGCTAGATAAGTCAAGTCAAGTCAAGTCAAATATATTTATATAGCGCTTTTCACAATACAGATTGTATCAAAGCTGCTTCACAGTATCAATCAAAACAACTTAACAATGTTTGTTTATTACTGGAAAAAAAGACATCCTAGTTTGGTAGAGCTGATCAATGGTATGATTGGTTAATTAATTTGAATATCCCTTCAGATAGTATAGACTGAATTAAATTGAATCAAATTGGCAAGCGGAACAATAAATAAACCTACAGTAAACTTCAACATTGAGATGTTCTGATGTGACATTAGGAGGAGGTCGAGGTCCTTCTTCTCCCAGTTCCAGCTTTGCTTCACACCAGTACTGAGCTCCATCATCAGCTCTGTCTGGACGGATCTGGAGTTTAGATGTTTTACTGACTGGAGTTATGATGGTGTCAGTGAAGAAGGTTTGATTCATCATAGTCTGTCCTTTGTACCAGTTGACAGTGAGATTCTGAACAGGAGCCACTTTGAGAACGTCACACTGGAGCTCATACTGGTTTCCCTCCATCATTGGTCCGATGTGATTCACAGTGCTGATGGATACACTGTCTGGAGTCTCTGTGGAGGAAGATTTACACACTGATATCTGCAGCCATGAATGTATAGTAGATATTTCTGAGAATGAAAATATAAAATGTATTTTGACAGATTTATGGTACCAAAAATTAAAACAAATAATATATTAACATACAAAACATTAGGTTAAGGCAATAATATTTACCACATTTTTTTAAGTGGTGACATTTCAAAAGGGTACATTTATTTTGTCCAAAACTTAAAAAAAAAAAAATCTCAAAAAAATCGAAGTAAACATTCAAGAAAATTTACTTTTTTACTATAAAAATATCAATAGCAGAGAAACTCACTGTAAACAGTCACTGGGAGAGTCACTTCACACTGTGTCTTATTATAGTTTATGTAGCAGAATGGCTTTATGTCCCATTCTGTCAGTTCTGACACTCTCCATGTGATCAGACTGTCTTTGCTTATGGGCACTGCTCCCTCACTGGCTTCCCATCCCATTCCTGTATGCGGAACAGAAGTGCTGCAGTTGACTGAGACAGGACCGCCGTACTTCACAATAACTCTCTGTGGGTTGAGCTGAAGAGGACATTCATCAGCAGCATGTGTACCTGTTAAACACATTGAGAAGGATGAGATTTAAAACTGGTGAAGATTCAGCACAGAATAGCAGCACTAAAGTATTGGATTACAAGCGGACACATAAATAACTTTATAAGAGTCATTAAGACCTGTTTGATTAAATAAGTCGCAACTTTATCACTGCAACTCAGATTGCAAGTCTGTGACTGAATAGCGGTAGCTCGAGCAACAGTAATGAAACAAAAAAAGAACTAACCCCACCCATAAACTATTTTGAGAGGAAATGTCACTGGGTTGACCTCAGGAACATTAACGTTACGTATTAATGGATGACTGCAAAACATACTCAGAAAAAAAGAAAGAAATAACCTGAATCCTTGCAATGATAATGGCCTTTTACCCTTAACCAGATAACCAGAAAATATGTAGAAGAGACACTGATATAGCTCGCGTTATTTTTAATTTGATGCCATCACAGAAAATTAACATTATACAAAAACTACATTAAAAACAAAACTACACTACATTTATACAAAAAAATGAATTTAAAGTTTCTCTGAAAAACATTTTCCAAGGGGTCCTTGGCCTGAAAAAAAGCTTCTGTTTTATTGCACACAGCGCCCACCTGTGGTAACTGCAGGATAGAACAGACAAAACCAATAATCATCTGAGTGACATCAACTGTAAAGCCCAATTTATACTTCTGCGTCGAACTTACGCCGTAGCTACGCCGTAGGCTGTGCGTAGCGCGCGCACCCTTCGGCGTACCCTGACGTGCACCTCTCCAAAAATGTAACAACGCGTCAATTCTACGCGGACGCAAGCGCTGTGATTGGTCTGCTCAAACCGCTCCCTCGGGTTTCACATGCTCCCTCTGCGTGCGTCAACGCGGACAACGACGCAGAAGTATACATTAAAACCAATGCGTAGTCTACGGCGTAGAGGCTGCGGCGTATGTCCGACGCAGAAGTATAAATCAGCCTTAAGTGTTCATCCACAACACAATATTTTGATCAGTTTAGGGTTCCTTCCACTATGGCAAGCCGAACTCCTCAGTTGGACTTTTATGACGCATGTAGTCAACAGTACTCAACATTTGAAGTGGATCAAAAAAGTTAATCAAAGTTGTCCTAAGACAAGAACGGGTAGCCTATAGCTATTGTTCGAAATTCATGGACTTTGACCCACTTCAAATGTTGACTACTGTATTATTAAACACATTTGTTACCTACAATTTAAAAAAAAATTAAAAAAAATTATATATATATATATATATATATATATATATATATATATATACATATATATATATATATTCATGCATGAAATGTATATCACAGTTTATTCTTGGCCTACTTGCATTTATAAGTACATTTATAAGAACTCTCCCACCATCTATTTATATATCATATATCTATAATTAATTGTGAGGATTAGCCACTGAGTCACCTGTTCATGAGTGTAAAATGACTTTCATGAACAATTGGCCAATCACATGCTGCTAATGGCCTGGCTTACTTTTAGCATTCATTCAGTGATCCTTATAGGAGTCCTTATAAACCTCTCTGTGTTTATTTTGCATTTTTTGACTGACTGACCGACTGCCTGACTGTAGCTTACAAATAAAATGCATGTCCAGCTAACGATTTTTTGTTCTTAATATGACTGGGAAGGTTCGTTTCCGGCTATGCAGTACACTGTAAAAAAATCCCGTTGTTTTTACGGAATAAAACCGGCAGCTGTGGTTACCAGAACTTTACCATCAAAAATACAGTATCAACGTTATTGGTTTTACAGACTTAACGTAAAATTTACAGTAATAAACCGTATTTCATAATCTGATTTTAATGTTAATTTACCAACCCATTGAAGTATTAATATCTGTTTTGTACCATTGTAATACACTGACAACCAACAATCACCACAGCAGTGATGAGAGTCACGTGATAAATCAAAGCTTATCACAAGCAATCTTCCACAAGAAAGTTATTACTATTAAATAGAAGCTGCTCAGTGTCATTCGCACAAACATTAAACACCATCACGGTAACACACATGAAATTATAAAAATGCAATAAACATTAATTTAACAACATTAAATGTGACATAAAACCCTAATGTACATAACTGATTAGAAAAGAACTAAGAAAACTAAGAAGAAACATAGTTATTTCAATAAAAATACATAAAATGTGAAGTGTCACGCAGGGAATTGTGGGAATGTCAATTTACGGTTTTTCACTGTAAATTATACAATGAGTTGTTCTTTTTCACTTTCAAAAACTGTAAATTTAACGGTATTTTACAGTAAAATTACATTAAATGTACCGTTAGATCTATCACAGTTATTTACCGTATATAGTAAGGAAACTTTCTGTTAACCAATTAACAGTTTTGCACTGTAGCATTTTTACAGTCTTTTACCGTTAAAATCACGATCATTTTTTACAGTGTATATATAAAATTAAACCTAAAAATAACCATAAGGGGGCGTTCTGAAGGTACAGGTTCCGTTTAGATTGTCACAAAAACTTCCCTGCAACATTCTGGGAATGTTATAAAAAATAAAACCTTTATTAAATTAAATTTAATGTTATATTATAATGTTCTGTATGTTCCCTTTAATTATCCTCCTCTCTCAGAAAACAAGGTACAAAAGTACGGTTCCCTTTCAAAAGGTACACCTTTCAAGAGTGCATGTACCTAAATGTTACATATTAAAACCTTTTTAAAAGGCACTGTCCCAGTGACAACTTTTGTACCATTTGTACCACAAGTTAGCTTTTTGTAACAAAAAATAATAGGTTAAATCTGCTTGACTGAAGAACTATGGAGCCAGAATGACAAAACAATTCACATTTGATATTTAACTGTGTTTTTTCCCCTCTCAAAAACACAATTTTGACTAATATGTGTAACATTTTATAAGTTATATTGCATAAGTTACAGTTTAACTGATAGTAATCGGTCAAAATTCTTACTGTGGGTTAACGGCTAAGCGGTTAATTATGGTTAATTATCATCCACCAACAAATACATGTATAGCCATTTCATTTCTCACAAACGCAAACTTGGTAATTTAGGGCCGTGGCTTGTACTACTGGGATGCAGTCGGACACACTTGACTAAGGGTCTGTCTGCATCCTATAATAAAAACCATGGCCCAAAAAGCTACGCCTCCGGGGAAGAAACAAGGATATCACTGACTGAAACAATCTTTTCAAGTACATTTATTTATTTATTATTTTGTATGATATGTTTGTAAGGCTAAAGTATCTTTGATTGTGTAAGCGTGAATGTGACCGATCTCAGGTATTTAACAAGTACCTCTGTTTGGTGACCGAAGCTGGCAAGCTTGTGATCGTGAGACCCACGTTAAACAAGGCGTGAGGACCTCTGAGCGCCATAGCTTCCTAATATGAACAGGTAAATGTAGTCAGGTTCAGTGTTAGTGTGATGGAAGAAGACAGGGGTCGGCGTGACTGGGACTCGTACAGTTTTGTTTGGTCCAAGAAACAAAAGAAATGCGCTGTGCGCGCTCTAACATAAACCTCGTTCAGGTTCAGAGAACACTCTTTCCACTATATAAAAATATCACTCTTTCGAATATTTTAAAATATCACTCTTTCCAATATTTTAAAATAACAGTGTTATTTGTTATGATAATATTTGTTAAAACTGTCATTATGTCCTGACAGTAGAATATGAGACAGATAATCTGTGGAAAAAATCAAGCTCCTCTGGCTCCTCCCTGTGGTCCTATTGCCATTTGCAGAAATACACCGCTCCCGGTCAGAAACAACCAATCAGAGCCAGGAGGAATGTCTTAGCAGTGTCAATCACGCTCGTGTACACGCTGATCACCCCTCTCTTGCACAGCGCGAGCGTACCGTCGTTCGTGAGTCTCCTGTTCGAACTCGTTCATCCAAATGAACGAATCTTTTTTCGAGTCATTTCGTTTATTCAACGAACGAAATGACTCGAAAAAAGATTTTTTCATTTTGAACGAGTCTTTTTTGGAGTCATTTCGTTCATTCAACGAACGAAATGACTCGAAAAAAGATTTGTTCATTTTGATGAACGAGTTCGAACAGGATTACGAACGTGCATCACAGAACAGTGCAAGGCGAGCATTTGTGCTTATACAACTTAAAGTTTTTATTTATTTTTGAAATGACCGATCGTTTCGCTAGATAAGACCCTTATTCATCGTCTGGTATAGTTTAAAGCCCTTTGAAGCTGCACTGAAACTGTCATTTGGTCCTTGAAACGTTTGTGTCCTATTGAAGTCCATTATATGGAGAAAAAGCCTGGAATGTTTTAATCAAAAACCTTAATTTCTTTTCGACTGAAGAAAAAAAGACATGGACATCTTGGATGACATGGGTGTGAGTAAATTATCAGCAAAAGTTTTTTTAAAAGTGAACTAATCCTTTAACGTTATCTTACTAGCTATTTATAACTTATAGAAAGTGCAACGTTATAAAGTTACATGTATTGCAAAATACATAATGATTTGAGGACCAAGTTTGTAGTCAAAGTATGGGCAGGCCATAGTCAATGTAAAGCATATAGTTGATGTTTCGTCCCTATTAGTGAATGTTCCATAACTGTTTATAATCCGCCGTCATCGGTGGTCCTGCTTACTAGCCTGCGCGTTCACGGCAGGCTCCGCTGTGGGGGAGGAGCTGTGGAGGGAGGGCTGTAGCGCAGCAGAGAGCAAGGGGGTTGGACCTGTAAGTTGTGCTTGTTCAAATTTTCAGGCTAAGTCAACATTTTCTCAAAACTCCCTACTGCAACTTTAAATTATCAAAACGTCCATTCCAATATGTATGGAAGCTTGTTTCCGCCACAGAATGAAAAATAAAAAAAGCTAATTGCGACTTTTTATCTCACAATTCTGACTTTATTTCTCAGAATTGCGAGATATAAAGTCAGAATTGCGTGATATAAAGTCGCAATTGCGTGTTATAAAGTCAGAATTGTGAGATATAAAGTCAGAAATGCGTTATATAAAGTCGCAATTGCGTGTTATAAAGTCAGAATTGCGTGATATAAAGTCGCAATTGCGTGTTATAAAGTCAGAATTGTGAGATATAAAGTCGCAATTGCGTGTTATAAAGTCAGAATTGTGAGATATAAACTATTCTGAGAGGAAAAAAGTAAGTCTTTTTTTCCCCATAGAATTGGACTTTATAACTCGCAATTGCGAGTTTATATCTTACAATTCTGAGAAAATATGTCAGAATTGTGAGCAGACCTTAGTTATTAAAGAGTTGTCTAACATGACATATTTCATTACTGAACCAGTGATGATATAACAAAGACTTATTCTTAAATAAAATATTCCTATTGTTCCATATGTAACACCGATGAGCAGAAAAGTTATGCTTGTAAATGAGAGTCCATGCCAAAAGAACTTGTTGGTGAAAGTTAGATAGCTTGACAGGGAGTTTAAAAATATCATAATTACACATTAGAGCAAACTTTGCACCACCAAGATGCGAGAAGGAAAGCTGAGGGAAAATATTCCAAATAGAGGTCGGGTTTTTAAGGAATCGATTAAGCCAATTTATTTTAATTGTGTTATGTAGTGAACTAAAATCAATGAAATTTAAGCCACCCTTTTGTTGAGAATTTAGTATCACTGACTTTTTTAAATAATGGGATTTGTTTTTCCATAAAAATGTAACCAAGATTCCGTCAATAATTTTACAGGTGTGTTTAGGGCAATTCCATGCAAAGGTCATCTTTACCATGAAAAAATAAATTTTTAACCAAAAGAACAAAACCATTTTTAAGTTGTCCATTTAGGTCTGTAATATACTGTATTAATGTGCTTTAACAAAAATTTTAAGAAGATTGCCTTGTTTATCCACCAGATATGAGGTGAGCAACAATGCTTAAATTACATTTTCAACCAGCCATATTTCATGCTTTCAAAAAAACGTATCAAAGACCCCCCTTTTTAAACTTTATTTTAACAGTAAGCATTTTGCAGAAAGATGGAGGCATGCCTGAGAAATATATATTCTAATTTGGTCATAACAGCACTGCCTGTTGAATTTATAAGGGCTATAATAAAGAGGTCTTGACGCTTCAGTGCACTGTCACGTCCATAACGTTTTAAAGGTTTAGTTTATTTAA
This sequence comes from Siphateles boraxobius, assembly GCF_051911475.1. Taxonomy (NCBI): domain Eukaryota; kingdom Metazoa; phylum Chordata; class Actinopteri; order Cypriniformes; family Leuciscidae; genus Siphateles; species Siphateles boraxobius. Next base: position 29,783,474 of record NW_027509193.1, on the reverse strand, counting down.
TATGACAATTATAAATGCAAATAACTTGAAACTTTATTTACAAAGCTAAATTATGTTTATGCTTATTAGGATAGACAATTCATTTCACTACTTTGCTCTGAACAACCATAATAATGCGTTACGGACGCTTCATATTAAATCATGCATATGCCTATTGTGATCTGTCTCAAGACAGAAATGATTTTGGCCACTTAATTTCAAGTTTTGTTTTGTGAATTTCGTTTTGTATAAATTGTATCTTAATTTTAAATCAAAGTTTCATCAACCAATTGCCTGGATTTAATAAATAAGCAAATATAGCATGGAGGTGCGATCACTTGCAACACGTAGCCTTAACTTGAGCGCGTCTCATAACTGAACAGAAACTCGACGTATGCCTCTCAGAAATATAGCCTATCTATAGAAAGATTGCAAAGATCAAAACGAAAAGAAATAGGCAACTCTCTGATTCTGTAATCTGTATGTGCTTTTTCCACCACCACGTCCATTTAGAGGCTCGGTACGATCACGCTGACAAAATAATAATAATAATAGGCTAATAATATTGCGTGTCAATTATTTTGTTGATGATTTTGACTCGCGACTGTGCATTAAAATCCATAAACTGGCCGAAAACCGTGCGATCATTTAGACACAAAAAACGTAGGCGTTACATGATTGCTAGTGACTCACATCTACGGACAATAATGTCCATCGGTTCACCTGACTGTGGAGGAAACCTTTTGAACTCCTATATGACAAACATTAATTTTTAATGTATTTTAATTTTGACTGTCTTCCGTAATAGTCTCTGCTTTAATGTTCCGTCTATGTGTTTATAGTATTACGTCCAAGTCGAGAGGCGTCCTGCAATTGCGCGAGGAACCTGATTGGTTTAGGCGCGAAACAGGCGAACTCTAATTCGCTGGTGCTTCCTGTCATTCAGGCTCAGGTTTTGACAGCTCGAAGATAGCGTTATCTTAAAGCTAAACACCTACCACAACGACAGATGGATAAAATGGTAAGATGATACTAAAAACCAATACTTCAATACTTTTACATATTGAATTAAGATGTACAGTAAGATCCAAGCTATAAAAAAAACTAATTCATAATTGGGGGGGGGGGTCTTCAGAATCATTTCAGACAGTCTTCTTAATGTGAAAACAGCCATTATGCGTCAACAAAAGTGCCATGATGGTTTGATTGTTGATTTTCCAAACAGATTCTATGTATTTCAGACGCGTCACATCCATAACAGGGTTTTTGTCACATCCATAACGTTGGTTTTTCCTCATAATACACTTCATAAAAATATATATATTTTAAACATTGATATTTTTATGTTCAGCTAAGACCCCTTCATCATGTGGATAGCAATATTCATACATTCGATTTAAAAGTTCACAGACTTTAAAGGAAATCGAACAGTATACCAAAAACTCTGTCATTTTCCGTCACATCCATAACGCATGCATATTTTCCTTTTTTGGGGGTGCTTAAATATATTTTAGAAAAACATATTTTGCCTATCAATTCCCCAGATTTGGTGCTCCGAGAATATGCATTTCCAATTTAAATATTGTAAGAAGTTTTTTTTTTTCTGAGACATTTCACCTGTCATTATGAGTTCAAATGTCACATCCATAACGCTGGAATTACCCTTTATCAATGTACCATAGACATCATATAGAGACTAGATGCCCTATTGGCCGCTGTGGCACAAGAAATGCGGCCGCCATCCTAAACCGGTCATACTCCTATTTGCGTTGCATAGCAGCAGTAGATGCCAGAGCACTGTGCAGCATATTCCTGCTCAAATCGGCGGACCATCACTCGGGGAGTACTTTTCACAAGTAAGATTTAACATTTAACATTACCGTACTATTGGTTGCATTTTGTGAACAAAATATTCAATGTGTCCTGTATCGTAGCTACGTGTATGACCTTTGCAGCAAAAAATCCCGCGTGAAAATCAGTTCGGTATTCAGTGAGATATGATTAATTTAATGCGCTGACAGCTCATTGCACCTGCCAAACAGATTACACTGAGCGGAGCGGGTGACCGGTTTAAGATGGCGGCCCCACGGCTCGTCTGCGCCAATAGAGAGCCTAAGTCCCTCCCCTCTACTTCCGGCTTATGGGACCTTATTTCGGAAAAAAATTGTATGGTAGTCAACGGCGAGAGACAACTTATCTTTTTATTCCGTCTGAACTGTGCCCTGAATTACACATATGATGTTTGTCAATTTAAAAGATAATTATGAAAGTCAAGAAAGTCACAGTTTGTCATAAAACAGAAGAGTAACATTTAGTTTTATGTGAAAATCACTCAATGAACTACATCTCTCGTCTCGCACTATGTACGTCACCAAGCTCGTGTGTGTGCAGTCTGGTACAAAACACACAGGCATGACGGCGTAACGTTACGATTATAACGTTAGACTATAGAAAAAATGACAGACGTTAGCTTCAGTAAAGTTAGCTTCATTCATTGAGAGAAAAGGTAAGACGTCACATGCGCGCCTTTTGGGTTTTGTAGTCTTTTTAATTACGTATTTTCACAGTCTTAAGCTGCGTTCACACTACACGCGACCAAGCGACACGATAACATTCATTTTCAATGGTGAGCGGGCGACTTGCGGCGACACGCGTGGTTGCGACCGTTGGCTACCGGATGGGTCTGGAGACGCGACAAAGTTGAGATCTGTTTGACTTTATGCAAATTAAGAGCGACTCTGGAAGCGACAACCAATAGGAGCGGAGCGTGCATGATCCTTCTCCACATCATTGGATGTCATTCATAAAGGTAGTGGGAACGCCCACTAGCGACCTCATCGCCAGCCACTGGCGACATGCAGCGACAAAGTCGCTTGTAGTTTGAACGGGGCTTTATACCTCAACAGTTTTACATCAAACTGCGACTTTCTTGACTTTAAAATGTATCTTTTAAATTGACAAACATCATATGTGTAATTCGGACGGGATCCAAATATTTGTTGTCTCTCGCCATTGACTACCATACAATATTTTTCCGAAATAATGGCGCTTTTCCACTGCATGGTACGGTACGGTTCGGTTCGGCACGCTTTGGCGCTTTTCCACTGCATGGTACGGTACGGCTCGGCTCGGTACGGCTCACTTGTGGCGCTTTTCCACTGCATGGTAGAGTACGGCTCGCTTCGGCTTGCTTTAAATGGTACCACCTCTGTTGAGGTTCCAAGCGTACCGTACAGATACTAAAATGTGACGTGGAAGCACTGTAGATCACTGATTGGTCAGACAGACAGAATCGTCACTACCAGCGTCATTGTATTTGCGAGACATCAAACCCGCTAGATTTAAATAGCCAGTAACAACAGCCACCGCTGTAGCACCTGTTTTAAAACTACTTGCTTGACTTGCTTGAAGAAAAAAAACTTCCAAAAAAGAAATGGCTGAATCGTGGTCATTGGACGCGAAGCGCAGACGTTCCTCTTGTTGGTTGCCGAGGAGCGGATAAACTATAACGATCAGTCATAATCCCACCCAGTTTGAAGCGGTACTAACTGCAGTGGAAAAGCAACCGAGTTAAAGCGAACCGTGCCGCGCCGAGCCGAGTCGTACCACGCAGTGGAAAAGCGAAGAGAGCCGAACCGTACTGAGCCGTACCGAGCCGTACCATGCAGTGGAAAAGCGCCATTATGGTCCCATGGTCCCATGGTAGTCCACCGGAAGGGGAGGGACTTAGGCTCTCTATAGGCAGTAGCGGTCGATAGGGCGTCTATCTGATGTCTATGATTGTAACCATAGACATCATATAGATAGACGCCCTATCGACCGCTACTGCCTATTGGCACGGACGAGCCGTGGGGCCGCCATCTTAAACCGGTCACCCGCTCCGCTCAGTGTAATCTGTTTGGCAGGTGCAATGAGCTGCCAGCGCATTTAATTAATCATATCTCACTGAATACCAAACTGATTTTCACGCGGGTTTTTTTGCTGCAAAGGTCATACACGTAGCTACGATAAAGGACACATTAAATATTTTGTTCACAAAATACAACCAATAGTACGGTAATGTTAAATGTTAAATCTTACTTGTGAAAAGTACTCCCCGAGTGATGGTCCGCCGATTTGACCAGGAATATGCTGCACAGTGCTCTGGCATCTACTGCTGCTATGCAACGCAAATAGGAGTAGTCATGACCGGTTTAAGATGGCGGCCGCATTTCTGGCGCCACAGCACCCAATAGGGCATCTAGTCTCTATATGATATCTATGATTGTAACATCAAAGTTCAGAAATATTTGATCACCTGACCAACGACTGACCAATCAGAATCAAGTACTCCGTTGTAAAATTATTTCAATAAAACCTAACCATTTTCAGTGTGAATTACTGACTTTCTTATGCCATAAATGCATTCAAGTGCCGCACAAGCAGCTCAATAAAATAGAGTAAACGGGCTCAACACTTACCTACTTAAAAATCATACTACGGCGAAGGCTTACAGCATGAATAATAATTACGTAATGCTGACGTTGCTTAGTAACCTTGCGAGAGCGTCCCCTCATGTGGCCTACTTAATATTCAGAATCTAATCCTTCGCCATAGTAAGATAAATCACCAGTGGGATTCACACAGACAGTTTTTACACCTCCCATCTCCCATGTTTACGTCAAATCCTTCCCAGCAGCGGATGTTATTGGAAAACTGGAGCCACAAAGCATCAACGTTTAAGCTAGAAATCGGAAAGTTCTCAAAGCTGATATTTTGATTGACGCCGTGGATACAGAAGGTAACAGCACGTCGCCTGTATGAATATTGCTTTGTGTTTTGTGCGCTGGCACAGCGTTATGATCTGCAACCGCAGGCCTGTGCTCGCATCATTCACGAATAGCCTATCAATCGCCATGGATTTTAATCGCCAAAGATGTTGATCGCTCTCTGAAAGTGGTTACGTTTCGCTTGCATTTCTAACAGATGGATTTACATGTGCCGTGCTTTTATGTTAATATGACTGACGTTAACGTTAAATTACTGAGATGTTAGCTAGTCAGGCTTGCTGGTGATTATACTGCGATGAATGAGTATTGAATGTATGCAAGAGTGCGAGTCACTCTACACTTGTGTGCTATGGGACTTATTTTTAGACCAGAAAAAGTATGTTAACTACCGCTTTCCTTACATTGATGATGCGGCCAGTAACTAATGACACAAATAGCTATTTGCCACTCTATCGTTCTATGTTAGGGCGAATCACAGTCAAAGTTGAGTAGGCTAATAGTGAAGATATGAAGGTTAGGGCAGTCTTATGTAATCAGTGCCAGCGGCGATGGACGAAGGGTTGAATAATCGCTGATCTCTATTCCAGAAAACACCAGAACAAACACACCAACTCTTGTGCTGCTCGCTCATTTCAGCACGTTTAAAAGTTAAAAAGCTGTCGCTAATCTTCTCAATATTAGCCTATAATTTATAAAATGCCTATAACACAATAAAGTTAAGGCAAGACCCCCCCATGTGAATAGGGTAAAAATTCATAGATTTTAGATCAATACACCATTTGATTGTGTCCATAAATCCGTAAATACTGTCAACAGCTAGAAAAAAATTCACCTATTTAAGGAATATACAATCAGGCAAATTGAACAAACCCCTCTGTAAAAAACTTCAGAATATATATATATATATATATATATATATATATATATATATATATATATATAAAACTGAATGTAAGTGTCACTAAATTGGAGATTTGACTTATTTTGAGAAAACGGCCTTTAATGAACTGTAATTTAATTCTACAGGCGCAAATAAAAATGTACATGAAAGAGACACTTCAAAGTGTATTTTGGATTTTTTCTTTTCACTAGTCTGAAAAAACACTTTATAAAAAGCCAATAAGCCAAAAATCTCAAAATTGACGGTTGCATGAAAAAAGTGTTTTTGTCTGTAGTGTATCGCCTTAATACGTAAAGCTACGCCAAGTGCGTGTTTCAATAAAAGTTGTAAGAATTCTTGAATTATCCCATTTTTACACAAAACAAATGGTTTCCCAACTAACAGAGAACGTTCTCAAAACTTTGGCTAAAATTCTGGCAACTTTTTTACTTGTAACATTACTAGACTGCTCGTTAAAAGTTATCTAGTCTTTAATAATGTTCACAAAAAAGTTATTTAGCCAAGCATATATGTCATTCATGGAACTTTTTTTCTGAAACGTTTTAGTTTGTTCAATGTTTTTTTGTTTTGTTTTTTAAAAAAATATTACTACTTGTTTCAGAATATTCAGAGAACATTCACAAGTAGCATTGTTTGCAAAATTACTAAATGGAATGTTCCCTTAATGTTGATAACCAAGAAAAAAACTTTTAAAAACATTGAATGTTGATATGTGAACATTCAATATAAAGTTTTCATAACTCAATGGGAGCATTATTAAAACGTTCTTAGTACATATTTTTGTTGAGTTACTGTTTATCTGCTGTAGATTAGGACGAACACTGGCCTATCCACCTCTTTCCTGCGCCCCATGACTTGAATTCTGAATTATAGGAGTATAACTTAGCCTATGTTAACTTGTAAACAATCAGCGAAAGGTTCGCTCTATGAACGCAATAATAAACATTTTCAAAAACAATATATACAATAAGAAGACATTATTCCTTCAACCATTGATCATTAAGAGGGAATTTTACTTTATAAAGAAATTTAAAAGTATAAAAGCATTAACAAATGACTTCAACAGACCACGAGTTCCCCAAAAGCTCGATTATTTCTGCAGCGTTGCTTTAATAAAAAATGTTAATTAACTGGAACATTGAGTGATAATATTTCCAAGTGATTTCCATCATTTTGACAGACAATAAATATTGTATTTACCCGTTTTAGAAACATTTCAATATAAATACTGCTGATAAGGATTAGAAGTGAAAAGGGGAGACAATTACATTTTAAAGAAATCTGTGTGAAAACAAACCTGGAAAGAGACGTGAGGATTTGGAGAGAAAAACAAGATATTCTTAGTACAGTTCTGCAGTGAATTAGCCTATTCATTGGATATATTGTAAATTAAATCGGAAGAACAGACTACAAATGCGCAGTATAGGCTATGTTGTCTTTTTTAACTACAGCTGAATAAAAAGGGGGGAAACAAAGAAAATAATAAAGAAGGAAAAGAATGTAATGACTCAAAAGAAATATCTTGTCATAGATATTCTTTTTATGCAATGTCACATTAAAATACCAAGTAATACGTTATTAACATGAAGGAAATTACAGCTCATTCGGTCAAACTGTCAGATCCGGATTATTTGTAGCTCAACCTTATGATTTGAAATGATTTGTTTTTTGCTTCTTTGAGTGGAACTTCCCCAAACCGAAGTCACTCTCATAATTTAGGCTTGTTAGGAAAAAGGTGGAAAGGTAGCATTATGAAATGCTCTATATGAAATGAAAGTGTATAAACTGATGTTCAGTGTGGATTATTGTTCTAATTCCATGGCGGCAATGCATCATAGACGTTGCCATAATTTGTGGTTATACTTTGACGCTTTCTGTGTAATTCATTTCCATTTTCCTAAGTAATACGAGATGTGAACTGGCCAACGAGTTACTCTGACTACTACATAAGCTAATGGACATTAGGCTCATGCAATATTTATACGCTCCACATATAGTAGTAGTCACATGCTTTATTTGTACATTTCCTGCTTCATCCCTATTGGCTGGTGGTAATCATTCCAAGAAAGTGCAAATGAGATAATGTGTGGTCATATAAGCTGTTTACCAGCTGAGTCATGAGAAGGACACACCTATGACTAGCCATTTTAATGGTTAATTATGTTATGTTAACTATATCTGATTATTAGCATTTGATGAGAACCATAATAATGCCACATATATGCAGTTATGCCAGTATTATAACTAAGGAATGAATGATTGAAGTTGACCTAAAAGGTAAAAAATGATGACAGTTTTAGTCTTAGTTAGGCTATAGTGTCAATCCTTCGATTTGGTTTTCAAATGAGGTGCGGTTTCTCCCATAATATTTTTCATTTGCATTTATTTTCCTTAAACTTTGACAATTTTCATTTTTTTAATGAAAGGACACATTTCACACAAAGGACACAATGTTTGATATCTGGTTAGTCTTGATCCATATATTTGAGGTTCTAAGAATACTGTGCCACTGTTTCTACTAGGGGTAGCAGGGTTCACAAAACCCACGGTTCGGTTCGTATCACGGTTTTCGGGTCACGGTTTTCGGTTCTGTACGGTTCTTGTTGTTATTTTTTCTTTTAATCTTTAACACTCCAGAAATGTACTTCAGCATATGATGTAGGCTATAGCTTAATTATCCACAATTCAGGATACAGTATTAAAAAAAATATATATCATGTAATCATGCACAAACTGAATTTGACTTGACTTTAAGCACATTATTGAGACCATCTCTGAGGAAAGCTAGGTGACATTTTGATACCGCAAGAGAGAAGACATTGATGAAATGCTTTTGTTTATTTGGCAAAAAGGAGAATGTGCATTGCTATCTCTACAGGGACTTATGTGCATTTTTAGCACACAAAGATTAAAATTAACTTGCATTTATCAAACTGTCAACATCAGTGTAGCTCTTACAAAATGTTTATCTTTTAAAAGAAAAAGAGAGAAACTCTTAAAGCACTATCTTTTAAATAAGTAAAAATATGTTACACATAATTGCCTATAATGAGGCTATAACAATAGCAAAGGCATAACCATAAAGTTCAACCTCAACACAAAAACAGTATCAACAATCCTTCTATTCCCTGAGAGTGAGGATACATTTTTTTCACTTCAAATTAAAGTGCAGTATTTAAACATATGACTGGAGTTAATATCTAAACTTGGTGTCACTGTATTTAAATATAATAGGTAACATGAAATCCAAAATGTTCCCACACACCGGACTTATACGACGGTGGCGCATCCTCCAACTCCGGTTAGCCTTCCTTATATCTCCCACTCAGACATGGGCAGTATTTCAATTAAATGTATTTTAAATACGTATTTAATTACGTTAGTGTATTTTGTAATTTGTATTTTGTAGGTGTGGAAAAATTAAAATGTATTTTGAAACAAAATATTTTGAGGGAGTGTATTTGGAGTATTTCAAATACTTAAATACTTAAGAAAAATCACCATAGTAAATGTTTTGCCATATTTTCGGTCTGATGTTGGCAATGGCAATGTCCAGGTTAGATGCACGAAAATCACGTGACACCCTGTAGACCGGGCTCCCTCCAAGAAGTGAATGAGTTTTGAACTCTTAAAAACGGCATTAAGGTAAAGTGTTTTGTGACAAATATACAGTCTACACACACACACACACACACATATTGCACACTGAACGGCATTACAGAGAGAAAATAATTGTGCCTTATAAGACCAATGCACTGTGTTGTCATTCATAAAAGGACATCATAGGCCCTACCTATTATGAAACAGCGTGTCTGTCGTAACTCCACTGAAATCTCCATGCTAAGCAAGTAAAGCGTTCACAATATAACGTTCACCATCTGCAGTTTTTACACGTTTTTAAACGTATTACATGAGAAATATTGATATTGATTTTGTATAAAATAATCATCAATCCTATAGTTTTTCAGTAATTGCGCACGCAGCGCGATTCTACTATGGAAAAGGCACACGGGGTCAGGGCAGTTAGAGTCTCGTTTGTTAAACAAAGCCACACATATAATGATTAATATGATTAATCATATATATTATGATTAAAATGGAATTTTGATTTTGTGACGAAAATTCTCGGTCTGTTATTTTTACACAAAAATCGCTGCAAAAGATGCTTTCCAACAGGTTTTATCATAGTTTTTGTCCAACTCCATTGACTTGTATTGGATGTTCTGTGAGGTACGGTATTACTCCGCTGACGGAAACGGGAATGGGGTTGTATGTATTATTTCTGTAGTTATGCAGTCGCGGTATAGTAGGCTACGCTATCCAAACATTGGCAAAGGTGCATTATCGCCACCAACTGGGCAGGAGTGTCTATTATTCAAGCTCTCAGCGGAAGAATGTCCGGTTTTGAGGCGTTTGGGAAAATAGGTCCACAGTTTTACAACGAATGGCAAAACACCTGTTCGAAAGCATATTTTGCAGCGATTATTGTGTGAGCATATCAGTGAACACCCCAGACCACTCGGTGAGTTTCACGTCTTTGTAAACTAAAGTTTAATGCGTTTTATGAATGATTGTTCCAGTGCCCTTATGAAACCATTGTGAAGGTGGGGGGGGGGGGTTTCTGTCCCGAGAAAATTCTCGGGACAGCAGCATTTTTCCAAATTTCAATCTTAACCGTTCTATTTCATCAGAAACGATCTTAAAACAGGGCTTTAAGTGTAAAATACCGAACTTGTCCTTTAAGGCACGAGTAGAGTAACGGTGATAATATGGCTTCGTAGCTTACATCAAACACGTTTTGCTATTAAGGGCAGCTTACCACACCATTGATGTGAACTTAGATATACATGCCATTTACGTCAGAGGGAGCTATTTCAGGCCCTGTAAAGGTTTAGTGAAATGCCCATACTTTTTTATTTTGCTTCTTCGCCATTTTTAATTTACACATTTCTCATATTTGTATTATTGCTACTATTTGTGTTATTGACCTTTCAGTAATAAAAAAAAAAAGACTTAAGATTATTGTGGGAGTATTTTTGTATTTTCAAAATACTAATTACTTGTATTTTATTTAAATACATTTTTCACATAAGTATTTTGTATTTTATTTTGTTACATTTTATGAGCCAGTATTTGTATTTTGTAACAAAATAGTTTTTGATGTATTTGTGCCCACCTCTGCTCCCACTTGACATTTCTATACGTGACGAGACCTGCAGCACTCCATACTCCAATTTTACTGTAGGCTTGTTCGACTTGAACCGGCGCTGCACAGATCGATCGGTTTATGACATCAAAGTACCGCGAGAGTGATTGAAAAGCATACGGAGCCGTTGCTCTCGCGGTACTTTGATGTTATTCATCGATCGGTCTGTGCAGCGCCGGTGTGGTGAAGAGACCGATCGAGAGACCGTCTACAAGCCTCATAATATGTCCATTGTCCACACATCTCTTATTTCGCGCGAAAAGTAAACACACTATCTGCGTCCCAATTCGCCTACTTATACTACGACCTAAAAGTATGTACTCTTTTTGTGAAGAAAAAGTACATACTTTTGAGTGTGTAGCAAAAGAGTAGGCAAGCTTTGGGACATACTACTTCGTCCTCTTTAACGGACAGCTCTGTCGCGTGCGTCCAGCCACCGTAAACTGCCCTGTCAATCATCTTGTCAAAGTTAAAATCCTCCATTCAATCTAATTTAATTTCCTACCGTTTCGGAGAGAAATGTTGTGGCACCTTGGTCTGCAGCCGTGGGTCATAAATGCGGTGACTCTCCTCATGTGTTTGCAATTTGAATGTAATGATGCATTTAAAAGTTAATGGCTAAACGTATCTTTACAAACATTCACAATGCTGATGCAGATGCAATATAATGTAGACAACATTGAATAAATAATTTTTCGTCATGTTAGATACTGATAATTACCCACTCAAACCCCTTTATCTAAACCTTTCTACATAACCACCGGACTCGCGCGTCCTCCATGTCTGTAGTTTATTAACACCTTTCACTCGTGTTTGTAATCGAATCCTCGTCCAACGCGCGATGGGTTGTGGGCAATATCAGCCGTTAGAGTGCGCATCGATCTTCACTTCGGATATTGACCGGAAAAAGTAGACCATCCGGGTATCTTTGGAACACTCATTTCAACATACTACGATTTGGGACGTACTAATTCTAATTTCGAATACTATTTAGGACGGATAGTATGCGAATTGGGACGCAGCAACTGTCTGAGGTCATGGGCACGTGGTTACATTGCGCATGCGTCGAACCGTGCAACGCACACACGCACCGAACCGAGACAAGCGAACCGAACGGTTCGGATGTTTTTTCATGTACCAGGCCACCCTTAGTTTCTACTGTAAATATTGTTAATTTAACTTCTTAAAGGCCAAAACTGTCTACTTAAGCCAAGAGGTTGCACATATTCCATAACATTGCACTGCATTGTAGTGGCGTATTTTATTTTTCTGTTTTTGATTTAGATTTCTTAGCTGTTATGGTGTTTGGTACAAGAAGAGGCTTGATTAGTTGAACTAACTAACCTTTAGAATTATTCAGGGATATATATTATGAGGATTATACGGTATCTAGTCTACCATTCAAACGTTTGGGGTAGGTAACTTTAAAAAATGTTTTTTAAAGAAGTCTTTTACCCTCACCAGGGCTGAATTTATTTGATAAAAAATGCAATAAAACAGTAATATAGTGAAATCATATTATTATCATTTAAAATAATTGTTTCCTATTTGAATATATTTTCAAATGTAATTTATTCCTGTAATGTCAAAGCTGAATTTTCAGCATCATTAAGTCTTCAGTGTAACACGATCCTTCAGAAATCACTCTTATATGATGATTTGCTGCTCAAGCAACATTTCTTATTATTATCAACGAATATTTTTGTGGAAACCATTTTTTCCCCCATGATGAATAGAAAGCTCAGAAGTATTCAATGTGAGCAGATTAATGTTTTTGTTAATAAAAGCCTTAATTAAATCTGTTTATCATATAAAGCATTTGTGCCAAGATACAATCTATGTGTGTAGAACTATCTTCAAGGGATAGTTCACCCATCAATTTAAATTTTCAATCAGAAATATTTTGATATTCTACATGTCTTCAGTGTGATAATTAATTTAATATATCCTTGCTGAATAAAAGTATGAATTTCTTTAAAAATCTTACTGACCCTAAACTTTTGAACGGTACTGTTGATGATTGATGAATCCAAACATATTGTGTTTACATGAACGCTAAATTAAGTGATCGGGTTGATTGTCACAAGCTTCAAATCAGAAATGATCCTTTGATATGCGCGCACTGCACAAATATGCAGTGTTTCCTGTTGTTTGCGCACACTAATCATCCTCCTACAATTTCTTTGTTTTAAAAAGCAGATTATATTTATCTATTTCAGGTCCTAATTCAGAGACGACGAGCATAAAGCTTTGTGCCGTGCTGCTTATATTTTTATCAAACAGTAAAAAGCCCAAAACAAGGCGATAAGGAGTCTGAAGCAAGGTCTGGTGGGACGTTGACTTGCACCACTTCACAGATGATGAGTGGAAGGAGAATTTAGAAAAGGGGTGTCCAAACTCGCTCCTGCAGAGTTTAGTGCCAGCTTGCCTCAACGCACCTGCCTGGAAGTTTCTAGTATGCCATTGCCTAGTAAAACCTGGATTAGCTGGATCAGGTGTGTTTAATTGGGGTGGGAGCTAAACTCTTCAGGACAGTGGCCCTCCAGAAGCAGGATTGGAAACCCCTTTATTAGTCTAAAGTGCAAAGAAAATCTTTGTCCTCGAGGCTAGATATTTCATGCTTATGTTGTTTTTATTTGTGGGCTCGTGGGAGTGTTGAAGCAGTGAGCATCTGCAAATTAATAATTGGATGTGAAATGCCTCAGCAACAGTTGTCTGGGAGGCCGCGATCGCATTACACTGTGTGCTTATTGAACCATGTGGCCTGTCTGTGTTCACCTTAGAAGCTCCCTTATCTGGCCTCCTTCCAGGGAACCAACATGTCCAGTGACCCCCCTCCGCCTTACCCAGGGGGCCCCAATGCCCCACTTCTTGAGGAAAAAAATGGACAACCTCCAGTTTCTGGTAAATAAATACCTAGAGGTTTTTCTCTTCTCTTTAGACATTTGAAATGAACTTCTACTTTTTAAACCTGCTTTTAATAGGTAAATGCAATGGCTTGAAGAAATGCCCGGCACCATCATTAGCTGCTCATTGGTGCAGAATTTCGAACATTGTTCTAGGAAACCATGGAAACTTGAATGTAAACACTTCCCTCACAACCTTTCAATGGGCCACTAGAGTTGCATGGAACTAGATTTCTTTTGTTTCTCTCTTAATTATAGCAACATATGTTCAATGATGAAATGATAAAAACAATAATAACTATTATTATTAACAACAATAATAACTATTATTATTAGCATCACTTTGGTGTGAGCAGGAAAGACTATACATATGAATATATCAACTCTGTAAAATGTCTAGTTGAAACCACACTGCTGTATAAACATTTACTTTGATTTACAGTGGAATCATAAAGTCTGACACTACAGGATTCTGCAATAGATCACTAATAAATTGTGTGACCATTTAAATGAACAAAAGTCATTTCACTAGTGGTCTCATATGTGTGGACACCACTGCATGTTTATAATTAATTATGAGAGGAGCAAGTCTAGGTGGGATACAGGAATTCTGTCATTTAAACATTTTTTTTTAACATAAAGCTGTTTCCCTCATCAGCCTCTGCTCCAGTAATGACAGAACCTCCACAAGGACAGCCGCTGCCTCCAGAGTACGGGCCTCCACCTTATGAAGCCACACCTGGCTTTGTTCCTCCGCACGTCCCAGGCGAAGGTCCCAAGCCTATGCCTATGCCTATGCATATGCCCATGCCTCATCCTCACGGTGGGTGTGCCAACCAAACTCACACACTACATCAGCAGCCAATCACATCATTAGCATTTCAGAGAGAAGAGCTAGCAACAAGCGATTTTTCTGTTCACAATGAAACGGAGAGTAATGTGTCAGGGCTTTCAGCACGATTACACAAAACAATTGTTACAGTGTAATAATACATTTAAGTACTGAGTAATATTAATTAACTACCTCTACTATATAGGGTTAGGATTAGGTTTTGGTTCAGGTTTAGTTGCATGTAATAATGTGTAACTTATAGTTATTATTATATTAACTATACTGTATGTAACGTGTTACAAGGATGCTGTAAAATAAAATGTTTCCAAAATCTGCCTCTGAATTGACACTGTTTTAGGTTACTGTTGTAGATATTGCTGCCTTTCTAAAATCTTGTTGATAGTTAAAGCAGTAAAATTATAAGGGAAAATCCAAAATATATATATTTTTTATCATATACTACTTACTCATACGTTCTAAACCTGTGAGAACGCTTAATGGGTGAGAACAAACCTCATTGTTTCTTGCGGAAGTTCAAACGTCCTGTGTAACACTGGAGAATGAACCTCATTGGCTATTGTACGTCAAGCGAACAGGCTTGAGCTTCCGTTTACCACAACTGATGTGAGCAGATTAATGTTTTTGTTAATAAAAGCCTTAATTAAATCTGTTTATCATATAAAGCATTTGTGCCAAGATACAATCTATATGTGTAGAACTATCTTCAAGGGATAGTTCACCCATCAATTTAAATTCACTCATTATTTACTTAAAGGGATAGTTCACCCCAAAATGAAAATTCTGTCAGTAATTACTCGCCCTCATGTTGTTCCAACCCCGTAAGACTTTCATTCATCTTCGGAACACAAATTAAGATTTTTCTTATAAGATATGCTTCTGTGTTGTACGTCACACGTAGGCTCACTATTGGCCGACGCTGGTCATGTGGGTGATGCGTGTGACGTACAACAACAGAAGCTTACGTTATTATACCAGTGAACTCACTCGAGAAGGAAATGAATAGTTGAAATAAAGTTATTTTTGTTTTTTTTGCGCACAAAAAGTATTCTCGTCACTTGATAAACTTAAGATTGAGCCACTGTAGTCACTTGGACTATTTTAACAATGTCTTTAATTACTTTTCGGGGCCGGCAAGTTTCAATCCCTTAGAAGCCTATGGAGGAGTGATCCAGCTCTCAGATTTAATCAAAAAAATCTTAATTCGTGTTCCTAAGATGAACGAAGGTCTTACGGGGTTGGAACAACACGAGGGTGAGTAAATACTGACAGAACTTTCATTTTTGGGGGAACCATCCCTTTAAACTCATGCAAACACAAATGACAATTTGTAGGAAAATAATCCATTGGACCCCAATGGATGAATCAGTATAAGTGAAACGATAGGTGTGTAAGAAAAATCCGTAAAACATTTAAACATTTTTTTTTATAACTCATTAGTCTACTGTCGCGATCAATATTTTAAGTGTCAAACAAGCAACAGCCATTCAATGGCATGTTGCTTTTGTGTTTATCTAAAGAAAGAAACAGTCATATACAATCGGGAATGGGATGATGGTGAGTAAATGATGAGGGATTTTTCATTTTTGTGTGAACTAACTTTAACCTTAAAATTGATGTGCTGCAGGTGGTTACTACGCTCCCCCTGGGCACTTTCCTCATCCGATAGCAGAGCACTATGGTCCGGGGCCCAGTCACTTTGGTCCAGGTCACACAGCCACAGTTCTCTCTCCTCCTGGTACCACCACCACCACCGTGACTGTTCTACAGGGGGAGATGTTTCAGTCGGCTCCAGTGCAGACGGTTTGTCCACACTGCCAACAACCCATCACCACCCGCATCAGCCACGACATCGGGCTCATGAATACTCTAATATGCATGTTCTGCTTCTTTGTCGGGTAAGTGATGAACTGAACGGCACAATATATGATATGATCTCTCTCTGTGAAATCCTTTTTCTCTTATGTTTTCTTTTTCTGCATGTTGGTTGGCCTACATGTCTTTGAGTTTGCGGACATAAAATTTTATAAGAAATAGTAATAATAGCGTATGCTAAACTGCTTTTTTTCTTATAATTTCAGGACAGTTGTTTCGCGCTCACTTTTTTGACTTTATGCTCATACAAAATATCTACACAACTGTTTAAAAGTTTGGGGATTTTTAAAGTTTTTGACAGAAGTCTCTTGTTCACCAAGCCTGCATTTGTTTGATCAAAAGTTCAGTAAAAACAGTAATAAGTGACATTATAATAATTCAAAATAACTGTTTTCTATTGTTATATATATATATATATATATATATTTTTTTTTTTATTATTATTTTTTTTTTAATGTAATTTATTCCTGTGATCAAAACTGAATTTTCAGCATCATTACTCCAGTCTTCATTGTCACATGATCCTTCAGAAATCATTCAAATATGATCTGATTTGATTCTCAATAAACATTTCTTATCGTTATTATCAATATTGAAAATGTGCTGCTTAATATTTTTGTGGGAACAAAAGAACGGCATTTATTTGAAATATCAATCTTTAGTGACATTATTAACCTCTCTTTTGATCATTTCAATGCGTCTTTGTCAATAAAAGTATTAATTTCTTTCAAAAAATCTTACTGACCCCAAACTTTTGAATAGTAGTGTAAATTAATTTTAAAACAGAAATTAAAAACGTGCACCATACAAGAGGTGCATTCAGGCCATGCATGCATGCATTGCATTTTTTTATGTATAATTTTGAATAAATGAATAGTCAATGAGCCCTGAATGATGAACCATACAGTGCGCTCTTGAGATCCCTCATGACTTTTGTCTTTGTTTTACAGTTGTGATCTAGGTTGCTGCTTGATCCCCTGTATGATTGACGACCTCAAGGATGTGACACACACTTGTCCCAACTGCAAGGGCTATATTTACACATACAAGCGCATATGCTAACAGTCTATCCCATTAACGATCGTGCTGTGACCTCATTCTGGTGGGTGTTGACGACTCACGTTCATTTCCGTCTGCTCTGTGATCGCCCCAGCTGACAGCTCGTATTTCTAGCTATTTCTCGCTTTATGTAACTATTGATTCTCACATTTAATTTACAGGCACTTGATGTAGTTACTGACACCTCTAAAATGAAGCAGAGGGCATGAAGGAATCGGTACGTTTTAATATGCACAATGGTCATTGTTTCATCACTCTTTCAATTCTTATTTTTTTAGCAGTAAAGCAAAGTGTAAACGTGTAGAACATATGTGAAAACAGTAACCTTAAGCTTATTTGTGAATATTACTGAGTAGCAAAAACAACTGAATTTCACTAAAGGGTCAGTTTTGTTGGAATGTAGGATTATTATATTATGCATTATTGTTTTATTTTAATGGCTGGGTCTGGGACAGTTTAACGTTGTCCTGGAGTAACATTGTTGCTTTTACATGTGAAAATCTATATTTGGCATTTTATGCAAATGTTATGAAAAAAAAAAAATTCACTTTTGTTTTCAATTTCTTACGTTTGTCGACAAGACTCATTTGATTTGATATGCTTATATATGAAACATGAATTTTTGTGTATATGTGTCATTTTAGTTGAAAGGTTTCTACTGATAAGGAATATGTATGTCCGTCTAAATCTCTTTTTAGCAATTTAGGGATACTAGATAGCTTTCATTAAAGCTCACGGTGTTTTAATATGCTGTGCAGTTCATGTTAGGGTCATATTTGTGGAATTCAACCAATGTACATCTAATGTTTTTGAACTGTGAATCAGAACTATAGCCATGGTGCTTTTCAAACCACTATACTAGCTGTTCTGTGTTGTCAATAAGCTGTTTGAGTCTTCTCTAAACTATCATCGGCTTACCAGGTCAGTTTACCAGTCATTTATAAAGTAGGTCTGTTTGCTGATATTAAGATCAGTGTAGAATCATCTCTAATCACACATTTATTCTGGTCAGAACTGCTGAACAACATGTTTAGAAGTGGCTGTGCCGTTATTTTTTCATTTCTACTTAACGTGGTGAAGTTGTCGTCTTCTTCAAAAGGGAAGAAATCTCTTGTAAAGGCTGTTCAAAGCTGCTTTGCTGTTGGAGTTCACCAGCATGATGAAATGCGCTGCATGGCATCACTGTAATCTTGCATAGCGCTCTATTGGGCCATATGTCCCCTCAGTGTGTCAAGCTGGGCTTGTTGCTGCACTGGGCTTCATAACTCAAAGCAGATTAACTGTTCACTTATTAATACTGTGTGTAACAGGCCACAAGGACTTAAATGATGAATGTCCTGATTTTTCCTTTTTGTGGTCAGATTGTGATTTCTGTGGAATCATCCAAAGAGATTGTTTCCGTTATTTGGTCATTTCGGAATTGATGTTTTTTCTGGTTGTGAAATTGTAAACTTTCAAAAACCATTTTGCTCTGTCCGACAATGTGATTTATTACTGAAATGGTACATAATACAAAAGCTACAACATCCACAGTGTTCAAGACACTATATATATATGTACATTTTTTTTTTTTTTTTGTGGTCAGACTTGTAATTTCTCAGGAACCATCTAAAGAGATTGTTTCCTTTGTTTGATCATTTCTGAATAGCTCTGGCCAAAAATGTAATTTAATGGTACGAAATTCAAACACTACAACATCAGCAGTGAATAGACTATCGCCCGGTTTCACAGACAAGACATGAGCCTAGTACCAGAACTAAAATGCATTTTTGAGCTGTCTTAACTGAAAGCAACGTGCACTGATATTTCTTAAAACATGTCAGCACCATTGTTTTGTCTCAAGATGCAGATCAGGATTTTTTTTTTTTATAAGGCGTGTTAATAAAATATACTTAAATGTCCTAATTTAACTAAGACTTAATCAAGCCTTTTCTGTGAACCCTGGCCTATATATCTCAATATGAGTTAAACCTCTGCTTTTCACTTTTGCCTAAAGCTACACTATGTAACCTTTGGCCCTGAAGCGTAAAAACAAAAACAAAATGTGTCTTGGTCGTGCTACGGCTCTAGCACCAGTTTACCGGTGTTCAGGAGTTTCTTTGGAGGTTTGCCGTTTTGAATGATTCACGGTGAATTTTTCTCGTTTGTTGTGATGGCAAACTTTTATCTTCACGCTACTGCAACAACATAAACGCGGAGGTACTTTTCTGTGTACGGATATAAACGGATACATTGTGACACGCACGGGCGAATGTATATATTTTTATTCAATCGTTATTATAGATTCATCAAAGTGTATTAGGCAAAAGTAAAGACATTTGGGGAAAAAAAATTCTAATTAATAACATGTTAGCAAACACAAGTTACACAGTGTAGCTTTAAATGAAGATTCAGATATTAATCATCTTTCTCATGTAGACAATCTGCCAATATTAAAGTTGTTTAAGAATCAGAATCTCCGTCTTTCCATTGTAGTATTTAACATGAAGGAAAAAATGTAGCAATTGCTAGTGTGTGTAAATGTATTTAAACTTGCTGTCTCATTGTAAATGATTCTTTTTAATCAGATCTGTCCGACGAACACTGGATTTTTCATAGTATTTGCACATTTGCCTCATACGTGTATGCAGGCAGTACAAAAAGAACTTTTGCCACATTAAGTTCTATTTTCTAAGTTGAAATTCCAATGATCGATTTTCTGACTGAAAAAAGGCTTCATCCCACCCTGCTTTATTTTAATCGAAAATGAACCAAGACCTATAAAATCATCAAGATACCTCTCCATCAAACGTACACAAAAAATATGTCTGTTTGATTACTGAAAGATAATCTCCAGTAAATATGCATGTTCATGAGGTTTACTTGCACAGTCCAGACTGGCTCCCTTTAATCTAATATGCTCTTGACTATGTAGGTCTACTTGCTTTGTGAAGTGACTTGATGCTGTTGCAGACAGTAGATGTCAAGCTTGTGTTACAGGAATGCAGTTGTAGATAGATGCCTTGAGAATAGTCCGTGGCACTACACCAGATGCCACGCTCAACTGAAGTATCAAATGTGTATGTAAAACAAAGCTTGTGGACTTAATGATTATTTGAACAAATAAAAAGAATATAACATACGAGTTGTAATCTTATTACTTGCACACACTGGTCATCAGGCCAGAACAACCCAAATGTAAATGATGTGGTTATTCGTATATAAGTTTTTTAATCCATATAAATTATGACAGTTTTGGCTCCAAAAAAAACATTATATATATATATATATATAATGAAAATATTATGAACACATATTTTGAGTCTCAAACAAAGTCCAAGACTGATTTAGTCTCTCCAACGATGCCCACATTGTATATTACAGCACTTGTAGAAAGTTGTCATTGGTTCATCAGCAGACCTAGTTTGAATCTGCATGAAGTAGGCCCTTGGGTGCTCACATTTTGGACAAGGTTCTTCAAAGAAAAAAAGAAAATGTTACACTTAAAATAAATCAAGTACACTTATTTAAAGCCACCTGAATATGTGGTTAAAAACACATAGAACACATTTTAAAATTACATTAGGATACACTGTTTTACCTGGAGTGGAATCCACATTTTCCCAAGCAGCAGCGCCCCCGAGAACATCATCAACCTCCTTCAGTTTGGGGTACTTTCTGCTATTTACCTGTCACAATAACCAACCAATTATTTCAACACATCAGATACATATTATAGCAGAAAATGTTATGCTGGCAGCATCTCAAAAACTACATTGACAACATTTTTGAGGGGTTCTAATCAGGGTTTGAAATTAACTTTTCCACACACATAGCAGCGAATTTGGCTACTACATTTTTAAGTGACCAGCCATTCAGAGATAGCCTGCGAAAACCCAGACAATTTCCGGCAAATTTAGATTTGCTCTGAAAGTTAGTCTGGCAAAGAGCTCATTCAAACCAATTTCCAATCCGTCGAAATCGAGGCACCAATCAGAAACGTTGAAACGGCTCTGATTCGAGGCACCAATCAGAAACGGCTTTACACGATGACGACAGCGCTGGGATTTTGAAGCAGATTTTGTAGCCTACATTACAAAGATGGATGCCGCCGTCGAACATCACTCGTTCGAATCAGCTATCGCGTCTGTTTTAAGCGATTTGAACGTTTCCTTTTTGTTAAAAACCGAGAAAAGAACAACACTCGGGAGATGTTTCTCCGCCGCTCTGCATACGTCATCTCCTTCATCGCTCTGATTGGTTTTAGGTCTATCCGCGACGTCCGTTGGTGACGCCCCTCTGGAAATGATTTGTCTGTGACGCTTTGCCAGACCCACTCAGTTACAACTCAGAATGGTCTGGATTTAACCAGGCTAATTCAGAGATTTAAATTATGAAATCTTAATCTGAATTATTAAATTGAAAGCTTTTAGGTTTATGCCAGATAATCGCATTGTTTGCAGATACTATAAAATACAATTGAAATAAAAACAAAAAGCTTAGTAACTTTTTTTCTTTATAATTTTAAACCTATATTTTAAAGTGCGTAGCCCTCTTTACGTTTTGTTTTGCTCATTGTGGAGCATTCGGGTTGGAGGATATAATTTATTAATCAAAATAACCGACTGAAATGGAAAGTGAATTGAAAGGTGTTACACGCCATGGTTCTTTTTTATCAACCTCTCTCAGACCAAAAACCCTTTGTGGACAGAGAGAGTGACTGCTACCAAAACTGCATACTCACTATTTAGGTTCTTCTTATTTTGCATAAGTATTTACCTTGAGACAGTTAAAAAAAGTATTTTATATAGTATGCATGTAATTCAGAAATACTACATCCGTTATGTGGTCATTGCCATTGACCTACAGGATCATGAACACTTTTTCGCCTACTAGCACTATATAGTAGGGAAGTAAGCATATTCTGATGCAGCCACTGATATGAATGAACAAGTGAATATTCGACTCAAACTGGTCATGTTCTAAAAGAAAAGCTTACACATTGTTCACATATTACATGTATTTGAATGGAACGTTCACATGTGTTTAATGCAAATTCAGTGTTATAAGCATTGATCGTATCAAGTGTTTGAATTGTTCAAATCACGTTTACAATCCAACAATCACTCTATTCCATGTGTAATTTAATCGACACTTTGCATCATCAGATATGTTTGAATCAAACTGTCACATCACTTCATCTTTTCACTTCATTCATATGTGTTCCATTATCACGTGTTCGTTTATATGTTGTAGTGGTAACTTCACATTGACTTACCTTCCTCGTGACATTGTGCACATATGGACATGTATTACACGCGAATCTGAAGCATCTTTGTCCTTCCTCCACGATTAAAACATTCCCACAAGTTGGACAAAACATAAGCATTTTCAACAGTTAATATAATATTGTTTACTAAATACTGGTATTGTTTTTCTGATCCAGTTAAAGTTGGTGTTTACACACATTCTCAGCTGCGGTTGATAGGAAGCACATGATGATAAACGTGCCTCACTATTCTAGGCTCGACATGAAACGTAATATAAACACAATGAAACATTGATTATAGAGTAAACAAATAATAACAATTTGATATGTACCTAGCAATATATAACATTGTTAATTTAAAATATAATTTTTATAAGTATTATATAGCTATTCCCGGAAATATCATTTAAAAACGTACGCGGAACTAAAGTTTGGTGCATCAAATAAATCTTCCGACAGCGTGTTTGTTAATAAAGAAAGCTGAAACGCAGCATGTTGATGTTACAGTTTCATAAGACAGAATTACCCGAAAAATGCATAATGTATTATTTCTAAATTCCATGTTAACTTTTATATGTCTTATATATAAATCAGGAAGTTTTCGCTTATTATAAGTTGAAAATGGATGAGGAAGAAAACCTCAAGAACGCCGACGTGGCTGACTTTGCCGAGAAAATCGTTGTAGATGAAATTAAAGGGGAGCAAGAAGAAGAAGAAGAAGAAGAGGATGAGGAGGCATTGCCTCATTCTGAATTTCTTGACATCTTCGAGGAAGGCTTGGCTCTGATAGTACAGGACCCTTTACTGTGTGACCTGCCAATTCAGGTGTACCATTAAATAACAATCAAGTTTTTATTCGAATAATGTTAAAATCAACTGTTATTAATGACTTTCTGCAGAACATTTCTTTATAATCTTTTAAATCATTTGTTCCATCTGTTCAGGTTACATTGGAGGAGGTGAACTCTCAAGTGGCTCTGGAATATGGCCAGGCCATGACTGTTCGTATCTGTAAGCCTGATGGAGAAGTCATGCGTGAGTTTTCTTGGAGTCGCTCTGAATTGTTACACATTTATTGATTCTAACTGGAGCAAATCTCTTCACAGCTATCGTGGTTGTGCAGTCTGCTACGGTTCTGGATCTCAAGAAAGCCATCCGCAGATATATGGAGCTAAAACAACAGCGAGAGGGAGGTGTCAAGCACATCAGCTGGTAAGACATGAAAAATGTGCCAGGTAGGCTATATGATAGGTTTTTGATTTTGTCAAATGTTTTCTTCCTAATCTATTTACCCTGTCAAGGAAATACGTGTGGAGGACATTTCATTTGGTCTTCAACGGAGAAAAATTAGAAGATGACGAGAGAAAGCTGAAGGAGTGAGTTCAAACAATCTGCTGCTTTTGTAGAAATGTGTGAAAACTGCTCAATAGTTAATTTGTTTTGAATTACGTTAATGATTTTTCATGTGATTTAAATATGACTGTGCTTTCCTTTATTCTCAGCTATGGGATCAGGAACAGAGATGAAGTGACGTTTTTGAAGAAACTAAAGAAAAAATGAAACGGGGCAATCTCCAGTTCTTATTTATCTCTCTAATTTGTAAATAGTCGAGACTTTTAAAGGAACAGTTCATCCAAACAGGAAAACTCATCCTCATGCTGTTCCAAACACTTAATGTTGTTATTGTCCGTGTAAAAAAAAAAGGGAAAATGTTGATTTTTTTTCTTTTTGCCCCAAAATGCTTTTAACCTCTCTTTTCCACACAACAACATTTAAGTGACCACACTGATGTCTTCCTTTTTTTTTTTTTTTTAAATCAATGAAAGGAAAGATTTTCAGTTGAATAACAACCTAACTTTCCTATGATTTCAGGAGATTTTAAATAGTGTACAAGCCATATATACTAGTTTTATGGTGCTTTTTTGTCCTTTTTGGCAGCTGTGGTCACCATCAAAAATTCACCTTTTTTATTTCACTAAACTAACAGACAGCAACTACAAAACAAAAACAGAAACTCGATCTGTCATGCAAATGACAGATTGGGCAAGGATGCAAATGTTGGCTAGGCCTACTTGATAAATACTGTGTTATTAATATACATCCACAAAACTCACTGTAACTACATGTCTTATGAAGGTCTTTAAAGTCATATTTTTGGGATGTTATGTTGCTTTTAAATTGATCAAAATACTAAAATCTGAACATGATTAAAATACAAGTTGTTTTTAAGAGTGCAGTTTTATTCCCCTTGTTGTTATTTTAATATAGTCCCACCAGAACCTGCTATAAACTATATATAAACTATATAGACAGTTACAGTTTAAGACCCTTGTCGTGACATGCCATGAATTTAGTAAAATACAGGTAAACCACACACTTTAAATATTGCAAACTTGTTCCTCGTACTGTTACACTACAGTAATATGATGACCAGCCTCTTATTTCCTTTGTACTGCAATGAATGTGAAGAGCGACTGATGAGATGCAACAGAACACATGGGTAACTATTTGTCATTTTGAACCACTTTTACTTAAAACTGATATTTACTGTTTATTCACATTGTAATTGTGCTTGGGCTAAGTAGTATTTTTCATATCAGGAAAAAAACTTTGAAACGGCATTCTTGTCTAGACACTCGTTGTGATGCCGTGTTGCATCTCTTTCAGAGAGGACACTATGAAGTTTTGAGGCTCTCGGAAGTTTAACTGAGCTGTCGTCTCAACCCTCAACATGCCTCAACAATCTGATACGCATTTGACGAGTGTCCTTGAGGATCTGAACAAGCTGTCCATTCGCAGACAGCAGCTCATGGATAGACGCAACATCCTGGCAATGCTCATCCAATTCAAGCGAAACAACGGGCAAAATGAACAACGTTAGTACGAGTCGATGGAACCATTTGATGATTTATTATCCGACTTACAAAGCAAGCCAAAGAAACTGTAAAAGACATTTGGAGATTATTTTTTAAATGATGAAATGTATGTGAATATAGAGATTTTTATGGGAATTCACTGATGTTATATTACTCACACTTGATCTTTGTGACCAACAGAGTATTCCAAAGAAAATGAAGAAGTTCAACAAATTGACGAGGATCTTAAAGTTCTCTCTGAAAGGAAGATTCAACTTGAGAAAGTGCAAGAGGAGGGCTCTCATTTAATAGGTAAAATGACTCCTCATGAGGTTTGCTGTATTGAAAAGATTTTTGCCAAATATATTCAAACATTTGGAAATTGACCAATTCGTAGGTCTATTTAAAAGTAAAGTTGTCATATGTTTGTATGTTTTTATTTTGCAGAAACAACTAGGTCATCTAGCGTCGTATTTGTAGACAGTCCACCTCCGTTTCCAGGTTAGTATGTTTTTTGTTTTTTTACGGTAACACTTACATCAAGGTTTCATTTGTTATCATTAGTTAACTACAATAGTTAACATGAACTAACAAGGAAAAATGGTTAACACTATAATAAGTGTAGTGTAATAAAGTACAAATAATTTGCAAGCTACAAACGAGCTAATTAAACAATAATCATTTAATTGCAGTGACAATGAATGAAGACCTCACTATTTGTATATAGTCTATTAATGTATTAATTACAGTTACATTTACAATTTCAACTATGTCAATACAAAATACAACAGGACCAGAGCTTCCTGAAAGCATCTCATTTGTTTTCTTAGCTCCGCAGGTTATTTTGGATGTTAAGCAACTTCCTCGACACTCCTCTAAGACACAGTGTCCGTTCTGTCGCCAGTTTGTAACCACAGAGGTCATGACCAAAGCTGGCAGTGTGACCTATCTTGTGTGTTTTATTTCCATGGTTTTTTGGTGAGTTAAAACCATTTACCTTATTGGCTTGACTTATTCTCATTCACGTCCTGTATGTGATTACCCGTATGTCTTTCTGCCATGACATATTTGTGTTTATGACTGTTTCTCGTGTAGTTGTGTAGCTGGCTGCTGTCTAATCCCGTTCTTCGTGGATTCCTGCAAAGACGTCATTCACAAATGTCCAAAATGTCGCAGTAATATAAACACGTGCAAAAAGTTCTGAGGAATGGATCTGTAATGATGAAAACTGAACTGAATCACCAGCATCTGTACTGAAGAGTCTTATGTTTGATTATCGCAGGCGGTTGGAATTGTTTCGGATATGTCATCCTGAACTTTTTACAGGGACAATCCCCATGGAATTACCAGCATGCCTCTCCTAAAGGATGCAATTGTGATATCCGATATTGTTTCCTCTCTGCAGGGACCAGGCCAAGCGTTCGGCTAACCTTAAAACGTTCCAGAACTATTCAATCCGAAAGGAAAACGGAATATGTCTGAATCTTCATGGTGACTTTACAGTCTTCTGGTTTGAACTTCAATGCTAAGTTTTTATTTTGGGTTATACACTATCAGGAATATAAAAAATGGAATCAAGAAGCAATACTATGACCAAATTTCTCATTGCTTTGGAATGTAATGGAGTAGTTCTTCAGATAAAAACAATCTTGTTTTGTAGACCATAATTTATGATCTTTCCTTTGTGAAAAATATTATCTCTGGTACAATGTCAAATGTTAAGTTTATTTGTGTAGCTTTATTTGGATCATAACTGAGGTTATGCATTGCTGGAACATGCTTCTGTGTTTTGGACGGTCAAACAAGTCATTTCAGTGGTTTCAAATTCAGAAACATTTTAATGATAAAAGGCTGTATATACAATAAAGAAATGTACAAAGATAACCTCCAAAAATATTTACAGTTGCACAAATACATTTGTATTCAAATGTATTTAGTAAAAATATATACACTGTGCAAAATATGAGGCATATGATCTACATCGCACTTCAAAGGGTCAATATGTTTTCAAATATTTCTCTTATTTACCTCTTCATAACAAACAGCAATTACTCTGATGGACATGTTGAAAAAAAAATACAAGGTTCCATTGAGGTCTTATGACAGGGTTTTGCTCCACGTGTCTTTTTTTTCCAACAAAAAATATTTATAGAGGCACAAAATGTGTGAAAAATAAAATATTTATGTGAGAACTGCATACATGCAGTAAAATGGTATGTTTATAAAAATTAAAAGCTTTGGGTCTCTGACAGAGACAGCACTACGGCAATTCTAAATATAGAAATACATTCTTTCATTTTGACGTGTTTGGATATAGAAATGATTGTCTGAGTTCACGTTCAGTACAAGGTCAAGTAAATGCATTATTTGGCATCTTTTCACAAAGTGTCTAGGGGAAATCTGTTATCATATCTGTCAAACACTGCAAAGAAACATTTCTTAAGAGTGATCGATCGACAGGAAGTGGTGATAAAAAAATAAAACATTTCCAAACATTCCAGCAGATGTCGCTACATTGTCACATTTTTTTGAAAATCTAAACAATCTATCTAAGACATTTGGACTGAAATCTAATTCAATCTTACAAACAACTAGAGAAGATGAGGTTTAAGTACATTCACAAAGGCATCACCCGCCAGCTACCTGTGCTTCAGTGGTTATGTAGAAAGAAGCTCGAATTCTGTGAAATATAGTGAATTTAGGCCTCAGCAGTTCATCTACATCCAAAGCAAACATCTACTCTACTGCAGCAAAGAGTCTGTCCAATCAAAATGCAGCTGCTCTCCGATGTCAGAGATCGCCTCATGAATATGGAAATTTCACTGGTCCAGTTTAGTGTTGTTTCCCTGGTAAAGTCACACAGCAGTGTCAAGAGCTAAATCGTGTCTCTACTCTTTTGTTAGAGATGATAATGGCCCCTAATCTCCCTCCCTCTCTTTGGCCCCATGATGGGTTTGGTAAACAAACTTGCTCTGACCTTCTCCAGTCCACGCGCTAAATAAATTTGAAATTTTCATACATTAAATGTTATTAGTTAGCTGCCACAATTTCGAGTACCCTAATGCAATGGCTAACAGCTCATTGACCATGGAAATTGATAGTGAATATAAATGAGACACTAAACGGGTTCCTTCAAGGTGATGTCACATTTGGAACAATTACCATGGCAAAATGCTTCCATCGAAAATATTTGCAAAGTCTGTGTTAAAAGTGATAGTTCACCCCCAAATTTCAATTCTGTTATCATTTTACTCACCACATATGGCTTCTTTCTTCAGCAGAACACAAAAGAAGATATTTTGAAGAATGTTTCAGCTGCTTTTTAAAATATTTTTAAGTCATTGGGATTTCGTTTAAAACTTTCAAGCTCCAAAAAGAACATAAAGGTAATGTTAAATGGATCCATATCGATCACTTTTTATGGTGTACAGATCGAAATGCAAGCTGTTTCCATATATCGGAGTGAAATAGATTATGGAAAAAGAAGAAATAAAATAAACATACACATGGATGAATCGTTCCCAATATCTATAAACAGTTGAGGATCATAGGCAAGTCGGCTATATATATATATATATATATATATATATATAGGAATCATTAGAAAGTGTTCCTCACAATCTTTGTAAATTAATACAAATAGATTCTGCCGCATTGGAATTTAATAGTCAAGTCGTATGGATTAATTGCATGCTACCTTTACGTCCAAAATGTTTAAACTCACTAACTGTTTATAGACCGAACAGCTGAAACGGCTTCAAAACATCTTTTGTGTTCCACAGAGAAAAAGATACAAGTTTAGAATGACATGAGGGTGCGAATAATACATTTGGATGAACTATACCTTTCAATTATAAAAGTAGAGTTTCTGGATAACGTAAATAGCAAAGGCACATTGTACGTATAATTCTTACTTGTTGCAAAATGTGTGATATGAATCTAATATATATTGTCAATTCAAAGACATTATACTAAATCACAATCTAAAAAACAACATTCTATATAATATTGGCCAGCAGTTTCAAAGTATGCTTCAAAATGTGAAAAGCAGAAGGTCACGGCCTAAATATATTGGTGAAAAACAAGTGTCTCTACATTCTTTTTCTGCCTTGAAAGGTGTTCGTGACAATAACAGCAAACAAACCTGCACTTATAGGCACAAATGAGAAAAGCTGATAACTAATGAAGGTCACATTCTGTTTGCGCACAGAGGATCAATCCAAATCCATGGATGCCGAGCTTTACAAGAATCCGCACTGCACCCCTGTTAGTGGTCCCTCAGGGTCAACAGGTCTTTTTTAGAAAGTCTCCAATCTTGATCCCTTTGTGAGCTCAGTCCCAGTGCAACTGTAGATCAGTCGAGTCCAAGAAATCAGATGAAAAGACAGTCGGAGAGGATATTCCAGCAGGACCTGGGATCGTAAGGTCCAACCACTCCATGTTATCAAGGCCGGTCTCTTGTAGATGGAAGGTGGATGGCGGTGTGTCGGTGAAGGTTAGATCTGAAGTGTCCATTGGGGAGTGGGACCGCTCCAGCAGCTGGTTTTTGAGCTCCTCCATCAGTCTCTGGGACTGCGGCCCGGCATCCTCCAGCAGGACCTCCAACTGGTTATCGGAAGCCAGGGTCAGCAGGCTGGGTGGAGGTGCTTGGGTCTGATTGGGTGTGCGAGCAACGTGTATTCGCGGAGGAGGACGTGACAGCACAGTGTTGATGGGCAGGGTGGTGATGTTTACCGTCACTGGCATAAGTTTATCCAGAGAAGGATCCTGCCTGGCCAGAGGGGATATTTCTGGGAGGGAATGCACAGAAAATGGTTTAGTTATACAAATCTATTGCAGCTAAAATCAAAGACCTGTTCTGTGTTTCTTTACACAGTTCTCACCTCCACTCTCAATCAAAACGTCAAACAAATCGTCCATGTGCTGACTGGTAGCAGTGGGAACCTTTATGGAAGAATATGAGGTATTAAGACAATGGTAAAGTGTTCAAAATACTTTTCAAAGTATGCAACTGGCCACTGGCTTGGCCTGTTGTTTCACGGTTGAAAAAGAAATGGAAGAGACAAAACAAAAACAACAAACTACTGGAGACGGCAACAACGATAGATACAACTCTAGTTTAAATTAGTTTAAATGAGTCCTGAGACATTTTTGTCTGTCATAACGTCTGGAGAGAAAATAGTACAGACACTGACACTTCCTAGTGTGCATCCCAGACAGCAACATAGTGTCGGCCCAGATCCGGCCCACTTCTGCTACGCATGGAACTCACATGTTCCAGATGTGGCTGACACTATGTTGGTGTCCTGAATTTGTAGAGTTCATGCATGTGTGCATGTTCTTCTTTTTGTGGATGCTATCAAATGGAGAATGGTTTGAAAGTCTAAGCATTTGCATCAAAGCTGAAGTATATTTTGGGCTTAACTTTAAATTACCTGCATTGTGGCTTGTAGGCCTCTGGTCTGTTTGACGGCCTCCTCGTAACGGGGTGGGTCTTTGCTCTTTGGGCTGTGGTGATTTGGGAATGTCGATGGCTGAAGGATATAGTTGAGCTGACAAGGCGATGGAGGCTGAACAAAACAATATAACTTTCAGACTGTGTAATATGGCTTATGGGCAAACAGTGTAATATATAAGGTATAATGAATCACTAGACAACAAAGAGTACATACATGTAAGCATGTTTCTATGCAGTTTATAGTATGATCTGGGTGGTTGCTATTCAATCATAAAGGACTTTATTTAAATTGCGTGCAATAGGTTGCAGACCTCTGAAATAGACAGTTTAATAGCCAATATAGCACCCCTTGTGGCAACACTGAGAGAGTTATGTGTTTCATTACTACAAGACCTAAACCATTTTTGGAGCACATCAACCCATGAAAGGCAGCTTGTGCTAACTAGGAGAATTTATGTTCATGTACTTGTGCATCCTGAATACTTTAGGCTTAAGCTGTGTGTCCACCAAAGCTTTTTTTTTCTGAGGCCAGAGTTGTTTGCAATAGGAGTGCCACATTTTAAAAAAAGCCAGCAGTGTGACGAGTCACAGAACATCTATTTCACGCAGATTGCTGGGCACTTGCCCTTTGAAAATGTTGGTAAACACAATGTTCATCACTGTCACCTTTTCCCCAGCCATCCAATCACAGGGAAGGAGGGGTGGAAGATCGTATGAATGGATTGGCCAAAAAAATTTGCAGCAGCCAAAGCAAGAAAGGTCCTCTTTTAAATGGTGAGTATTTATTTAATTAAACGTGTCTTAAGTCAACAGTAGGGGTCAATATGTGATAAATTGGCATTTTTTTCTCTTAAAAATTTAAACGTAGGGGGCAGCATATTACAATTTTGCCCAGAGCGCTGGATTGTCTTCCGGAAATCTTGAGTGGAACAAATACTACACTGAACGACCGTCAGTAGAGGATAAGTTAATATTGCTGGTCTCTGAGTATTCATGTCTGTACCAGATTACTGTACATCCACAGGCTACCACAATATTAATATGAAAAAAATGTATAGTTCCTCCAAGGGTCTACCAGATAAGGAGTTAAATGCTGCACCTTCAAAGCGTTCTCAAGCGCTGGGTGTTTTCAGAAAAGCACATGGAATTTTCAGCTGAGAAAAAATACTTTGGTGGACACATGGTCATAGAGAACAGACTTCTGTGAGTAGAGAGATTAGTTTGTCTTACTTTGTTAATGGGTCCGTTTGGGGTTGTGTGTCTGGGCGAGACTCTAGGTGAGTTGTTAAGGAAGCACTGGGGCAGATCTGCCATGGGCTGGTTCTGGTTCTGCCTGTACTCAAACCCAGAAGGCGAGCTTCCACACAGGGGTAAAGCCTGCAAACACATACATCAGGAGGGAGAATTAGGCCCACTGCACTGTGTGATTAGAGTAAAAAAATATTTTTTTTTTATTATATATATATATATATATATATATATATCAGTGTGTAAACAGAGGCCTCTTGTTCTTGAACCAACTCCATGTCTTCTTGATAAGTGCTCTTTCTGATTTTCTCTGTACTTTCTACTTCTGTCACTTAAATAGCCAGGTCTGCATTTGATGTTGTTGAGAGGGTAATGCATCACCTGAACTGAACTGTTATTGCCAGGGCAACATCAGAGATAAGTGCAAAACACATAGCAGGCCTCAGAAAGGCTTTCCATTTCTAGCTACGTGCTAGATCAGAGAGAAATGCGTCTGGGCCTTGTCATCACAATAGTGAACTGAACTGTCAGAACACCCAGAGCAAAAGAAAAGGTTAAGATCTACAAGCACCCTAAAGTATACATGCATAACAACACAACTAAGAGAAAAGAATTTCTAATTGTTGTATTATTGTTATTATTTTACTTTAATGTAAAACGTTATTGTTTGTGATTTGTGGTGTCTTTATAAATTAGAATTATGCATATGCTAATTACCTTGTTTGTCTACAATAGCACATATAAGAATTAGTGGTTGACTGATATGAATTTTTCTTTGGCTAGGGCATTGCTTAATGTGTTTTGTTTAGTTTCCAGGGAGTTGGTATTCAAGGGTTTTGAGTGGTTATTTGAGTGGCAGTTACAATGCAGTTTGGGGTAGTTGCTTTAACAATGCTAAGGTTCTTTAAGTAGATGTTAAGGTCCAGTTTCACATGAAAAAACACTACAGCCAACTAGCATGTATGTTTGCACCTGTGTGAGACTAAATAACTCTCCATACCAGCAGGTGGCAGTAATCTGTATTTGTAATTTAAAAATGGAAATCAGAAGAGCTAAGACTGTGGATATAGAAACCATAAACAAAGGCTGCATCCGAAATCACATACTTCCCTAATATATAGTAGGCAAAAACAGTATGTGACTAAATAAGTATGTCTGAATTCACAGCACTCATAAAAGAGGATGGCAACAAGTACCCGGATGACCTACTACTTCCGGTGAGATTCTGAAATGCGCATACGATGGTTACTTTACAATCCCATAAGGCCATGGGAGAGGATTTATGAAACCCAGTGAAGCAACGCAACTGTCAAGGTCACATGATAAATACAGGATTGCGAATATAGTACATCTGGATTACATTCATACAACACACTTGGCTGTCGGCACATTGTCAGGGTCTTTTGCTCCGCAATGTTTTCACTGCATGAGAATTCATGTGTGGCATGAGTGCGCCATAGCTTGTCAGATGGGGTCAGTCTTTGCAAAGGGTCAATTGTCCAAAAAGTTGCTGACGGGGGTCCGAACCCTCAACAATGGCCCAATATTGGTCGATGGACAACCATCAGCTGGTATGTCACAGCCTTTAGGCATTTACCATGCACTTTCTAGAGTGCAGAGGGTGATTGCCAGGTCATTGCTAGATTGAAAGCAATGTAGAATGAAAGCCATTCACTAGATGAAAATCACACAGAAGCGATTTGCTCACCTGAGTTGGAGATGGTGTCTGATTTGAATGCGTATTATTGGACGTCTGAGTTTGCAGAAGTGGCGTTTGTATGATGGTTTGAGGCAAACTGGGAATTGTTGTTTGGGGAACGGTCTGTGCCTGCAAAGTAAAGGGAAAACTCTAAATAAATATGCCATTTTCTTAACTGTAAATTGAACCGGCATATCATGAATTTTAAGAGACCTGTGTGCTGATGGAGTTGCTGGGCAGGCTGATGGGCAACAGGATTTGTGTGGCAGGCTGAGTGTTGATCAGTGTCTGCTGATGCAGCACTTGAGGGACTTGCTGGGTGTTGATGTAGAACTGCTGGACTGGGGTGTGGTGCATCTGGGCATGAGGCTCTTCCTGTTTCACACCTGTAGTTTGTGGCAGGGGACTCCGTTTTACGTTACAGCTAGGGGCGGCGCTGTTCTCCTCTTTGACCTGGACTGATGGATTGGGTTCAGGCTGCTGCCCTCCACCCTGCTGACTCCTTTTCTCCACCTCCAGCTGCATCTTCAGCTCCTCCACCAGCCGCTGCTCCTGCTCCAGTTTACGCATCAGCTCCTCAATCTGACGCTCCTTCTCGTGGAGGCGCTGGTCTTTTTTGGACACCTTGATATCCAGGGTCATGTCTTCAGGTGTGGGTTTGAGGGGTGAGGTGCCTGTCGGCTGGTGGGCTGGAGACAAAGTGCACAGAGATTTGGTGAAACTGTCTCTGCTTTCCTCCATACTGGTGTTGGAGGCCTCGGACCTCTCAGGAGACACAGGTGGAGTTGTGCTCATGCTTTCGAGATGCAAAGCAGTTTTGGAGATGTTTGAATCTATGGTTGTAGTAGACTGAGAGCTCTCCTGGTGGGACTTGAGCCTTTCTAGGAGGTCTGTCTTAGTGCCGGACACAGGAAGTCCACGCAATTTCAACTCGATCTTAAGCTCAGCCACCTAGAAGACATAAGAACAACTGTACTTCTGCACACTTAAATATTTGACGTGGAAAAATAAATGGACATATTACCCACCTTCATCTCATCTAGGTTGGCAGGCAGAGCCCCGGTTTTACGACTGGTCAAGGTGTTGTTGGGACGTGAAGAAGCCATACTGGGCAGAGACACCATGATGGGAGAGGGAAGACTTGGGCTGGTGCTCAGGGTGATGTTGGGGCAGCTGTTCTGACTCTCAGCTACTGGCCTGCAGAGGAGTATGGGGTATTATAAATGCAATAGGAACTTCCAGTTCTCGCATCATTCACAATAAGCAGCCCTTCTACACAATAGAAGCAGAGGTATATCTTGCGGCAACAGGAGCCAAATTGGAAAATAATATGAGGAACTGCCATACTACAGCTGTGGTGATGACAGGTCTGTTATACAAGATTTATAGGCGAAACCATTATTTAAAGGCTATCGCTCATAGCACACAACGTTCACATTCCTTTCTGAGCTGCGAATTTCTTTTTGCAAATCAATCAGGCTCATAATAAATCCTTTTAATGTCAGAGCTGAAACTGATATATCAGAATCATATGCAATTGCACTGGTCCGTAACCAATGATTAACTGATCACATAAGAGGAACTAGTATTTTGGTTTTTGTGTATGCATCCCCGCAGGCCATTTCACATGCCAGGTGTCAAGCTACAGAGTATGCAGGTCAAGTGTAATATGAATCAGATAATAATCATCATATTATACTATATTGTATACATTATATTACATACTATGTGATTTATTAAACGATAAAATCCTCTTGTCATGTTGAGGTCAAAGTGACACATGGTGCTTGTGATTAAGAGGTGAATGTCACTGGAAATGTGACACATACTTGAGTGGTGCTGGTAATATGGCCTGGTAATTGTAATGCTGTTGCTGTTGGCTGATAATCTGGAGCTGCAGGAACTGCTGCTGTTGTTGAAGAAGCCTGGCATATGCACAGTCCATCGGGGCTTCATTAGGTTCCTGCTTCTGGTCGGGCGGGATGTACTGGTGATACTTAAGCTTCTTAATCCGCGGTTTGGGTTCTTTACTCTTCTTGCTTCGACTCTTGTCACTGGACTGTTTGGGCTGGCTTTGCTACATGGAAACAAGGGTGGAAGAATTGAACAAAAAGTGTCACCCGAAAACACAGCAAACATACAGACTGCATTCAACACCCTGTCGGTTTGGAATTATATCACCAGTCTGTTTGACTTGTGATTTCAGGTGATTCCTTCAATGTTTCAACTAGCTCAGTCCCCTTGCTAACAAGAGGTTTTAGCAGTTTGAGAATACGCGGAGCTGAGAGATTTGTGGGTAAAACCACAAGTTTGCAACTGCGGTGCATAAGTGGGACAAGTATGAACATCTACCTAAAATCACAGGAAGAGGAAACAGGATGCGTGGAGGGGACATGACCCTCATTGTTCCCAAAAATTGAGTCACAGGATACACATAAAATGGTTTGGCTTCTGAGGAAGGGAGTTGAAAGTCATCAGGATGTAATAACACAATTTCAAGCTGGCGTATGTGTGCACAGGTTTCCCAAAGCACGACTGTGCGAGAGGGTCAGCAGTGACCCGCTGTCATGTAGTAAATATGCCGAGTATGCTTTGAAGGCTTGGATTATGATAAAAACACAAGTTATTGCCTGATTCCTATTTCTTATGTCCCCAGCTTAAGTTTGTTCTTCTCCGCATTATGAGTGTGAATGTTTCATTTGACCTCCAATTGAAGACAGAGGGCGGCTGCTAGCACTTCTATCTCTGCATCTGGTGCTCTTCTGAAACTGATTTGGCCTAAGATATCTTTGACAAGTTGTTCTAAACAAGCTGTTTAGAGTGACAAACAACAGCTCGACTTCTCTCTTGTCTACACTGTTGTACAGAATCTTTCTTGCTAAAGTTTTACACTACCGTTACACTAAAGTTTTTTTTAGAGAAATTAATGCTTTTATTCAGCAAGAACACATTAAATTGAACAGATTAAAATGACAGTAAAAAACAAAGTGGTTTCTATTTTAAAAAGCCTTGTCTGAAAGTTTTATAAGCTTCCTAACATGATTGATCATGTTGTTAACATGTCTTTTGTCTAGCATTATTTTACATTGTTCTAGCATGTTGTAATACATTGCTTGCATGAATTAGCATGTTGCAAGCATTTTTAACATGTTACTAGCACGTCTTACTAAAAACACTAATATGTTGCTTGCATATTTTAACACGATCCTAACGTTTTAGCATGTTGAAAGTATGTTTTAGCATCTTGTTAATATAACATGTTGTTCGCATATTTTAACACATTGCTAGCATGAATTAGCACGTTGCTAGGATGTTTTAACATGTTGTTAACATGAATTAACATGTTGCCATCATGATTTTTAATTATTATTTTATTATATATTAGTAATATAACACATTATAGTTATTTTAAATTGTAGTAATTTTTCACAACATTACCATTTGTACTGTATTATTATTATTTTTTTAAATCAAATTACCACAACCGTGGAAACATTTAAAAAAAACTGTACCGACCCCAAACTTTTGAATGGTAGTGTATTTAATGTTCTTGTATCTGTAGGCAAAAACACTTTAACATTTTTTTTTGTTAACTTCTGAGTTCACAGTCTGTGTGGTATATTTGCTATTGTGAAATTAGTCAGTAATACTGAGAGTCACTGACCATTATCTCTGAAAATAAACACTGACAGGAAATTACATCACTGTGGTTTGGACATATGGTTTACCTTCACGAGGGTTGGTCCTGGCTTTGTGGTAGCAGCAGCAGTGACTAACTGAGTGGCAGGCATTACTCGACCATCTTCTACTGATGTTTTGCTCAGGAAGTCTGAGCACTGGGTTGTAGGTGGACACTATTGAGATAAAAAAAGATGAAAAGCCATATGGCCGTGAGAAGAGACAGAGACACATAAATCTTACCAGCATCACAGGGCTGATGTGTAGATAATTTGCAGTGAAAATTTAGAAATAGAGACAACTTAGCTCTTCTGGAAAGTGTATCATTACTTCATATGCTTTAATTCTTTATCAGACCTTTTTATCAAAAGTTAACCTTAAATATTAGCACTGAATATTCCTGAACCGGTTATCAGTCAATATGGTGTGGATGTGAATCCAAGGCCTGCTAAGGGGCTGACCTGGAGTTTGGAGCCGATCGGAGGCGATACAACGGATGGATCAGGCAGTCTGGCTTCTATAGGAGAAGATACAGAGCCCAGAGACTCATGACTAGCTGGCTGTTCTGGAGACAGAGCTTCACTGCTGTCCTCATTGAAGTTATAAACATCCAGTTCAGCAACTGCAGTGTTCAACAAAAAACAAAAGACAGAAGTTAGGGTGTTTTCAGACACAGTGATCGTTTGCTTTGTTCCGAAACAGGTGCTTATTCTGTTACAATGTTGCATTTTCTTCTTGATTCGGTTCGCTTTCACGAGGCAACATTTCAAAATGTAGCAATATGTGCAAGTCACATGTGAGGAAAACCTCCACTTATTGGTCAGAGTTCACCTTTTACGTTTCTCTGCACCATCCATCAAGATAGATTGACAAGTTTGTCTGGGGGCTTTTTTTTGCCTTTATCTGTAGCTGTCGTGACACATGCAAACACTTACTTGATTCCCACTCTGATAAATTATATATATTTAATTACATTTAAAAAAAAATTATATATATATATATATATATATATATAACTTATGGTGTGTTCAAGTCATGTCGAAAAGATTGTATTTACGAGTTGAATGAAGATGAATGCCACCACAAGTCGTAATACGAGTGGGAAGCTCTGGATTTTCTTTAAATCCAGATGTTTATGAGTTTGGGGCGTATCAGTTATAAACGAGGAGGAATACCACAATATTTTAAAGGTATTTAGCAGTGACATTGTCAGGCTTTTTCATTTAAAACAAAATAAGTGGTTACACTTAATTTGAAGGTGTTTTTGTTACACTGTAACTATACATTTAAGTACTGAGTAATATTAAGTAACTACATGTTCTTACTATAGAGTTAGGATTAGGTTTGGTTCGGAGTTAGTTTCATGTAACTAAGCATAATTTATAGTTATTACCAAAGTAACTGCATGTAACAAATGTTACAATGACGCTGTAAAAAAGTGTTACCAAATAAGCTAATTCCCATGCACAAAATATAATAGCATTGTTATATAACGATATAATATGTAACAATAAAGTTTACAGTGGTTTCATAAATTAATTAAAAACATAAAAGAGCAAAACACACCTGATGCACATTTTTGTTCTTCATTTTGTGGAAGTAGAGTTCAAAAACCCTGCTGTATTTTTGTGTAGTAATTAAGAGAAGGTACACTTGCTCCAACAAAAGTGACTTAAAAGCACCTGACGTCGTAAACACGACTTTCCACCTAGTAAATACGAACTTCCCATGGAGGACATGAACACACCATTATAATGCAGGTAGAGCGGGGATCAAAGCTTCACCGGGAAAGCAATGCATGGAGAAGAGCAATTACACTGATGAAGAGGCACTCTTTGGTTTTCAACCACAAAAAATGATTAAGCATGTAAATATATTATTTTATTGTTTTTACCAACGTCAACAGGCAGGATGTTCTTCACCACCAGTTCCATTGGTCCCGGCCGCTGTGCAATCCTCTCATTGAGGTCATCAGCTAGACGTGCCCTCTTCAGCTTCATCTGAGTGGCTTGCAAAGAAGGCTCTGCATGGGTTTCTGAAATACATAAACAGCTTCAGAATATAATAAAGCTTCATCACAAATGAAGTATCCAGGAAGTGAAACTAAAGCGCTTTAAAAAGTGTAACTTTTGACACTGAAAATGCTCTTGAGAGCGAAATCACTTCTGTTTGGTAAGGTGCTTACCTTGTAAAATGTGCATGCGGACAAGTTCAGCACGTTCTGGTCTGCTACGGATTTTATGTTTCAGGAAATTCTCAGTCTGTATTTGAAGAAAATGCAATGAAATGATTAATAAAAACAGGAGAACATAGATCTCGGCATGTTACTGTTCTCATAGTAAACTAGTAGCTGACGAATGTTTACATATAGAAAAAGGGTGGCTGATGGCCAAAGTTAAATTGTATTATGTAATTCATTTTGTATAATAATTTATGTACACAAAATTGTTGAATTTAATTGTTCAAAATGTCTGAATGTCATTGCATTATATAACAAAATATGAAACTAAGTGGCATCTTCAAACTGTAAAGGTAATATTCATAATTTTTTAAGTATGGCTTAACTGTCCAAATACTTGAGGCCAGTTTGTCACTATAGCACTCAATGATGGAAAATTATGGATTTTAACATAAACATCCTTATACTACTAAACCTGTGTAAAGGCCACTTCACTAATGAGTGAAAAGTGTAAGAGTATTTCCGAGCAGTGAAGTCTTACCCTTGCCCTCTCCAAACTTCTGACCTGCTCATGAAAAACTGCAGGTGTCTTCAGCGCTGCAAGGAAAATAATCTTCATTTAAAAAACAAGACAAGTGACATGATATCATTTAATATCTTATTATATAGTACATAGGGAAGCTTGTTTCTGCCACAGACTTTTTTTTCCGCAGATTTACATCTCAAAATTTAGACATTATGACTCACAATTGTGAGTTTATATCTCACAATTCTGAAAAAAGGTCAGAATTGCAGAATATTAACGAATATTAGTATTAATCTGAAAAAGAAAAGGGTGGCAATTCAGAATTGCGAGAAATAGTCAGAATCGCATGATATAAACATACAATTGCGAGGAAAAGGTAAATTATCAGAAATGCAAGTTTATATCTCACAATTCTGACTTTCCTTGCAATACAATTTACAATTAGACTTTTGACTATTGGGATATAAAATCACAACTGAATGAAAAAAAAAGTTAATATAAACTTGCAATTGTGAGGGAAAAAAAGTCTGAATTTTGAGATAAAAAGTCGCAATTCCCTTTTTAATTTTTTATTCCCTAGCAGAAACAAGCTTCCATAAACCTCTTGTTTACATGGTGAATAAATGAATTCAAGATATACTCTGAAAACAATGCAATTTCATACATTTGGGTAAATCATGTTTTAAGAATGTTCTTTAAAGTCCCTTTGGGGTGAAAATCAAGTTTTTAATGTTGTGAATATGTCTATGTGGTGTTTTTAATATGCTGTAAGACAAACCATGTGTAAACTCATAAGTCAACAGCATTGCTGAGAATTTTCTCCTTAAAACGGCAGTGTACTAAAGACAGTCTCAAAAACGCTGTTTGAAATCGCTGGTGTTTCTGACGTCACAAACTACCTTGTAACCAATCACGTCAACGTGTGATTGTCAACGAGTGGATCTCTGAGCTGGTGCGAGTGAGTGGAGGCGGGTTTCTGTCGGTGTTGAATCCACAGTCAACAGGAAATGGGCGCACAGACACAGTGGTTGTGCCTTGATTAGCAAAACTATCTTTTTCTCACCCTGATCAGTCATATATCACTAAACAAACTAGGCCTCTGAAACGGTCTGCTACACTAGCAACAACCCTTTCAGTAAAGGTATAATCCTGACATGAATATGATTAAAGAATGCAAGAATTGGTCTTTGTGGGATAATCCGAGCCATTAACCATTGACTATAAAGCCCGGGAGGTAACCACAGATCTTGCTGAGCAAAAGTGCAGGCCCAGCCGCTGACTCACTCTTGTTACTCTTGGAGCTTGAACCATGACGTTTGGGGCCCTATACAGACGGCAAGCACTGAGAGAACAGGACAGCCCCTGCTGTTCCAGACAGACATCAGTCACACCATTGTTCTATCTCACCTTCCTTATCAGTTTGTATCCTCAACAGACACTTTCTTTTATTAGAGCAGCTCTCCTTACCAATACGCATAACTTACTCCATCCTCCTGCCGCCAAAGGAGTAATCCACAAACAAACTGTGGCTGGAGGTGAATATATTCCACTTTATGAAGAATAAGTACAGTATGTGTGCAAAGCTTAGGTAATAATGTGCGTGGCACTGGATTAAGGGTTAAAATAGCAAGATATTAGAACATTTGTCTAACATATAGATGTGGTCTCAACAGAGTGCTTCATGAAAGTCTAGGCTTAATTTGTCTAAATATTAAAGGCTGACATTTAAGTGTTATTTTTCCATGAAGCATGCAGACTCACGTGGCATGATGCCCTGGTCTGCGAGCTGCTCGCGTGTGCGCCTCTGCTGTAGTCTTAACTGTAGCACTGTGGAGGAAGCAGAAACAGAACTCAGGGAAAATTTGACTTTAGTGAGCTTGTACTTATAATACTCTCTGAAATGCACTAGATAGTACAGTCCAAACAGGTCTTGACCTAAGCAAGCAATACACAAAAGAACTCATTGTCAGATTCTTCATACAGTGTTCAGCAATTTTTAAGAAACAATGCCTTTTGTGCCTAAAAATCATTTAATATGAAACATGGTTGTTATAGATAAATGGAACTAAAACCATAAAAAAGACTTTAGGAATTTTAAATAAAATTTCAATTTAAAAAATAGTTTAAAAAGATAGTTTCTGAAATAAAATAAGTTTTTTTGAGAACATTTCCCATTTTCATTCAGCTTAACTTAATGTACTAAAATAACTAAAACTGAAAAAAAAAAAAAAAAACTATATAGAAATATTAAAAAACAAATGAATAAAAATCACAACAAAATGACTAAAACGTACAATTAAACTGAAACCGAAAACTAAAATAAAAACTAAATATTATCAAAATATTAATAAACATTATTATAGTATTGCAATATAGCATCCTCAATATGTGTTATTGGTAGAAACACTAGTTATTTATCTTTAAACGTTATTTTAATATCAAAACATTGCATTACTTCAGAATTATTTCAAAAATATTTGTAAATCATCATTTGATTATAGTTAATAGTGGTAGTATTGCTCAGTTTTATTTTTTTTGTTACTATATTATGATTTATTACAGACAAATAATCTGTGACATTTTCCCTTTCATCCTGAATGTTTTGGGGTTGAAGTTCAACCAAAGAGTCTTACTTAATTAAATGTAATAAAAGTTTCAAGTGGTACAAAATCTCAACACTACTGACCTCAAAAGCAAACATACGACAGAGTGCTGTTTATAAGAGAGATCAACAACAGAACAGCGTCCAAAGCACAAAATAATAAACAGTGCAATGTTCCTATCAACTTCTCAAGGTGATGTCAGCTTAAGACTTGGCTTTGGATTTGCTGCCCATAAAAAGCGAGATGCAAGGTGTTATGCTTTGGATGAGGAAGCACTGATGCATTAACAACCAAGAACATCAAAAAGACAGTGAATGCCTGAGTGAAAGGGTGAAATGCAGGGCGTTATGCACAGCCTACTACACCCTGGCCAGGGCTGAATGCTTTTTCACCATCACACTAGACAGCCCGGTTTATACATTTCGAAAACACACAAGCGTGGGCGTGTTGGTTCAAGAGAATAACACCACTCCTCTGCAAAATACATTTGAAGAGGAGTGTGGCAGTTGATAGTGACAAATGGGATGGCGGAAGGTGGAAAATGCCCAGCAGACCCCCGCTTACACCCATCGCCAGCAATGGGAGCACAGAGCCAATCTGATTGGCTGCAGAATGAGGTCTAGCACACACAGTTATGCTTAAGTCCCGGGAGAGCGACCACTCTGTCTGACTCACCCCTGCTAAAATAAACCCAGCCGTTGTGAGAACAAGGCCTGGGAAACTGAAGATTTTGGAAATGGCATGGGGGGAGTACATAAAACACATAAAATCTGCATCAAACACTCTTAAAAATAAAGGTTCCAAAAACAGTGTTTTTGCATCAATGCCGTAGAAGAACCATTTGAGTCCCATTGAAAAGCCTTTCAGTGAGCAGTTCTGAATATTACCTTTTTTTCATAGTTTGAAGAACTTTTAAATGATCTAAAGAACCATTTGTGCATTTGAAAGGTTCTTAATGGAACCATGTATGCCAAGAACAAAGAGAGGACAGACTAAAGTAGGGGACCAAGTGCCCCTCCTAAAACCCCCTCAAAGCTTGGAACACTCTGTCCCGAACCATGTTTTCCATTATTTATGTGCGCCAGGACCTCCTGTGGGTTTCAATATTAAAGTGGTTATGCA
This sequence comes from Siphateles boraxobius, assembly GCF_051911475.1. Lineage (NCBI taxonomy): Eukaryota > Metazoa > Chordata > Actinopteri > Cypriniformes > Leuciscidae > Siphateles > Siphateles boraxobius. Next base: position 29,739,313 of record NW_027509193.1, on the reverse strand, counting down.
TTACAAATCAAGATCCATGCCACCACCAAGTGACTTTTTCAAAGCAATGTGGCGGAAGAAGCTTGATGGAAGAGTAATACACCGTAATCATCTTCACATCAGTATGACGGTACATGACATGCCTGCAGTCATCCCAGTGTTTGTTGAGCTGATGTCATCCCTCATGTTCTCTGCTGAACCCTGACTGACCTTTATGTGGCTCCAGGCTTCACTCTCAATATGTACAATAAACAAAAGGCAGCTTAGATCCCTGTAAATATCACTCCCCTAAAACCCAGTCCTCAAGATTTAAATCTAAATCCAAATTCAAGCCTAAAAAGTTGCAGTCACATTTACCGTTGTTTGTCGCATTTTAGCAGACGAAATCCGGCCATTTCAATAAGTATCCACACTATCAGGAATTTTGCCTAATGGTGAAAGATTTTCCCACACAAATTTTGTTCATGAAAAATTCCACAACAGACCAACAGAAAGCTGCTATGTTTAAAGGCCCTGATATACTTCAGGTGAAAACAAAAAACGAACTGGTATGACGAAATTTCAAACAAAATCAGGCCCAAACCAAGCATGTATCGATTTTTTCTTTTCAGAGTTTAACAGCTTCCTAAAGCGAACTTTCCAGAAGTTAGCTCCGGCTTGTAAACACCTTCAAACTACCATTGGTCCTTGGTGATTATGTAACAGATAGGTGTGGCACTGAGGCTCCGCCTTCTCTGATGTAGAAATTTTCTCCGGTTCATTTCTTCTGTTCAGTCCATCAAGGTCAGACTTGAGTAAGGACATGAACACACTGGTGAGCAGCTTTATAGTAGAAACCAGAGTTGTAATTCTAACTGAAAGTGACACTGACACTATTTTTTCATGTCTAATACTGTAAAATTACTTGCTTCAAATCAATCTTTTGTATAACGTGCTATATAAATAAATGTGGCTTGACTGGAGAGCTGAATTGCAGAGCTGTTGCAAACAAATCTAGATCACTAAGATTTGATACTTTCTAAACTGCTGTTTTCTCACCACTGTAATTTTCGTTGCGTGCTTATATTGCTATTGAGAGGAAAGCAAATTCACATATTTATCTAAAACCCTTAAGCGAAGAACAAAAAAATAACCTTACTGTGAGTATATTATCAGGGCCTTAAAACTTACATCTGTGCGAGTTGTACTTCATAAATTTCCACAACACTGACAATAGTCAATGGACCTTTTTTGCCAGCAAAATTTAACCAGACGCTACCATCGTAAATAAAATGAACGGGCAGTGTTATGGCTAACTAGCCTGTTAATGTTGACTAAACTGAAGTTGTTTAAGAAACACTCTGACATTGACCTGGGCTGTGTTGACATTACTGTTAGAAAGAATATTTCAGCAGCTCGACAGATGACTGTATCTTCATGCGTGCTCTGAGCTCTGGAGGACAGCAGAGACTGCATGTTGGCTCAGCTTTGAGATCTGATAAATGAATATACCATTTGGTTTACGGTTCATCGATGGGCACCATTCCCAACTCACTTTAACTCTCACAACTGAAGCCATATATTAATAACAGTGAAGGCTGCAAAGATATCCTCACGCACATTAAAGTCTTATAGTTAAAAAAACCTGTAAAGAGGTGTTACTCCCATAAGGCACTAAAAGCAGATACATTTTCCGAAGAGGAACGATAAGCCAGCTAAATGATTAACTGAATGGTGAGGTAATGTTTGGGTGTGAGTTTGAATGAAAACCTGTTAATACAAAAATATAATACAACCAACATCAGACAGCCTAAAAAACAACAACAACAACAACAAGCCTCATTATTACTCTCATGTTCAACCTAACAATAAAAACTTTGGTCAATTATTTGTACAATAACATTTGTATCCAATTCAGAACACATGTTTCTGTAATAATTACCAGCTGCCGTGTGCTAAACTCTGGTTTCCCAGTGTCCTTCACTCATGTTAAGCATCAACGTTCCCCATTTTAATTCATGCTCTCATTAATCCACGTTGGCATTTTTTTAATTCTAAATATTTGCATTTACCCCTGCAGACATTCAAGGTCTCCACTTCAAGGCAGGCCATGGAGCTGAGAGACGGATCGGACAGTTTCCGATTCTGGAGTCCCATGGATTGCAGTGGGAAATGAGGAGCGAGGCAAAATGGCGAGATCTGGCAGGAAATTCCCCAGCCTGGAGTTTGATTACAGACCGCTCCGACAAGTTCCTTCACCGGCTCTGTCTCTAGACTGCCTGAGTGAGTGTTTGTGGGTGTGTGGTTCTCAGCGAGTGCGGTTCAGCTCCAGGCTCCATCAGTGACTGAGAGGAGAGGCGGGACTAAAGAGCTGTAGCTGTTAACCCTCAACAGCACTGATCACTGGGTAAACAATAGTTCAAATGCAAACTTTATCTTAGACAATAAAGAGGAACTCGGTGCAAAAATTCTCATGCAAAACCGCAACTTCCCATACTTCTTTTATATGTTACTTCAATTTTAGCATGACATGTTGTCACGGAACAAAAACGGCAAAAACAACCAAGCAGCACCCCAGGGATGTCTCGGTTTCTTTTTGTCACTTAGTGTCGACATCTTTACAGATGAGATTCAACATTTGACTGTTTCCCATTTGTATTTCAGCAATCCTCCATTCTAATGAAGCACTATAGTGTCTCAAGGGGTTTCCCAGAAAAAAATGCCATTAAATTTCTTATCTACATCGAGTGATGTTTGTTTCATAGCTGCTGAAGATTATTATTGCAGAGAGGGAATGAGAATATTTAAACAAAGCCTATCTGAATCAGCCAAAGTGATTAAACACAATGGAAAACAGGAATGTCCCGAGGGAAGCCAATAGGGAGCGTTCTCCCGGGCCCACCAAGGTGCTGTATGGTTTAGTCTACTCATTGGGTCCGGTGGAGAGGGAATCCACTAGGGATGCGCAAAACTAGATCCCTTAATGATTAATTGGTCTTAAAAAAGCCTTAAATAATTAAGCTGGTTTTGAGGTTACCTAACCCAGATCGGACTTTCCTTATAGGTGTTTACATAGGATGCATTCTTACTTAAAAAAATAAATAAAATAAAGAATAAAGAGCTAATTGAAGAGAAACAACACTTGTTTTGAGATGCATTTTAAAAATTTGAATTATTGTTTTAAACTGCCATCTGAAAAACACAAACCGATGTTTGCTGATGTTAGTCTACAGTGAGAGTTGAGATTTTTACAGAAAATTGCATGGTGTTTGATGGGCACAGACTATGATTTTTTGACTAGCCTGAAAGTCTGTTGTTGAATTGTGTCTAAAATATACAATATTTATAGGTCGATCTTAGAGTTATTGTGTGTGTGTGTGTGTGTGTCTGTATGTGTGTGAACTCATCCAACCGGAGATTAGTGTGAACAGTCCATTTTTAATGTCTCAATGCCACGACTCATATGTTAATATGATTATAACGTGTAGGTCATCCGATAGCTTGTGGGAACATTGACATAAGTGTCAGTAGGGGAATTTGTGAACAGTGGTGACGCTTAGTTTCTAGAAGGGTGGGTTGAAAAGAGGAAGGATGGGTACGGTCTGTCCTCCAGCCTGAGCAGAAACAGATCATGTTGATTTAGTCCAGTGTAACAAACTCTCTATGAGCTCATAATATCTTGAGGCGGCAGTGAGTAGGAATCAGTTATGAGAAAAAAACAAGTGTGCTCCTTTAAAAAGTATTTATTACTGCAGTTCTTCTGATAAAGGAAATTCACTCAAACTCATAACATAGTATCTCCAAGCTGATAAAATGCAGAAATGATGCCTTGTATTAGGATTTGTTGTGAGTCTCTTTAAAGTTTATATTTTTGTGCTGAATGTTATGAGGTGGTCTGTTGCACATTATGTTCTCATTAAGTATATTAATTAATCACATGCATTGAGGGTGGATCGCCCCAATATTCAGAACTGTGGTCGATTTTTATGGGTTTTTCCATGACACGCATGAATCCTCTCTTGAAGATTTGCTGACATCTTTGCCTTGTGCATCTAGTTTCTATCTAGAAATGCGCTGAAGTAAAACATCTTAGTTGTAACCAAAACCAAAAATTCAGGACACAGAAGACAATATATATAATTAAATATATATAACCAAATACAATAAAGAAGTAAACATGGCTGAATTTGAAGTTTCATTCTGCTGTCTAAAGATGGTGACAAGTCACTAGATTAAACAGTTATTTTACTCCATTGACAGCCATAGTTCAGATTTCTTCTCAGCTTTATAGATCTAAAAGTGCTCAGATGACGAGCAGAGAAAAAACTAAGTATTTTTCAAGAAATATGTCTATATACATGAAAATATATAGCTGACTTTATATTTTTGGAAAATATCATAATTTTAGGAAAATATTATAATCAAAAGTTTGAGATCTAATTATTTTAAATAATAATAAAATGAAAAATCCAAGAGATTCTTGGCATGAGGACTTTCAGGCAAAACAAGGATATGGAAACTGATTTTGCAATGGTATTTCGGCAAAATATTGTCAAATATTTTGCAAGTAGCAAGATTTGTAGCATACAAGATTTCAAGGTCATGTTGAAGTGTCTGGGTGAGTCAGCTTCAAGTCTATTTCAGTGCAAAAGGTCTGAGAAAACTGTGGATTTACACAGAATGTAATGAAGAAAGTCATCATGTAGTGGGATCTGAAATACACACATGTTTTTCTTCCCTTGTGCAGTAAATTAACAAGCAGCCCCGATGACACACTGGCATTCTCAAGGGCAAGGATGTCCGTAGGGAGTGGGACATGAACTCTTTCTGTGGTCAGACAGAGTCAAGTTCAACAAGGTTCACTGCCTGCCTGCCCATTGGATCAGCCCTAGTGCCTTCTTATTAGGGTTCATATACCAGTAAAACATTTCTAGAATGAAACTTTGGCCAGGATTGTGAGAGCCAGACAGAAGGAAAATATGATTACATCAGAGTGACCAGATTTTTTTTTTTAGAACTGCCAAGTTTAAGGGACAGTTGACTCAAAAAAGAAAAAGTATTTTTCTTTTTCTGTCATTTACTCACCAAGACCCATATAACTTTCTTTCTTACTTACCTGAAGCACAAAAAGAGATATTTTGAAAATATCCTGCTCGCTGTTTACCATGCAATTATAATTAAGACAGGATTGGATCAGTCTGATTTAGAAAAAAATCAATTAGTTTTGTGAACTGAGTCACTTAAAAGATTTGACTCAACACAATTTGAGTACTTAAAACTCTTTAAGCTGTTCGGGTTGTTGTATTCTCAGTTGATAAATTAAACCAGACATAGTAAAGTTCTTCAACAACAAGCCACCTCTTGGTATTTCAGCTGAATACATTTTACATACTGCTAGTATAGCTTAATTTTTGTGCATCCACACTGCTGACATGTTTGCCTGCTGTAGCTTATCCACGTGTGCACAAAATAGATGACGACATAGTGTAACGGTCATCGGAAGGGCTACTTAAATGTCACTTTTTCAGCCTTAAAAAACTATTGCAGTAAATAATTTCAAAATGTTTCAACTGCCGAAATTTCAGTGCATCACAATATCTATCAGCCAAAACATAAAAATGTATTATTTGCTTGTCATCATAGTCCAGAATTATACTTAACCGCTTGTTTTTCCACAAAAGAAAGTCATACAGCTTTGGAAAATAATATCCATTTTTTTAAAACCACAAACATGACTCCAGGCCTAAGAACCTTCTATATCGGAGACTTTCGGCAATCATATTTGACACCAAAATCTATCACATTAGTTTACCAGTCGTCCACCCTAACATGAGCCAAGAACACGTTGGAAAAGAGTTAAAGGGAGCACTTAAAGGGGACATATCATGCTAAATCCCCTTTTTTAGCCCGTAAATGCATTTTGTTGTATATTTGGAGTGTTTATAAGTACAGAAAAGTTGAAATATGTCTCTTCAGGTGCTTCATTGATATCTTTATATTCTGTTTTGGTCATATCTTACAACCTGTTCCGATTTTTCTATTCTCTATGACGTTTTTTGAACAATTACGTCACAGTATTTGCAGCGGAACTGCCAAATAAGGACATCGACTACCTGCCCAACACTTCGAGCAATCCGCCATTTTAATTTCTCGCTGCGATTTCTTTTTTTTTTGTTGTTTTTTTTTGTACAAGCTCAAGGATGCAGAAATTACGAGAGGGTAAGTCAAAATGTTCGGTTGTTTGATGTAGTAACCCACACACTTCATTACACCGTCTCCCAGCAGAACCTCTTCGAAGTGCCTGGTTGAGTTTTATTTTTCATGGAAAATGTACCCACATCTGTGGTTAAAGTAATTTTTGTGTGCACGAACGAAGCACTTCAAGGATAACTACTTTAGCAACCTCCGCCAGTATAAAGAAGGACTTGCCGATAGACTTCGTCTGATTGAGGGTTCAATTCCTTCTATCTTTGGAGACGAACAGAGCACTTCGGTAAGCTGTAAATAACGTTTTTACGTGCAATAACAACGTGCTTTTCTTTAATTGTTTATAATACAACTTATATTTTGTTTGGTGAGTGTTAAATAGCCGTTGTAAAACATGCAGTATTGTAGTAGTGGGCATGGATGGAGAAGTTACTGTAAATACAGAAACATACCATTGCGATACATCCATATGAAGACGTTGTTCTGCAGGTTCGTCGTTTCACCTCGCTCCGGGTCCGGCTCTGGCTCGACATGTAAGGCTTGATGGACAAGTCTTCCGTTGTTGACATTTTGTTAATAACGTGTGAATAAAAAGTTTCTGTGCCGCCATATAATCGTATCTCTGCTATCAAACTACAAAAATGGTTGACTAAACTAAAAAAAAGTTGAAACGAGTGTCACCTCTGCAACCTGGAGAGGGGGCGGGGTATGAAGTGTCTCATTTGCATTTAAAGAGACCGCACCAAAACGAGTTGCTCTCAGACGCACATCAGAAAAGGGATAGAAAAGGGGCCTGTGGAGCTATAATAATGAGGAATTCAGACCCAAGCATTAAAGTTCTGCTTTATATAGACCACAAATGTAGGATTTATATGTAAAAAGGAATGATTTAAAAGCATGATATGTCCCCTTTAAGACATGATTACATGTTGGCATTCACATACAATTCCTGTGTAATTCCCCATGTCTTACCGCAAACAAATTTCTCAAACTTCTGGCAGGCCTTATTTTCTCAGTGTCAAATCGGGGCGGTAGTTAAATGGATGAGGAGGAAATAGGAGCTTGGGAGCAGAGTTATGGCCTAAGGGCCTGACCAAATGGGCTTACTCACCGTTCTTGCGCTCTTTGATGGGTGGAAGGCTCTGAGTGTACTGGAGAGACAGTTCCTCCAGGTCATGGGTCACCGCTTCGCTCCGTGGGCTCGGCACCAGCACCCCCATCATGCCTGAGTCGCCCCCCACTCCCAGACTCTCATGGGGCTCCATATCTCTTTGGGGGAAGAGGCAAGGGTCTTTCCCTGGAAACTACCACAGCGGTATAGAGGACTGGCGGGAATCTTGGACTGCAGCCTGCCAGAATAACAAAAGTGTTTTGCAGCCCTTATAAACATTAGAAATCCCTAATGGAGCTTAAAGTTGTTGTTGTTGGGGTGTGGTGCAAAACTAATTTACTTGTATGTGATTGATTTTTAATACTCTCTAACTGAGCCAGAAATGCAGCTCAAGGTTAGTGTATCCATTTATGTCACATTGCTTAGATCCAGAATATATTTTGTTGTAAACTGGTGATGGTAAACTTAACAAACGCTCTTATTTCACAGAGCTTCTTTTAAATGGCTTGAGCAAAATCTGCCTAACCTTGGACTGTCCACTACCATGTATTTAATCAAATAAGTTTGATCGTCCTCCCAGTTAACCTTTAAAACAAGCTCTTAAATCCTTATGGCTGATGTTTAAAAGTGCAAGTTGCATATGTCTTGATGTGGCTCCAATCCGAGACAAGTTATACGGGAGTATATGCAGGCAACACATCTGGCCCAGCTGTTTAATGTGTTATTCTTACAGATGCCTTACATCTTGGAACATAGAAAGGCCACTTTAGACAAAGATGTATGTAATATCTGCTTGGTATAATTTTGCTGCACTGGAAAATATATGTTACCATATTTCACACTTCAGATGTGGAGATTTATAAAGAAAACATTTTAAAAGGCTATAGGGCTCCATAAAGTACAAGGCACGCAAGATTCCAAAACATGTCACATTGCAAATTTATGATCAACATATCAGGAATACCTATATATATATGTAGTTATGCAACTACAGTGATAATAGTCACTTACCCTAGTTAAATGCTGATAACTAAATATCTATATTGACTTGCACTGTGGCTTACCTGTTTGCAATTTCACAGTCTAAAATTTACTACTGTACAAAAAAATAACTTCACAAAAACTTCATTGGCTCTAGTTCTTTTTACTGGGACACTGAACTGATATTTCTTAAAGGGTTAGTTCACCCAAAAATGAAATTTTTGCCAGTAATTACTCACCCTCATGTTGTTCCAACCCCGTAAGACTTTCGTTCATCTTCGGAACACAAATTCCTTTTGTGCGCACAAAAAGTATTGTTGTCGCTTGATAAAATTAAGGTTGAGCCACTGTAGTCACTTGGACTATTTTAACAATGTCTTTACTAACTTTTCTGGGCCGGCAGATGCAATTACCTTGCAGCCTATGGAGGAGTGAGCCAGCTCTCCGATTTAATCAAAAATATCTTAATTCGTGTTCCGAAGATGAACGAAGGTCTTACGGGGTTGGAACAACATGAGAGTGAGTAATTACTGACAGAATTTTCATTTTTGAGTGAACTATCCCTTTAAGCACATTATTTCAACAAATCCCAAGTAAACAATACAAGTAGTCACAGCTGTCCAGCTAACACACTGACACCATTTGGTGAAAAATAATTATGAATGGTTCAGAAAAGTGACAATAAAATAAAAGAGTAAAGCTCTATCATCATTTGGTTCCACATGCCACTTGGTTTTACATTTTAGGTACAATAAAAATCATACATTTTAGGTAAATGTTTTTGAATGTTTGAGCATAATGTCAAATGATTTGAAGGGGTAATGGCATGAGAAATCAAATCTGCCTTGATCTTTTGCCATAAAAGAGGCCTTTTTTAAATCAGTTAATATCCTGAAAGTTTCATAGTTTAAAAACATCCTCCTCATTGTAAACAAAGCATTTATTTTACCAAGCTCGTTTGACACTCCACGCACTTGAGTGTTTCGACAACAGGCAAAATGGAAGAGTGAATAGAACCGTAAAGGAACGTTCAGTTTAAACCGCTCGTTTGTTTCTCCGTCAGAAGGATCTTAGCCTTGAAAACAAGTGGATGGTTTATTTTAATGGCGTCCTGGATCTCGTCAGAGGATTATGTTTGTTCGGAGCATATTGTTTTATAAACGAGACACAGTGTAATGAAGAATTCACAAAGAAACTTTTGTTCAAAGATGAAGCAGCCAACTGTATTGGATCTGACAGCAGCAGCATCACTGAAAGTAAATGCTTTCATAATGCTTTGTCAGTAAATTTGTCAGTAAATTTTATGTGGATAATGTTTTCAAAACACAATGTTAGCCAATCATAACAGTGGGAGTTTACTGACAAGCCTTAAAGGAGCTGCCCCAATGGGACATTTCAGACAAAGGGGTCAGAATGAGGGTTAAAAAAAATTGTTTCAACCCACTCTGATCCTCTGTCTGAAATGACCCATTTATATTTATATTAACTATGTGAACCTAAAAGAACACTGAAAATTAATGAAAAAGTTTAACAAAAGATCTACACTTCATCTACATTCAGAATTGCAAAAAAATTATTCTATTTAAAGAATTAGTTATTTGAAATATGTACATTCAAAATGTATTGTGCATGATGTCTGCTCTGAAACAAAAGCTGGTTCTCTTTCTAGAAAGGTAAAAAAAACTACAGAGGCAGCATTAGAGTTAACAGACTGACCGATGGGATGAAGAGCTATAGGTATTAAACTATGCAAATGCTCCTGTTAAAGACAAATCCTGCTCTTGGATGATCCATTGCTCCATGCCAAGCTGAAGACAAAGTGGAGTTTGGCAAAACCGCAGCATCTGCTTATTCTACCCCGATTATGTGTTTGGAGAACTTCACATACATTCTTTTTGTTTCTTTTGAAGGATAGAGGATTGCCTTTGAGCAATTGATGGACTGGACAAATAAAAAAATATTAAAAATCAAACCTTTAAATCAACCACATGAGAGAGGGCTCATATGGTTGCAGAGCCGGCCCGAGCCTATTGGGGGCCCTAAGCAGAATTTGATTTCGGGGCCCCATCCCACTATGCGGAGTCACCTGTGCTTGACGATTATTGACACAAATATCACGCAATAATGATAAAGTGAGATTATGTATTAATACAAAATAAATACTTAATAAAAAATAGATAGCCTACTTAAATAAAAAGGTTTTAACTTTTACTTTACTCTTTTACTAACTCTTTGAAACTTCTTAAAACAAACCGTCTCATAACATATCAAATACATTATTTGCTAAAATAATGACTAAACTGAGAAATCAGAAACATAATAAGAGCAAGGGTTCAACAATGACAATTATTGTTGAAAACTGTAGAAATATTATTATTTCGCAACTGTCTCAATACAGTGTAACTGTCCTCAAAATCTTTTTTATTATTATTATTGTAACAGACTTTGTTGGATTGTACATGACAGAATCCAACAGAGTCCAACAGAATCCAATGATGTACTGGGGCTCGTTGTATATGTGTGTATGCAATGTATTTTTTCCCTCTGGGCTTGCCGTAGAGTTGCACAAAACATACTGTAAATAATCATGCAAACATACTTTTATCTTGCTCTTTTTTTCTCCTCTGTCCTTTTCTTCTTTCTATTTTCGGCAACAGAGGGATAGGTCCTTTTTTGTGACATGGCTTAACATTACCGTGACTATGCGCAGTTGCGCACGAATTGTCTATGCACGCGCGAGGTGTCTAGATTATGCGCTTACTTAAACGCTGGCAGACACAGCAGCAGTTGTAGGCAGGTATATTGATCATGAAATCAGATTTTTTTTGTCTTGAATTATTCATTCATATCCATTCATTTGTCACTTGTTTAAGTCATCTAAAAAATATATTTTTCGACTCTATTGGGGGGCCCCCTGGTGGCCAGGAGTCGCTTAGTTCGCTTATGCCTCGGGCCGGCCCTGTATGGTTGCATTGTTGTGAGATAGGAATGCTTAACTGATGTCCCAAAAAACACCCACCACCTTCTCATGGTGTTGCTTTTTCTCTGGAGGTTTCAGTTCAGCAGGGCTGATGGTGAGAACAAGCACAGGCGCATCCCTACGGGTACATGCTTTTGTTCTGAAGCCATGCATGTCACAACTGTCACAAATAGTGATTATAGGCTGACATTGACTTGACAAGAGTGTTCATAACATTCTCCGCTCACTGTACAGTTATCTAGAACAGTCTTTCTGTAATATTCTTCATAAATAAAATAAAAAAAATCTTATGACGCAAGAATGATAACCTCAGTCAATTAAAATCTTGCCATTGTTAATACTTTTGTTTAGGCCTACCCTATCATAAAAAGCTCGTTTTATAGTTTTTATCCATCAGCAGATGGCACTAGAGTCCTCATATGTTACAATGATGAGACAGCTGTGCTTTTAAAACAGTTAGATTTCTGGATGGATGGACAGACAGAGGAATGGATGGAGGGATTGACAGACTGAGGGACTGACAAAGGGATGGATGGATGAATGGATGGATAGGTGGATGACGGAATGGAGGGATGTATGGATGGAAAGAGGGACATACTGAGGGATGAATGGATAATGGAGGGATGGATAAGGGATGAATGGAGGGATGGATGATGGAAGGAGGGATGAATGGATGGACGTATGGAGGGATGGACTAAGGGAAGGATGGATGGATGTATGGAGGGATAGATAGATTTATGGATGGAGAAACTTGGATGGAGGGATGAATGAATGGATGGATGCTTTGAAAGGGAGTGGGACCCTTAAAATAAAACTGTCATCAAAATGGACAACGGAAAAGCAGTACACAAAGTAAAGTTAATACACTGTTTTCCTATTACTTGCTCATATAAAATGACAATTCTACCAGAGTAACTTTAACTCTAATCTCTCGAAGATGAGATTTACCTGTCAAAGGAGAGGGACGCTTTGTGCTGCAGTGCTCCTGATGAAGATCACTAGGTCATGGTGCCTCTGAAACACAAAGGAATATCCTGTCATTAAATGAAACTTCGTAAACCTTCGAAAACTTTGTAAACCTTTCCATTAGAAGTTTTCCATAGGTGAAAGTAGAGCCGTTCTACCTCATCCGACTGCAAACCAGCATGTGAAGTAGAGGGCAAGGAAAGGGAAGGGTGGCTTGCATCTAATCAATGCAGTTGCTGTGGAAACGCTAATCTGCTTGTGCACTGATTAATGGCTAAACAATAGGATGACAGATATTTATGGATGTGTGCCACTCCACAGAAGAGGCCATAAAGAGATATGGAAAACAAGCTTATGAGAGCCTGTACTCCAGCCTCAAACACAACCTCTGGAAACAGAGCATTAATATTCATTAAAGCACAACAAGACAAACATTCGGCCGTGTTGCTCTCTACAGCACATCTGAAGTTCTGTTTACATTTGATCTTTTTTCACACTATCAGAAGTGTCATGTCTGAATTTTAAATGCAGCGTATTTGCAAAGTGAAATTTAAACTTTTGTGGCAAAAATCTTCAATTTCACATTATTAAATATTATAGGGATACACCAATATTATCCAAGACTGACTGGTCACTGGTGCCCCCTCAGAATAGTAGGTTCACGACCCCCTCTGAATTCACCAGCTTCATCTTCAACATCCATTTCTATGATGAAATCATTACAGCTGTAATCCTTAATATGTGGACTTGATGACTATAAGGTTGTTGAGTTCACAAATTTCTATGGAAAGCAGATTAAAGCAGCAATATGCAGGATGTCCGTTTTTGTCAAACAGCGACCTCTAGTACTTGTATTTAACGTTTCTGTCGTAAATACCACTCACGCAGAGTGTCTCTGCACTCACGGCCTCTGCACTTTATAATAATAAAGTAGCCTACCGTGTAGGCTTACCTGAGCCTAAATGCAAGATGACATCAATAAAGTTGCATCATGTACGTTGCATTATTTCGTAATAGGGCTGCAGCTATCGATTCTTTTTGTAATCGATTAATCTAGCACTTAATCGATCGATTAATTGAGTAATCGGATATTTTTTTGTGTGTGTTTTATTAACAGAATAGTTATATTAAACTTGTGTCTATTTCAGTTAAAGCTGTTATAAGTTACTATATAAGTTATATAGTATGCAAGTTATAAAGCCATCTCATATGTGAATTTTTCTTTAAAATGTTATAATATAACCACTCTAAGCATCTAAGCATATTTGTGTATTCTGGTAGTTTAAGGCTGAAGAAGAGCTGTAACGTGACTTGTTGTTGAACACACAATAAAAGCTGACGCACTTTTTGTTCCGTGCGTTTTAACTGAAAAATGAGTACTCCGAATCTTTATTAAAAACCAACAGGCTGGGGACTTTATTTTTTTTTTTGTTGTCTGTATTTGGCAGACGTGAAATACAAACAAGGTCTCGCAAAGACTACAATACAATATTTGTTCCTCCATCACGTCCCGGTGTGTACAGTGAATGCATGCTGAAATTATTGCTGCGTGGCTACATAAAATATATGATGCATTGCTGCAATTGGTCTGACTGGCGTGTGTGTGTGTGAAGGGGTTATTTTTTTAGGCTATACTCTTTCAATTGAACGTGATATTTACGTTTACTACTTAAACATGTCATCAAAGCTAAAAATCATATCTAGTCAAACCGCATCACGACATCGCTACAAATACAGTAACTTATGGGATTAAAATCAGCGAACATCAATAGGCTTAGACTACGTTACCTTGTTTCAGCGAGTTAAGTGTATTAAGTGTGTAATGATCCCACACTTTAGACAATTTCTGCCGTTTATTTACATATTTATTCTCCGCCATCGCGCCAACTATTTCTTCCTGAACAGGTTCGTGTGAATAAACGGTCCGTGTGAAACAATCGAATCCCTGCGCCGCGCGTAAAGAGCGCGTCATAGGAATTTAACGAGGCTTCGAGGCAGAGTTTTTGCCTCGAGGAATTTTTGTAATCGAGTAACTCGAGGAATCGTTTCAGCCCTATTTCGTAACAATGTCCGTTATGATGTTGTTAGACATGATTATTGCAATTTATCATAATAGTTTGCTAATTGTGCTCATTTACAATATTTACAACGTGTAGGCTTATTTATGTCCTGATAATTATGTGAGATATTGACAACTGTTCTCATGATAATTGCAGGAATCAACTTTAACCACGAAAGCCTGATCGAGTGGCACTCTTGTGCAGTTCCTCGCACTGGAGACGGCCACCATTCAACCCGAAAAGTGTCATATAACCATTTCAATAACTCCGAAGCTGTTCAGTTAAGCTGAAGAAACTGCATAGTGTCGCTTTAAGTGACTCGCTGAGCACTGTGATCTTGTTATCTTGCGCAAATTAAAAACAACAGGCTGATGAATGTCTTAACTCTTCCAGACTTGCAAGCCTTGATGACTTGACTAAGCCTTGGCTGGCTTTCCTGCTTGCTCACATTCCCTGCTTTCAATCTTATTCAGCTGAGTTTAAAGACTTTCGGCTGTTTTCTCGCTGAGGATCAGCGGTAAGCCCCTCTCAGAGACACATTGAGAATCCATCTTAGTCCAGCACAATTTTGAAACCTCAAACAGAATTATGTTTTCAGTTTTGAAGAGGAAACTCGGGCCAAATGGGGACATCACAGTACCACTGTCGACCAGTAAACTCAACGGCCGGTTCACTGCTGTGGCTTCTTTGTGTTCACTCCACCTAGAAAAGGAAGTCAAGATGTGCATGACTGAAAACTCAGTGTAAACAACTTGACTCTCACTATGAAGGGAGATTGATCCTGTAGCTCCTGTAGATTCTGTAACTCAAATATTAGAGCATTAGAGCAAGCAATCCCAATGTCATGGGTTCGATTCCCAGGTGTTTGAACTTCCTTTTTAAGGTAGCTCTTTATATATTTATAAGGCATTACTGTCGAAGAGTAGTGGTGAAGTGGATTTACTTATTGTAGAGTTAACAAAAGTTATCATAAACATTGTAATGTTTGAAACTGATGTCATAACAAATGAGAGAGATAGATGCCAGAGAAGATTTTAAAACAAGCGGTTCATTCATAAATCCGTAAGATGTTACCTTCATGCTGTTGAAATATAAACCGGAATGCTACATAAGGTCTATACTCACAGCGAAGTTATTTTTTGTTTTTTCGCTAATAGGGGTAAAAAGAAGTTTGAAATACGTGACCACCAGTTTACAATTAGCGAACATCCCGATACCGTCCACACTGCTGAGAGCGACACTTAGATGAATATTTAAATATGTGCTCTGTGCTTTCATTTAAATGAAGGTGAGGAAACAGCAGTTGAAGGTATGGAAGGCAATTTCGGAAAAGCTAGCAATAGCAAGCTAGCTTTGAAAGCATGAGATCCCACCCTCCCTTTAGAGCAAAGCCACGCCCCCCTTCAAAACACATGAACGCACAAAGCAGAGTCTGCAAAGCACCACGAGATGGCGTTAAATGACATCATGTCCCAAAGCAAAAAAACAATAATAATGGACGTAAACAACTTACAGAGCTTTTACTTGTACCATGTGAAATCTGAGTCTAAGGACGTGAACAGCTCCGGGTATCCGTTAACATTAATGTACTGTAAACTAACAAGAGCAATCAATAAACAATTTTTATTTTTATTAGTTAACATTAACAAAGGTTAATACATTCTGTAAAATATAGTGATCATAGTTAGTTCCCAGTAACTAATGTTAACAAATTAGACATTATCGTAAAGTGTTAGCATGTTAATTAATACAATCACGCATTGTAATGGCCTTAAAAAACATTCATTTTGCAATTTGAGTTTATGTTGAATGGAAAAAAATGTGTGTTTAGGTGTGTTTTTTCAATTCTGTTTATTTAAAATAGTTAACAGTTGTTCCGTACAGTCCAAACACCAAATCCAAGTGGCATTTGGCAGAACACATTATGGCCGTATTACCACATTACTACACAATGAGAACTTCTCCTCACACAAACACTGAATGACTCATCCACAGTAAACTGGAGGGGGTCAGCTGTTCTGCTAAATTTAGCTGTGAGACCTGCCAAAATAAGCATCAGAAATAAAAAAGAAACCCCTCCAACGCTTTTCCATGTGTGCGCGAAGAACGCAGGCATCAGGAATCAGCACAAAGAAAACACTGTGAGACCCGCTCTAGTGAGGAAAAGAAAAGAGAGGGGAAAATTCCTTTAACGTTCCCAAAAATTATCCCACATTTTAACTTTCCCAGAAAGCCAGCTAATTCCCAAGAGGCTGTCCCTGAGCGCATTGCACATGGCCTTTGCCCCTCCCACTTCCCCTTATGTCATTGGCCCAGCACAGGACTTCCCAGGGGGTCAGTAGCTAAACCAGTAATCAAAATAGCCTGCTTTCAGCCAGTCGGCATATACTGATGTTTTACAGATTTAATTTAAAATCAATCCATCAAAAGATGCAGATTCACTTAAGAGTAACGCTAATAAAATGATTTAATCAATTTCAGAAGCTGACTCTCTGGTCCCCACACGATCATACAACTACTTCTCAGAATCTACTTCTCATTTTTTGACAATATGATTCAACCCAATAAGTTAGAAGTGCAGTTATTTTGAGTTTTAATTGGTTTTCATGAAACATAACGCATCTTTTTTAGAACACCACGTTTGTCAGTCTGACTCATAATAGGGTCCTATTTCATCAAGCAACAATGTGGCAAACAATGAGATGAACTTGTTGATTATTTCGAACAATGGTCAGAGTGATGATTTAAGCACTTTTCATAGTGTTCTTTTCGGGTAAACACACATATCAACACCTGCCAGGGCTAGTTCCGCTCAAAAACAAACTGGAACAATGGCAGCTAGGGCAATGACTAATAAAGAGCATCCAACATAAATACAATTTCAACAAAAGTTTAAATTCAATATCTCTACTCTAAAATGTCATGCGGTGTATAAAAAGTAATATTTTCCTCATGAATACATTTGAACGTATGTCTTTAATGCTATTTAAAAAATTATTTTAAAATATATTGTTAAAGGTAAAAATTTCTTATACAAGTATCATTAATATTACTTACTACATCAGTTTTTGGCAAGTCACACCTTGTATTGCAATATGGTACTTTTATGATATCATTTCCTATTTAATTTTTTTCCCACCCATGCATGTTTCTGCAAGTCGCACTACATGATTTATTTTTTCTCAATATTTACTTTTAACAAAACATGCTAACCGCTATTCTGTCCCAATCTGTAAAATACTATTGGATATACTTAGAGAGAACAGATATATAAGGAAAACCAGCGCGACCCAACAAGTTCATTTTGCGCAATATTATCACAGCGCATCCTACGCGAGTTCGTTGACCATTTGAGTGGCTTAACTTTTGGTTGGCAGCGCTTACTTAATAATTATGTTGAAGTCTTTTGATCTGAGGACACTTGAGCATGGATATGAATCTGGTTCATCAGCATCAAAGCCTGTGAGGTCACATCACATGACATCTCAGTGGAATGTTATTGTCATGTGAGCAGAGTAAGGAAGAATCTTTTTATTTTTATTATCAAAATTCTCTTTTTTCCAGGCATTCGTTTGAAATACGAACTTAATAAAAAGCCAGGAAGATGTTTAGCTTAACGGAACACTTATATCTACAAAAGCAATGATCTCATTCTTGTTTGTGAACTGTAAATTTCCAAACTACAGTTCAAATGCACGAAATAACATTTACCCGTTGATAACAGGTAACGATAACAACGTTGAGGCCGCAAGCTTGAAGTCAAACAGGCGACGCAGCAGACTAAGAAAACAATGTCCAGACCACCAGGGACACACCATGCTTAGAGTCACTATAAATACCAGGACCTCCAGCTTTCAAGTTCTGCTTGAGCACAGCTGTAGTCTAAAGGTCCTGTCTTAACTGTAGGAGTGTGGACATGGACCAGAGGATGGAAGAGAGTATCAAAACACGGGCCGTTGTTTAAGACAAAGTCAGAATTCCTTTAAATTGATTCAAAGACAGGGAACAGTCCTCACCATTCATCTTTTCAGCACATGCTGCTTGAGGAATGACAGATGTATGTGAAATATGCTGTGGTGAACTGACACCTGCGGTGGGTAAGATTCAGCCTGTCATCAATGAAGAATGCTTTATTTGTCAAGTCAACGTCCATAAGCTATATTTAGGTGAGAAAAACTATTTTGGTTAGAGAATAATATAAAAACATAGGCTATTTTGAGAAAAATGCGATTGAGATCATCGGACTACTTGTAGTTCAGTTCTCTTGATATATTTAGTCAGCTGCTTCACCAAACCCTATAGATACAAAACAAAACAAAAAACAGCTTTTATGATGAACTATATTTTGGGACAGAACTTACCAAACAATCCAAAACTGTTTTGTGTGCGTACATATGATGGTATTTTTACCAGCTGAGAACTCACAAAAAGCCAAAACAGCACCAGAATTGCACACAAATAAAGATCTGCTGCAAGGAGACAGTGGTTCTGACACCTGTACCGAACTGTACTAGGCAACGTATCTCATATGATGAGAAAAAACAGGTATGCTTGAGCATCTTGTGACATCACGTCCTGTCTTTGTTTTGTTTAGATGTCTTTGTTCCATGTTGCATTCATATTTCAGTAGAACCACTGTTTGGAAGCGGACTGGGACCCACCTTTTCAGTGCTGGTTTGGTGCGCACCAGGGTCCGGCTTTGACTGTTCCAATATGGCGGACAGCTTACGTATAGCGGCCCCTAGAAACAGCCGCTAATGTTAATCATATATGTATATATACTATATAATATATACTATATAATTATATAGTATATATACATCTATGATAAAACAAGCGCACCATGTTTGGACTTCAGTTTTGCGGTGAATTTACTTATTGTAGAGTTAACAAAAGTTATCATGAGCATTGTAATGTTTGAAGTGGATGTCAAAACAAATGTCTGTAGAAGATTTTAAAATGAGCGGTTCATTCATAAATCCGTAAGATCTTACCCTCATGCTGTGGAAACCACGAGTGCAGACCTGAAAAGCGACGGGGCTACATAAGATCTATAAGCCGAGAAGCAGTGAAAATAAGGTGGCATTTGATGCTATGCAGGCAAACTGGCACAGATAAACAATTAAAACACATGGCTTTGCCATTTAAGAGCTGCTTGCAAATATTATTCTTAAATCATAACACACATTCACTATTTTTGACAACCCTGTTGGTCTGTCACATTGTAGCAAAGCCCATTAATATGAGAATCTTAAATAAATATCTATATCCCTCCAGTTTTTGATGGTTGTCATGTTCTGCTTGACTACAATGACTGCAAATAGACAGAAACAGAATAACAGTACACACTGTAAGTGTCCAGTGACATTATGAGTCAAAAGGACGACCTATTGAACTGAATTTACTGAACTTGAAACGGTCCTGACTATATTTAGGCATAAAGCTGCCCTAATTAAGGATTCTCTACCTGCAGTAGAGAGTAATTATTCAGGCCTGTGGCAGTAAACACTGGGAGTGTTTCATGCACTGTGCATCCCTCCACACAAATCAAACTGAGACTAAAGGTCGCTGCATGGGAACGCTCAGCAATGCTGTCTTGCAGACACACCCATGAGTGTGGCCCTGTCCCAAATGGCGCACTTCATGTGGACTTTCGCTCTAGTGGACTTAAATTGCGCGAGGTCGCTGAGTCTACGAGTCCTTAGGCCGTCCCATTCATCATGTTAATGCTCTGAAGTGTGCTCTGCAGCGCCCCCTTTGTACCCTTGCAGGCTCCACACACTAACTACCCAGGAATCCTTTGGAGAGGCCAATCAGACAACGCTCGCTCAAGATTTCGCTCACGGACAATTGTTAACATGGCTGAGAAGAAAATATTTAAGTGTAAGTATCATTACGGTTTTTATGACCTAGGTGTACATTTTACCAGTTATTACCTACAGTTTATACAAACATTATGGTCATCGACCAGTGGTTGATGTCTCAAACATAGGCTAATAATAGTGCGCTGAATAATACGATCGCATTATGATTCATTAAATAAATAGAACTGAATGTCAGGGCTTAACTGAGTCATATGTAAACGTAGTATGAATATTTAAACCTGTAAATTCATCTGAAACTCACGCACATTTTCATTATTAATGAATTACAGTTATAGTGTATAAATTATAGTGTTCAAATTGAAATCTTAGTTCAAATGGAACATTATGTATTATTATGTACAATACATCATTTAAATTAGCATGTATCTATTGTCTAATGCCCAGGTGGCACACACAATATCAAAATATAGAACTGTAAAAGCAGGATCTGTAGTTGACTTGGAGATAAGATTTGGGAAAAGAAAAGAAATCCCATTCTTTATCGATCCTTAATACTGATTTCTCTGCATGGCAAGCCATCTTGCAAACACAATGGTAAAAACGACAATAGGCAGCATATTTCCCCGAACCTGCAGCTCCTGTCCATAACAACAAACCGACCGTCTTCCTATTTCCGGCGTGACGATCGAGTCTGTCCCAAAAATACCTATCAATGCGCCCCCGTGGACTCGCGCCAAGGGCCATATAGGTCTGCACTACATGACGTCGCCAAAGTGTGGACTCTGAGGAAGTCCACAAGTCCGCAGTGTGCCATTTTGGACAGGGCCTGTGTGTACACTTAACATTTTAATGAGCTATAAAGGCCGTTTCAGTTGTTTATGGTAACAAATACGCAACACAAACTGCACTCAATGCCCTCACACCTGCTCAAGTGAAGCACACAAATTATTCATTTAGAAGATGCATGTGACTTGCAATTTTTTTTGTTAGCATTATCTTTCAACACTTGTGCTGTACAAAGTGAAAATGTGCCACTGTTGCTTTAAGAAGGTATTTCAACTTGCAGCCTCTAAAGTTACTTGTTGGTGTATCCTAATGTAGCTAGGTTGATTTTGACTTTTAATAGGTTTAAACTTAAAATAATAAAACCAGTATATGAAAACCAGTGTATGGTACACTTCTAATTAATAAAACATTCAAGTGTTAAGTTAAATTGTGTAGGTTGATCACAAAACAAACAACAACAACATAAACAACAACAACAACACATAGTGGACAATATCCGATTTTCTGGCAAAAATTAGTCAAATCAATAATAGGCCTATTAATGAAAACTTTCCACTCAATATGAAATAGAGAGGGGATATCCTACAAAATAAGCAATAATGACAATAATAACCAGGCAATAATAATCTAATTATTAAATCAATTAAATATTAAATAGCTATGGCCAACTACTGAAATAGAAAATCAAGTTATTACTTAAAATTAAATTTAGGATTAATGTAGGAGAATTTTTTTTTGTTTGCTTAATTACCTGAAACTTTTTTCGTATAGGCCGTAAATTCGTAAAAAAATCGTGTGTATATATATATATATATATATATATATATATATATATATATATATATATATATATATATATAATTAGATCATTATAGAATACTTAAATAATACTTGCCATGATGTTCCTAAATATTCCCTAAACCTACTTAAAAGAGTTCCTAAAGTGTCATGACACTATGTGCGCAGCGAAAATATCCATTTAACAGTTGTCCCGTTAGATAAGAGTTCAGTTTATGACTCATTATTCTGAATTATTGCGCAGGTATTTAATATAAAGTGTCATTTGTAACGCATTAAAGACTGTGGAGTGTCATTCAGTCAGGCGTGCGGCAGCATTTTATATAGATATGCAAGAAAAACGAATAAATATCGAACTTACCGTTTCTTGGGTTCTAAATTATACGTGTTCCCTTGAATGACACATCTAGAATACAATAGAATTCAGGCAGAATATTTATTCTCTTTCTTCACTGAAGTATCAGTTGTTGCTGTTGGTAAAGATGGCCGCTCCCATTCTGTTTAGCCGGTGATGTAATGAAGTTGTGTTAACCCTTCGTAACACTTGGAGAACTGAAAGAGATTTTAGTTATTCTCATAACATCTTACTCTGAAAGATGTAAACATCAGTCTACACGCAGCAATGCACTTAATATCCAGAGATGTAAAAAGTCCAGCGATATTCAATGTTGTGAAAATCACTCCATATGTTAGGCTACTCGTTTAAAAAAATATAATCAAAAGCGTACAGGACTTTAGTTAAACTAATAATACTACTAATAAAAAACAATTCATCCTTCTTCAGTTGACGTGATATATATCGATTATATATCAGTTACAGACAAAACAAAAACTTTTTGAAGGTACCCATGTAGTTGTATGACACTGCCATCTGGTGAAATCTCAAGGTCAATTCATGCATAGGCCTACTCGACATGTGATCAACTTAAATATATCCAAATATAGCCTAATAACAGGACTAATTCTTGAGGAAATGGATACAGCAGTAGAAAATAAAGCATACCAATTCACTTTCTCAACTGGAGATTCAAGATCCTTACTGTCACTTTTTAAAACAGCATTATTTTGTGTGCTTCCAGTTCCACATGGTTGTTGCAGTTCCAAAACATTAGGCTATGTAGGGTAATAATAGGCTAAATAACCATGAAACTTCAGTGTATAAGGTCCACACATGAAATCAGCGCAAAATAGGCCTTATTTGTGCAAAATGCAGTTATGATCATGATGCATATTCAAGATTTTGGGTTCAAACTTATATTAATAGTGAAAGTTTAAGCATTGTAAATGGTCACTTGATTTAATTTTTGCCATTGTATTCACATTTTCCCTTGATTAGCTCATGTTACATGGTCCTGCTGTGTGACAAATTAATTTTGTTTAATATTAGGTCAAAAAAGCCACATGCATAATAATAATTATAAAGTAGTAATTAGCAAAATGCTGTTTGCGGTTTTAGATGCAATTTAGCATTTCATCAACTATCAACTTCTCTTCTCAAAAATATTTCATGCCAGTGCAATATATTAATACAAACATTCAAAGAAACACATTATTTGCGATTACCACGGTATACAGGAGACTAAATGCCTGTGGTATCTGACTGCTGATTGTAAACCTGTGTTTATGGCGTTGAACTGTGGTGTCAAAATAACAAAGCAAGTTGTGAATTCAGCAGGTAATTTCTTAAAGGTTTGTCGTTTCATACTGGAGGTGAAGAACTGGTCCTCTTGATTCACCCACAGTTCAGACCACACCACCTTAATGGACTTTTCGAGTGTCCTTATGTTTCAACAGCCATTTAGAAAGTAGTAGATCACAGATAATTTGCAAACCAAACCAGAGCCAACATAACAACAAACATTATGCAACGTGGAAGGTTGCGCTTTCCCCCTCCCTCGTTCTGTTTTCTCCTGCTTTCGTTTCTCATGTCTTCTCCCACATGGTTGGGATTGGATGATCATGTCCCACATTGCCTACACTTCCCCGTTGATGGAGGTGTGATGCTTAATCACGGCCCAGAATAGTGTGTGATTTGGGGAAGGGGGGTGTGCTGGGGGAGGCAGACTGGATGCCAGCCGTATCTCTGAGAGTGCTGGCGTGAGATGTGACTCATCGAAGTGCTGTGTGTCTTTACATTCTGCTTCACACAGTGAGATGATGGGCAGGATGGAGCCCCAGCTGCCTGAGAGACTTTGGGGCACCAACCAACCACTGATGATTCATTTTGATTACAAAACACAAGAGTTTGTGTTGCAGGTGGTCAGTGTGGATGTGTTCATGTGGGCAATCTGAGATTCTAGATTCTAGTTCCCTGATCCCGATTGCTTTCGTACTATGACATTAAATGACAGAAAAGCTGTAAATTACAATATTTTACAAATTTTTAATGGTTTATGATGCTGTATCCTAAAGTCGACGTGAGAGATATTATGGTAGTTTTTTCTACACTATTGTGAGGTAGCCTATATCAAAGTGAAAATACTTCTTGAACAAGACAAAAACATTGGTTGGGACTTGATTTTGTCCATTGGGAACATACTCTCTTGAGTGGGTACTTCACGTCTGCTGAAAATATATTTTTGATATAAATGTAATTATCTGGACATACTTGTCATGTTGTCATTATCATGTGACCTACAGTACCGGCGTCAATTGCATCACTTCACTTTTTTCACAAATCCTCTCCTGTGGCCTCATGGGATATTAAAGTATCCATCATATGCACACTTCAGAATCTCACTGGAAATAGTGTAGGTCATCAGGTTTCTTTCTGCTTAATCTTAAACGAGTACTGTGAATTCGGACATACTTCTTTTGTCACATACTTTTCGCCTACTATGTCGTATGGGAAGTATGTGATTTCGGATGCAGCCAAGATGTCACTGCAAGAGGAGGGGAAGTTATTTTGATTCAAGATTATGAGAGCGCATGAATTAAAAAAATAATGATGAGCATGGATAAATCTTTTAAACACGGCAATGTTCCAAAACATAAAAGCACACACCTCAGTTCATCACTGATCTAGACTTGAACTATTGAAACAGACTAATTTCTGAGATCTCCTGATCACCTGTGAATATTCTCAAGCAGACTTGCCTGTGATTCTCCCTCGTGTTCCTTCAAGTGTGTTGTTCAAGTGTGTCCTCTCCTGCGATACTTGCCAGCATCCCATAACTCCACAAAATACTGAGGTATGTGCTCAAACAGTTTACTCTCCAACCAGCACCTGCAAGAGAAAGTCTTTCATTATTATCATTCTGTCATTCATAAACTGATAACCAATATTTACTCACCTGTTTGTCTCCAATGTGTGATCAATAAAGTGTTTTTGGATTAACTTACCCTCTCGCTCAGTGTGTATCCTGACACATGGGTTTGATTCCCAAATACATTTAAATGCAATTAAATAATTTTGAATTTTGAACTTGAATTTAAGTCTTAACTCAAAACCTATTTATTTAAACAGTAGTATCAGTCATGACTTGTTTTTCTTAAACATTTTCCATAACTCTGTATTACAGTCATAATGTTTCTTTACGTACCATTGGTCTTTTGCATCTGACCTTCGCTTCAACTGCCCACCTTCTATGCTGTCTGTAAATAGTGTTGTTATTTGTTTCTGTTATTGTTTCTTTTTGTATTCCAATTGCAATGTGATATTCAACTACAATCGCTCATTTCTTGGACTGGGCAAATGTCTATTGTCCATTTATGTATGAACTGATTGTTTGTTCTTTACTGTTATTGTGATACGTCCTTGAGCTTGGGAAAGGCGCTATATACACTCACCTAAAGGATTATTAGGAACACCATAATACTGTGTTTGACCCCCTTTCGCCTTCAGAACTGCCTTAATTCTACGTGGCATTGATTCAACAAGGTGCTGAAAGCATTCTTTAGAAATGTTGGCCCATATTGCTTGGATAGCATCTTGCAGTTGATGGAGATTTGTGGGATGCACATCCAGGGGACGAAGCTCCCGTTCCACCACATCCCAAAGATGCTCTATTGGGTTGAGATCTGGTGACTGTGGGGGCCATTTTAGTACAGTGAACTCATTGTCATGTTCAAGAAACCAATTTGAAATGATTCAAACTTTGTGATATGGTGCATTATCCTGCTGGAAGTAGCCATCAGAGGACATGGTGTCCATAAAGGGATGGACATGGTCAGAAACAATGCTCAGGTAGGCCGTGGCATTTAAACGATGCCCAATTGGCACTAAGGGGCCTAAAGTGTGCCAAGAAAACATCACCCACACCATTACACCATCACCACCAGCCTGCACAGTGGTAACCAGGCATGATGGATCCATGTTCTCATTCTGTTTACGCCAAATTCTGACTCTACCATCTGAATGTCTCAACAGAAATGGAGACTCATCAGACCAGGCAACATATTTCAAGTCTTCAACTGTCCAATTTTGGTGAGCTCTTGCAAATTGTAGCCTCTTTTTCCTATTTGTAGTGAAGATGAGTGGTACCCGGTGGGGTCTTCTGCTGTTGTAGCCCATCCGCCTCAAGGTTGTGCGTGTTGTGGCGTCACAAATGCTTTGCTGCATACCTCGGTTGTAACGAGTTGTTATTTCAGTCAAAGTTGCTCTCAGCCCATTCTCCTCTGACCTCTAGCATCAACAAGGCATTTTCGCCCACAGGACTGCCGCATACTGTATGTTTTTCCCTTTTCACACCATTCTTTGTAAACCCTAGAAATGGTTGTGCGTGAAAATCCCAGTAACTGAGCAGATTGTGAAATACTCAGATATTCTTTCCCATTCTGACATTCAGTTTGGAGTTCAGGAGATTGTCTTGAGCAGGACCACAACCCTAAATGCATTGAAGCAACTGCCATGTGATTGGTTGATTAGATAATTGCATTAATGAGAAATTGAACAGGTGTTACTAATAATCCTTTAGGTGAGTGTACATTAAACATATTATTATTAATATTATTATAAAAATAAAAAAACGGAATACAAACAAACAAAAAAGTTATATTTCCGGGAAATGTAAAGGCCCTTTCACAACAAAAGTGAGCTGTGCTGCCATTCTAGATCGCATAAGAATAATATACAGGAGAAGAATGTGTCACGGATTTTCAGGAACGAACCCAATTGCAGACAGTTTGCTGACACACAAGGTTTATTGATAACAAAAAGGGAAAACAAAACCCCACGAGGGAGGAAAAACAGCACAGGCAAAGCAAAAGACTAACAACAATAGACTAAGACTTAAACATAAAACTTCACAGGAACAAAATAACTATAACAAGAAAACTTCTTTGTTTAGACAGAACTCAAGACAAGGTACTCACAAGTATTACCGTGTGTGGATACGCACACAATCAATCACAATGAACCAGCACAGGACAGCAAACACAAGGGGATAATATAGGGAGAACAGATAACGACAGCAGGTGACACTGATCAGGCAATGAAGACAAGATGAGGATAACAAGGGGGCGGGGAAAGAGAACGAGACAACACAAGCACACAACCCAAAATCAAGGCCATGTGCCTGCACACAAAACATGGGTCTGTCATGATCCTGCCTCAAGACTAGAGAAAGGAAATGACAAGAGGGCAGAATCATGACAGAATGTTCAACACTTTTAGTTCAGCAATAATAATAAAAGAGTATAGTGTATGTATGTATATATATATATATATATATATATATATATATATATATATATATATATATATATATATATATATATATATAATGAAAGGGATGACATCATCAGAACTTTCCAGTGTTATTAATATCATGGTGTTCCTAAAATGTAAGAGTTTAAATTTAATTGAACAGATATGAGATTAATTAGATATGAATTCGGTTCATTATTCTGAATTATTGTGCAGGTATTTAAATCTATGTGTAACATCAGAGATGTTTAACAAATAAGTTTACTTGGTGCATAAACGTGCAAAATGCCATTCTTTACACAAAGAACGACTGCACTATAAATGGACCTCCTGCATTTACTAAGCCAGCAGCAGCAGAGGGCAGTATAGTATCTCTGCTTTGTCTCGTGGGCTCCTTTTTTTTCTTCTTCTTCTTCTTTTTTTTTGAATACTACAAAATTATACGTTCTGTTTTGATCCATTAAACCAGAGCAAAATGATTTCTCAAGGAAAAATACATTTCTCGCTATTTGAGAAACTGGGGAAAATCAAAAGGAAAGTGTGGAGGCCCAATTCTCAGTGTGTAGCCTAGTACTTGGAGAATAAGAAACTGCAAATTTCACTTGTTGGTCACGTCTTGTTAAAAACAAATTATCACCGCTAAATTACTGAAATAAGTCAGTCAAATTAAAGCTTGCGTTATGTCTTTGACTGCATAAAGAGAATAACACATTATCATGGTCTCACAATAATACTTCACCATGCTGCCATTCACACGTGTATTCTTATATAGCCTAAACGATAATCTAAGGTTAAATGATCCATGGAGTGAATTCCTAGATAATGTCCTGATAATACTGACAGTGCCCCTCATTTCTAATGATAAGGATATATCTGTCCAGTATGTACACACACATGTGCAAATACTCTACACGTTTGTTGTCTGACAGCATCAGAAAGTGAGTATGGGTGAGGTTTGGGGAGCTTTATTTGGTGTGTAATGAAACCCTTCTCAATCGATGGATACTGAAAGCTGAACATCTGCATCTAATTTAGTGTCCCTCCTCCTATGATGACGCGAGTACGTCGCCGTTTATAGCTGAAGCGATTATGCCATCAGTGTAACAGTTAAAGCCCTGCCAGGCTTCAGAATTCACACCACATCCTTGTAAGCGTCCATAATAACATCCCATGCTGGAGAAAAATGCAGCGTTGTTAATTGACATGCAGAAGGTTGTGTGTGTATGTCCCTCATGTCAACCAGACCAGAGGCTCTGACCTTGAATATTTGTTTAAGCCAGAGCAGAAATGACCCAACCACTGGGTTGAATGAGTCAGGTTGGTGGTGATTTATTAAAGCACAGAACATGAAGTGACTTCACAAGCAGGGCATGCAGCAATAAGTGAGATATGGTGTCATCACCCGATACGTGTAAAAGAGTTCACTCAAAAAAAGAAAATTATTTTTTATTATTTAGGCTACTCATTGTCAAGTTATTCTAAAGCCACATGCAGTTACATTTCACTTCTATCCCATTTAGATTGAGATTGAAAGGAAAGGATGGGGGGATTATCAATAATGACTAGATTTCAGTCTAGTTTCATGATACTTTAGTGTGTATGTGTGTGTGTGTGCGTCTGTCACAGATTTTGAAGTTTTATTCCTGTGATGCAAAGCTGAATTTTCAGCATCATTACTTCAGTCTTCAGTGTCTCACGATCCTTCACAACTCATTCAAATATGCTGATTTGATGCTCAAGAAACATTTCTTATTATTACCTATGACTATATCAGGATTCTTTGATGAATTGAAAGTTCAGAAGAGCACCATGAATTTGATATAGAAATCTTTTGTAACAATGTAAAAACAGTTTTACCGACCCTAACCTTTTCAAAAAAAGGGCGACATGAACAAGATCAGTGTCTTCCACAATGGATGCCACAGGAGGATATGTCATATATTCTGGCCTATGCAAATCACAGATGAAGAACTGTACATGTTCTGGGCCGAATCCCAAAGACTGCCTTGAGATGGACATCACCTGGCAGAAGAAAACAAGAGCGACCTAAAACAACATGGCGATGCACGGTGATGGCAGAATTTAAGGAGATGGGTCTGAAATGTGCCGAGATGCAGCAGCCTAAGGACGAAGAGGAGTAAGTTAAGAAACTTTTATAAACTTTGGTATGAATTTAGAACAATTGTAAATGTGCAATGACCAGGAACATTTGTGATGAGGAGGTCCATTAAGGCAGTCTGTGGTTCAGTCTGCACACTGGGCTTAATTTTGACTCGCAACCCTCTGAATTTAAGTGATGGATCTGCATGAATCCACACGAGGGCCTGCAACCCTCATGTGCAACAGCAGCTATGAAACACCCTGAGCGAAAAGGGCTTGTTCTGCTTATTGAAGTGAAACAAATCGAATTGAATTCCATTAGTTTGAGGCAAAGCCTGTTAACTTTGAATTTATCTTATTTTCTTACCATCAGTAGCTTTTCTTCATTTAGTGTTGTTGTTTTCGGGTACACTAATTGCAGGGAAAATTACCCAGGTGTTAAATGGGGTTAAGCATTGCTCAAAAGCCCAGCTGTTTAAACCTGCTATTAAGATGCGTTTTGGTCGATCGGATCACAAGTGGACGACGCTTTCGACCACTTCCAGAGGTAGTCGAAAACGCATTTGACCGGATTGCTTTCGTAGTGTAACACTCATGTGATCGAACGCATAAACATTATGGGAAGCGCGCTAGACAGATGGGATTTAAACTTTGTAGGCTGAAGACCCTCCTTTGGTTTGAAGACAAAAAACGTACCAAGCATGTTCTCTTTACATTCCTTTGATAAGGTGTAAACGGGTATTCGTCTTCCTCGTCCACTTATGATCCGATCGACCAAAACGAATCTTAATACCAGGTGTAAACGGGGCCTGAAAGTGCAACCTTTGTTTTAGAGCCCTGGATGATCAACAGTTTAGGCAGTGTGACAGAGGAACAGGCTTGAGGAATTATTCCAGCGCCACTTACGCCTGTTGTCCCTAGATTAGTGGGGTTTTTTTTCTTCTGAAATGCATGTTTTAATAATTAGTCTTCAGATAAACAAACCTAGCACCTGCAATATTTCATATAGCTGTCAAAAAGAAAACAAAACAAAAAGAAAAACAGAGTGAAATGGTTATTTTATAGTTTATCTCTATGCTGTTGTTGGTGCAAGTGTAACAAGCTTGTCAGGTTTGATTTTGCCGAAGAGACCGGGGCAATAAAACCTGAGAAATATTGTTTTCAGGCAGGGTCAGGGAGATATACGACTTGAAAAAGTAAATTTACTCTGAGAAGAAAATGGGAGCAAAACAAATAGACATCCTAGCCCAGATGAAATAGTGCATTCAGTGGAGTAGAGAGTGAGAGAAAAAAAAGTGCTTGAAAAATAAATTGTAAGGTCTGGTAGCAATGAGACAGATGGGGCATCTTTGAGGGTGCTGACAAACGGTGACAGTATCCGTGCTTTGAAATGTAGTGCTGGTGTCACTGACTCATTAAAATAACCCCATACATCCAATGTGATAAAATATATGCTTGTTTTATGGGATGTGAATTTCAAAAGAAAAGTAAACTTATGACTGATGATCACTGGAAATAAAAACACACATCCAGGCCTTAAGCACTAGGTCCAGATCAAGTTAACTAGCTGCTATTGGGTAGAGGCCGTTGGGATTTGTTCTACATGTAAAACGCTCAAGGCCATTATGCGCTCAGGGTCGGATCTATTGACTGTCATGTCCTTGACTGTTATTAATTGTGTATTTACAAGATGCTCATGTCCTTTGTGAATTAAATATGACCATGGTGTTCGTTGGCAACATTTGTGAAACTTGGCAATGAGTATCATTTGAAAGAATAATGAGCAATTTAAAATACAGTCTCTCTTATGAGCTGACCTGATCTAGCCTTGCTTTCTTACACTAAAACACTGCAGGGTTATGAGGAATGGTTTTGAGAATTTCTATAGCCTAATAGCTAAAAATAATAATTATAATAAGAAAAAATATTCTGAAATTACCTTTATTATATTATTAATTAATATTATATACAACATTAGTATTTGATAAATGCAATATTCTTAATCATATTATATTAAGAATCATATATTTTAATCATGACAACTCTTGCAATAGTTTTAGCATGTTATTGAAAATGGTCTTCAGTTGTGGAATGTTGATGTTTGAGCATAACAAATATTTGCAAGGTTACAAAGCTCAAAGTCCACTCTAAAGGGAGACATTTTATTTAATAGAATTCGCTTTCCAATAACTACAACGAACGACTTGTTTTGACTACAACACGATTTTTCTGGATCTTATGAAGTCACAATGAGACAAAAAAGGGGGCGATGCCTGTTGCATTAGAAAAGACAGTGTTGTATGTCAAAGAGACAGTTTTTTTTTTAACGTTTCCAAAACTCATTTGTTTGACCTTCCTAAGGCCATTGAATTTAGAGTGGTTAATTTATTTTTAAACACTGCTCCTGAACATTATAACCACAACATTTGCAGCACATTTTATGGAAAACAGCTTGTTTCCTTGTTTAATTTTTCCTTAGGAAAATTAACCGTGGATTTGTGATCGATTACTGTTACCATTGCCTTCGTTTTCCAACAAATATCATGATTAAATGGTGGATAACAGCGTATCTATAATTTATAAGAGAATACAAAAACGTCTCAGGTTACGTATGTAACCCTGGTTTTCTGATAGGGAACGAGACGCTGCGTTTAAGACGCGGTGGGAACGCTCTGCGTGATTACGTCGTGAAGCACGTGTAAAATCAGTCCAATGGAAGCCCGCTACGACATAGGTGACGTCATAGACCAGGAAACTATAAAGTAACCCTGAAATCAGACCGCGATAGCTTCTGAAAAACCTGAAGCAAGTCGATCAGGGCATGCAGGAAGTATGGCAGGCAAACGCAGCGTCTCGTTCCCTATCAGGGAACCAGGGTTACATACGTAACCTGAGACGTTCCCTTTCAAGGGAACTCAAGCTGCGTTTGAGACGCGGTGGGAACCCTATTCCCACTACGCCATAGTGACAAATGCCCGTTCTGTGTGAGGTCCTGCGCACACTAAGAAGCAAGCAACCTCGCCCCAGGAGTGGAGAGGTCAAGGTCATAAAACCTGACAAATGTATGTGGTGAGGACCATCCTGCCGCATTACACACGTCAAGAAGGGAAACTCCCGAAATTAAGGCCACAGAGGCCGCCATACTCCGAGTAGAATGGGCCCGCACAGCCATAGGTGAAGGCTGTCCGGCCGCTTCATAAGCCAATGAAATAGCCTCGACTATCCATTTACTCATAACCTGCTTAGATGCAGGGCATCCTCTCTTGAGTGACCCAAAACAAACAAATAGTTGCTCAGATTTACGCCACAGGGCAGCTCTGTGAACGTAGGCATCTAAAGCCCGGACTGGACATAACAGGTTAAGCTGTTCCTGGTCAGGGGTATTAAAGGGTGGAGGATAAAAGGCCTGCAGCACTATTGGGCCCCCAACATTCAGTGGGACCTTAGGAATATAACCCGGCCTGGGGTAGAGAAATGCCTTCACCATACCAGGTGCAAATTCCAGACAAGAAGGAGCAACCGACAAAGCATGTAAATCACCAATTCTCTTGATAGATGAGATAGCAAGGAGAAATAAAGTCTTGGAGTGAGGAACTTTTCAGAAACCTCCTCGATGGGCTCGAAGGGAGCTAAAGCCAGACCCTCGAGTACAATGGCCAAGTCCCAAGCCGGTGCTCTAGAGTGCAGTGCGCAGGTCTCAACCTCAATGTACCACGGAGAAAGCGAGTAATTAGAGGGTTTCACCCAATAGAAGTACCCCCCAGAGGGGTGTGGTAGGCAGATATAGCCGCCACGTAAACCTTTAGGGTGGAAGGAGATAACCTGGCCGAGAAACGGTCTTGCAGAAAATCAAGAACTGAACCAACAGGGCAGTTAACAGGATCTGAAAAGTTTCCATTTTAGCGCATACAGCCTTCTCGTGGAAGGAGCTCTGGATTGAAGAATGGTTTCTACAACATCGGTCGAAAGACCGGTCTCCCTGAGCCTGGCCCCCTCAGAGGCCAGGCCCACAGTTTCCACAACTCCGGCCGAGGGTGAAATATCGTGCCCCCGGCCTGAGACAGGAGGTCCACCCTGATTGGGATCTCCAAGGGGGAGCCGTCCAGAAGAGACACCAAGTCCGAGAACCAAACTCGGGTCGGCGAATAAGGGGCTACTAGAAGTAGTTGAGCCCCTTCTCGGCGAACCCTCTCCAGAACCCCCGGAAGCAAAGATATCGGGGGAAAGGCGTACAGGTGCAGCCTCTGCCACACCTGCACCATAGCATCCAGACCGAGAGGAGCTGGGTGCGTTAGAGAGAACCACATGGGACAATGGGTTGAATCTGATGATGCGAAAAGGTGTACCTGAGCACGACCGAACTTTTCCCACAGGAACTCCACCACTTCTGGGTGAAGTCTCCACTCCCCGGGCCTCAGCCCCTGTCTCGACAGAATATCTGCTCCCAAATTCTGACGCCCCGGAATATATACCGCCTTGAGCGACAGTAACTTCCCCTGGGCCCATAGGAGGATCTGATGGGCCAATTTGCAAAGGTGACGTGACCTCAGACCCCCCTGATGGTTGATATAGGAGACCACCGAAGTGTTGTCTGTGCGGACCAACACGTGATGGCCTCTCAGGTCTGGCAGGAAATATTTGAGTGCTCGAAATACCGCCATTAACTCTAATCGATTTATGTGCCAGGAACATTGATGGTCCTGCCACAGACCTTGCGCCGAGCGGCCACTCATGACCGCCCCCCATCCCGTGAGGGAAGCATCCGTCAAAAGCGTGACGCGTCGACAAGGAGCCCCCAACACTGGGCCCTGGGCGAGGAACCAAGGTTTCTTCCACAAGGCCAAGGCACGAAGGCATAGCCGCGTGACCTTGATCTTGCGGAACGGATTTCCCCTCGGAGAAAACCCCTTGGTCCTGAGCCACCACTGCAGGGGTCTCATGTACAGAAGGCCAAAAGTAATAACGTTGGACGCAACTGCCATGAGACCCAACAGTCTCTGAAACTGTTTCACAGTGAGTGACTGGCCTAGTTTCACATTCTTTGCGGCTGTGAGAATCGCAGAAATACGAGCAGGAGACAGGCGTGCCTGCATTGTGGTCGAATCCCAAATTACACCTAGAAAAGTGGTCCTCTGAGCAGGGAGGAGCACACTCTTTTTGGTGTTTAGCCGCAACCCCAAACTCTTTATGTGGGACAGAACAGCATCTCGATGCTGAACTGCCACCTGCTTTGACTGAGCTAAAATCAACCAATCGTCGATGTAATTTAATACGCGGATGCCCTGGAGTCTCAATGGAGCCAGAGCTGCATCCACGCATTTTGTAAAAGTGCAGGGAGATTAACCTAGGCCAAATGGAAGAACCCGATATTGGTATGCTTCGCCCCCGAAAGCGAACCCTCAGGAACCTCCTGTGATGAGGATGGATAGATACATGGAAGTACGCGTCCTTCAAGTCTATTGTGACAAACCAGTCCTCGGACTGAATCTGTGATACAGTCTGTTTGAGTGTAAGCATTCTGAACTTGAGTTTCTGAACCCTGCTGTTTAACTGGCGCAGGTCTAGAATAGGACGCAGCCCTCCATCCTTCTTTGGAACAATGAAGTAACGGCTGTAAAACCCTGACTCTCTGCTGGGAGGAGAAACCCTTTCTATAGCTCCCTTTCGAAGAAGTGTCAGTACTTCTTGTTCCGTTACCAGAGCCTGCTGTGAGTCCACCACCGTGGGGAGGACTCCTTGAAATCTGGGCGGACGAGAACCGAACTGAATTCTGTAACCCTTTTCTATTATGTGCAGGACCCATAGAGAAATATTTGGCAGAAGTTTCCACGCTGCCAGAAATTCCGATAAGGGAACCAGTCTCTCGAGACTGGCCTCTGGATTTGATTGAACAATCATTTCGGCGCCCTGAAGCGGCGAACCGGCAGGGAACAACCGAACTGACCGTTCTACAACCCTCCTCAGAGGATTGGACGGGGACGCTGACACCTCAGCGCCCTGAAGCGGCGAACCGGCAGGGAACAACCGAAGTGGCAGCGCTGCGGCTCTCCTCGGAGAGTCGCCCCCCGGTGGGTGCCAAGGAGGGACGGTTCCTCGGAACCGTTCCTCCCTGGAGGGGACCACCCTCAGAAGCCTGATAGCCTTGGCGTCAGGACTTCTTCTTAGCCCAAGCTGTCCTAGAGATAACAGTCCTCAGATCTAGTCTACCCCTAACAGGTTTGGGCTGCGAGCGCCACTCAGGAACCGTAGATTGAGGAGGTGCCCGAGCGGCGACGCTCTGTTTTTGTTGAACTCTGTGAGCGGAGCTCGTAGACGGACGAGGCTGCTCAGACTTTATACTACGAGCAGCCTCGGGGACAATAGACCGGCGAGGAAGAAACCTCTGAAACGCAGCCGCTTGTTTCTTATTTTCTTGAAACCTATCGACGACATAATCTATAGCGTCGCCGAACAGACTTGTAGGTGACAGTGGTGCGTCCAATAGAACAGATCTATCTTTATCCTTTATTTCTGATAAATTTAACCATAAATGGCGTTCCGTGGCCACCAAGGCTGCCATAGAGCGGCCCACAGACTTGGCCGTCTCCTTGGCGGCTCGGAGAGATAAATCTGTCGTGCGACGCAATTCTCGAATTACGTCAGCACTAACTTCCTCACTATCGTCTATGTCCTTCAGCAGGTCAGCCTGGTACGCTTGGAGAATCGACATAGTGTGCAAACATGCTGCAGCCTGACCTGCTGCCGAATACGCTTTACCCACCAACAAAGATGTATTTTTTAATGGTTTGGTGGGTAACGTCGGGGCTTTCAGAGAAGAAGAAGACTCAGGGGAGAGATAGCTCGCTAGTGTGTCTTCAGCATGAGGCATAGTCAAATAACCATAATGATCAATCCCTTGAACTTTACTATAATTCTTAGTTTGTGGGTTATGCACTCTGAAAGACGCCGGTTTAATCCACGATCTCGAAACCTCGGTGTGGAGATCGGGAAAAAACGGGAGTTCCCGACGAGGAGGTCGTGATCTAGATTGTAAATAACGTCTGCGAACCCCAAGATGAAAGTCGACGCTGTGCCTCGGCAGCAGCGGGACCCGCACCTCGGGGAGCGCGAACCGAACCGTCCTCCTCAAAGAACGCCCGGCGAGAGCGGAGAGTTTTCATAGACAAACTCAAGCAATGCTCACAGTCAGCCCCCTCGAGGACTGACTGGGCATGCTCCACTCCCAAACAAGCAATACACATAGTAGGATGTGTGTCCCCACCCGTGATATAACGAGGGCAGGGCACAACACAAGGTTTATAACTTTGCTTGCTCGCCATAGTGATATATATATATATATATACATATATATATATATATATATATATATATAAGGGGCTTGACAGACAACAATAAATAGACAAGGACAGATATACAGAGAGCGCTTGCTGAAGGTGCAGAAGCTGTCGCGGTCTGATTTCAGGGTTGGTTTATAGTTTCCTGGTCTATGACGTCACCTATGTCGTAGCGGGCTTCCATTGGACTGATTTTACACGTGCTTCACGACGTAATCACGCAGAGCGTTCCCACCGCGTCTCAAACGCAGCTCGAGTTCCCTTGAAAGGGAAACATAGGCTACCCCTCTGAAACATCCTGTGAAATCTGCGTTTGCAAAGTTTGTGCTTGAAATCCGTTCCGCACAATCCTCTTGTTCGTTAACATCGGCAGGGTCTGAATTGGGCTTTAATTGGTTTGAAATTGATGCCATCCTTACTCATATTTACACCAGAGAAGAACTCGCAGTTATGGTGGGACGGGACATTTCCCGAACATGTGCTAAGCGCTTTCAATCACAACACACTGGGTCAGCTAACCAATCACAGCACATTTCGTATTTCGGAAGGAGGGGCTTCATCGAAACCGACATGTTCGAGCCAGACTGGAGACAGAGGAGCTGTAATAATGTAAAATATGTCAAAAATAATGTGTTTTGAACAATCAAGCATGAAAACATATTCTTGTTTACCCCAAAAACAAAATCAAGACTTAAAAGGACATAATAAGACCCCTTTAATATATTTTGTCTTGGCAGACTAGGTCTGCCACGCTGATGCTGCTGTAGATTATTGCTGCTGCAGATAAAGTATGGACTTGCTACTGCTAATATATACACAGTAACGATGGTGTAAGCATGTAAGATGTATACATAAATCCTGTAGCAGATCTAGGCAGGTGGAGCTGAGGGAGGTGGAGGGTTTCAGAGAAACTCTGATAGCACACTGCAGGACTAGATTACAGCAAGCAGAGAAGAATATTTAAATGTTGAGAAAGCAATCTTATTGGCTGCAGGATCAGCAGAGGCCAATCAGCATGTGCCATGCGGTGATGATCCCATTGCTTGCAGATTGCATGTAAAGAACCTGTTAGTCTGCACCCTCTAGACTGAATATATATATGTTACCCTGGACCGCAAAACCAGTCACATGGATTTATACATCATCTGAAATCTAAATAAATAAGCTTTCCAATGATGTATGACTATATTTGGCAGAGATACAAGTATTTGAAAATCTGGAATCTGAGGGTGCAAAGAAATCGAAACATTGAGAAAATCGCATATAAAGTTGTCCATTTATGTTCACGATTGTGCAGCATTCACTCACAAAAATAAATGTTTTATGCATTTACGGCAGGAAATTTACAAAATATCTGCATGGAACATGATCTTCACTTAATATTCACAACACATTCGGAACTCACTTCCACCTGACCTCCGCAGTATCGACTCTCTCACTCTGTTCAAAACCAGACTCAAAACCCACCTGTTCCAGCTTGCTTATTTGTAAATGCACTGTTCTTGTCCTTTTTCATAATTGTTTGTTTATACTTTGCTGTTCCCTGTACCTGTTTTTATTATTTGTAAAGCGACCTTGAGTGCTTAGAAAGGCGCTGTTAAATAAAATGTATTATTATTATTATTATTAATATATCCTAATGATTTTTGGCATAAAAGAAAAAGTGATCATTTTGACCCGTACAATATATATAAATTATATAATATATATTATTATATATAGATTATCAATCACACCACCGGCCTCGCCCCGTTCTCATGACCCCTGTCCTGCTTGCCACATTATATATATGTGTGTAAATATACTACTACTACTAATAATAATAATAATAATAATGAAAAATTATAATTGTTATCAGTATCTTCAACTTTTCTGGATTCAAGTTCCCTATTCCGTTAAAAAGAGAGTGACGTTACTGTTACTGAATCCGCTGCTCTGCTCTTGTGAGTCATGCCTCTCTGGATAAGTGCCATCATCCTGTCCTACATGTCACCACTATACTCGATCCCCTCTCTCGTCCCTCTTCAGCTCCCCTGTCAAACTACACCTGAGGACACTCTTCTCACCTCTACTCAGTTCTGTCATAATATTTTAAGAATATGCTGCCATCAGAGAGTTTTTTTAGACTTGAGTTAAAGCGGTGTTGGACATTTACTCTGTGATGGAAAAAAGCCTCAGAAGTGTCACTTTCTTTGTTTGCTTGAGACAAACCATGCTGAAGTTGTTTTTGAGCGCATTGTTTTGAAGATATGAACTACCTCATTAAAGACTTGACAAATTCAAAGGTATTGTACTGCCTAAAAATAAAGAACTAATTCAACTACAATTGATAAAACCAATGACATTTTCAGAGACTGTACAAATCAGATGAATAATTACTGAAGTAAGGACTGTTTAGTTTACAAATCACCAAAAAGCCATTCACACATGGGTTAAGTGTAGCACGGATAAGCTGTTTCCTTGATGTCGGCAATGAGGTACTTGATAAACTCTATGACCTCATCTGTTAAATTAACATTAAGCTAATCAGTGATCTCATAGGTGAAACTGTCAAAAAATGCGTCACTGAACAAGCCAATGTGCCCATCTGTGATGTCACTGGTAGAGTCACTGTGAATAATCCAGTAATATAATGGTGTTTACATGACAACGATGTACTATGTACTTCAAAATAATCCACAAAAACAAGACTGAACACGTAATATGCACGATGCACCGTTTTCACAAATTCTTGTTTTTGTTGTTTACATGAAGACAATAACAGTATCATTTTCAAAAACAGTTTTCGTTTTCAGGCCTCCAAAACGCTGTTGTCGTGTAAATAAACTGCCAAAATGTTTTTAGTTGAAAACGCTGTTGTGTAAAAGACCCTAAATAAAAAGAATACTAGAATAATAGAATAATAATGGAAGCTACAACCAAAGGATCACTTTAAAGGATTTCAAATGTCATATCTACTGAATACACACAGAATGATGACTGTTTCAATTTCAAAAAAATTTCAAACACCATTTTAATTGTGATATTACGGCCACAGAACACAGTGCCAATAACACAATTCACTGCAAAACATAAAAATGGTTCAAAATAAAGAATAGAAGAAGAAAAAAACTACCACTCAAAGACATCTGAAAGTATCTTGTTGAAACAGATGAAGCTACTGGTGAAATGAGGGCAATTATCAGAAAGGACCACATTTCTGAGTTATTACATGAGCAGATCCTTAAACTGCAGATCCTGTCTATATTCCAGCATGGCGCTGCTAATAGGAAAGTGTGTGTCAATCAATCGACTGTATCTCTGTCCCTGGGGTGAGACAGAGTGGAGAACTCCAGCTGAGACCAGAAATTACAGCATAGCCGTCAATACTTGGCAGTGTTTTTTTGAAACTCCCAAGCCACTCGTTTAAATTAGTTAAACTACAGTATAGTCACCCTTTAAAAGAAGTATTAAAATACACTACAAACTACTAACAATTAAATATTACTACTAAATATTACTAACTATGTTGAATCTATTCACCAGAACAAATTAAATAGATACATTTACACTAAATGCAACTATAAAACACTCTCTCTCATTGTAGTGATTGTGCACTTTTAGTGTTCAGTTCAAATATTAAAAGTATATTTAAAAAACAGTACGTGCAGATAATATACTAATATTAATGAAGTAAAAGGCCACTGTGCTCAAAGAGTACACTTTCATGACTGTTTCTTAACGCAATTGAGTACATTTTAATACACTTAAGGGGAGACCGGGTATGGTTGTAACACGGGGAGAGTTGTAACACCACCATTTCCCCCACTTAGGGATAAGATAGGAGTCATGTGATCATTTCAGTATTTACCTACTCCCTCCCTGATACCGCATGGGGGTTGTCAAGTCTGGAAACCAACACATTCTGAATTTATAGAGAAAAAACTGATTTTGAGGTAAGAAAGTACATTTTTTGACCAAGACTATTTTTTGTCTAGTACACACACACACACACACACACACACACACACACACACACACACACACACACACACACACACACACACACACACACACACACACACACACACACACACACACACACACACACACCAGATAAGTTACAGTTTTTCTCAATTGCTAAAACACAATTTCTGAATCCTTGCTCCTTTTTCTGAAAACATTAAACACAAAACCTCATCTTCAAGCACTATTTACAAAACCTCTGACTCTTCTTGCAAAATGAAACTTTCGCCTCAAAACAGTTTTACTTGTGTTCAAAATCAAACACTGCTCTCAAATCATAGACAAAGTGATCAAAATGATACACACTATCAAGGAGTCAGTAAACAATACACCAAAAAATAGAGAAAACACATTGTTCAAAACATACAGTTCTCGAAAGATATCGGCTATTCTGTTTGTAGACTTACCCGTGACACATTACTGTACCATCAAAAGTTCAGGGAGAAGTACATTTTTAATCTTAAAACAAATTTCATATTTGTCCGTCATTGTCTTTTGATGAATGAAAACATCATAGTAGCGCAAAATTGATCAGAAATTACTACTCTGCTTTGCTCTTTGCAATTTTATTTGTTCTTCCTCATCCTTGTACCCCTATTTTTACAGTACAGTGCCCTGCATCTCACAAACTTCTCCTTTGTCAGTTCTATTGTTTGATACTGTAATTCTTGTTCTTTGTTGATATGAACCTGCCACCAGTAAAATCTATTGAGCATTCAGTACTGTAACAAATGGTACTGTTACAGTAACGATGTTTGGGGCCATATAATTTGTTCATTGTACAGTATACAGCAATGCACTGTACTACAGTATACAATACTAAAAGCGACAAAAATCAAAGGAGTAAACGTGATCAGTGTGCTTCTTCTTGTCTTTGGGCATCATTTGAAACAGGTTAAATCAATTTTGAGTGGTTGTGTTCAATCAATGACATGTGTTCTCTATTTGTATTTGATCATTGCCACTTGTGTTTACCAGTATGGATGACGTGTGCATTACAGTGCAGAATATGTTTTGAGAATGAGAATGTGTTTAGCGTTTTGCTGAAAAGTCTAAGTAAGATCTGCAAATTGTTTTTTGCCATGTGAA
Organism: Siphateles boraxobius; assembly: GCF_051911475.1. NCBI lineage: Eukaryota > Metazoa > Chordata > Actinopteri > Cypriniformes > Leuciscidae > Siphateles > Siphateles boraxobius. The sequence goes on along the minus strand of NW_027509193.1, from coordinate 29,697,466 downwards.
ATAGTTTAAGGTATTGACAACAGACTGCACAATTAGCTAAATGAGTTCAGGCAACTGAGAACTTTGTTCAGCCAATGGGTTTTAGTGTTTTAGCAATTGAGAAAAACTGTAATGACTCACTCAAAAATGTGTTCATATGTTTTTTTCCTAAATTAATTAGTGTGTTTTCGAACAAATCAGCTGAATAAATGATTTAACGTCTCACTCACTCACTTGTGGACACTTGTTAAATGAATCAGTATGCTTTAACAAATCAGTGGAGTGAATGATTCAATGACTAAATGTTTTTCTTCATGAATCAATCTGTGATTTTTGAGTAAATCAGTTGAATAAATGATCAATGACTCACTCATACAGAGTATAACTTTTTCATTCCTAAATTAATCTGTGCTTTTTAACAAATTGAGTTGAATAAACAAATCAATAACTCATACAATAAGACATTCAGTTACCTGATATAACAATCTTCATAAAGAGTCAAACAAACATTGTGATAAAAAGTCCCTGTGCTGTTGGAAAATATATTACAGTTCTAGGAATACCACTCTTTCAATCAAATTTGAGGGCTGAAACTTAATGTGGTATAAATTAACATGCCAATTTTGGTCATTATTATCAAAAGAGCTATGAAATTTATACAAATCGGTGCACAAATTGCTTTCACAAACTCCTGAAGTGTTTGTTTAGAAAGTCCTGAAAGTGTGTGATCAACAGTACTGTATGTAGCCAGTTTGTCAAATTAAACAGAGGCAGAGATTTGTTCAGTCAAAAGTACCCACATTTCCCTTGAGTTGTTCTGCACAAAGACACTATTAGACAACTAAACAAGGTATTGCCTCGTAGCAGCAGAGCCAAAAGGCTTCTGATGTTTAGCTGTTGTGGAGCTAGTCTAACACTGTGGATTCTGACAGTTTCAGCTGCTTAATTGTGCTTTAGGGAATGGAGACAGAAATGTGATTCATTCCATCTCATTACAATAAAACATTTAAACCATCATGCTTTTTCATCCCAGAGCCTGCCGTCATGCATTCTTACAGCACTCAGAATGAGGACTGAATTTGAATTGATTTCCAATCTGCAAGGTAGAATTTGGCTCCCGGTGGGGCTTTCTGACAGTCTCGGAGATGTTCTCTGGTTTAAAAGCTCACGGTGAAGTGTAACTCTGACTGATAACACTCTCGTGAATTGAAAAACAAGCCCACAAGTGTGACTCTGAGGGAAAATCCTTATTTGAGGAAGCAAAACTCGATGTCTCATTCAAATAGTCTTCAAATTGGCATTCCTTGTGTGTTATTCTTATTTATTTACCAATTATTATTACAAAGAATGCAATAATGAAGAATCTACTTAGAAATGTCTGTTTTAAGAACAAGAAATGAGAAGTGAGATTCAAACATAAAATGTGCTTGGAAAAGCTGTTCCCCTGGTGCTTTTACCTATCACGACATCATCACTTCAGGCCTTCAGCGTATATTTGGACTCGTCATTTTCACACAGCAGAAGGTGAAATTAGAATAATCAAGACCAGAATGTACAATTTAATCCATCCATTCAAAAATAAATAAATTTCAGAGCATAGCTTGAACACCAACGTTACTCAAAAATATGCTCAGAATGGTATTACACTTTAAGTATACTTTTAAAAAGAAATAGCAAACTTTTGTTACAGAAACAATATACTATAAAACTGTACTTAAGTGTGAACTGAATGTTTTCGGACACATTATTGCCTGTTAATTGCAATTTAATGAAAATGTATATAGTTTAAATTTGTTAAATGCAATAAGCTGAACTTTAGATCCACTTAAGTAGGACTTAAGTAATATTATATTTACCTCCGGTTCCACAGACCAGGCTTGAGCTAGTGTAACGCTATCTTACGACCAATTCGTACGAATTTGTACGAGTGATTAAAAAGTGGCTGATTCGTATGAATTCGTACGACCTCACTCATACGAATTTGTACGATTTGTCTAAACCCACGTGATGGGTAGGTTTAGGGGCGGGGTCAGGAGTACGTAATTCGTACAAATTCATACGAATTGGGTAACTCGTAAAATATGTACGATTTAGCAAAAATCGTACTAATTCACACGAGTGAGGTCGTATGAATTCGTACGAATTAGCCACCTCGTAAAATTCGTATGAATTGCCGTGAGATCGGGCTGGCTAGTCCCAGACTAAAATGCATATTGAGCTGTTTTCCTGTAAGTAACTTGCACTGACATATCTTAAAATAAGTCATTACCATTGTTTTGTCTCAAGATGCACTCCAGTGATGGTTTTTTTTTTTCAAATGCATGTTTATAAAAGCTACTTAAATGCCCTAAATGAACAGGGCCTAATCCTGGCTTAATCTAAACCCTAATAGGAACCTCTTATTAATGGTCAAGACTGTTTTTCAGCTGTTGTCATGACAGCCATTTTTTTCTCCTCCTGCATTCTGAGTGTGGCAAATAGTGATACAAAAGAAAAAAGTGGCTTGTCAGCCCATCTGCAGACACACCACATCCAATTCCACTCATTGCAAACAAATCCTATTTGGCCATTTTATGGAAAAAGCATTGGAAGCCAGGAACAGCTTGCAGCCCTTCTATTTGGAGGTCTAAGATTTCAACAGATTTGGGGCACACTGCAACAGCAGCAGTGCTTTATAGGGTCAACTATAATTGATCAAACATTACACATAAAAAAATAGAAGAAATGTCTAAGTCTGACTTTAAACAAACAAAAATAGATGGATAGCACCTACATTTAATGAATACAAGGGCCAACACTGCAAATGCTTTAAGTATTGTAGCCTGCAACTATACCTATGACATTAACAAACAACAATCTAAGCCTTTGAAAACAATGTGAACATGATGTTGTTCTCAAAGAGCCTGGTACTCAGAATAACAAAAGCCTGTTGCAGAGGCTCTCCACTCATTTTGCCATGTGGGCTGAACACCCACTCTTGTCCAAAATGTGTCATGCATGCTGAACTTGCACCCCCCATCAGCAAAAACAACAGCCATCAGAGCAACAAATATGCCAGTTATCCACACAACACTGTCATATGTTCAAATATACCGCTTTGTACAAGCAATCACAATATAAAAATGAACAACAATGGCAGGGTAACTTTGCCGATCTTCAACCAGTTTTGTTTTGTTACAATGCCTGTAGTATACAAATGAACAATGTCCACTCTTTCTCCATCGTACCTACACTCATTACTCTTACATTTCCGTTTGTCAACAAAAGTCCACTTGTCCACGAATGTGTCATCCGTGAACTTTTGACAGACTTTTGAGAAAACAGATCATGCTTCCACATTTTTCTATGATCACAGATCACAGCCCAGTGCATTATGGGTGATGAAGTTTCTTACCTTTTTGGCAAAAGGGAACACCACAGCCCTTTTTCTTTGTTTTCTAGTCATGTAGCATAACCCCCCCCCCCCCCCCCCCCCACACTCTACTGCATAGACAGCCAAGGTTTATTGAAAGCCTATTTTGCTAGCAGTGAATTACCCCTTAAACCTCATCCTTCCCTTCCCTAAAAGTAAAAAATCCTTCCCTCACAGGTCAATTGACCCCCTGAAGAATGAATGTATTGTGGGTAATGCTTCAGTACACATAGAAACCACAAATGCTCAATTCAAACTAAAAATACTAAAATTGTAACAAAAAAAAATATTTATAGTGTCTACATGTGTATCTGAATGCATTCTGAAGAGAAATGACTTTAGGACCCATCGGAACAGCTCATTTGCTCCATATAAAGCTGTAAGGCCATCTAGTGGCAAGAGTCATGAAATATCAAGTTATATTATTTTTTTTCCCACAAGAGGTCGGGCAAAGACCCCCGATTTAAGACTTTTTGAGCTGTTTTGAGCTGAAATTGTTAGTTATTTTGAATTTAAGTTGAAAGAATGTGAGGAATGTGCTTAAATTACTATTTATTTATTATTTATTGATCAAATCTAGTAATTTAAAGGTAAATTAAAAAAATAAAATATAATCTCCTAAAAAATGCATTAAAAAATAGAAAAAATATTATCAAAATGAAATAAAATAAGTTTTCTGGGCAAAAAAAAAATCATTTTAGAATCATGTGACGTGTGAATATCTTCGAATCTGTGGATAAAAAAATATTTTAACGGATTGAAAGGGCAGCAGTCCAGGCTTTTATATTGAGACAGTGGCAAATCTAACGAAGCTTTAACAGTTGGAATTATGCCAAAAATGCTGAAGGCTGCTTTAAAATGAGTGCATGTTAAGAGAACAATAGAGACTTGACATCTCCAGTCACCCCTAAAAGGCTCTAGAAAGGTTGAATTAGCATGAAATCTAAAGGAATGCTATTCTTTCCTCCCGTGCATTTAACTGATCTTATGTAGTCATAATATGGAGGGAGCTACTCCACAATGCTGGGGATTCACACATGACTCACAGGGCTTACGGGGAGAATAAATAAATCTAATAAATTCAACACACATTCTGTATATTTCACAGTGGGTGCACTAGGCTCAAAGAACGTCATTCATGGAAGGGATTTTTAAAACCTGCTAATTTGCTACGTGATCCAGATTGCCTCATTGCTTAATAGTCTGTAATTATAGGGCTGTTGCAGAACTTGAAATGTATTGTATATCAATCTAAGAGTGCATGGAAAAACATGGCAAATTCCAAATTTTTCCACAGTAAAAAAAAGTGTCAATGAAAGCTGTGCCAATCTGTGATGTAGTGCAGTAGCAGAAGACCATGCTATGTTATTAATGCTAATAATGTACAATAGATGACACGCAATCAGACTATCATTGCCATAGATGCTGGAACTAAATGTCAAGCCGTATCACCGATCTGAACATGCCCCTCCGAATAACCAATCATATAATAATCTTGTAATATATCATTAAGCTCTGGACTAATTTGATTGGCTTGATGTTTTTGTCTACTTCTAGACGTTTTTGTCTTTTTAAACAGTATTTTGAGCTCAAAATAACCACTCTGGGTGCATAAATGTCATTGGCTGTCATTTTTGCCAAGAGCCCTTTGGCTATCAAAGCAGAGCCATTGAAGAGGAGTGGACCAACATTCCACAGGCCACAATCAACAACCTGACCAACTCTACGCGAAGGAGATGTGCTGCACTGCGTGAGGCAAATTGTGGTCACACCAGATACTGACTGTTTTTTTCAAAAGCCTGTTCTGAAACAGTTCTGAAGGTGGGCATTTTTACAATTATACTAAACAAAACTTATATCTGTGGATGGCCTTTTACCTGCTAAGAAAATATAAACTATTAATCAGACGATGTAGTAGATTGTGTACAACAGGTTTTTCAGTAAAGTTTTAATCATACTGATAATTTAGAGGATTTGCGTATCAAACATGATACAGTAGAAGTTAACTTGGGTTAAAGTATAAATGTAAATATAAATACATATAAATATAGAACATATTAGGATTCAAATGAGGCATAACAAACCATTAAGGCTCTGAATATGATAAATGACATAACAATAATTTTGCTTGGATTTAGTGATAAATACAAAAGCCACCTGGAGATTTTGAGGCAAAGTTTGAATAAAATGATAGGGTGAGGGAGACGGCTTTGAATGCTGGGTCAAAAACGGGCGATTAACGTTATGAAAAGGCTGAGCCTTGCTTCAAAAACAAGCACAAATATCATAAAAAACTGAAATGTGAGCCAAATATGTGTCATTTGAAACTGAGCAAAAGATAAGAGCATTCAATGAAACCGATGAAATAATAATAAAAGAAATCATGAGAGAGAATTGGAATGTGAAAAGGTGACTGAGTGAGAGCAATTCCAATACCCAATGTGATAAGAGACACCAGCAAATGACCAAAATGGGCGTCTTCAGGGAACAAAGAAAGGGGAGGATGCACCTCTTATATCAGGCTAATAAAAATATCGCTTCAGTCAGAGAATCGGATCTCACATGGCAAAAATTAAAATGAGGCTTTCATTACAGTGAGAAAATTAGCTTAGTGAGGCCAATTCAAATTTCACATCCCAAAATCCCCACTCAACATCAGAAATCTGGTAATGCTAGAGCAGCAATATTTTAGAAAATGTCCGAAAGGAACATGTTTTCACCAGCAATGTTTTCTAACTTATGTGTGTGGTTTGAGTGTGAAAAGACACAGACCGTTCCTTGCCAGAAAGCAAATCCATCAATGTCTCCTGCCGTTAATAAAATCTGTCACAAAGTAAAACCCTGTGATGGGTTTGGGGAGCACTGTGCTGAATAGGAGGTGTCAGCAGCCAGTCCCTTTTCTTTGAGTCTTGCACATCGGCAAACAAGATGGGTCCATTGTCAAAGTCTGAGAAGCCTGAAAGGTCAGCTAATGTGAGAGAGGGAGTAATAGAGGAGGAGCGCGATGGCAGATCGTAATCAAAGTAATTTCTCAAAGTCTGGCAACCATTCGCCATATGAAGAGACGAATTAAGATGATAAGTTAAGGGCAAACTATACTGAGAGAAAGGAAAGGTGAACGCATAATGGCTCTGCTAAAAGCCCTGTTTACACCTGCTATTAAGATGCGTTTTGGTCGAATGGATCACAAGTAGACGAGGAAGACACATTCCCATTTACACTTGGTGTTTTATTCGTCTCTTTTATCCACTTTCGACCACTTCTGTCCTGATTTCTTCGAAAGAAGGGTCTATGGGCGGGTAAATATATGGGCTTTTTCAGATCTTTTTATGTAATGGATGAAATAAGCTCATATGAACAATTTACATATGCACACGACCGGCGATGACGGAAAAAAAGACGGAGAGCAGCAGCTTTTGTTTCTGCTCTGACAGCCGCAAGACGCTGCTCAATACTGTGAGTGTGTGTTAGAAATCAGGAATAGTGAGAGAACATTGTGCTTGGTACGTTTTTCCCCTTTAAACCAAACTTAATGAGTCTCCCGTTTGTCTAGCACGCTTACCATAATGTTTATGCGTTAGGTCAGTAGGTGAAGAGTAGACGGTCTTCTGTGGCTGTTCAAACACATTTGACCACATGAGCATTGACACTAAAAAAGCAATCCGGTCTAATGCGTTTTCGACTACCTCTGGAAGTGGTAGACCCCGTTTACACCTGTATTTAGCATTGTCCACTTGTGATCCGATTGACACTAACACTTCTTAATACCAGGTGTAAACAGGGCCAAAATGACCTGGTTAGCTGCCAACGGAGACTAAAAACCGCAACAGATTTTTAAAAATGGTGGTTGAAATAAAATGCAACCGGGGGAAAAGCATACAGACGTGACCTCGGCCACGGCTGTACCAGAGCGTCCAACCCCAGAGGGGCTGGCTGACTGATGGAGAACCACAGATGACAGTGCGTTGTCTCCTTGGAAGCGAATAGGTCCATCTCGGCGCGACCGAAACTCAACCAAAGGAGCTCCACCACCTCGGGGTGGAGCCTCCATTCCCCCGGCCTCGGCCCCTGCCTCGACAGGGAGTCTGCTACCACATTCAAATAACCAGGAAGATACATAGCTCTCAGAGACCGTAACTTCCCCTGGGACCACAGGAGGATCTGACGGGCCAACTTGTAAAGTGGACGCGACCGCAGGCCCCCCTGATGATTTATATACGAGACCACTGACATGTTGTCTGACTGAACTAACACATGATGACCTCTGAGGTCTGCTAGGAAGTGTTTCAAAGCTTGGAACACCGCCAACATCTATAGACAATTTATATGCCATGATAGATGATGGTCCTGCCACAGACCTTGGGCTGGACGACGGGCGTTAGCGTTACGCGACGACAAAGAGCCCCCAACACAGGCCCTTTGGATAGGAACCAGGTTTCTTTCCACATGACCAGAGCACAAAGGCAGCGCCGCGTGACTTTGATCGTGCGGAGGGGATTTCCCCTCGGGGAGAATCCCTTGGTCCGGAGCCACCACTGCAGTGGTCTCATGTACAACAGGCCGCAAGGTATAACGTTGGACGCTGCTGCCATCAGACCCAACAGTCTCTGAAACTGTTTTACAGTGAGTAGCTGGCCTAGCTTTACTTGTTTCATAGCTGAAAGAATCGAAGCGATGCGGGTCGGAGAAAGTCGCGCCAGCATCGAGATCGAATCCCAAACGACACCCAGAAAAGTGGTCTGCTGAGAAGGAGATAATACACTTTTCTTTGCGTTCAGCCTCAACCCCAACTTTCTCATATGAGCGAGAACATCATCTCGATGCTGAACCGCCATCTGCTCTGTCTGAGATAAAATCAACCAATCGTCGATGTAATAGAGGATACGAATGCCCTGAAACTTCAGAGGCGCTAAAGCTGCATCCATGCATTTCGTGAAAGTGCGGGGAGATAAAGCTAGGCCAAATGGAAGAACCTTGTACTGGTAAGTCTCGCCCCCGAAGGCGAACCTCAGGAACTTCCTGTGTTGTGGAAGGATGGAAATATGGAAGTACGCGTCCTTCAGATCTATCGTGACAAACCAGTCCTCCGATCTGATTTGTGACACGATCTGCTTGATAGTGAGCATCTTGAATTTTAGCTTCCCTACCGAGCGATTCAACAGGCGCAGATCTAAAATTGGACGCAACCCCCCATCCTTCTTTGGAACGATGAAATATCGGCTGTAAAAACCTGACTCCAACCTGGGAGGAGGAACCCGTTCTATAGCCCCCTTTTGAAGGAGCGCTTTCACCTCTTGTTCCATTACCAGAGCCTGCTCGGAGCCCACCACGGTGGGCAGAACCCCTCTGAATTTTGGTGGATGACACCTGAATTGGATAGTATAACCCTTTTTTACTGTGTGCAGAACCCACTGAGATATTTTTGGAAGGCTTTTCCACTCTGCCAGAAATACTACTAAGGGTACCAGTCTCTCGAGACTGGCCTCTGGTGTAACTTGAGCAGCAAACACAGTGCCCTGTAACGGCGCACCGGCAGGGAACGACTGGCTTAACTGCTCTGAGACCCTCCTTAGAGGGGGCGAGCGTCCCTCAGGAAAGCGCTCGCTGGGACCGTCTGTGCCCCGGCATGAAGGTGGGGTTAGCAGAACGGGCCCCTGAGGGCACCGAAGAAGAGCGGGCACCGTGTAATGCGGTGAACACCTCTCTCCCACGGCGGGGACCACCCTCAGCATCCTGACGCCAGTGGCGTCAGGACTTCCTCTTTGCCGAAGCCTTCTTAGCCATAATAACTGTCCTCAGATCAGTTTTGCCAGAAGACTTCGGCTGAGAGTGCCGCGTCTGGTCCCACTGTTTGGAAGGGGGAGCGCGAGACGCGACACTCTGCTTCTGTTGCGCCCTATGTGAGGAGCTGACTGACGGCCTGGACTGCTCCCGCTCAGCAGTACCGGGGACATGAATTTTAAGAGGCATAAATTTCTGAAACGCTGCCGACTGTTTCTTCTCTTCCTGAAATCTATCTATGACAGTATTGACAGAATCACCGAAAAGACCATGAGGAGAGAGCGGAGCGTCCAAAAGAAAAGCTTTGTCTTTTTCTTTCATACCAGAGAGATTTAACCATAGATGCCTATCTGCGGCCACCAGGGCAGCCATAGTACGGCCCATTAGCTTGGCCGACTCCTTGGTGGTGCGCAGAGATAAATCTGCAGCCTGACGCAGTTCGCGAACTACGTCAGTGCTGTCCTCTTGAGTGTCACTCACATCCATTAATAAGTCAGCCTGGTACGCCTGCAAGATGGACATCGTGTGCAGGCACGCCGAGGCTTGAGCGGCCGCCGAATACGCCTTAGCCACTAAAGCTGACGTACTTCTAAGAGGCTTAGAGAGTAAAAGTGGTGCTTTAAAAGAAGATGCAGCTTCAGCAGAAAGATGACTAGCAAGCGCCTCTTCTGCTTTGGGCATCGCCCCATAACCATGAGATTTAGCCCCCACAATGTTTGAATAAGTGGAAGTTTGAGGGCTAAAAACACGATAAGAGACCGACTTTTTCCACGATCTCGAAACCTCTGTGTGGAGATCGGGGAAGAAGGGCAAGCACCGGCGTGGAGGTTGAGAACGGGAAGGCAAAAATCTTTCATCTAATTTAGATTTTTCTCTAGACTCCTGCCTAACAGCTGGCCACTCGATCAATTTAGAAACAGCACGAGTGAGCATCTCCATAAGCTCCTCACTTTCGGGAGAGCGAGATGGCGAATCATCGACATCTCCCGCATCCAGACTAACAACATCCAGATCCTCAGAACTGGATAGTTGCAGTACTGGGGCCTCAGTTCGGGGGGAAGAAACCGCAGAGCGTGCTTCCGAACCCGAGACTGAGGCACTGGATCTAACAGGTAAGGGCTGAGATAGGGCAGAGCCCGTCTCAAGCCCCGCTGTTAGATCCATCTGCGATCCCCACGAATGACGTCGCCGCTCAGCCTCGGTATAAGCGGGACCCGATCCGCGGGGATCGCGAACCGAACCACTCTCCTCAAAGAGTGATCGGCGGGAGCGGAGCGTTCTAAGAGGCAAACACTCGCAATGCTCACAATCAGCCCCCTCGAGAGCTGACTGGGCATGCTGCACTCCCAAACAAACAACACATAAGCTGTGTGTATCCCCGCTCGTTAAATAGCGCTAGCAGGGAGCAACACACTTCTTAAATTGTTGTTCGCTTGCCATTGTCTCTCAATATATATATATATATATATATATATATATATATATATGTTTTTTGAAATAGTGAAACTCCTGCTTAGTGACAGACAAAAACACTTGAGACAGATCCACATATAGCGCTTACTGAAGGCAAAGAAGCTGTCGCGCTTGTGTTTTGGGGGTGCTTTATAGTTTCCTGGTCGATGACGTCACCCACCTATGACGTTCCGTCTCTCCATTGGACTGATTCCATACGTGCTTCATGACGCACACACGCAGAGGCGTTCCCACAGCTTGACGCAGCTCGAGTTCCCTTGAAAGGGAACATTAATATTGTGGACTATTATTACAATTTAAATTATACATTTGAATATATTTTACAATGTGATGGCAATTTATTCACGATTTTCTCAAAACTATTAAGCAGCAAATGCTGTTTAAAACATTGATAACTATTTTTAATAACTGAGAAACAATAATAAGTGATGATAACTGAGCATCAAATCAGCATATTAGAAAGATTTCTGAAGGATCATGTGACACTGAAGACTGAAGTAATGTGTTTGTCTTGCGTGGTGATGACAATGCCAGAACGCACAGCAAACAAAATCAGTAATAAAATCCAGGCAGTAGGAGGCAACTGGTGGAAGAGGGATGCGACACGATAGTGGAAATGTGATTGTCCACCTATAATGTAGGGATCCGATATGTGAAAGCAGCATGAGCATGCACAGGAGATGGAAAAGGGGCGAGAGGCCAAATCCTTGATTGATGTGCATATGCGTCCTGGGACTGGGATGTGTTTTGCTAGGGATAAGGCAGGATTAGCATTCAAGCCTTTCAGTGGGAATGCATGTAGTTCTGGAACTGAAAATTCAGAAACTAAAGGTGTTGACTGACTTCATTGCAGGCGCCATCCAATTCCCTGTGGGCTTGCTGATCCTGCTCAATGCCCCCACCGAAAACTCAATATGCAAAGTTTAGGTGGAGAAACATTGGAATTGTGGGTATTACAGATTATTGGCTGCATGTCAACAGCAAGGGATTTACAATGTGGAATTCAGACCATATTAAAATGAAAGCTTATAATCAGTGAGTTTACTGCATTGGAAAAAAAGACTTTAAATTATTTTCTGAAAAAGATGATAAAGAAAAAAAAAAACTATTTAAGTCATTATTTTAATTTACTAAATCACATTGGTGTCTGCAGAAGTAGACCGAAGAACAGAAAGCAGAACACACACTTGTGTGATTGAAAAATATAATTAAAACCACCATGGCGGCATCCTAACCAAAAGGAGACAATAATCAAAATAAATCACTTGACAGGGCTCCAGTGCCTCTTATGCCTGCTACAGTTTGCTATTTCAGCAATCCAATAAAATCATTATAAATCAGACTGTACAACATGGATCTAATAAACTTGGGCACAACATGTAGACTGTGCGATGATGACACCTATTGAATCGTAGGCCACGACACAAGTTAGTATAGAAGAATAAAACGGCATCCGTATGCGCCAGGGGTAAACAAATAGAGCGAGATGAATCACATTTTCGCAATTGTGGTTTTTATGTGCGCTGAAAATAAATAGGAGAAAGAGAAATAGGAGAATGTGGACGTGGTCATTGCTAGGGAAAAGAGGCCAACTTGGCATGCCAATTTTGCAAATGGAGCTTGAGATAAGTAGTTTTAAGTTTTAACATGTCCCGTTGATCAATACGCCATTTCATGCTGCATTTCTATTGGCAAGTCAGTAGACGTAGGTCGTAGCAGCAAAAACACTGTGAGATGATCATGTTAAATTTCTGAAACAGTCAGAAAATGATCGCTGGGTATCTTTGGTCGCAAGACTGTAACAAAGGCCGTCTTTGAACCTCTCTCACTGTATGACCATTGTTTAGGAGCCACAATCACAGAAATCGCCATGATTGGTCATCTTTCGTCTGGGACAGCCCAAAATCGTATAATGTGTACCAGGCATTAAATATGTTTGTGAAACACAGCAAAGCTGTAATCAGTTTTTTTTTTATTTGAAAAGAATAACAGGCTATGCCACTTAGTAATTGTGTGCTGGATTTTGAAGAGGAGGTTTAACGTGTATGGTGGCTGATTTATGGTGTCTCAGATTGTAACACCAACACGCTTGTCTCCTTTCTACCATCTTTGTATTTCACTTCCCTGAAGAAAAGATAAGACAACTTGAGAAGTTGTTTTGCTTGCAAAAACACCTTGTCACTTATGAACAAACGTTCTTCCAGTACAGTTAATAGGGCGTTTTTTCAAAGTTATCACAAAGTTAGCACAAAAACATTTAAACATCATTCATGGATCATTTGTTTGATGTTCGTCCTTTGTTTTTAGTTTTTTTTAATCATTTTAAAATTATACTACTTGTTTCAGAATATTCAGAGAAAATTCAACTTTCATAAATGAGTACGTTAGCAAAACGTTCTTAGAACATATTTTTGTTAGCTAGGATATGGGATGGATGACGGATGGATGGGGAATTAAACAAAGCAAATGGAATGAATGATTTGAATGGATATTTGCTATGTAGTGCTAGGAAAAAAACACATTGTAATACTCACATATGTGCTAAAGATTAATTATGTCACCTAATTATAATAGAGATAAAACATCTTAATATCATACTTTTAATGTTCACACTTAAGCATATCATATAAACCTTCCAAACTAGTATTTATACTCCCTGTTTCTGTCACGTGTGGGTTTTGTATCTTGTTCTTGTCTGTCATGTGTTCCCCTGTCCTTTCATGTTCAGCTGTTCCCCGTCATGTTGATTAGTCTCCCCATGTGTTCCTGATTAGCCACACCCCCTTGTTATCTTGTTTAGCTTGTCTGTTTGTGTATTTATACCTCCGTGTTTCAGTTGTGTGGTGTCGGTCGTCGTTTCCTGTAGCTGTTCCGTATCCCGGTCCCGAGTTCTTTATTCTGTATTTCACAGTGGATTACCTGTTTGTTTCATTAAAGTGCTTGCATTTAGATTTACTCTCCGATTCATCCTTGCTGCACCGTAACAGAACGACCGACCGACCGAAGATGAATTCAGCAGCACGGATCTCACCTGATCTTCCCAGCATGAGCCAGGAATTCGCGGGTCAGATCGCGGCCTTGGCCCTGGATAGCCCCGATCTGTTACAGTTCACGTGGGGGTTTATTCCTTACGCTGCTTCCTGCTCCCTCGGAGACGAGGCAATTAAGTTGTGTTACCGGCTGGGGGCTAAGGAGGTCAACCCGAGGGAGCTTCCCAATATCTCCGGTCTGGACTGGAGAGAGGCACTCTTCCGATGTCTGGAGAGCTTCCTCCCACGCCCAGGTGGATTTTCATGCCCAGCTGAATTTTCACGTCCAGCCAGAGCTTCACGTCAGCCAAGTCCAGCCAGAGCTTCACGTCAGCCACATCCAGCCAGAGCTTCACGTCAGCCACGTCCAGCCAGAGCTTCACGTCAGCCACGTCCAGCCAGAGCTTCACGTCAGCCACGTCAAGCCAGAGCTTCACGTCAGCCACGTCCAGCCAGAGCTACACGTCAGCCACGTCCAGCCAGAGCTTCATGTCAGCCACGTCCAGCCAGAGCTTCACGTCAGCCACGTCTAGCCAGAGCTTCACGTCAACCACGTCCAGCCAGAGCCAAGGGCCTCTTCGCCGCTGGTCCTGCCCAGCTCAAGGCCCTCTTCGCCGCTGGTCCTGCCCAGCTCAAGGCCCTCTTCGCCGCTGGTCCCGTCCAGCCCAGAGTTTCACAAGATGCTGGTTCCGTCCAGCCCAGAGTTTCACAAGATGCTGGTCCCGTCCAGCCCAGAGTTTCACAAGATGCTGGTCCTGTCCAGTCCAGAGTTTCCTGACAAGATGGCCGAACCAGAGACTGTTCACATCACTTCTGCTGATCCAGAGACAGTTCACGTCACTTCCTCCGAGCCATTGTCTACGGACAAGATGGCCGCCTCCGAGCCAGTGTCTACAGACAAGATGGCCGCCTCCGAGCCAGTGTCTACGGACAAGATGGCCGCCTCAGAGCCAGTGTCTACGGACAAGATGGCCGCCTCCGAGCCAGTGTCTACGGACAAGATGGCCGCCTCCGAGCCAGAGTCTGTTCCTGTTCCCGAGCCAGAGTCTGTTCCTGTTCTCGAGCCAGAGTCTGTGATGTCTGTTCCCGAACCAGTGTGTGTGTTGTCTGTTCCCGAGCCAGGGTGTGTGTTGTCTTTTCCCGAGCCAGTCTGTGTGTTGTCTGTTCCTGAGCCCGAGCCAGGGTGTGTGTTGTCTGTTCCCGAGCCAGTGTGTGTGTTGTCTGTTCCTGAGCCCGAGCCAGGGTGTGTGTTGTCTGTTCCCGAGCCAGTGTGTGTGTTGTCTGTTCCAGAGCCAGTGTGTGTGTTGTCTGTTCCCGAACCAGTGTGTGTGTTGTGTGTTACTGAGCCCGAGCCAGGGTGTGTGTTGTGTGTTACTGAGCCCGAGCCAGGGTGTGTGTTGTCTGTTCCCGAGCCAGTGAGTGTGTCGTCTGATCCCGAGCCAGTGAGTGTGTCGTCTGTTTCCGAGCCACTGAGTGTGTCGTCTGTTCCCGAACCAGTGTGTGTGTCGTCTGTTCCCGAGCCAGTGGTTGTGTCGTCTGTTCCCGAGCCAGTGGTTGTGTCGTCTGTTCCCGAGCCAGTGGTTGTGTCGTCTGTTCCCGAGCCAGTGGTTGTGTCGTCTGTTCCCGAGCCAGTGGTTGTGTCGTCCGTTCCCGAGCCAGTGGTTGTGTCGTCCGTTCCCGAGCCGGTGTCGTCCGTTCCCGAGCCGGTGTCGTCCGTTCCCGAGCCGGTGTCGTCCGTTCCCGAGCCGGTGTCGTCCGTTCCCGAGCCGGTGTCGTCCGTTCCCGAGCCGGTGTCGTCCGTTCCCGAGCCGGTGTCTGCCGTTCCCGAGCCGGTGTCTGCCGTACCCGAGCCGGTGTCTGCCGTTCCCGAGCCGGGGTCGTCTGTTCCCGAGCCGGTGTCTGCTGTTCTCGAGCCGGTGTCTGTCACGTGTGGGTTTTGTTCTTGTCTGTCATGTGTTCCCCTGTCCTTTAATGTTCAGCTGTTCCCCGTCATGTTGATTAGTCTCCCCATGTGTTTCTGATTAGCCACACCCCTTTGTTATCTTGTTTAGCTTGTCTGTTTGTGTATTTATACCTCTGTGTTTCAGTTGTGTGGTGTCGGTCGTCGTTTCCTGTAGCTGTTCCGTATCCCGGTCCCGAGTTCTTTATTCTGTATTTCACAGTGGATTACCTGTTTGTTTCATTAAAGTGCTTGCGTTTGAATTCACTCTCCGATTCATCCTTGCTGCACCGTAACGGTTTCCTTCAGTTGGTTTGTCCGATTTCGTATATGTTTAACTCCAATGTGTGTGGATGTATTTACCTTTCTCCTGTGGATTTATTACCGCTTGTTGAAGGGGTGTGCATAAGACTGACATGACACTGTCATAAAACCATGTTCATGGTTTTAATGCAAAGTTGACATTGTTTAAAATGTCTTTGTTATGACAACTTGACATTAACAAAGTCAAAAAATGTCTTTGTTATGACAACTTGACATTAATAAAGACAGAAATGTCTTTGTTATGACAACTTGACATTAACCAAGAAATCATAACCTGTCAACCTGTCACAAATATGTCATAACAGGTCTAATTATCAAACTTAAAGAAGTTATTTAGCTTTGCGTTAAAATTACATTACCCTGTCATATGTTATGGTTGGTTTTAACTTTGGTTGTCATGACACCATTATAACTGTGACATGAATTATTTACTTGTCCTCATGTAAAGTGGAACACATTGTACTAGTTATAAATATGTCATTGAGGGTTATTACACTGTCAAATGCTTTAACAGTGTCATTAATATTTCCCCTTACCTCAAGTAAAGTGGAACACGTTGGACTAGTTATGATTTCTTGGTTAATGTCAAGTTGTCATAACAAAGACATTTTTGTCTTGGTTAATGTCAAGTTGTCATAATCAAGACATTTTTGTCTTGGTTAATGTCAAGTTGTCATAACAAAGACATTTTTGTCTTTGTTAATGTCAAGTTGTCATAACAAAGACATTTTAAACAATGTCAACTTTGCATTAAAAGTGTCATAATTTACCGAATGACACTGAATGACAACAGTCATTCATACACATTCACAAAGACTCCTTCATGTTCATGACAGGTGTTATGTCATGTTTATGACAGTGTCATGTCAGTCTTATGCACACCCCTTCAAATAAAGTGTTACCAGACTGGTTTGGAAACTTCCTTCATCGTGAACTCTCTCTTATGAAGTTAGCATCACCATTTGAGACGCAAGTCTCACCTCAGAATACATCTCTTTCCCTCTTCCCCCACTCCTTCTCTCTTACGCTGAGATCACCAAAATTCACCCAAAAATCTATATGGTTTCATGAGAATAATTATCATACAGTATTATACATGTTTAGTATCATTTGAAATGTCTCAGTGTGACTGGTACAAATGTCTCATTCCCAAAGAAGTAAACCAAAAGGAAATAAAGTTCTTAAGAGTTTAGAGATGTCTCTTCCAGGCAAGTGGTATTCTGCTCCCAAAAGGTTTAAA
Source organism: Siphateles boraxobius (assembly GCF_051911475.1). Lineage (NCBI taxonomy): Eukaryota > Metazoa > Chordata > Actinopteri > Cypriniformes > Leuciscidae > Siphateles > Siphateles boraxobius. The sequence continues at coordinate 29,680,289 of NW_027509193.1, read as the reverse complement.
CTCTGAATGCAAATTCCCATTGTTAGCAAATGTTTCCATTAGGGGTGGCACGGTACATGAAAAAACATCCAAACCGTTCGGTTCGCTTGTCTCGGTTCGGTGCGTGTGTGCATCGCACGGTTCGACGCATGCGCAATGTAACCTCATGCCCGTGACCTCAGAAAGTGAGTTTACTTTTCGCGCGAAATAAGAGATGTGTGGACAATGGACATACATATGAGGCTTGTTCGACTTGAACCGGCGCTGCACAGACCGATCGATGAATAACATCAAAGTACCGCGAGAGCAACGGCTCCGTATGCTTTTCAATCACTCTCGCGGTACGTTGATGTCATAAACCGATCGATCTGTGGAGCGCCGGTTCAAGTCGAACAAGCCTACAGTAAAAGTGGAGTATGGAGTGCTGCAGGTCTCGTCACGTATAGAAATGTCAAGTGGGAGATACAAGGAAGGCTAACCGGAGTTGGAGGATGCGCCACCGTCGTATAAGTCCGATGTGTGGGAACATTTTGGATTTCATGTTACCTATTATATTTAAATACAGTGACACCAAGTTTAGATAAGAACTCCAGTCATATGTTTCCAAATGCTGCACTTTAATTTCAAGTGAAAAAAATGTATCCTCACTCTCAGGGAATAGAAGGATTGTTGATACTGTTTTTGTGTTGAGGTTGAACTTTATGGTTATGCCTTTGCTATTGTTATAGCCTCATTATAGGCAATTATGTGTAACATATTTTGACTTATTTAAAAGATAGTGCTTTAAGAGTTTCTCTCTTTTTCTTTTAAAAGATAAACATTTTGTAAGAGCTACACTGATGTTGACAGTTTGATAAATGCAAGTTAATTTTAATCTTTGTGTGCTAAAAATGCACATAAGTCCCTGTAGAGATAGCAATACACATTCTCCTTTTTTGCCAAATAAACAAAAGCATTTCGTCAATGTCTTCTCTCTTGCTGTATCAAAATGTCACTTAGCTTTCCTCAGAGATGGTCTCAATAATGTGCTTAAAGTCAAGTCAAATTCAGTTTGTGCATGATTACATGATAAACATTTTTTTTTAATACTGTATCCTGAATTGTGGATAATTAAGCTGTAGCCTATATCATATGCTGAAGTACATTTCTGGAGTGTTAAAGATTAAAAGAAGAAATAACAAAAAGAACCGTACAGAACCGAAAACCGTGACCCTAAAACCGTGATACGAACCGAACCGTGGGTTTTGTGAACCATGCCACCCCTAGTTTCCATGAGAAATAAGTTTCTGTCTAGAAATGCAACATGAGGCTCAGCACGATTATAACTCAAATTATTCCGTGATGCGGAGTGTATGCAAGACACTCCGCTTTATGTATATAATGTCAGATTCACATCTTCTCTTTTCATTCCATATCATTTGATGTTTTGTATTTATTATCTTTGAACTGATTATGAAATTGGCATGATAAATTTACCTGACATAATACATTTTTACATTTGATTTTATTCCGGCTGACTCTGAAATTGTGTTCCCAAGTAGATTAAACTTAATCTAAAAGTAGATTAATATTTGGCATGAATTCAAGTGTACGTGGTTCGCAAAGACAAGAAGTGAATTTCCGTTTAGAACAATTAACAAAACTGCTGCTTGACCAACCTAAATCTGGGTGTGTCTTACCTCTTTTTTAATTTAATGTTGCTTTAGATAAGTGTACGTGGGAAACCAAGGCATGGCCTATCCAAAGCTATTATAAGAGAAGTAATGTTGGTCAACTTATATCTGTAATAGTGGCCATACCACTGCCTGAAGTAAACGTTACTTTAATTTCAAGTGTAGGCAATCACGGGGGCTATACCAAAGTATCTTTGATTGTGTAAGCGTGAATGCGACCGATCTCAGGTATTTAGCAAGTACCTCTGTTTGGTGACCGAAGCTGGCGAGCTTGTGATTTTGAGAGCTTAAATGGAATTAAATTACTTTGCCACGCGGAAAGACAGTAACACGCAGAGACCTTGACCCGTTCTATCGGATGCCGCCATTGGGCCGATCTAGATGGTCTTACACAGCAAATCTCAGAAAAACTTGATCCCGTTGCAAAATGTCTGTGGAAAACCTATTGAAATGACTGGATTTTGCCCATTTGCAGAATAACAGAAAATGTTATCATACCTTTAATCAATTTATTTGTCTTGTTGTTCATTTAAAAAAAAAAATATATCTGGAGTAATTTTTTTCTGTGCAGTGCAACTGCACTGTCTAAACGTTTAGATGTTTCCATAGCCCAGTGGTCCAAATGTTCTGTCAGTGTCTTGCCCAGTAATCGACCAGTAACCAAGCAACTGATCTTTATTGAACAGAAAATGGTTTCTTTTCACTTCAAAAGTGATTTTTGCAATTTAGAACACCATTCTAAGATGATGGCTCATGAGAACCGAAATCATCCGAATCCTCATTGTCATTAAAAACACGCTCCCTCTGTAGAATGTCATGGGAAACATCTTCCAAAAGCAGCGGATAAATTATCAATCATTCCTTTTTACAGCTTATTTTAAACTGCCTTTTCAATTAGTTTGTGTTAAATGAAAATAACATTATTAAGCCTGGATCACAATTACTTCTGATTGGAGTGCTATTTTAATTTTAAGTGTATTGAATGAAAAGGCATTTCTGAGGTTTTGAATGATTCTGTAGAGTTCATCACTTGGCTATTATTCTTTCACACTAGATTTCAAATAGAGGCATTACCACTGGCTTATGTCAAAAGGCTCAAAAAGGTGAACTTGACCTAGACCTTCTTAGAATTAAATCACTTAATTTTGACTTTAAAAATTGGTTACCTGAATCGTGTTGTTCAAACAAGAAAGCGCACAATCTCTGTACTTTTATAGTAGACAGTGAGCAAAGGCTGAAGTGCTTTAATTGCACTTTAATTTTTGAACTCACTCAGGGACTGGTTCACACAGTTTATATGTTCAAAGGGCTTGTCATCACAAGGGCGAACATGTCATACGCTGAATATCTGAGATTGAATTAGACTTGGACGCCAAGAGCCTTTGGACTATATGACAGTTCATGTTGAAACAGAATAAAGACTAAGAGGTTGGATCAATCTGCAGTGTCTGTTTGTAGCGGACTTCACTCAGCACCACAAATGAATCGCCGACACCAGGCTCTTCAGGGGGATTACGTCTGCAGTTTATTAAAGACAGGACAGGAATTAACATCACACTCTCACACTCAGTTCTGTAGTCTCTGTCTCGCTCAAATCCAAAGCTGTTCTTCATAACATTTACTAATAAACATTCTTTTACAATATCTCTTTTACAATGTCTCTTTTCTTTCATTTCTTTTTACAACATGGATCACAAATTACATACAACACATCTTAAACACACTCAATCAGGTAATTAGATATAATAAATGTATATATAATAAAATACTCTTATATATATATATATATATATATATTACTCAATACTCTGAAAATACATGAAAATAGGTCTCAATCTAACATCACAATGACATCCGATCGTATAGTGGTAATGATGTTTGTTACAATATGGCATACCTGCAGTTTATTAAAGACAGGACAGGAATTAACATCACACTCTCACACTCAGTTCTGTAGTCTCTGTGAGAAGTGCGAAAAGATAGAAAAATAAAACCCTGCCCCCATTAACACCGTAACTGCATCTGCATCACGATTTCAAATACACACTTAAACTACAAATACACATTTTTCGACGGATAAAAACCGATATACATTGACGTGGATAACTGCAAGATATTCTAGAAACATAATCCACCCTTTTTAACTATATTCGAGAATTATATAACTGTAGAAACCCGCCGTTCAAAATGGCGCGCGGGCGGCAATTTGAACCAACGCAATAAGACCTCATTAACACAAAACTTGGATTATACACAAAAATAACGACATTCAAGCATATTAAGTGACTCAACTCAGCATTAAAACATGTCATCCACTGGTATTGATCAAAATTTCAACTTAATCTATTATATATTAAGACTTTACTTCAGAGCTCATTTACACATACCTGTCTCGCTCAAATCCAAAGCTGTTCTAAGCTTTGAGCGAGACGCGATTGGACGACTCAGCAAGTGGAACTGACGTCACTCAGTCATAAAACTCAATACACTATTTTAAAACAAAAAAAACGAACATTTCTCCCATATTCTATACAGAATATGAACAGCATATGAGCAAAGAAACAAAAAAAAAAAAAATACAATAGAAATAAATAATAAATTCAAGCAGGATGACAAAGTTTGCTGGAACGATCACAAAATTCAAAACACTACATGTTCACTGAAGGCATCTGTTCCCAAGATCACCTCTACAATCAAACATAATTTACATCTGCTGAGTGGAATCTCCACAGTGACTGTATGTCATCGATCAAAGTATAATGAGCAAAAGTGCTGTAATGAAATACATGATGCTTCACAGGCCAGTTTCTTGACTTGCCTTTTCGCAAACATGAATACGATTGGAGAGCTGTGATAAAGGAAAAAATGCTCTTTTCTTAGGAGTAAAAAGTTCAAAATACATTTGCAGAGGTTTACTGTTAAGCAAACATCCTGATGACACCAAAGTTTAGTTAATATGTGCTGCGTGAACTCATCTCAACAAAATAAACACACAACAAAAATTACAGTGGTTAGAAAACGGCTGTTAAGAAAGCATCGATTCATAGCGAAATGGCTTAAATTTCGGTTTGTTACTAAATGGCTTTGATTAAATTAAATAATATAAATGAACCGAGCGCTCTCATCGTAATGAGCTGTATATATGAAAATGAACACAGTGCCATGCTTTACTTTCAAACATGCAAAGCATTTAGTCAGCGGAAATTGATTCCACAGAGAAAAATAAATATACCGAAATGTTTTAGAAATACATGTATTTACATATTTATGGCTGAAGCCCAATTAAAGATATACTTAAAATCCCTGTGTAGTCAATAATTGTATCCCTTAAAAGTCATTATTTGATCACCAAAATTACATATTTGAATTTATTTTCCTCTTTATGCCTTTATATAGCTTCAATGTAACTCTACACCCTTGCCTCCTATTCTATGAATATGAATATAATCAGCCCCGCCTCCACTCACGCACCAGCTCAGAGATCCACTGGTTGATGATCAATAATTGGAACAACTCATTTTGTACTTAATGCACTTTACCTTATTTTTACTTTACCAACTGAAGACATATACATATTATAAATATAATTCCTTAAATATATTCCTGTATTTTTTCATATAGCAGAAAAACAAAATACCACAATGTCAGTTTTTCCATATGGCAGCATTGTGTGAAAAATATGGTAATAAATGAATGAATGTATATCTAAGGTACCACTATTCCATTGACAGACATCATTCTACTTGAACTGCATGCTGAAGTATCATTAGTAAGCCCTTTATTCTCAATCATTATCCAGAGGCTGCCTGCAAAGGTTCAAAACCCTCTTTCATCTCTTCATTTAGGCCTTGGTCGCAGCTTTGAGGAACAGGAATGGGGCGAGACGTGGTTCCTAAGGGAACAGATTGCAGTCTCTTGCATAGGGATTGGAATTGCGAATGAGAAGGTGGGATACTGACATAAGAGCAGGTTTCTCATAGGAAAACTGTGTCTGGTGTGTGATATGTGATGGTTGGATGGGCTTTTGTCCTTGCTTGTTGAGTAAATAACAGACATGGAAATATTTGATAATCTAAATATTACACTTTTCCTGATATGCATGAGCCCACAAAGAAAATGATTCCCCCCTTTCTTTATAGCAACTCGGTGGGCCTGCTGAAAGATTACCACATGGATCTTTAAGGATGGAGCCAGATTTATCTTCCAGAAATGGTCAACAAGAAGATAGTCTCTTGTGTGAATATGTCTAGGTTTACTTTACCCTAAAGACATAGCCCACCTCTGACTATCGTCCAGCTGATGTTCAAACAACAGAAGAGCTTTAATCCTCACCAGCCACCTTCACTATAAGCAATGTGTGACTGAATACTGGTATATGAATACCTGCTTATCAGCTCTGGACCATGCCTGTGTCGATAAAGTCATGCTCCGTGGTTCAACACCATGACAAAACCATAAATGGTTTTATACCTAAATGATTCAGCTTGACAAAACAAGATGTACTATTTTGGTTAGTAATCTGGGTCACCAATATCATAAAATGAAGACATTGTAGAAAGAAGTATCATGCACATATTTTTTGAGGGGGCTTCAGTGATTACTAGAGAGAAAAAGATATGTCCAAAGGGGGAAAAAAATCTTCAAAGTAGCAGTTTTATGTTATTGAAAACAACTACTGAAACACTTAATGAACTAAAACTAAGCATTGGCCACAAAGAGCTATAAGTAGCTACAAGTGCTGCTGGTATGGTGTATTTTAATTGGCCAAAACGCAGAAACAAGTTAGCGTTTGAGCACTGCTGGTTCCATTGTCCTTACATGTTTTTTGTTTTTTAATGGGTTTTTGGCTAAAGGCCTGACATAAGGTCAATGTTTATCACAAGCTCAAGATAGTTTCAAATTTTATCTTGAAAAGGCAGTTGCTAAAAAATGTCCAAATGGGACTACAGAGTTTGTCGGGACATCAGCTAAACTGGTAAACTCATCTACTCACTAGCCCATTTTTACAGCCTAGTTGTGCTCTAATGGTTCAAGTCTTACCTCTCAGGTAGGTCCTTCAGGGTGTTGTTTAGGGGTAAAGTGTCTACGTCGGAACATCTAGCCACTGGGGTGCCTCAGGGCTCAGTGCTTGGACCACTTCTTTTCTCCATCTATATGTCATTACTAGGATCTGTCATTCAGAAACATTGTTTTTCTTATCACTACTATGCTGATGACACACAACTCTATCTCTCATTCCAACCATTTGATGAACAGTTAAACTTCACAGACCACATTGCTAAAACTGTTCTGTATATTTGACTTTAGAACATTAGGAAGATCAGGCCCTTCCTATCGGAGCATGCTATACAACTCCTTGCTCTTGTTCAATCCAGACCAGACAGTTGGTGCTCTTATTGGTGCTCTCCTGGCAGACTATAACTATTTGAGTCCGTTGGTGCAGATTTGTTTAGTGCGAAAGGGGTATTTGATTGTAGCCTCAGGGTGGAATAATAAATGGCAATTGTGAATCAAGTTACCTGAAGCAAAAGTAAATCCCAAAGAGAAAATTCACACTCTCTCACTGATTTAAAACATTTGACTTGTGACCTTTGTAGTCATCACTGACACACAAAACTTCATCTGGGGGACAGTAATTGTGAAATATTCCACCCTCACGATGCCTAATGAAACAGCAATGAAATTGGCCAGCAGCCACTGTATCCTACGGCTCCCACTGATCGGTGGTCATAAGGGAAATTGTGAGGAGTGTAATGAGAAAACACAAGTGAAATATTATACCAATAACATCACTCCAAAACAAGAGAAGTTTTGTGGGAGAAGTGAGTCTGGGCCCCTGGCGCAGGTGTTTGCTGAGGTAAACAGATGAGTCAGGAGATGGTGACCTCAGACAGCCTCAAGAAAGCACAGAACATCCTGCCAAAATTTTCAGAACAGAGCTGCAGTATGGGAATTTCTCAACAGAGATCACATAAGATACAGTATTTACACCTGATTGTGTTATGTGGATAGCAGATGAACCCAAGCGCAGACAGGATGGAGTGACACAAAGTTTATTATGAACAGAAAACAGAGAAAACAAAACCCACGAGGGGGCAAACAACACTGGTAGGGAAAATAAAGACTAACAACACTAGACTAAGACTGAACAGTAAACTAGACAATAAACTCACAGCAGATCCAAGACTAAACAGTAGTGATGTGTCCTCCCGTATCGAGGCTTCAAAGCATGTGTCGAGTAATCCGGGATGATTTCTGTGAAGCGCGTATCGAGGCTTGTGTCAGTGACGGATGTGGTGACGTTTGAAGCCTCGCGAGCCACCTGTACCACACGGTTTGGCGGTCTATTTGAAATATAAGGGCCAGCAAAATGCAATGGATTCCCCCTCACATTTTGTTGACTTGGGACTTTGCGAGTTTGTTAGCGATCTATTCAAGCTTCTTTTTTTTGCGATGGAACCATGCGATGTCATTATAATCACACTGCACGTTTTACATTTATTGTCCACTTGATGGCACAATAGAGCAAATGAAGCACCATGAAGCTTCGGCACATGAGTGAACCAATTGGATGGAACGCTTCAATGCTTTATGAAGCTTCATCTCGCCATCACTACTAAACAGGTCTAAGACAAAACTCTTACGGGATACTCACAAGGGTGATTACAAAGTATGAAACAACATCAAACAATGAACCGGCACAAGACTGCAAACACAAGGGGATTAAATAGGGAACACTAATAACGAAGAGAGGTGAAACTAGGGTAACAAGGGGGTGGAGTTACATAACGAGACAACACAAGCACATAGCCCAAACAAAAGGCCATGTGCTTGTACACAAAACATGGGTCTGTCATGATCCGGCCACAAGATTAGGAAAAATCAAGGACATGATGGCAGAATCATGACAGATTGAACTTCAGCACATTACATAGAACTGATAATTTAGTGTGAAAGACTCTTTGAAAGAAAAACCCTCTTGAAAACTTACATCTAACTTTGTGAAACCCCATTCATATTTGTTATAAACCTCAATTGCATGTTTTTATATAGTCTCTAAGCCTGTAATTCAGATTGTTGACGGCCTATTTCTATCCCTCCAATCCTATACCCTTGCTGAACCCTGTCCCCTTTTCTCAATGTGTGCAGTTACTGCTATTCTAAGATAAGCTGTTATATCGCTATCTAACCAGAGGCTAACTGAGAACACAAAGAAGTGTTTAATTCAACCATTTTTAGCTTTGTAATACAATGTGATTTGTGATTTACACCACTATTCAACAGGTTCATCAGTTTATCGTCGTTTTTTTAAACAAAGAATCCTGAAAAAAAGGTATATAACAGTTTCCACAAAAATATTAAGCTGTTTTCTATGGAAGCTTGTTTCCGCCACTAAATAAATAAATAACAATAATTGTGCGAGAAATCAAAGTCAGAATTGTGAGATAAAAAGTTGCAATTATTATTATTATTATTATTATTATTATATTATTAGTGGCGGAAACAAGCTTCGATAGTTTCAGCATTGATGATAATAATAAATGTTTCTTGAGCAGCAAATCAGCATATTAGAATGATTTCTGAAGGATCATGTGACACTGAGGACTAGAATAATAATGCTGAAAATACAGCTTTGACATTACAGGACTAAATTACATTTTAAAAAATATTAACATAGAAAACAGTTATTTTAAATGGCTTTATTGTATTGTGATCAAATAAATGCATTCTTGGTGAGCATAAGAGATTTTCGAAAACATTAAAAAAAACTTTTGAACAGTAGTGTCTAAATAAGATATCAGTCAACATTTTCATTATTTTTTATGATTAATAATAAATAGCCCACACTGTAAAGCTTCCATTTGATCTATTCTAGAATGAATAGAATTTATCAGGCGCCAAATAGAGTTTGCTTAAATAAATTGTCTCAGCCAATAGAATGGCTTTGTTAAGAAAATCAGATGGGATCTTGTACAACACCAGTGTTAATTCAGTATCAGGGTCCTGTCTGCCTTTCATACATTTGTACTTATACATTCATGATATAAAGAAAACAGTTTTATAATGTAAAGACGTTTATTTGTATAATCTGAGATGGAGTAAACAGGGCCAGAGAATGAAGACAATTTCTATCATGCTATAGATGCATCAGTAGGGTCAACACTCATTTGTATTTATGAGTCTACTTGAGAAAATACGAGATATATTGAGGTCAGGCTTAAGGTCAACACTGGTAGAAATATCCAGCAATTATTTTGAGTCTCAAACACCCCATCCAAATGAATCATGCAGAGTGGGTTGGCTGAAAGTGGTTCGCTGAAGCACAGCATTACACCTATTCTGGTTTCTGTGTGTAAACAGTAAAATGCGTCAGCTGGACGGACAAACGTACGAACGACCTAAATTACTAGGATGAATCACAAGTGATGTTTCTGAATGATAATTAATGAGTGGAGAGCATCTCACATTTGACATTAGAGCTATTAAGATTTACCGAGCAAACAAATAATAATCCACAAACACAACACAAACACCTCCCCTGCCCCAAATATTGCTACATTATCCCTTCACTGTTTTGTGTTTTGAAGTCCTCTTGTAATTAAAAAGCCATTCGACAGTAGAGACACCAGTAACTGTCACACTGTGATTTATTAACTTTACCCCCTGTTTAAAACAAAGTTTGCTTGCTGCTGTGTTGATAAATAAGTATTTAGAAATAACTCAAAAATATGACATTTTTGAAGTACTGTAGGCCTATATTCATTTAATTGTGGACTTATGGTAAGGACTTGAAACCTAGATGCTACATTATGGGATAACTTAAAAAAAAATACACCAAAGACCAAACTGTGTCAGTTACATAATTACTAATTCTATTAGGATGCTGCATATTACTGATGCAACTTAAGTTACAACAGAGAGTGACTTTAATACTCAGGACTGATATTACAAAACTTTACAAGTAAGAAAATATTTGTAAAACATCTCCTCAAACTTCAATAAACTAAGTGTCATTTTTATTTTTTAGAAGAAAACAAGGGAATCATTTGTCTGGACTAGCGTGTCTTTGTGTCCCTAAATACGTTTCAATTTCACTCTGTCGCATACCAAACTACATACAATTAACAATGTTTAGATGATGTATTTCAAGACATTTGTCAAGTTTTTGTCCTTAAAATGCTCTTGTGTGTAGGACTAATTTATTACGCATCTTATCCCAAGCCTCGGTTGCTAATTCAAAAATTTAATTTTAAAGCTAGTAACAGAGGCTTGAGCCATTGATATGAGAGAGAGAGAGAGAGAGAGAGAGAGAGAGAGAGAGAGAGATCAGCGTCTCTGCTAATAGCAAAACTGTAAGTTGATCTACTTCAAAAACAGAGCCATTATTACCGTCTCGCTAGTGAGAAATGTCATTAAGTTGTTAAAACTATTTTACTGATAAAGTTGTTAGAGCAACGCTGACAACACATTTCTGTATGTGTGTGCGTTTGAGTGGGAGAGAGCGGAGAAAGAGAGTATGTGCTTTACGTACACAATAAAACTTAATTTTGTGGCAAAAACACAAATATTTTGTTGTTTTTACCCATATTATTTACTATATTTATTTGCTAGGTCAGCGTTGTTGTGGGTTTTGGTACTTTTGCTGTTGTAGGCTGAATAGACCTTTAGAAATACCTAAATAATTTGGCGAAGTGATATAGAACTGTAATGCAGTCAAGACCTGCATTGTGCTCGTTTAACTGTGCGTTTCCCTGAAAATAACTATACACCCTAGAATGTTCATCAACCAATCAGATTCATTTCGAAATTTCTGTTTAATTTTTACACAATATCAAGTTGATGTAATGATCAACATTACATCGACAGAACTCATCAAAATAATGTTTGCAACTTAAAATGTTTAATTAAATCAATACATTTTGATTTCTTTACAATGCAAATGGTATAGGCACCTGAATTTCCTTTTAGAGTGTAGAAACAGCTGTGGAAGAATACGTCAGATAAAATACACAGGGTGTTTAATCTGTGAATGGTGAGTGAACAGGAAACATGTGCATGTAACTATGGAAACAGGTATGATGATTGAAACCTCTAAATGATGAGACTGGGAATTGCTATGTATGGATGTACACACAAGCCTTTAGGAAGAACTGTTCTAACGTTCTGCCTCGGGAGCAGGATGATTTGTAAATCACTGACAAAATATGGGTTCATGTTAAAGATGCGTTCGGCTGGTTTCCTTGACTGTTGGGTCCAAAACCCATAAAATGATGCTGAAATTCAAAGGCTACAAAGCAAAAGTGATTTGCAAAATGGACTTGGCAAAATGGTCAATCAGTCATGACGTCAGTGTGGAATATGGTCTGTGAAGCATGTGTGGGTGTGCTGCTTGAAGCTGAGACCACATACTAGTGGTTTACATGGGTCTGGTCTGACTCGTAGGTCTATTATTTATGAGTCGAGTATTAGCTCAGTGTAGCGCACGGATACACGTTTTGAGAGTTGCTGCAATAGGAGTGCAAAAACCGGCCAGTAACCAGGTACAGTATAGTCATTACACCACTCCATTAGTGTTGAAGTCGAGCAATGATTATTATTATTTTTTTAATATGTCAAGATGAGAGGCAAGCCTTGTGAAACTGGCATAAAGCAATGCAAAATGAGAGTACGGGTGATTAGAGATAGATAGACATTGCCAGGATCACTAAGATGTGTGCACCAGGGTTTCTGTTGTCCGGTAGACCTAATTACCGGACATTGGCCAGGAAAAAAATGAAATGTCCGACAAATTAAATCTCTCCGGCCAAATTGTAATCCCGTCCCCCTAACACAATCTGAATTTGAGAATAAGCCTAAAATGTATAAAGCAAATACACCGACCTTTGGCTATGTTATAAATATAAAGGAACAGGCTCTACCTTTGAAAGTTATGAAACAACATGGCATGCTGCATTTCAAATAAAGTGCACGCCTAAAACGGCTGTAGCCTAATATAGACCTAAACAACGAATGATGGAGTGAGACGTTTCAAATATGGCCAGGCCCAGACAGACTAGCCTTAAAAGCTTTTTTCAGAGGCCAGACGATGGTGGATCAGGAACATCTCATTATAGCCTATAGATCAGTGGTTCTAATCCGCGGACTCGTACAGTTTTTTTTCTCTCTCATCAAAACTGAATAGCCATTCATCAGTGGTTACAGTCTATATCAAGCAGGGACACGTTTGTGTGCATTTTATTTTGTGATTTCACAGGAATGAATAGAGAGTCTCCGCAACGGCGATTGAAACGCGCATCCGAGTGAAGACTCCGCAAATCGCGCAGCGCGTCGTCCATCCAACTGATAGCAGCGGACACGAGCGCTCAGCTTGATTTCAAAAACAACAGATTTTAGCGCTAGATCTCTTATTTAATAGGGAACTAAATGAATGATCTGCTAGTTAACTGGAGATTTTTTATTTATTTGTATTGGGTACATCCGTGCCTCAATGTTTCAAAAAGTGAATGTGTGAGAAACCATAGTAAAAAACAATTGGCGTTGATTGACCAATTTTTTCGTCTATTTGAAAGTTAAGCTAATAAATAACATGTTGCATTCTATACGGCCTGATTATGTCATTTTTTTAATTTACATAGATTGCCTCCAGTTTTCCTCAACTTGACTAATTAAGAGGCGATATTTGACCGGCATATCATCAAAACGTCCGTAAAACGAAACCATTTTTTTTCTAGCGGAAACTCTGGTGTGCACACAGGTCTGACATTTACTCAGGTTGACATGTCCTTGACTGGCGATGACCACCAAAACTCCCTAACAAGGATGGGTGTTCTTTTAATAGCAAGAGGAATCAGGTTCAAGGATGTATGCGCCCAATAAATTCAGAGACAAAATAAGAACATATAGATCACAGGTGCAGACACAGCGTGGGTTTATCCAATGACAGATGTCTTCTATTATCTCTCGCTGTACTAGGGTTAGGAGGATGTGGGCAACTGCACTCAAAAGAATATGGAGAGACAGTCACCTTTGGTATCACAGAGTCTGCTCAATAAGTTAGTGAAGTTAAGTCTACTTTAACAACCAAGAGCCATTTAAAGCTGTTGTAAATGCCTCATTTAAAAAGTGTCATTTTTATTTTTTAGAAGAAAACAATGGAATCATTTGTCTGGATTAGCGTGTCTTTGTGTCCCTAAATACGTTTCAATGTCACTCTGTCACATACCAAACTAGTGGGCTGTTTACAGGACACTGTTTTCAACTAAAAGCTGAAAACCTTTTATGCGTTTTGGCCATTGTATTACACAACAATGGTGTTTTAGGGGCATGAAAACAAGGTTACACTTTATTTCGGTAGTCATTTTTGACATTCTACTAACTATAAGTAACTTTTCAACTACATGTCAACTAACTGTCATTAGAGTATTAGTAGGCTCTAGTTGACTGTCAGTAGACTGTTAGGTTAGGGTTAGGTGTTAGGGTTCAGGTTAGGAGAACAAGTTGACTGGTAGTTGCTAAGTTACTTATAGTCAGTATAATGTCTGTTGGGGACTAGCAAAATTAAAGTGTTAGCAGATATTAAGCAGACAGTCTACTAATACTCTATTGATAGTTAGTTGACATGTAGCTGCAAAGTTACTTATAGTTGAATGTCTAAAGTGGACTATCGAAATAAAGTGTTACCGAAAACAAACTTTTGAAAATGGTTTTTAAAGTGCAAGTTTTTGAAAATGATATGTCATCGTCTCAGTGTAAACAACAAAAACGTGAATTTGAGAAAACGGTGACGTCATTTCATACGCGTTACATGTTCAGTCTATAGGAAGGTAGTTTTGAAAAACGGAGTGTAGCCTACTGACGTCTTTCCGCGTTTAAAACAACATTCCTTCTTATGTTCATTCATGTTTATTTGATGCTATAAATTAACTACATTGAAGAGATGATTGGTTCACGAAAAGCTTTAACTGAGGCGCCACAGCGATCTATCACGACACATTATAATGATTGTTAGAGGTTTGGCTGCTCAATCACAGTCCGGTTGAGCAGAGGAGCAAAGCCAGCACACCAGATGAAACACAATAATGACTTCTCAAATGCTACAACTGCACCGACGAAATGGAGAAAGAAAATCAGACAACTTGTTCTGTGTGTTTTCCCATTCCCAAAAGAGAGATGTGAGGGAGGATGCAATAGAAAGTGAAAGACAAATAAGCAAAGGAGTAAAAGAGAGTCGTATGGAAATTTCGGACGTAACAAATTAAAGAAATTGACACTTCATCTCTGTCAGTTTACTCATTAGAGCCACAAAGCGGTATTTATTGTTTAGTGTTCTTTAAAAAATGACCAAATTCAAAAGTTGAGACTTTGTTTCATATCAAGTAACCCAAAAGTAACCTGGACTGTCCTGTCTGTCAGTGCGTTGTCAGTGTCCTCTTTGCTCCGCGATGTATTTTTCACAGCGTGAGAACATGGTGTGGCGTGAGAGCAGCGTGACTTAGCAACAGTAGGGGAGAGCCGGGACAGTTGAAACACTTTTCAGATAAACGTCGGTTTCTAGGATAAGGTTATAGATTGATTTTTTTTTGTTTTGAGATCAACAACTCACATATGTGTTCTCTTAGTATCATATTTTATTCGGTAAAAATATTGAATGATTTAAGTAAAAACTGACTTTGAACGGTAGTTGTGCTTTGTTTCAATCGTCCCCCATGAGCGGAGCGATTGAAACAAAGCACAACTACCGTTTCCATTGGAATTTCAATTTCCATATAAACACAGGGGTGGGACGGATGAAACATAACAGTTTAAACGGCAACTATTCATCTAATGCTTGTTTTTATGAACAATACCTGACAAGTATCTTATTGTAAAAAACATATTCTTTTATTTTTTATTTAAAGGTTATTAACATTTTTGTTCTGTCGCCCAATAAACAATAAGCGATCAGCCTATGCACATTTTGCGTGATCTTTTTGCTATTTTGAAGAAGACAGACACATCCATTAATAATTAATTGTCTTACATTTCTTCCTTGAGTCATATTGAGTGTTTGCTAGTTGAATAGCCAGTTATTTTGAAGAAAATTAGGTCAACCGGACGATAAATGAAATTTATTGAAGATTTGAACAATTGATGATTATTAAAGAGATAAGATGGAGCAGTAGGCCTATATAAATCTATGAAAATTATAGGCTAAATAAACGTTTAGGAAACAGTAGCCTATAGCCTAAAGCCTAAATAACAAATATATAATATAATATATAAACATATATATATATATATATATATATATTTGTATATATATAACATATATATATAACATATATATATATATATATATATTTGTTATAATATATATATATAACCAATATATATATAAATAACAGGTTTAATTCATGTCACAATCGTCACAGATGTAATGCTCTGCACCATCGGTGACCAGATTTTACTGGCAGGAGGCGCGTCGGGCTGATATTACACATTTAAGTGTGTGTTACACCTTGCGTATTATCATTACAATGGCACATGAAAACATAAATACAACTTGTCAGTCAAAAACAAAAAAAAATACCGCACGAAAGAATTCACTAACTGCACTCAAAAACAGTTTTCCGGCTCTAACTTTAAAACGGCATGACGTAAAGAAGAAATGTTTTTGCAGGTCTGTTCGGCATTGCATGCTATACCTGCTGACGAAATTTGACGTGCATGACGTGAGTGGTTTTCAAGGAAATCTCAATGTTTCATCCATCCCGCATTTCAATCGTCCCAGCTCTCCACTAACTAAACGGAGAGGGTCTCTGCAAACGGTCAATTGACACTTTAAGACTGGATTAATGATGCTGAAAATTCAGCTTTACCATCACAGGAATAAATTACATTTTAAAATATTAAAATATAAAACAGTATTTTTTAATTCATATATAGCCTATATATACATCGAAATTACTAAATAAATATTTAATAAATATGATTTGTTGGTCTTAACCACCAGGACATTAACCATGTCCATCACTTGGTTTTCTATTATGCGGTATATTAACCATCCAACGTACATGTTCTTATTGGCTTATACAGTATTGTGCAGCAACATACCGCATTTTGGCTTTCAAAGTGAACAGGCAAACTGATTATCATTGGAAACTCAACATGTCATGCGTGATTAGGAACGGCGTGATCTGGTTGTTATATCTGACACTAACCGGTTCCGACGTAAACAGTAGTAACCAGCCCGAATAAGAACGAAAATTTCGGACTCCCGGAACGTCTGCTGATAGCGAGGGGATTAATGAAGATGCCGAAGACAAAACTCTCCAAGGTTTGGCAACATTTCACGTGTAAAATTACGCATCAGAACGCCCTCTGGGTGTGACGATTGTCTGAAGCCCATATAGAATCACGGCAATCCATTGGCTGATGGCACGGGCGCCACCTCAACGATCTTACGTCATCATTTTATATTAGCGCCCGCATCATCTCCTCCTCAAATTTCTCTGCCGGAAAAGGAAGCTTGTCGGCAGCGCGAGGAGCTTGGCAGCGAACGCAGCGTCTCGTTCCTTATACGTATAGAGAACATAGGTTACACCATTAACCAGAGACGTTTTATTTTATATTATGTAAATTTGAATTTTTATTTTATATTGGTTTATTTATTATTACCACATGTTACTTGTATTTATATTGTTTAAAGATTTAAGTTAATATTGTGTTCAGTTTGGCCCTGTAAATAAAAGGGTATTATTTTTCGACAAAGTGCGTGCGGTTTCGTTTTCTTAAATACCGTTTCAAGAACCGTTTAAGCACCGGAACCGTTTAAAAAATACAGAGTAGGTACTGGTATCGGATAAAACCGAAACCGATACCCAACCCTGGACTCTAACATCCCCCAATGCTTTCCATCATTACATCTGCACGATCCATCAGGTGAGGCAGTGTACTCATGCAGAACAGGTATCACATTTCATTTCCTTTTCAATTACCGGCAGAGAGGCAGTGGGCTGTTCCCCGGCAATCCAGCGGAGAAAGGCCAGCTCTGATGGTGAGGTTTGGCTGCTCAATCACAGTCCGGTGGAGCACAGGAGCAAAGCCAGCACACCAGATGAAACACAATAATGACTTCTCAAATGCTACAACTGCACCGAGGAAATGGAGATAGAAAATCGGACAACTTGTTCTGTGTGTTTTTCCATTCCCGCTGAAAAAGAGAGATGTGAGGGAGGATGTAATAGAAAGTGAAAGACCAATAAGCAAAGGAGTAAAAGAGAGTCGTATGGAATTTTCGCACGGAACAAATTATAAAATTTGACACTACATCTCTGACAGTTTACTCATTATAGCTGAGATGTGCCCTGCGAATATTACAGCACTGTCAGTCAGAACCACGCTAATCAGAAGCATGAAATATGTCATTAATAAAACATTTGTCTGTGACTTCACTTCAAAATATAATACAAAACCCATTGTGTTAGAGAATGTGTTAAAGACATTCAGAATTAAACCAATTTGTCTTCTTTAATGTGACATTTTTAAGTAAAAAAGGATATAATTAAAAATGGCAGGACAGGAATTGATTGGACAATAAAAGTGGGAGTATGGAGCCAGAACAAATGCAAGTTTGCTAAAATTGATTTAAGTTGTGATATAATGGAACGAGCTACAGATCTTTTATTTTATTTTTATTTTTTCCGACTTACATCCGAAGTGTTGGGCGGAGTCTTGTTGTTGATTGAATGAAGGCAGATCTCAATGTGAGCTTGCAGTCGTTTGTAATAAAGGGCCGGGGTTTAAGTGGACTAAGGGTGCTTCTCATTTCTAAGTTGTGCATCCTCGTTTCCTTTCCTCGCTTCCTTTCCTCGCATCTCAGCTCCACCCCCTGTAGGATACGAGGGAAGGATGCGAGGAAAGAAAACGAAGACGGAGGAATCGAATGAAAGCTTTTTTATACATTGGAATACTTGATCACTCGAGCGTCACTTTATAGCGTCATCAGCAGCGTTCAAAGGATCTGCCCTCATGTTGTTGAAGTTTGTTTATTTAAGAAATTATTATATATATTAAGAAATAATAATAAAGCAAGATACCCTGTTGAAATATGTGAGATATGTGGTTTATATAAACTGCAAAGGTAAAGAATAAATTAAAATGATTGTGACCGATGTGAAGGGGGAGGAGAATTGATACGTGCGTCACGTTTAGTCAATAAAACACTTCCGCATAGGATACACCCGTGTATCCTCGCTCATGACTCCTCTGGAAGCCTCCTCACTCCTCGATCCTCGCCTTCTCGGGGAGCAATAGAGAATTGAGATGTCCTTCAAGATGGCTGAGCTCGATTGGTTTCCGGGTCATAGGATGGAGGACGGAGGAACGAGGAGACGAGGAGGGATATTGAGAAGCACCCTAAATGTTTGGGGAAGTCCGTTATACGTCACCAGAGAGAAGATCGGAAGATCAAGATTGATTTTGATGAAAGATTTTGATAAAAAAAAAATGAAATTAGGCTACATGGAGTAATCATTCAAAAAAAGATCAATAACATGCATTTAAAAAAAGATTAAGAAATAGATGAATTTTCATTTCATGCCAACTTTAACCAAAAGTGGCCTATCAGTGGAAAATGAAAGTCGTTTCAGACAACAGTAATTTTTTTCTTGGAAAAATCATGCACCAATAAATTGTTCACAATAACAACATGAAACACGCACTAGGACAATAAAATGTCAGTTTTGAAATATGAAGTTTATATGCACATGACAAAGGCCTTTCATAAGCTGGTTATCTTGACTGAGACTGTGTAGTCAAGAGTAATGCCAATCATTTATTCAACTGTTTTATATTTCCTCTTAGCAACATTGCACAGCACATCAAATAAAACCCATTGAGTGGAATAATATTGGTACTGCAGACTGAAGGAAGGTTTGAACTGTGGCTCAGGTGCAATATATCAGACAAGAGATTTTATCTAAATGAATTCTAGAGACAATATGCGCAAGAGCTATGACAATCCTAAGAATGAAATGAGATTCCATGTATTCCCTTGATCCATATACAGGCAAACTGAATTATTTCAAAGTCATCTTTGCCAGTTTTCACAGTTTTTGTGCAACATATACTGTACCTTGTATGTTTTGTTTTATTTCACATAATGAGAAACTGGCACCCGGTGTGTCTTCTTAAGCTTTCCTGTAGCTCAAACAGTAGAGCGTTGGCGTTTGCAACGCCAAGGTGATGGGTTCGATTCCTGGGGAAAACAAGAACTGACAACAATGTAAATTTGTACCTTGAAATGCAATGTAAGTCGCTTTGGATAAAAGCGTCTACCAAATATGTAAATCTTCTGCTGCTGTAGCCCATTTACTTCAAGGTTTGAAGTGTTGTGCATTCAGAGAAGCTCTTCTGCACACCTCAGTTGTAACAAGTTATTTGTTGACTTTCTATCAGCTCGAACCAGTCATTCTCTGACCTCTGGCATCAACAAAGCATTTTCACCCCCGGAACTGCCACTTACTGGAGATTTTCTCTTTTTCAGACCATTCTCTGTAAACCCTAGAGTTGGTTGTGCGTGAAAATCCCAGGAGATCAGCAGATTCTGAAATACTAAGACCAGCCCGTCTGGCACCATCATCCATGCCACATGGTTGATGGTCAAAAATTGCGGCCAAAAATGAACCTAGGGCTAAATAACACATGGGTACCGAGTCGACCGTTCTCTGGGATGCATTTTCATGATAATTGAATGTACCCAGAGCTTATAACGCTAATGTATGGGGCATTGAATAAGTAAAAATAAAAATTGCTAGTTAATACCACTAACAAGGCTCAAAATAGCCCCACACTAACACGGTAGCATAATTAGGGCCTCTACCTGCAAACTGAAGCATTGAGAACTGTGTAAGTCTACAGACAGTTTAATAAGAAGATACTTTATAAAGACAGTACACTTCGCGTATACAAGCAGGAGCCATCTTTGGAAAACAGTCTCGACCAGTCGAACCACGAACGCAGGTCATCTTCATGTCTACATTCCTAAATGCATTGAGTTGCTGCTATGAAATTGGCTGATTAGATATTTGTGTCAACAAGCAGTTGAACAGGTACCTAATAAAGTGACTTGTGAGTGTATGTATAACATTTAACCTCTACATTCAATGATGGAAGTATTTTCATTAGTGGCCTTATGACTTTTGGCCCCTGTATACTGGTGTACAATTGCCAGCCATGAGCTCTAATCGGGGATCACCGTATTTATAGTATTGAAGTATTAACTCTTTCATGAGAGCTAAGCATTTTGGGATGTCAAAAATATTTGGTTTGTTTACTAGAGGGGCATTACAAGCTTTTGCAAACGTGCACATACTGTTTGTTTTATCTTGAGAAGCCAGCTGCTAAAGCAAGGCTGGATATGGGAATTGAAAACAAATGCAATTTGCAGATTTATTTTCTCCTCCATCACACAACCCCCTTCAATGTCAATGTCATGTTGTGTACTGAATGCCTGCTCAATACAGCTTTGTTTTTTTAAAATAAACAACCAAAAAATCCATTCTTTTCATGAGTTCATGATATTGAAACCGGTTTACGTGCTTTGCCGAAACGGTGGAAAAATGTCCCGGGGGTTCAACGAAACTGGATGAATTGAATCTTTGAGTCAAGTCCTACAAGAACCTGGGGAAAAATAATCTTGATTCTAGTCTGAGTCCAGAGTTAAATGGATTGAAACACTAATGTTAGGGTTATTGCACATTATTATATTATAGATTCTAACAAAAAGCTTACAGCACCTGGTATTCCCAGGCTGTCTCCCATCCAAGAACTAACCGTGCCCGACCCTGCTTACCATCTGAGATCATACGAGATCGAGCGTGCTCAAGTGTGTTGAAGTCGGCTTTTAAATCCTCTATAAATTGGCCCCGTTCACTTCCAGGGTAAATGCATCACCATTACCTCATTTTTCTTTTAAAGGAAAGGCAGAAAGGTAGAAATTAATTTGTGTGGTAATCAACATTATGCCACAAATGCTGTAAACTGAGGTTATCTTGTATTGACTCTGAATATTTCGGTAAAAGCCAGAAGGCATATGAAGAATTTAAAATCCAAACACCAGACAGATTCAAACGTGTAGGACTAGTGATAATGATGTCACTGATGATGTAAAGAGACAATCTCTTTACACATATTTTCACTTTAAATACTCTGTGGATTGCTGTTACATATATTGAAATCAAATGATTAAACTGAGTCACTGTCTGGTTCCTCTTCACAAGGGAGAGTCACGCACAGCTTGGTGTCCTTTTCTAGCAAGCAGCAAGTGATCAAGGGCTCACGTCACACTCCACATGGCCAAAGACAGAGATCAGCCAGGCCTGACAGAAGGTTGGGGGAGTGACGGCTGCAGCTCTCCAGACTATGGGAAAAGTGGCTGTGTATAAAAAAAGTGTGGGATGTGTGTTGTTTTTCTATAGTTATATTAAAATAAATAATAGTTTTTTTTTAAAAACAATGTATTTTTTTGTTGTAAAAGTTTAGCCATTTTCTGTAATATGCCACATAATTTGCAAACAGTATACAATCATTATAGAAAAAAATGTATGCATGTGAAAATGTTTTGTGACATGGTTGATGTGTTAAAACAAAACTTTGGTTTATGTACATTTTAAAAATTTAATTTAAAAAATATTATAAAAAAAAAGGAATAAGGCCGTGTGTCCACCAAAGCGTTTTTAGCTGGCTGAAAACGCTAGGCGCTCTGCTGAAAACGCCCAGCTGTCGGCGCTTGAGAGCGTTTTGGCAGCGCTGCGTTTTTTTCAGTTGAGACGATTCATTGCTATGATACAGAATATCAACAGCACAGTTTACTTGTGACTGATTTCGCAGACAATTTGTTCCATACTAAAAAAATATTTTTCATCCATTTTGTCCGGTTAGCCCTGCTGGTTGACGTCGTTGTTCAGAAAGAATGTTGTGACAGTTGGTCGGTGTGGTTTTTGTCCCGCCCCTCCTCCACTGTGATTGGACGGCTGTGTAAAAAGTGACAGTGATGAGCGCAGCGTTTTACCCGAAGTTGAACATTTTTCAACTCTCGGCGACCAGTAAAAAACGCTGGGCGCTCAGCGCTTGAGCGTTAAATACACGCTCAGCGCCTCGTTACGCTCATGGCGTTTAAAAAACACGGCACTCCCATTGAAAACAATTAGAATTAAAAAAAAACGCTTTGGTGGACACACGGCCTAATGATGTTTTTTGTTCAATTATTCGTGAAAAAAAGGTTTTGCTATTTTTTGGCAATAAATGACTTTATTTCCAAAAAAATGTAGGTTGCTTACAAACTTTTGTAAATCTGCAGCTTTTAATCATTCACAATATATAATAGGTTACATAATTTGTACACAATACACTTTATAATGAATTAACGTAGGCAGAAAGGATATAAGAGCTTTAAATTGATGTATGGAATGACTGAAGGCTAGCAAAGTCTGTGAACACACCGTCTGAGAAACATGATTCAAAACTTGTTTAAGATTTGGTTTTATCAGTCAGGTGACCTTTTCTCAGGGCCGCACAGCTCTCTTCTACTGCAGCCAGAATCCATAAATCCTACGGTGACTATTCATTCAAGACATACAGCTGCATCTAAAACAGTCTGAAGTAAAGTATTGACATGTTAAATTGAGTGTGATGTTTCATTGCTCGCCAATTGCTATTCTTCCTAAGTCAAAGTGACGCAGTCTGGGCTTTTTCAATGCGATGGTCTGATCAGGAGCTGCCAGCTGTTCTCTCTGAGACACTCGAGCAGAGTTTTGTCTCTCTAAACAAACTTTGATAAAATCCCACAGGAATGACTGAACTATTTACAGCAGTCTTTAAAGATACAAAGAGAAAAGAGCCATGATTCCCATGACAGCCAATTGTAAATAATAGAAGCTTTCTGTGGCTCGGACTAACTTCAAAAGCAAATGAGCAAGATTTCTCAGGTGGCAGATGGAGCTTTCAAAAACACTGTTAAAATTCCAGATTAACACCAGCTCCAAAAATAAATGATCTATGACAAACTTTGCGCAAGTTTATGCATGATCAAGGCTCTTCATTGTGATGGTGATAACAAAGGACTAAAAAAACAAAACAATACATGAGGATGCAAATGGCACAGTAAAAAAACACAGTGGGGTCCAAAAGTTTACACGACACCGTTTTCAACCAAACACGTAAAAAAACGTATCCATTTTGGCCATTCATTTACACGACAACAGCATTTGGGGGCCTGAAAATGCGAACTTTTGTGAACTGGTTTTAAAGTTTTTGAAAACAACACCGTTGTCGTGAAACTACAAAAATGCGAATTTGTAAAAAAATGTGACAACATGCACATGCTATTTACAAGTTCAGTCTATAGTAGTGCTGCTTTACAAAGTGACTACTATAGTCGCCAAGTACTGGCCTGGCATGCATAATACAGTGTTTTTAGTCATTTTCGCAGTGAGAACAGGGATCATTTTGACTATTTTGTCTATACACGAAAAACGCATAGGATCGTTGTCGTGTAAACACACTGAAACCAAAATACTTCTCTTTAAAATTAATTTCTCCCTAATGCAATACAACATTTGTCATTACAAATTGTATTCACAGTATATCAATTTGACTGAAAAGTTGAACTGAAAGATTAACATGAGTGTCTTTGTATTTGGTTTGTCCCTCTTGAATGCCTCTAGTGGTAGCAGAACACAAGCTCCAAGAACTTCACAAGAACATAAAACCTGATGATCTTGTTCTCTAGCATGATTTGAAAATGATCCGAACAGCATTTTAAGCTTCAATGGAAAAAGAACATCGGACTGTCTTTAGAAAAGACACGTATTTGTTATAGTATAAGTTCTTATTTATTAACTGACCTAGAAATTGTGCAGAATATTAAATCATTCTTATTAATGTACATGTATGTACTCAGTTAGCATGCTTTTATCCAAAGTGACTGCACTTATTACATCATAATGGTCGTTTTAAAATGTTGTTTTCAGAATTCCATTCCAAATTCTAGATTTTCAAAGTGTTCAAAGATTTCTGGGCCCCACTGTCATCAAATAAACACACACACACACACACACACACACACACACACACACACACGCACGCACGCACGCACGCACGCACACACGCACACACGCACACATACACACACACACACACACACACACACACACACACACACACACACACACACACACACACACACACAGATTGACAGAATGAATATATATATATATATATATATAGATAGATAGATAGATAGATAGATAGATAGATAGATAGATAGATAGAAAGATAGATAGATAGATAGATAGATAGATAGGCTATTATTTATGCATGAAAATATAGCTGACAAAATCTCTATTTTAGTTTCTGAAAGAGATATACTGTGCTCTCCAATAAGAAAGAAGCTGCTGGGATGCACAACCGAATAAATGGGATAATTCACTATGTATTGACCTTTAGACAATGGGGTGCATCTATTGCGCAAACCGTCATTCAGCTTCAGCTGTCCTTTTTTTTTTTTTACAACTTTGAAGCATCATGCTGTAGAAGAAAATAAGGGTTGAAAATAAAAACAGAAAGATGGCACTCTTCCCTGGCTTTCTGAATGTTTTGAAAATCACTCTTCTAAGTCAATAGGACCTGGAAAATTAAATTAGGCCATTATGCACCTTGTTACCATGGCAATAACAAGACCAAGTGATCCCTTAGTGTCTCTCAAGTACTTTACTGATGGCCTCATTGACTTGTGCATTCTGATAACGCTCATTTCTGCAACTGTTCTGCTGTTTTCATGAGATTTAATGAATTTGCTCAGAACATGAATATTCGAAAAGGAGCCATGAGCCTTGTTTTATGTAATTGCATCAGTGCTTGTTTTTTCCTTTCATAAGTTACAATTTCTGCTACCTTGGGCAGGTCTATTTGTCCTCCCAAAGACAATGCAGATTGCTTGTTCATCTGCATCAGTATGTATTTAGATTATTCTGAGCTGTGGTCTTGTTTGCCGTGCCAAATGCCCATTAGGACTGACTGTGTCTCAGTGACCATACAATTCTGTAAATACAGACCATTCAAAACAAGGGATTAAACCAGAATATAACACAATAAAACTGATTTATATTATCCCTCTTGAGATATGCAAGTCTGTCTGTGGTTAGAAGGTCTAGTTACATCTTGGCAATGAATGGAATGAACTGGCTGGATCTTATCTCTGCATTAGTCTCAATTATATTTGGCTTGTAAGTTTAAAAGTGTGAACTTTTAATGAGGCTGAAATGGGAAAATTTAGATTAGATAGAATTTGCATTTAATCTAATTTTAAAAATGATATCATCTCTAAATCCATAATTGTAAACACCATGACAAACTTGGCAACTTTGACAACTGTATGAACAACCTTCAACCTAAGGCGGTGCTGATATAATGAATCACATATTGATTTTTCTATCTAGGTTAATACATTTGTATGAGTTGATCCAGTTTAATTGCTAAATGTTTATTTGCCCAAGTATGTTTATTTTTTCTGGGTTTTTTTCTTTCCATTTTTACAGCCATGTTGCTGCTTAAATGCAACCAGGCACCATCAAAACTTCAAATTTAGAATTAGCCAGCCAGGCATAATTTGTTGAAAATAAATTCACCTTAAACTTCTGAAGGCACACTTCTGTTATATATCAACTTCCAAAACCGTTTAAAGTTGGACCTACAGGTGAACCTTTTGTTCACTGGAGGTCGCCGGTAGCTGTCTGCCTCTGCACTCCCATTGGTGGTCGCTGCTCGACTTTCATCGCTGTTGTTTCTTTTGCTCGGTCACTGGAAATTGCCAACTCCCCTTTAAATTAAATAATATCCTGTTGCATTGTTTAATCGCAATGTGAACGCTCATTAAACGTCAATCAGATATTAAAATGGCTGCGCATGAAATCAACCCATTGGCTGGAAGTCCCTCAAGAAACCAAACCAAAACCTTGGGTTTCAAGGTTTTAAAAATGTATTTTAAAATATTTTTTAGACATTAAATATTGTAGCTAACACGGGGCTAATACCGTATACCACTTTCCAAGGCAAATCAGTTGCGAGAGGTTTTACTTCACGTTTTACTTCAACGTTTATAAGTTGTATAAAAAAATGAAATACCTATTTGTTATAAATAGGCAAGTCGATCCTCGTAAGTCGTGAACGACATAATTCGCAAATCCAGTAGGCTATTTGTAGCGTATGAGTTGCGCATTCATTTACGCGCAACATGTAGGCTACTTTATGAGAGAATGGCAGGACTTAAAATTGATTGACACATTCTGCTCTCTCTCCTCTTAATTCTTTTGCTGCTTCCTTTCATGTGCCCATACTTGGGTCCCCTCCTCCTCTCTCATCATTACGCATTCAGTCTCACTCAGCGCTCCGTTCAACCGCAGCTCATTGCGATCCAGGCGCTCCACGCTCCCGAGTGCTCAAGAACGCCGTTGTTTAGGATAAGATACATTAGTAGACAAAACACAGTAGTGTTTATTGGAATGCCATACTTGATACGATAGAAATCTCCATATTCAATCATTTGCATACTTCAAAACCTCTATAGACTAACATTGGCGCTGAAGTATCATCAAACATGATCATATTGGATGGCGGTGATGTTTCTGATGGAGATATGCGTCCTGACACTTCATGACAAAAGACACCCAACTCTGTCTTTCAGCGTCCGTTCAGCCGTGGCAAAGAAGAGGAGAGAAGAGAAGAGTGCAGGATGAAAAGCACTGGCTTACTACTGGGTTACTTTTTGATGAAAGTTCTTGTGTGCGACGCGGAAGGAGAACCTGGGAAGAACCTGGATGGTCTGGTGACAGCGTCAGGGTCTAACGACTCTAGAGAAAACGGTCTATCTGAGACCCCTCATACGGAGGACAGGTGTCGGGGCTATTATGATGTGATGGGTCAGTGGGATCCTCCGTTCGTGTGTCGGACGGGTAGTTACCTGTACTGTTGCGGAACCTGTGGCTTCAGGTTCTGCTGCGAGTTTAAAAACTCCAGGTTAGATCAAACCACTTGCAAAAACTACGACACCCCGCCGTGGTCCATGACGGGCAGACCACCGCCGAAGATGATGGACCAACACGATCCGACTAAGGATAAAACGAATTTGATTGTTTATATCATATGCGGAGTAGTTGCTATCATGGCGCTGGTTGGGATATTCACCAAACTTGGCTTGGAGAAGGCACATCGACCTCACAGAGAGAACATGTCCAGGTAAGAGAGGTTGAATAGCCTAAGTTCAAGTTCAAACGCGGTTGCATATTGTCTTAGTGGTTGTTATTGAGCTGCGCAGTTTAGAGATGGAAAAAATCAAATTGGATTTCAAAAAATTATTCTTCCAAAAGCAAATTAGGCCTGAGCTGTCTTTTACATATGAATACACTCTGACTGCATCAAATATCATTATTAGTTATCCTAATTTTTATTATGTTGTAAATTTTAATCTGTATAGTTTATCCCATAGGAAAGAAAGGAAATCAAATGGGATTTAACCAAATAACCAGGGTAATATGCAATCTTCATTTTACAGCTTTACAATGACTGTATGCATTCGTGTCTTGTCCTTAAGAAGTTGTAAATTGCTTGTGTTGTTGTGGAGTGGAACAGTTTATTCCATGGGAAAGAAAAATACAAATGAGATCTTATTACCTCAACTGTTTCTTGTTAACAACAATGATATTAAACAGAGAGAAAACTGAGTTGTTTACATAAGTCGCTTGCTTGTTTCTACTTAAGAGTTTCAGAAGAGATCTGACACAATCACAAACTGTTCCAAAATATGCAATCAAATGTCTAAAGAAGGTACAAAGGGTCTAAAGAAGCATCCCAGTGACTGCTTGTACCTTTTAGAGTGTAGGTTTCATTATGAACTCAAATATTTATCACACTCTTCCTAAATTATCAGAGCTTTGCTATTTGAATTAATTTAATTAGCTCAACAATCAGACTGTAAATCAATTATCTCAGTTGTGTCTGTTTTTAATTTTGTCCTAAGGAGATTTACTTATTTTGTTTATAAGTTGATATCAATAATGAAATGTAATGCTTATGCCTTCAATGAGCAAAACTCTAAGCATGGCAGTTTTCCTCTGGGTTGTCATTCGGCATAGCTCAAGGCTTTCAAGGATTACACTGACACAACTCTATCTCTCACCGTGACCTTGTGCTAGTTTTTCTAAAACTTCTACTGACTTCATTGTCCTGTCTATCTATTTATCCTTCAGGCAGTCTGCAACACTGACATGAACTGTACAGAAGTGCAGAATATGCTCCTTTAGTTTCACAGACAGGTATTTGTTTAAGGTTCAAGGTTTAACAATTTAAGTGGTGGAATGTACACAGTAAATTTATTTTAAATCAAGATTGTTTTTATTATTATTTTGAAAAAAAACTAAGGACAAGACATGCTTTTCTTTGAAGACACAATATAATGTGTTGATAATCAGAGAGAGCTGAAAGCAGATGTACTACAAAATATACAGACTAGCATTCAGGTCTAATTCATCCGTTGATCAGCAAACATTCATCAACATCTCTGTAAGTCTCTAATTATCTCCATGGTGAGGCACAGGTTTTGTCTGAAAAAGCGTCTGCTCCAAACAAACAAACACACACATATACGCGTACTCATCTGAAACATCAGTAGAGAGGTGTCCGTGACATTAGTAGGATAATGGACACTGATCTGTCAAGAACATTCTATTTGTGCACTGACCTTTCATTCTATCTTTCACTCTATTTAGGCATGAACACAATAAAAACTCACATGGGCCATAGTATCCTATCCACCTCCCACAACTAGTCATTTACACCATTTTAATTGAGTGCCTTTTGAATGTGTCACCGTGCTGACTTGCACCATTTTAATGCTTTTCATGATGGTTTAATGTTTCTCCACAAAATAGTTATTATTATTATTATTATTAATATTTTTACCATTTCAAAGCATGATGTGAATTAATCTATCAGTTTTATGTACATAAGGTTGTTTAAAGACCCCAGGACACCCAAATGGGATTTTTATAGCTTTTAGATCATGTCTGTTAGGTAAAGCACATGCTACTATACTCTTAAATTCTGAGTAAAGCGGTCTTTTAGCATATATAGACAATTTAAATATTTGTTTTCTGGGAACACCGACTTAAAGGAATAGTTCATCCAAAAACAAAAATACGCAGCACATTTGAGCTCAAGCTAGAACCAGTGAGGTTCATTTTTCTGCTACATCGCACATTTCAGCTTCTGCAAGAATCAATGTGGTTCATTCTCGTGTACGCAGCACATTTGAGCTTAAGCAAGAACCAATGAGGTTAATTCTCGTGTACGCACCACATTTGAGCTTAAGCAAGAACCAATGAGGTTCATTCTCGTGTACGCAGCACATTTGAGCTTAAGTAAGAACCAATGAGGTTAATTCTCGTGTACGCACCACATTTGAGCTTAAGCAAG
Organism: Siphateles boraxobius; assembly: GCF_051911475.1. Lineage (NCBI taxonomy): Eukaryota > Metazoa > Chordata > Actinopteri > Cypriniformes > Leuciscidae > Siphateles > Siphateles boraxobius. Next base: position 29,650,128 of record NW_027509193.1, on the reverse strand, counting down.
AACCAATGAGGTTCATTCTCGTGTACGCAGCACATTTGAGCTTAAGCAAGAACCAATGAGGTTCATTCTCGTGTACGCACCACATTTGAGCTTAAGCAAGAACCAATGAGGTTCATTCTCGTGTACGCACCACATTTGAGCTTAAGCAAGAACCAATGAGGTTCATTCTCGTGTTACGCAGCACGTTTGAACTTCTTCTGCAAGAACCAATGAGGTTCATTCTTGTGTTATGCAGCACGTTTGAGCTCCAGCAAGAACCAATGAGGTTCATTCTCTTGTTACTCAGCATGTTTGAGCTTCAGCAAGAACCAATGAGGTTCATTCTTGTGTTATGCAGCACGTTTGAGCATCAGCAAGAACCAATGAGGTTCATTCTTGTGTTATGCAGCACATTTGAGCTTCTGCAAGAACCAATGAGGTTCATTCTCGTGTATGCAGCACGTTTGAGCTCCAGCAAGAACCAATGAGGTTCATTCTCGTGTTACGCAGCACGTTTGAACTTCTTCTGCAAGAACCAATGAGGTTCATTCTTGTGTTATGCAGCACGTTTGAGCTCCAGCAAGAACCAATGAGGTTCATTCTCTTGTTACTCAGCATGTTTGAGCTTCAGCAAGAACCAATGAGGTTCATTCTTGTGTTATGCAGCACGTTTGAGCTTCAGCAAGAACCAATGAGGTTCATTCTTGTGTTATGCAGAACGTTTGAACTTCTGCAAGAACCAATGAGGTTCATTCTCGTGTGTGGAGAGGACAGAAAGCTCTCAGATTTCATCAAAAAGATCTTCATTTGTGTTCCAAAGATGAACGAAAGTCTTAAGTGACAGAATCTTCATTTTTGGGGGAACCATCCCTGTAAAAATATTTATAACTCATCTTGCACAAAGGGGCGTTATCTAAATTTGTATCCATTCAGATGCTCTCCAGAATGAGAACGTCAATCCCACTAATACAACTTCTCAGGATGTAGCAAATCAGATTAATGGAATCTTATATGAAACTATTATTAATGGCTATTAAAAAAATAACTGTATTCCTTTTTCAAAAGGAAATGCGTCAACACAGGAAAGAAAACGGATGCAAGTTATTTTATGGTGTATTTAATGTACCACACTATCCTTTCGGTCTAGCATAATTGATCGTTGTAATTCCTCTTTGTCAACATTTATTTAAAATTTACAGAACAAACTTTTTGATGAGGAAATGTCTGTCAAGAACAGTATAAATATCTATTGAATTACTATACATCAATTTACAGTGTTTCTTTGTAAGATGAGTAAACAAAGCCTTTCTCCATAGAGCCCTGGCCCAGGTGATGCGCCAGACAGCTCCAGGAGAACACCTGGAGAGGGAGGAGAGTTTGGCAGTGCATGGACAACACTACGAGAACATGCAGGCCAGAGCAACAGGAAACAACCTGCGTAAGTAAATCTGCTCCTTACCATCAGAGCTTATGAACAACAGGTCGAATCCATGTCACTTAACGCTCAGTTTAGCTCGTTCTGGAAAACACTCCACTGTGACAATCCAATAGTAGCAGATGCATATTCTTCACCCCAGAGAAAGCAGCTGTGAGGTCCTATGGCTATTCATCAGTAAATATCTTCGCCTGCTTGATTCGACTCCTACTGAGAACAGGGGAAGTGGTTAGAGAAGCCCATTTTTGTCATGTCCGGTGGGCTGCAGTAGCACTTGTGTGGATCTATAGTGATCATTTAACATGCTGCGATAGTAATTACCACAGGCTAAGTGGCTGACTAACACACAGAAAGCACACGCACTCTCTCTCACACACACAACTCTATCTCCCTCTCTCTCTTTTCACCTCACTCATGCTGTTATTTCATGCAAATAATACAAATGTGCAGGAAAATATGATAACTAGCGAATTATCACCTTAACATATCCAGTTTAATTTGGCAAGTGTGCTAAGTTCTTTAATAAAATTGATAGCTCTGGTCTGCTGATTGGTCAAAACAATATTTTATAAAACATAGTTCTGCTGATTAGCCAATATTGAATATTATAAAACTGATCGTTCTGAGGCTGGATGCTGATTGGTCAATACAATTTATTATAAAGTGCATTGTTTTGGTCCTGTATGCTGATTGATCAATATAACATATTATAAAACATAGTTCTGCTGATTGGTCAATACGGAATATTGTAAAATGGATATGTCTGGACCTGGAGGCTGATTGGTCAATAAGAAATATTACAAAACAGAGAGTTCTGGTGGATAATATTATTTGGTTAATACGACATCACATAAAATGTATAGTTTCAGTCCTGGATGCTGATTATTCAGTGTGGAATATTATAAAACGCATAGTTCTGGTCATGGATGCTGATTGATCAATACAACAAAATATAAAACATATAGTTTTGCTGATTGGTCAATTAAGAATATTATAAAATGGATATTTCTGGACCTGGATGCTGCTTGGTCAATAAGAAATATTAAAAAACAGATAGTTCTGGTCCTGGACGCTGATTGGTCAATACAATATAAAATGCATAGTTCTGGTCCTGGCTTCTGATTGGTCAATACGAAGTCCAAGACATGATATAGTCACAGCTATTATGTGAAACAGATGATCACCATATCAAAGCTCTTATTATTTAGCAGATTATTTTTGTTGCATTGCAACATTTGTCAGGGACTGTATCATAAGGATGGCACTGAAAGTTTTTGCATAGTAAAATAACGAAAATGGGTGTTCTTGATATTTCTAATATGTAGAAACCATTATTAAAGTAATAAGGCATTCGAGGCTGTACTGTATTGTGTATATGGTCACTACTGTATTCATTAGCTAGCAAGGCCTCTCATACTGTATCTAATTGCAGAAATACAACTTCCCTTAATTTAGCTGAGGCAAAAAATATTAAACAATTCAAAACGATGTAAATATGCCATTTGCAAAAAGATATTTGTGATGAAAAACAATCACAGTGAAGTTTCCTCCATAAATAATGATTAAAATGAAATTTTACAAGATAGGAAATCTAATTCAATAAACTTCAGCCCGCAGACAGCGCTGATTTACTAACATTGTCTCATGGCATGTCACAGTGTTGCCATGGTGCTGAAGGATTCCCGATCTGTGTCCCAGTTGTATTCTGGATGTTTAGATCAATATGCCTCGTGTCGAGTCAAACAGTCACACTTTATTTGATAGCCTTCTAATGAAAGTCAGAAAAGCAGTTGTAGCAGATGTCGTATGCTCTTTTTCTGTGTGTTTCACACAAACACTCCGATGTGCCTGGTAAAAAATGTTTATGTATCTTAATTGCTGAACAAAGTCTGGTTGGTTTTTATTTCACCCCATTGTAATTCAGCGGCCTGACAGCTGTTGCTTTAACAGTGGACAGGGAGAGTAAATTCGGAATTTTGATGGAAGGGAAAAGCTCTTTGTTGATTTTCGGCTGTTATCACAATACATAATGCACGCTTGATTTTTTCCATTGGTCTCTGCTCAATCTCCGAGATTGAAGAAAGGGATTTCGTGGAAAGAAAACAAACCGAGCACTTATAGATAGCTGTCAGCTCTGAAAAAGAGGGGGAGAGAGAGTGAAATCTGTAGTGCACACCCATGTTTTTTCTGCAACAACACTTGAGAGGCAATGGGGAGTGTATGTTAACAGGCTGGCTGAGTGATTGAGCTTTCCGCTGAAAGTGCAAGGGAGCATAGCGAAGCGTCATGCAGGTGCTGCTCCTCTAAAGAGCTGTCTCTACGAACGCTTGGGAGAAAGAACGTTATGAGAGAAGGGCCATCTGCAGGGAACTCAAGACGTGTCGCTGAACAAAGCAGGGAAAACATGCAAACCTCTGGCTTGCTCACATTCAAGGCTCTGCGGCCACAAACCCATTAAAGTGTTTACTTGAGGAGGGCTGACCGGGGCCATACTGGGACCAGGGGTTGACTTGGTCTTGTTGTGTTAAACAAGATTACACTCAAGAAGTAAAGCAGTGAAAATTCAAGAACCATGTCATTCACGAAAGGTAAGAAGAGTGAAGATAGTGTAGAAGGTTAGTGACAGAGATTTGTGTGTGTGTGTGTTCCTGACACTGTTCTGCTCATGTGGGTGACAAGTTTAGATATGACCCTAAATGTACACTACTGATCAAAAGTTTGGGGTCAGTAAGATTTTTAATGTTTTACAAAGATGTCTCTTATGCTCAGCAAAGCTGCAGTTATTTGATCAAAAATGCAGTACAAACAGCAATAGGCCTATTGAGAAATATTACAGTTAAAGCAGTGCCGTGCAGAGGTGTTCTGAAATGAGAAGGCAAAGTCCTCACAGTTTTTTTTTTTAATACATAAAATGTAAATTCATGTCCCAATTACACTTAATGTTGTCACAATTTCCTGGTTAAATAAACATTAAATAAATCAAACACATTTCTATTTTGTATTTTAAGATTACCAATGCTATTAATGTTATATTTATTAAAACCAAGTATAAATCTCATCAAGTTAGTTTCTTTAAGCAGTTTTACATTTATTGCAAAATAGTGTCTAGTAATAATTTAAACAACACATTTTATTTGTGAAATGATGTCCAGCTGTTCTTTTTATAGTTTACTTATTTTCAGATCATCAGCAATCAAGCTTGTAAACACTGTCTGTCACAGGCACAAATATGTCGCATTCTAATGTCACATTTTGTAATATTTGTGTTGTTAGTTAACATATATGCATATAATATTTTCTCATCCGATTTTTTTGAGGAGCCACTGCCTCCCTTGCCTCCTCGGAGGAAACACTCCTGAGTTTAAGATGATTGTTTTTACCTTAAGATACTATAAAAGTCCGATTGATTATGCTAATGTCCATAACCATTCTAAAATTACTTTACGGCGAATTTGCGCTTAATCATGCAATTAATTATGTTCATTAATGTTTTTTAAATTACATTTTGCATATCAATATTGAGTTAAAAATGGCGAAAGTAACTATTCACTAATCGTTTTTGTCTTCAGTTAGCAAGCTAATACCTTAGCCTACCAGCTTAGCAGCACAGTTCCGTCTGGTTAAGAAAACCTCTTTTGATTAGGATCACAATGGTGCTACATTTTTGCTATCAATGGAGAAAGATGCTTTTATACATATAATGTTTTAGATAAACTGTCAAGCTGTGGCTAACTGACGAATCTAGCCAAATCTGGACTCCCTGGTCATTGAGGCAACTGGTTGATTTAACTGAAAGATGGGACTTCCTTATTTGGCATATCTTTCTATGAATGGTCCATCTCCTCCTCCTCAAACTGTCTCACTGCCAAAAAATTCCTGTCACTCTCTACTGTATCTACCCAATAAAGAGGCAAAAGCCCCAAAATACCTTTATTCCACAACACACAGACTTAACATTACGCTTGATATCCGTATTGACAAACCTGAGTCATCTGGTGACTGGAAAAACATAATTAACATGAGTAAATCGGTCACTGAAATGCAATTCATAGTCCCAATCCAACAATCCGGGTCAACCAAGCACAAGAAACTCGGTTTGGCTTGAGTGCTTTATGTATTTGCTGTCCAACCACTATAATTTTCCATTACCATACAGATCAAACTTGCACAATTAGTCTGTGAAGCACAGAGTTCTGCTGTAAAGCTCAGGCCCAAACATTTACCAGCACATGCTGAGAGTCTGATTTTATTTAAACAGGTGACAGCAATAATATATAATTAATTCACCCCAGAGCCAGTGTTTGTACAGCACACTTTTACTCATGAGAATCTGCTTAAACTCAGAATCCGATGGGCAAAGAAACTATCGGTGACTCATTGCTATGCCAGTTAACCTAATCAACTTTCAGTCTTCTGTTTACACACCAGATCTGCTTACAATAGTTTTTAGAGAGCTTATAGGACTAAATAACTGTTAGAGGTGAAAAGTGGCATAAAATGAATGAAAATGCAATACCGCATGGAGTTCGTAAGACTGCAGCTGAGTTAAAAAGTCATAGCTGATGAATCTGTATTGTGCTTAGAGTAGAGAAACACAACAGAAGAATTTTTTACCTGGAGTGAATATTCCTGTCAAAAGTCCTTGAATTCAGCTGTGGTTTAGTTACACAGACAGCTTTACCTGGTTTGCTGCACAGCTTGTTTCCATGGAGATGGTTAAAGATTTTGCTGACCATTGTTTTTCTTCCCCATGCATGGAACAAAAAATACAGCTGAAAAATATGGCAAAATAAAGCATGATAATGGGATCAGATGGCTAAGATTTATGCCAGATGCATGTTGCAAGTGATTGCCCATTTAGCAAGATGGGAAATAATGAGCTGCTCATAAACTTGTCCACATATTTGCCTCAATATGACAGACACCCGTCACGTAGTTTCATCATGTCACAAACTTTGCTTCCAAAATATTTGCCAAAAATGTGTCAATAGGAGGGCAGTGAGGAAATGGTGAGGAGCTACAGTGTTCCCTTTCGAGGGAACTCGCGATGCGTCACTTGACGCTTTGGGAACGCCCCCAGCGTGCATGCGTCTGAGCATCAATGTCAACTAGTCCAATGGAAAGAATGAGCGTCACGGGCGGGTGACGTCATGACCAGGAAGGGATAAAGGCTCACCCGGTGAAACGCGGCATTAGCTTCTGTGTCTCAGCAAGCGATCTGTGTCATTTTGTCTCTGTCTATTTACTGTTGTCTGTTGCGGAAAAGGATGGAAACTAAGCAAGTGTACAAACAGTGTGTTTCTCCCTGCCCGCGTTATTTAACGGGTGGGGACACACACGAGCTTTGTGTCGTTTGTTTGGGAGTGGAGCATGCGGTCTCAGCCTTCGAGGGGGCTGAGTGCCAGCACTGTGAGATGTTACCGCTTCGCATGCTCCGCTCTCGCCTGTCACTCTTTGATAAAGTGAGTGGGCAGGCTCGCGATCCACAGGGATCAGGACCCGCGTCTGCTGAGGCGGCGCGGAGAATGCATTCCTGGGGATCGCAAAAGGATCTTTCGGAGGGGTTGGAGACGGGTCCGAGGGCTCTTTCTCCTTCCTTACCCGAGAGATCCAGTGCTCTCTCCCCGGTGTCGGAAGCACGCTCTGCGGTTTCTTTCGCCCGGGGAGAGAGCCCTCCACTACTTTGTTGCTCTTCCTCCGAGGAGGTTGATGTGATGAGTGTGGAGAGTGTAAGCACACACATGGGGGAAAGGGATTCACAATTTATTTCCCCAGCATATGATGAGCTGGTGGATGTTATGTCGCGGGCTGTAGAGAAGTTAAATATTGAATGGCCATCTGAGAATAAGGGCGCTCGTCCTAAAAGCAAATTAGATGAGCGCTTTTTATCTTCAACCACATTATCTCCACCACGAGGGCTTCCATTTTTTCCCGATTTACACAATGAGATTTCAAAATCGTGGGATAAACCATACTCATCACGTCTTTTCAGCCCTCATGTTAACACTTATTCGAGAATAAGAGGGCTGAAAGAGTATGGTTATGAGGCGATGCCCCAGGCGGAAGAGAATTTAGCCAGTTATCTTTCCCCTGGTCCCGCATCGTCTCTGAAAGCCTCGGCTTTGCCCACTAGACCGCTTAAAGCCACTTCGGTGTTAGTGGGCAAAGCTTATACGGCAGCAGGTCAAGCTGGAGCATGTCTGCATACTATGGCAGTGCTCCAGGCTTATCAAGCTGACCTGCTGGGGGATCTGGATAGTAGTGAGGGAGTCAGTCATGACGAGATTCGTGAACTTCGTCGGGCTACCGATCTTTCTCTCAGGGCTACTAAGGAGACCGCCAGAGCAATTGGGCGGTCTATGGCAGCCTTGGTAGCTACTGAGAGACATTTATGGTTGAATCTGTCTGAAATCAAAGAAAAAGATCGAGCTTTTTTATTAGATGCTCCGCTTGAACCTTCTGGTCTCTTCGGCGACGCAGTCCACGCGGTCGTCGAGAGATTTCAGGAGTCAAAAAAACAAGCGGACGTTTTTAAAAAGTTTATCCCTCGCCGGGTCCAGCCCCCTGGGGCTGCTGGGCGTGAGCAGCCCCAGCCGTCAAGCTCATCATATCGTGTGCATCAGAAAGAGAGTGTTGCGTCTCGTGCACCTCCACGTAGAGACTGGAGACAGACGCAACCCTCTCAACCGAAGTCTTCTAAGTCGAAGCCGGATCTGAGGACCGTTCTTCAGGCGAAGAAGACTTCGGTTCAAAAAAAAAAAAGGTCCTGATGTTCACGCATCAGGCCTGTGAGGACAGCCCCGACCGAAGTGGAGCGGTGTACACCTCATTTTACGGTGCCCGTTCCATTTCGGGGTCCTCACGAGACCGTTCTGCCAACCCTGCCACCCTCGGTGCTTCAGGGCGCAGCGGTCTCCAGCGAGTCGCTGATGCTATGCTGCGGCACAGCATCGGTTTCGCGCCCTCTGAGGGGGGCCTTAGAGCGGCCAGTTCAGGTAGTTCCTGCCATTATGTTTCAGGCTCCGGAATTGGCTGTCTCGATAACACCAGAGACCAGCCTCGAGAGGCTGGTTCCCTTAGTAAATTTTCTGGCAGCGTGGAAGCTTCTGCCGAATATTTCTCATTGGGTCCTGCAGATTGTAGAGAAAGGATACAGAATCCAGTTTGGTTCTCGTCCTCCTCGTTACAACGGGGTGCTGCCCACAGTGGTGCATCCCGAGCAGGCTCTGGTAATGGAGCAAGAGGTAAAGGCCCTGTTAGCAAAGGAAGCTATAGAACAGGTGTACTCACCCGACAGAGAGTCGGGTTTTTACAGCCGTTATTTCATTGTTCCAAAAAAGGATGGGGGGTTGCGTCCCATTTTAGATCTTCGTCTGTTGAATCGTTCAGTACAGAAACTCAAGTTCAAGATGCTGACACTCAAACAGATTGCGACTCAAATCAGATCCGAGGACTGGTTTGTCACGATAGATCTGAAGGACGCCTACTTCCATATCTCCATCCTCCCTCAGCACAGGAAGTTCCTAAGGTTTTCTTTCGGGGGCAAAGAATACCAATATCGGGTTCTTCCTTTCGGTCTAGCTTTATCACCCCGCACGTTCACGAAATGCGTGGATGCAGCTCTAGCCCCTCTCAGGCTTCAGGGCATACGTATTCTGAACTACATCGACGACTGGCTGGTTCTGGCGGAATCAGAGCAGTCGGCGGTTCGGCACCGAGGTGTCGTTCTCGCTCATATGCAGATGTTGGGGTTGAGGCTCAACGCCAAGAAGAGTGTTCTTTCTCCAGTACAGAGAACCACTTTCCTTGGTGTGGTATGGGATTCAGTGACGATGCGGGCCACTCTATCGCCCGTTCGTGTAGCTGCTATCCTGACAGCCACCAAAGAGCTAAAGCTAGGCCAGTCACGCACTGTGAAACAGTTCGAGAGACTGTTGGGTCTCTTGGCGGCAGCGTCCAACGTGATTCCTTTTGGCCTGCTGTACATGAGACCTTTACAGTGGTGGCTAAGGACCAGAGGGTTCTCCCCGAGGGGAAACCCACTTCGTATGATCAAGGTCACGCGGCGGTGCCTTCGTGCCTTAATTATATGGAGGAAACATTGGTTCTTAACCCAGGGTCCGGTATTGGGAGCTCTTTGCCATCGTGTTACGATCTCGACAGATGCTTCCCTCACCGGCTGGGGAGCGGTAATGGAAGGCCGCTCGGTTCAGGGTCTGTGGAAAAGTCATCATCTTTCGTGGCACATCAATTGCCTGGAGATGATGGCTGTCTTCAATGCGTTGAGACAGTTTCTCCCAGACCTGAGGGGCCATCATGTGCTTGTACGAACAGACAACACATCAGTGGTCTCTTATCTGAACCGTCAGGGGGGTCTGCGGTCGCGTCCGCTCTGCAAACTGGCGCACCAGATCCTCCTGTGGTCTCTGGGGAAGGTACTCTCCCTGAGGGCAGTGTATATTCCTGGGGACCAGAATGTGGGGGCAGACATCCTGTCGAGGCAGGAGCTGAGGCCAGGGGACTGGAGACTCCACCCCGAGGCGGTGGAGAAAATTTGGGAGTTTTACGGCCAAGCAGAGGTGGATCTGTTTGCGTCTCAGCACACGACGCACTGTCCACTTTGGTTCTCCCTTACTCACCCAGCCCCCCTGGGGCTGGATGCTATGGTGCAGACGTGGCCGAGGCTACGTCTGTACGCATTTCCCCCTGTTGCTCTGCTCCCAGGAGTTCTGGAACGAGTCCGCCAGTACGGAATAAGCCTACTGCTTGTAGCACCACGCTGGCCGAGTCGGATCTGGTTTGCGGACCTGATCCATCTCTTAGACGGTCCTCCCTTGGAGATCCCGATCAGGAGAGACCTTCTGTCTCAGGCCGGGGGCACAATATTTCACCCTCGGCCAGAGATTTGGAACCTGTGGGTTTGGCCTCTGAGGGGGCCCAACTCATAGAGAGTGGTCTCTCAGCTGAGGCTGCTGAGACCATCCTAAGCTCCAGAGCTCCAGCTACTAGGAAACTATATGCGCTGAAATGGAAAGTTTTTTCTGTATGGTGTCACCGACATCAGTGGGATCCGGTTAACTGTTCTGTGAACACAGTACTCGAGTTCTTGCAGGAGCGCTTTACGTCAGGTTTATGTCCTTCCACACTTAAGGTTTACGTGGCGGCCATTGCGGCTTACCACGCCCTGGTTGGGGGTACATCGTTGGGTCGAGACCCCCTGATTACACGTTTCCTTCGTGGCACACTGAGGCTGAGGCCTGCAACTCGCACTAGGGTGCCAGCTTGGGATTTGGCATTAGTACTAGAAGGCCTGTCTAGGGCTCCATTCGAGCCCTTAGATTCGGTTTCAGAGAAATTTCTTACCCTTAAGACTATCTTTCTGCTAGCTATTTCGTCCCTTAAGAGAGTTGGAGACCTTCAGGCCCTTTCGGTTTCCCCCACTTGCCTTGAGTTTGCACCGGGGATGGTCAAGGCATTCTTATATCCAAAACAGGGATACGTCCCTAAGGTGCCGACCTTGATTCCGAGGCCTATCGTGCTGCAGGCTTTCTGTCCTCCTCCTTTTACATCTGCGGACCAGGAAAGGCTGAACCTCTTGTGTCCAGTGCGAGCACTGGATACTTATGTTCATCGGACATCTTCTATGAGGAAGTCCGACCAGTTATTTATTTGCTTTGGATCACCTAAGAAGGGTCTTCCTGCTTCTAAACAGACGGTTAGCAAGTGGATAGTCGAGGCTATTTCACTTGCATACGAGTACTCTGACCATCCGTGTCCCTTGGTGGTCAGAGCTCACTCAACGAGGGGTATGGCGGCCTCTAAAGCCTTGTTATTTGGGGTTTCCCTCCAAGACGTTTGTGATGCGGCAGGCTGGTCCTCACCGCTCACATTCGTCAGGTTTTACAGTTTGGACCTGGATGCTGCCCCAGGTTCTCAGGTGCTTAGTGCTTAGTTCCAACAGACTGACACTCAGGTACTTGGAATCCTGGCGTTTTGGGTATTCTCGTTCCCAAAGCGTCAAGTGACGCATCGCGAGTTCCCTCGAAAGGGAACGTCTCAGGTTACTACTGTAACCATAGTTCCCTGAGAAAGGGAACGAGACGATGCGTCACCCTGCCATACTTCCTGCTTCCCTGTGATCGGCTTGCTTCGACTTTTTGAAGCTAATGCCGCGTTTCACCGGGTGAGCCTTTATCCCTTCCTGGTCATGACGTCACCCGCCCGTGACGCTCATTCTTTCCATTGGACTAGTTGACATTGATGCTCAGACGCATGCACGCTGGGGGCGTTCCCAAAGCGTCAAGTGACGCATCGTCTCGTTCCCTTTCTCAGGGAACTATGGTTACAGTAGTAACCTGAGACGTTTTTTTTGTATATGAAAAGTCTGAAACTAGGAACGCACAATATATCACTAGCATATTGCTTACATGTATATATTTATTGGCTGATATTGTATAGTTAATTGTGCTCACTAATGTCATAATCTAATGCTCACTTACAGGTATTCTTTAAAAACATTAATAATTCAACAACACTGTTAAATGTAAACTTTTGCAGATCTCAAAATATTTTTTTGGTAACACTTTACAACAAGGTTCATTAGTTAACGTTAGTTAATTACCTTAATTAACATTAACTTAGAATGAACAATACTTCTTCAGCATTTATTAATCTTAGTTCAACTTAATTTAAACATTTAACTAATACCTTATTAAAATCAATGGTTGTATTTGTTAACATTAGTTAATGTACTGTTAACTAATATGAACAAACAATGAACAGCTGTATTTTTATAAACTAACATTAGCAAAGATTAATACATACTGTAACAAAAGTATTGCTCATTGTTAACAAATGTTAACTAATGAACCTTATTGTAAAGTATTACAATTTTTTTTTATGCTGGGCATTATAATGTTGTGACTTTTAGCATTTAAAATGGTTTTCAGGTTAATGGTATGAAAATAATTATCAGCTTATTGAGCAGTATTTTAAAATCAATGCTTCTTTATCTGAGATCTATCGAAGCTTGTTTCATCCATGAAAAAAAAAATCTTTTTCTCAGAATTGTGAGATATAAACTCACAAATGCGAGTTAAAAAGTCAGAATTTTGGGATATAGCTTAAAAGTTTATATCTTGCAATTCTGACTTCTTTTTCTCAGAATTGTGTGATATACTTTTTTTCCCCACACAATTGCAAGTTTATATCTCGCAATGTTTTTAAAAAAAGTCAGAATTGTGCGATAAAAGGTCGCTATTACCTTATTATTAGTTTTTATTCCGTGGCAGAAACAAACTTACTGCACATAAAGATCACATTGCAAATCTGGAGTTGAACATTTTATTTAAACCCGTGAATAAGCAGCAGGTTTTGGGATTTTGATTTCATATTTATTTTTTTGTTAATTTTATAACAGAAATGGTTATAGTTTATAATGTAGAGAAAAATAATCAATTGCAAAAAGGACGCATTTTCGCTGGTGATCTCAGACCTCCTGACTCCATTCTATATCAAAGTACCATGGTATCACCATCATCTGACACCTTCGCTATACCACAATGCGGTAATTTGAATATTGCTGAGAAATGAGTGGCCATTTAATTCTTTAAATTCTGGTGACTGAGTGAGATGTATCAGGGGATGGTTTGAGAGCGCAGCTGAAATTACTGTTATTGATTTTAATGAATTTAGGCAAGGACGGGTAGAGCCCAGGCAGTCAGATCAATTATCGCATGTTAAACAGAGTTCCCTCTTCCCTCTTATGCCCCCCCACCAGAATAATTATCAGTTCATTTCCTGCCAGTCGACGTGCTGACAGGTAGGTGGCTATGAAAATCAGCGGCATCCAAGGGAAGGCTGCGATGACTGGCAAGCAATGGTGTGGACTTCTCAGATCGCATAGGCTCTAAGCTAACACATTATAATTAGAAAAAAACCTGCACACCATCAAAAACAAGCAAAACATATAAATAATCCTCGATTGGAGCTGTGACATGAATCGCGCGTCTGGCTCGTCGGAGGGAGCATGGAGCTCACACTGCTAAAGCAACTGTTGAAAAGATGAGAGCTGAGAAAGCCTGCTTTTTCATCGGGCCCAAATTGGCTCTTTGAGAGCTATGTCACAATAGGGGGTGGATTGCTTCAGACCTTCATACATCCCACCATCAGTCAAACACTCCCACAGCTTGAGCTGAAAACGGCCATACATGATTGTAGAGGAGCAGTTGCCCAATTCATGTTAAAGAGGTCACGTCACTGGAAATGCAATTTGATCTTTTAAGATCTGTTTGAAACTAAGACGCAAAAATGACTCATTCTAAAATCCGTCAGAATCCCAAAAACTTACATGAGACCATCCACGTTTACACGTCAGCATTGCCTATTCTTCAAGGCTTTGAAATAATGGATGATGTGTAGCACCTACAGCTCTGCATATACTTCTTATGAAGCCAAAGAGCGGCTGGTCAGAAAAGAGGATCTTTTTGGTTTATTTCTAACAAGATCCTTGGTCATTCCAGTCTTAAACTATCAGTTTGTTTGGTACGGAGCCACTCATGACATGCAGAGGAAAATATTGGTATCGTGGCCATGAATTAAGTATTTGTTCCCATGACTTATGTATTGCAGATTATTATACTGTAATATACAACTATATACTGCACATAGAACAGAAAACAAAAACAAAAAGATTGTTACCACATTTTATTAATTCATTATATTGTTAAATCGCACGTCATGTGCATAGTAGCATAGCTAATTAATACAGTATGGTATCTTTCATTTTAGTGCAGGTTATTTTGCAATCTTGTTACATTTGATGCAAAATTTGTAAAGGGAAAAAGTAAGTAAACTATTAGGAACTAATGGAAGACAAAAAGTTGAGTGCGGGGCAGTTGAATCAATAATTCTAATTAATTTCCCATTGCTCAATAAGACTATACACACAATATTCTGTGCCTTTGCAGATTAATTATGTAGGTTTCTTATATTTCTTCTTAAAATGCTTTTTATATTTCAAGCGGAACTAAAAAAGTGAATAATCACCTATTGAACAGCTCAGTGGGCTAATTGTAGGCATATATTTTTTGATTCTTGCATTGCTTTCCAAATGTGGATTATTGCTGTGTAAATTTTCCAGTATTAGTCCAAATGTATTCTGGAAGCATAATGGCACCCTACAAGAGCTATTGTGCAGAGCCGTCATAAACGGCATAAAAATCATTCTTCACTTTGTGTTTGAAGAACAGCACAGTTAGAATGACAGAAGGGCATTCAAAGTCCAAATCAATGCAGACTTTGTCTGTAAACAAGACAGCATCATTAGAAAAAATAGCATCTTGAGAAATGCCATTTCAAAGAATGTCATTTCAAAAAGCCCAATTTCACAACCATTATACTGACTCCATACAATTAAAGGAAGGTAATGTAAAATAAAGCAAAACAAAACAAGACCTCTTTGTCCATTAAGGTCTGTCTGTGTTTATATTTAAGCATTTATGTCACGGTGCAAACATGCTTCAGACTGCGCTCAGCAGGGGGGCATTTATTTTCAATGGGTGGGCACTAGGTATGGGGACTTTTTATCGGATATCAGATATCCTATATTTATTATTGCTACTGCCTTTTCTGTTAGCTATTACCATGAAGTGATGCAACCCATA
Organism: Siphateles boraxobius; assembly: GCF_051911475.1. Taxonomy (NCBI): domain Eukaryota; kingdom Metazoa; phylum Chordata; class Actinopteri; order Cypriniformes; family Leuciscidae; genus Siphateles; species Siphateles boraxobius. Next base: position 29,635,050 of record NW_027509193.1, on the reverse strand, counting down.
CAATAAACACATAAACCATTACACATTGTTGCAAGACGTGCAACTCTTAAGAAATTTTATTAAATAAGGGTTAAATAGGCCTATACAAAAAAATTGCAAGACCGACTCTGACCACAGCTTTATTATAAACAAAGCTAACGAACATGCACACAGTCTCTCACTGACAGGATAAAAGTTTAACTGCTATCTCACTGGCGGAAGAGAAAAAAAGCTACACATCTTTATTCTGCTTTGCTCTAACATAAGCGTTTACAGTAGCCTACAATTAAAAAAGCATAATGTAGTTACCTTTATCAAAAAAGTTGACCAGTTTTCATCTGTTTGCTTTGTTTTGAATGCAGTCAGGAATCTCGCGCCAACTGAAAGTCATTTCATTCATGTATTAACGTGCAAGTGATTGGGGGGGCGGCAGGTGGGTTTTCTCACAGCGCCACACTGTGGTTTTAGGTCGGCTTTATTATAATTTCAGCTAATGAGCAGTTTGTAGATATATATTTTTATTATTTCTCACTGAAATGTGAATTAAATTAAACTGATATTATTTTGTAAATTATATCATAATTCAATTAGGGGGGGCATAAAAGATATTTGGGGGGGCATTGCCCCCTAATGCCCCCCCATACCGCCGGCACTGGCCATCCCCCTGCCGTAGTGGACGACTGACAGGTGACTGTGTGTTCCTGTTCCTATCATTTGTCCATGGCACAAGCCTCCCTCTGCAACTGGAGCACTTACGGGAGCATGGCCTCTTTTTACCGTAGGTGGTCAAGCAGGGGAGAAGAATTTCCTCTCAACTTAAAAACCATGTCATTGAGTGGATGTCAGACCACTTCCTCTCAGTCAAAATGTAAGCCCAGCGGTGATGTACAACTCCTGAAATGGGTCAGTCCAATCTGGAATTTATGGCACCGCTGTAAGAAATGGGTCTACATCACTTTTTTTTTTTTTATTGGTCTACATTCTTCAGTGGCAGAATTTAGTCCAGAGGGCATTTCATCTTCCAGAGTTTCTGGACTGAGTGTTTGAAGCGTTTACCTTCGGGGGAGGGGGGGGAGGGGGGGGGGGGGGGGGGACGGGGGGAATCAGGTTATAACTATGTTTAGCATTTAGAGAGTATTCAGAACAGACAAACTGAGGTGTTTATTAATGTATGCTGATTTTGAGCTTATTTTCAGTGTGTCGTCTGCCTGTAGTTAGTGTTTATTTACTGCGTCAATTCATTATAGTGAGTACAAATATACCCAGTGTGAAAGAAACACAAAAATACTATAGGGAATTCATTAAGAATTGTGTTGATATTGTCATTTAGCTGTCTGCAATGTTTTAGCATTGCTTCACTAAATGTTCACTGCGTACAAATGCTTGTTACGGAATTATGTGTAATTTCGGATAAAATGTTTTGATTCTTTATATTGTCTGTATTCTCCGTTATTGTTATTTCTGTGTGTGTGTGTTTTTTATTTTTTTATTGCTGTTTGTTCTAAGCAGGATCCTCTGATCAGCTGCGGGATGGCTCCAGCCCTTTGATTGATGCAGGTTTAAAACTATTGCTTCCACTGTCTGAAGTTGAGCTGTTGTGATTACGTGGCTTTCGCATTTCTCCTGTCTCCTCTCCCTCTCCAGCTGACAGACCTTTATTGTACCTGATTTAGATTCTGTTATTTCTTTTATTTTCAGTGATGGTGTTTTGTAGGGTTGAGCTGCCCTTTTCTTTGAAATCATATTCGTTCTGTATTTAGGGTAATTTCCTGGATTTTGATTTGGATACTTCGAGGGAAGTTAGTTTGATATTTTGTTAATTATCTGTTTTGTTTGTTATTTTGGGCCTGGGGTCTTCCTGAAGATTATACACCCACTGGTTTATGTTACTCTGGAAATACTCAGTTTTACCTATGTTTATTTTCTTCATCTTAATAAAACGTTTAGCGTTTTTCTTGAATTTTGGACTCATAGGTATCTTTTGGTCTGACGACTGGGCGTGGGAGTCATATCTATTTTCCTTTGTTACGATTTAACCTAGACAGATCGTAATAAACTGGGGGCTCGTCTGTTGCTTTTGATTCATTTTTGTTCGTTAGGCCATATTTTGTTTGCTCGTTTGATTATTATTTTTTCTTTTTCCTCTCGTCTCCGGGGAAAAAAAATGTATAGGATATCTTACTGGTGAGTACACTATTTGCTAAATGCATTTATTGTTGTTTCTGATTGGCAGTTTTTACTTGTGTAAAGGAGTTGGAAATAGTTATATAATGGAGTTTAGCATTGAAGCCTTTAGACTTTCACCTACTTTGCAAACATTAGAGAAATGACGTAAATCTGACTTTTTTTTGGTGGCTGATTTTTATGATATACCTGTTCCAAGAGCTAGGACAAAGGTTGACTCATATTTTAATGCGTTTGAATGTATAGGGGAATCTGTCCGCTTCTACTTCAGTGAAAGTTGCTTGGGAAAGAGCAGGATGTATGTGCCTCTGTCAATTGAAGAGAGTCTTGACTATGATGCATTAAAGGCGTCTGTGCTCAGAGCCTATGACTTAGTCCCAGAAGCTTATCGTCAGAAGTTTCGTTGTCATATAAAAGCTGCCAATCAGACGTTTGTGGAGTTCGCCCGTGACAAGGGAATTCTTTTTGATAAGTGGTGTCAATCCAGTAAGGTAAGTGATTTTGGTAAACTTTGTAAATGGGTATTACGTGAAGATTTCAAGAATTCGTTATCTGATAGAATTGTGGTGCACCTAAATGATCAGAAGGTGACCACATTTTCACAGGCCGCTGTTTGTGCAGATGAATTCGTTCTAACGCACAAATATATTTTTTCCAACTAATCGTTGGGAAAATTCTCAAATTAGTGTGGGTAAAAATGTGAACTATTCGAAAACCGTAGTCAGACTCCTACGGTGTGTGGGATACACTCCTGTAGTCGCCACCGTCACCTAGTGGATTGGCTGCAGACACACCAACAGAACTATAAATGTGAACAGCCGCGATAGCCAATGTGGAGATAGCAATAGTGTTAAGGTGCAGTCATATTGGTGAAATTTTGGTGGAATTTTGCAGCCAAAATGGTCCATGGTCTACTGTAAATAGTGTAGCACTGTATAAAGCTCAGCTCAGACAGAAGTCACTGGTCAACGCGGTTAATCTGAGACCAATTTGAACCAAATCTGCGTGGGGAAATCTGTCGACCTCCCGAAATTCACATATTTGTGGAAATTACTTGATTTCGTCTGCAAAATTTTTAGTTATAATTAGTGCACAAAAGTGACCTTAAATGGCATTTTCTCCAAAAACAACACTAGATTTACAAATGTGTTATGCATTTTTTCTTCATCAATGAAAAAATGTTATTGTTAAACTGTGAGCTCACCATTAAGTGAAACAACGTTTAATGGCACTTTGATGATATGAACCCAAAATTTGGGGGGTTTTGCCACACTTGAAAATGCAGTTTGATGCAAAACATCAAACCAAATAGCATCTGTAAACAAATAAACTGTAAACTCATATCTAAATCTACAAGGCAGTTGTTTTTAGCATTTTCAAGGTATTTTGATTGCTCCATTAGTTTTATGTAGCATACTATGTCACATTTTTCATTCCCATGTTATGCCCTCTGGTCACTGTGGCGTGGCGCATTGAAAATCAAATAACATGTTTCTGCTGTTATCCATTTTTTTCCGATCCCAGTCTGTCTGTCTCTCAAGGCTGCATCGGTACAATGTGAAGCCATTTTCCGCAGAGGAGCAAACAGTAGTACTAATAACTTTGGGAATATTTGAAGGTGGGTAATGGGTAATGCGGTGCCGATCTCTGTCCATTAATATTTATTGAATTTGAGGATGTGGGGATATTGAATATTTATGGATAATAACCACATGAGGCAGTACCATACTGATGATGTGGTACAGGCAGTCATGACTTTTGGAAAATTGCATTTGTTTGCAAAATAATTCAAGAAATACTGGTCATTTTCAATAATTGTGGCCTGAGACTTTTAACATTGTTGATCGGCACAATATCAACCTGTCTTCCAATTCATGGCAGAAAGTTAAGTTAAAAGCTAAGCTAAGAGTTTAAGTTCAGGTAAGCTAAGCTAAGCTTAGTTAAGAGTTTGGAAACACTTTATTTTGATGGTCCCTTTGAACATTCTGTTGACTATAAGTAACTTTGCAACTACATGTCAAAAGCAATCATCAAAGTATTAGTAGACTCTCTGCTTAATATTTGGTAACTCTTTATTGTGATGGTCCTCCAACAGACACTCAACTGACTATAAGTAACTTTGCAACTACATGTAAACTTATTCTAAACCTAACCTTACCAGTCTACTAATACTATGCTAACACTCTAATGAGAGTTAGTTGTCATAGGTGCAACGTTACTTATAATCAACAGAATGTATTAAAGTGGGCATCGAATAAAGTGAAACCAAGAGTTTAAGTTAAGTTGAAGGAGCTCTCTGCAGTGGATACATTGTTCTGCTGGAATACACAGAGGAAAAGGACAGGCTAAAAGTTCAAGGAATGCCAGAAAATGAAACATGTATGCCAAGGCCGCCACAAGGCAATATTACCAAAGAGTTGCAGAAGATATGCTCACAGTCTTATTTATATTTACCAAATACTCTATTATTTACCCTGTTTACTGGCATTTCTTGCTCTGACTGAACAGAGCACAGCACTGGCTATGAAAATAAAAAACATCTTGAGGCTTGTAAGGCTAGAGTTTGAGGTCTCCTCAGCCTGTCAGACCCAAAGCAGGGAACCTTTAAAGCTTTAGGAAATAATGTCATATTTTGTTTTCAGATACTTGAGAAAAACATTAAAAGACATTGGGTCCTTTTTCATTATATCAAATGTCAGATGATGTGTTGGGATGTGTGCAGTCCACATCCATGTTTGAGTCTGATACATATTGGGGTCCGTGCCCATATGTGGCATACTTATCCTAAACCAATGGGCCACTGACAGCACAACATCCAAATTTCCTGGGGAGAGATGAATATGCAGACGTGGGTTTCCAAATTTAAGATGGCTGCCCACGTGTGGAGTTGTGTTGAGTGCGTAATGAGTCATGTAATGGCAGATCAGGAAGAAATCAAAGTCAGAGCTTGTCTTGTTTTCTACTGGTATTATGCTTTTGAGTCACATGATAAGCTTTTAAAAAACACCAAACAAGGAATGGAAAGGGTATTCATGCATGACAGAAATGGCTTCAGGGAATTTAAGAAATACCTAACAACACAGTGTAGGTGCACAAAGCCTTCATTATGATATAGTGGTGGTGAAGATTGAACCACATTTCCACTGTTCAGCACCCAGAAAAAGCTTTTACACATGCTTTTGTGGATATTTTCCAATAATGTTTTTGTCATTTCGAACACTGCAGAAATCATTTTCTTCATCAACATTTTTGTCTTGTTTCCCCAGCCTACGTATCCTTAAAACAAGATACATTTACTTGAGATAAAAACTTTATTAGATATTAAAAACTTTTCTTAAAGTCCCCCAGTGGTGAAAATCAAGCTTTTAACGCTGTTTATATCTATGTGGTGTTTTTTTAATGTGTTTTAAAGGGACACTCCACCCATTTGCATTAAGAGGTCCATTGTTAGACAACCAGTCATACTATTGAATGGTCGTGCAACATTCTTTCATTTTCCCCTGAGACGAGAGAAATCTACTATTTACCTTTTTCACTTCCTCCTACAATGACGCAAAAATCGTCATTTGACATCATTGTAGGAGGAAGTGTAAAAAGGGGGGATTTCTGTATAGACTACAAGCACAAATTCCCACCCTTTCAAACCCGCCCATAGGGGGTTGTGCCTAATGCGCTAACAGAGCTATCACAGATCAGTGGGTGGGACTTCACTTGCAGATACTGAAAGCAATATCAGCCATCTTGTTTATAAGCTAAGCTAAGCGCTGTGGATATAGGAAGTTACGACAATGACGGAAGAAACTAAACATGATATGGAATAGAGGATTTTGAAATTCTGCTGCTCGAATCCGCTGTTCGTGGCTATCTTTACGAGCCGCAATATAGTGAAGAGCAGCTGAGGCTGATGGAGGATCAGGAGGCGGCTGCCTGTCGCGGACGAGGAGCCCGGACTGGGTCGAGCTGAGGCGGGCTGCTGGTGCGTGTGCTCTCGCAGTGCGCTACGGACACAGATAGAGTCCGTCTGCTGCAGAGAATTTCAACGATCGCAATTTCTCCTGGACGAAATCTCTGAATCAGACGACCACACGGACGTTTGTGTTGTGATGTGAACCATCCTAGTTTCGCCTGACTGAACATCCAGGTATCATGCAATAATTCACCATATAGAAAGAAATACAAACGAGTAATTCACTAATGAGTTTGCCAATGTAACGGGGTTCGTTGTTGTGGGAAGAAGGAGGCTGGAACCGGCGAACATTTGAACGTTTTAATAGTAAAATAAACAAATACAAAACAAAAGTATAAGCCAGCTGGCCACACACAACAGAAACAAAACATAAAATCAGGCCTGTTCCTTTTGTGCTTCCGCTCCTCCGTGAGAGATATGAGACCGCTGCACAGGTGTCATTCATTATCACTCGCGTCGTCCTCTCACGTCCCTCGCCCTCGTCCTGCTCGCCACAGCCAACTAACTAGACATTTTTTGTGAAATGAATTTCAAACTCATTTGGCAGCTAGCCTTCTTGTAGACGGAAGAGTGATTACTCTGATGTTTGCGCTGTTCTGGATTAGTGGGAGTGGCTTGCGGAGCTGTGGCTTGCGGAGCTGCATTGTGGGAGTTGTTGTCTTACATACAAATGCGCCCCAAAGTTATTTTCTGTCTTTTCTCGGTCAAGAGGGCACCAAATTCAAAATTTCTTTTACATTTGGACTACATATATAACCCACTTTCAATAAAGATTAATGTTGAAATGGGTGGAGTGACCCTTTAAGACAAACCATGTGTAAATTTATAAGCCAACAGCATTGCTGAGTATTTTCTCCTTAAAACTGCAGTGAACCAAAGACAGTCTCAAAAATGCGCTTTGAAATCGCTGGTGTTTCTGACGTCACAAACTACCTTGTAACCAATCACGTGTGATCGTCAACGAGTGTATCTCTGAGCTGGTGTGAGTGAGTGGAGGCGGGGCTAATTTGCATATTCACAGAACGTAGTATACTATATGAGGCAAGGGTGTAGAGTTACATTCAAGCTATTTTAAGGCATTAATCATTATTGTGATCAAATATGAGTTTTAGGGGTTAAATGATTGACTACAGGGGGACTTTAAGAGAGTGCATGTCAGAGAATATAATTGTTAATTGGCAAAAAAAATAACAGTAATAATTTTGAAACAATCTTGCTATCGTTGTTAGATTTATGCTTAAAGCAAAACCAAAAATGGAAAACAAATTGGTAGAATATTTTTTTCTTTTACAGCAAACAAAATATTAAGTTGATGCTGCCAGTAAAATGTTTCTAACTTGTTGCAGGGTTAAGAAACTGACAAAATGTTAAAATAACTTTAAATTGGTTTTATTGTTTACTCCCCCTTATTTTATTACAAACCTGTATGATTTCTTTCTTCTGTGGAACATAGTTATCAAAACTGTTTGGTTAGCAACATTGTTCAAATATCTTCTTTTGTGTTTCACAGAAGAAAGAAAGCCATTGAAATGTTGAGTTTTGGAATGATATGAGGGTGAGTAAATGATTACAGTATTTAAATTTTTGGTTTTTTTTGTTTGTTTTGTAACATTTTAGTCTGGTTTTCCAGAAAAAGTATCGAAACATGCTTACGATAAATTTAACAACTGTTGTTAGGCTAATACGTTAAAAAAAACACACAAAAAAAATCAAAAGTTGTGCTTGAGTAAAATTATTATTAATTTTAAAGATGTACATATTTTTACCGAAAAACAAGTCAAAATACTGATTAAGCTGATACTGCCAGTTAAAATGTTTCTGCTCTGAAAAAAAATTGTGGGTTTATTTTAAGGCAGACATTTGACAGTTAGCCCGCCATCTGTAAGAGGAGATGCTGAAGGTCATAACACACCTGAAATTAGAAGAACCACAGACGAACACCAGCCAGCCTTTCAAATGTCCCTTACATACACGTATCGTAGCAAGATATCCACATCCTTTCATATGAAAGGCAAATGTAGTGGAAAGATGATAAATCCATTATTTCTGTTTCAGGTCGGTTCCAAAGTTTTCTTTGTGTGACAATGTCTGTGCCCTTCCCAAGTCACTATTGTGTTTAGATCCCAAAATACTCTATTGCATTTTTAATGAGGCCTTGCAGACTATCTGTCTGTTTTTGACACACTTTGACTCATTTGAGCAGGTATTTTTGTGTCCTTCTACTTTAAAGGAATAAATTCAGTTATCGTTAACTCACCCTTACAAACCCTATAAAGGATAATTTCCCCTTTTTAATGGCATTGCAATTAATAGGCACTAGAGGTTTCAAAAAGGATCATTTCACTCGGCTAACCTTATTATTGATAACATTTTGTTGACGTCTCCATTAGAAAGATATGAGCTAAGAATCTCATTTATTGGTGTCTTACAGCTACAGAAGATATTTCGGATATGTCAAATGTGCCTCTTCATCCTATTTAGTTAAGACTGTTTTTTATCAGACACAACATGTGTTTTCATGCCCCTCTCTAAAGTAATTAGCTTGGCACTGATATCTGTTTTTGACCAGTGGGAAATAAGGCTGTAATTAGCCCAATTTCTGTATTCATTATCTCTTTTTATCACTGAGATACAGCATTAAGTGGGCTCCCTCACACTAAAACTTGAGACCACAAATATTGGATTTGGATGGGTTTTTTTTTTAAGTTCTTTTGAACTTAAAAAAAAAAAACCTCCTGTTTGTGCGGTGTAATGTACTTTAAGTACATCCCAGATGCAAAATTAAAGGAGGAATTAAAATATGCCATAAATTCAGAAAGTATGCAGATTATAAACACAAACAAAGTCATGATTTTTTTTATATATATGAATCTGAATTTGTGTGTGCAGTTGTAATGTAGAGTAATTTAAGTGTCTATTTATGTCCAAAAACCTGCTCAAAAGATGTTTTTTTGTAATATTAGATGTATTATTTATTGGAGAAATGCAGGCATATTGATTATTGTTTTCTTCATGAAAAATTCAGCACAGGTCTACTAACATTATCTCCTAGGGCCAATGTTTCTCTTATTGCAATATGCACTGAAGCATGCTTTTCCATTACGTATTGACGAAAATGTCTCATGCACTCTACAGCCCCCCCCCCCCCCCCCCCCCCCAAAAAAAAGCTGACCTCAGTCATTCATTAGCGATGTTAGATAAGGCTTCTGAATCACAATCCAGGAGGGAATAGAATTGTGCATGTAACATAACTAAAACTGGCATATTCATTAAGTGCTCTCTTCAAAAATGGGCTAAATTCCAATCAGACTTCTTGGCAGACCGAAACGATGAGAACCCAAAGCTGGGTGACATCTCACGCATAGCTGACATCTCCTCCCAGATAAACGGCCACTCGTTTTTTCTCCATCTCTCTCTTTCTCTTCTCTCTGAAACGCTCACAGATTATAACAATTTCTGTCAGTCCAGCATTTATAGTTTTGTCACTTAAATCTATTTTTAGCCAAATACAATCAGATTTGTTTGCTATTTACTTTAGCTCCTGGCCAGCCAAGAAGGTCTGTAGTACCTGGAGAGAGCAATCTGTCAGCATTTCCATTGAACTCCGTGGCAATTGATATCTTTGTTCATGGATGCTTCAAAACTAATTTTTGAGACAAACACCTGAGCCATAACATAAATTACTGACTTTCTTCTGTGTACATACAGTATATATAGTGTGTATATATATATATATATATATATATATATATATATATATATATATATATATATATATATATATATAGTGTTTGTAGTTGTAATGTAATTTGGATGTACTACATTCATTATGTTATAATTATCATTTGACCTACCAGCGTCAGTTGTGTCGCTTCACTGTCATTCATAAATCCTCTCCTGTGGCCTCATGGGATAGGAACGTGTATATCATCTGCACACTTTAGAATCTTGCCGAAAGTAGTAGGTTATCTGGTTACTTTATGCCTACTTTTTTATGAGTGCTGTGAATTCGGACATACTACTTTTGTCACGTATTGTTTTATCACCTACTATATAGTAGGGAATTATGTGTGATTTCTCCTCTATTGACAAGTTTTTCTAGCAATCCCGTAGACTGTAAAAAAATATGTTTGTGGTGTCCATGACGTCACCCGTAGGTTTCTGAAGAGCATTTTTGAAGCCTAAGGTGAAGCCGGGCGTCGCCATCTTGGCAGCGTGTCACCATGTGTCACTACCGGATAAACGAAAATGGGCAAAGAGGCGGGGTGTGGGAGGAGCTGAGGTGCCTGGTTGCTGAAACCACTTCCGCCTAGCTTGATGTGATCAAGTTAGCTCAGGCTAAGGAGGTAAATAATGCTATATGCTACTGGCAGTACCTTCACTGGCTGTGCCAAGTGTGCGACCGCATAGGACCTCAGGCTGAAGTGAACGCTGACTTGATGATGTAAAGCCAATTATTAAAGTTCATATTTTTGCCCTTAGACATAGCTAAAAGTGAGACTATGTGTGTTGTGATGCTGTATTATTCTACTAGTTAAAAAATTATTAATATGCAGTAACTTACGATATTGATCTGAGCTTATGCGTGTGACAGTGATTCATGCGCATACATGTCAGTCAGCGCAGCATCGCACGTCAAGTTAGTAGAGAGCTTTATTCAGCCCATATTAAATTCTGATTTTGGCCGCCTCTCAAATTAGTCAAACCAAAGATATTACCTAAGAAGTTAGGTAAAGTTAGGTAAGTCTTGCAGTAAATGTGCTAGAAATACGCGCTCATTCAAGGATGTGCATTTATTGCATGGACGCAGAAAGCACTGACACCTGCAGGATTTCATCTGACCGTAAATAAGCATATAGTCTATCTGTTCCATGAGAGCAATGGTACGGCAGAGTGAAGCCTCTATATCTATAGACGTTTTTTTAAATTTGAAAACTCCAAAAAGAAATGAAATTGTCAGACATCCATGACATGAGTGCATGTTCACAGAGGAAAACAACTGAAAAACAGTGCTGGTTGTTCTCTTGATACTCGACAACAATGCAATTCAACGACATGGGCGAAGGTATAATGTGTGTATTAAACTGGATGAAATAATCCAGAAAAAAAGCAAAAAACATGGAAGAGATGCCAAGTTCAGCAGCTGGAATTAGCTGAGGTGAAGTGACGGCTAACAGACAGCAGACAAATGTCTAGTAGTGACAGCAGCGGCAATCCACCTGTAACTCAAGGGGCCATGCCCTTAAAGGATAACTAAACCCCTGGTGAGAGTCTGACTCCACCCACTGGCAATATTTGAAAAATGCTGGAAAAGTGGGCAGAGCCCAGCGGAGGGGGGGCGTGCACCTGAGACGCATCTCTCTGTAGGCAAGGGCGTGGTTAGCTGCACAACTTCCAATAGGAAAATTCAACTGCAGTAGCCACCGTTCAACCTGAAGAGGGCAGCACTCAGACGTTTTTACACCATATATTGTAGAATTAATACACTTCAACCCAAATGTCAAAAAATTTACTCAAATCAATGAACAGCATTTATGAAGCTCCATTCTTACAGATCATTAACTAAAAAAAGTTGTTTTAGTGTTTAGTTACCCTTTAATTATACCGACATTTTAGGCTTAATCTCCAGATCAAAACACTGAATAAGAAGCAGAAACAAGCGATATCATATGCATATGTAACGTGATCATCAACATTAAACAGCATATAAATCAAAACTGCTTAATGTTACTGAATGAAATGTTGACCCAGGATGGTGTAGGATTGTGAAGCTTTGGGGGTGTTGGTGGACTCGATCTACTCCATCTATGTTTTGATCATCATTCTGAATCGGATCCAGACGAAGTCTTTGATAAAAACAAGATTTCTTTTTTGTATGAAACTTACCCACATTCAAGGTTTAATAAAAAGAAAAAAATGAAGCTAGAATAAAGTTCTACAGGCCATGAAAGTTTTGTGAATATGATCGAAAATGCTACTGCTTTTCTAGAAAACGCCAGTGGGGAAAAGAGTTAAGGATGTTTATATATTTGTTCCTTAAAAACACAAGACAAAAATACGGATTAAGATTTTATGCAGTGTATGAGTTTTATCATCTTTTCATGGAATGATTGTCCTCCACAAAATATTTACTTTCAACTGTATCCATCCAAATGAGGGTCCAGACAATTGTGAAAGATGAACCGCTGTCCTTACTGCATCCAAAATCAAGCCTACTCATTACTGGATTGGAGGTTGCATGGCAACGCTATAAAAGAAGGCCAAAGAAATTAAAGCTCTGTACAGATGAGGAATCAGAGGCTAGTTATTCCCATGTCGTTTCTGGTGCGTCTTCTCACAGGGTGTGATTGTACTGTATAAGCAGTGAGCCAATCCAATTATCTGAAAAATGGGATGGTTTGTGTGCCACAAATAATAGGAATCATCTCCTTTCCACCTTCCGGTGCTTTTTTCAAGCTGGTTAAATACGTGATTTAGACACAGGAGGGACATATTCATTTACCACAGTCAATATATGATGTTAGAAACTGTTTTGTATGCTTCTCACATGCTGCACATAGGATAAACACACTGCTAATCAATTCTTGGCAATACTGGAACACCCATGTGAAGAAACACAGACTGTGTGTAAATGCATGAGGTCTAATAAGGGCTGGGTGATAAATCAGTATTGATATTTGTAGAAAAAAAATATGATTGGTGTGTTGTGTTGCCAAACAGTCTGCATGTTCAAGTCATCTATCTATCTATCTATCTATCTATCTATCTATCTATCTATCTATCTATCTATCTATCTATCTATCTATCTATCTATCTATCTATCTATCTATCTATCTATCTATCTATCCATCCATCCATCCATCCATCCATCCATAAATCCATCCATCCATCCATCCATCCATCCATCCATCCATCCATCCATCCATCCATCCATCCATCCATCCATCCATCCATCCATCCATCCATCCATCTATCTATCTATCTATCTATCTATCTATCTATCTTGCCCATATCAACCAGCTCTAGGCCAAATATGAAGCGTACATTTCAGGGTTAATGGTAATAATGTGAATCAATTGCAAATCAGCATTGTGTCTTGGATAATGCCACACGTGTCTCTCGGCATCAATACTAATAAGCAGGAGGTCGTATCATACTCTGTTTGACTAATGACCTTGTCAAAAAGAAAATTCGTCACTGTCAGCAGATATTAAAAACCATTACCTGCCACCATGCCTACAGCTGCTCTGTCAGACCTAGTGGATGCCACAATCGAGTTAGACTGAGTCTGCAGGAACAGCATTTCAGGAGTTTGGTGTGAAGAAGCAGGTTGCGTTAGGTTAAGCTCAGCGTCTGAAGGATTGATTCTAGAGACACTCAATAATCATTCAGGAACCGCAGGACAGGCATTTCATTTTCTGTGAAAGGACCTTCTACCCTGTCTTTATTACAGTTCCACTGCATAATGACTTATTTCCATCCCCTCTTTTGATTATCAAAATGGAATTAATCTTACTGCCTAAGAGATTATGGATCACAGTGTAATTAATTTCCTCACATTTAATTTGATATTCTGCACACCTGGTTTATAAGCACATTAATTGATGCATTTATGGGAGCTTCATGTTTAGGAGACTGGAGTCTCAACTGTCAAACTGATTCTAATTGTCTGGGATTATTTTCTTTATGGTTACAGTAATTTCCTTTATGAGCTAAACTTCCAAATTATGTAGGTGATTGATTATATGAATCGAAAGATGATGTGATTTGCTCAGTTTCTTAATTATCACCACGGAAAATACTCTTCAAAATAAAACTAGTTAGAAAAATAACAGATTCTTGCACTTTTATCTGTTACTTTAAAAAAAATATTGACTCATACCAATACAAGTCCATCTAGTTTAAACGGTAACTAAACCCCTGGTCAGAGCCGGACTCCACCCACTGGCATTATTTGAAAAATGCTGGAAAAGTGGGCAGAGCCCAGCGGAGGGGGGGCGTGCACCTGAGACGCATCTCTCTGTAGGCAAGGGCGTGGTTAGCTGGTACCCTCTGATGTCAGAGGGTACCACAACTTTCAATAGGAAAATTCAACTGCAGTAGCCACCGTTCAACCTGAAGAGGGCAGCTCTCAGACGTTTTTACACCATTTATTGTAGAATTAAAACACTTTAAACCCAAATGTCAAAAAATTTACTCGAATCAATTAACAGCATTTATGAAGCTCCATTCTTACAGATCATTAACTAAAAAAAGTTGTTTTAGAGTTTAGTTACCCTTTAAGTAGACATCTTAAAAACACACTGGGTGGATTTTAATGAAGACAAAATGCCATTGTAGTGTCTGAATCATATCTAAGGGACTTAACTGATTTAATAAGTATCTGTTTGATAAGAAAATGCTAATAGAGTGCTGTCACAGTGCCTGGTTTGTGTTCCCCGGGTGTCCACTAGAGGTCTCTTCCCCATACTGTCACCATTCACTCTGGAACTGCATCCCCCACAATCCTTGTCTGTACCAATCACTGTTCATTGCACTCAGCTGTTCCCCGTCATGATTGTACCCAGCTGTTCCCTGTTATTCATTTTTAGTTCTTTGTTAGTACTTGTTTGATGTCTGCGCACTTCCATGTTTCCATGCCTGTACTGTCTCGTGTTTTCTGGACTGCCTTTGTTGGATTTTGACCTTTTGCCTAGTGATGGCGAGATGAAGCTTCATAAAGCATTGAACCGTTCCATCCAATTGGTTCACTCATGTGCCGAAGCTTCATGGTGCTTCATTTGCTCTATTGTGCCATCAAGTGGACAATAAATGTAAAACGTGCAGTGTAATTATAATGACATCGCATGGTTCCATCGCAAAAAAAAGAAGCTTGAATAGATCGCTAACAAACTCGCAAAGTCCCAAGTCCACAAAATGTGAGGGGGAATTCATTGCATTTTGCTGGCCCTTAAAGCCGTACAGGCGGCTCGCGAGGCTTCAAACGTCACCACATACGTCACCGACACAAGCCTCGATACGCGCTTCACAGCAATCATCCCGGATTACTCGACACACGCTTCGAAGCCTCGATACGGGAGGACACATCACTACTTTTGCCTGACTTGGATTATGATTACGGATTACCCCAATAAATTGCTATTGGATCTTACATTTCCTGTGTGTGTGTCCGTGACAGAAGGACTCCATCATTTATAGATCCAGTATTATGGGGTTTCGTATCCTTTCCCCCAACACGGAGAAGGAGAGGAGGGAACGAGTCAAGAATTTGATGACACTACGTCAGCAGGGCCAGACGGTGGGTTGTCTGGCTCAGACATTTTTGACTCTTTCAGAAGGCATGGGATATAATGATGCAGCTTTGAAAGACCTTTTTAATTGCTGCCTTGGTGATCCCTTGCCAGATTGGAAATGAGGAGACTGGAGATACTGGACTTTGACGGCTTTGTCAGATATCTTCATTCCTGCAGCAGGTGGAATATTTCAATTGGGCTTCGATTTCCAGAAGGAGTGGCCTACTCGTCGCCGGTGTCACCAGACAATATGGCTTCCACACTGGAGCTTCCTACCGCCATTCCACCGCTGGTTCCGGTGGTCCCTAAACGGAGGAGGAAAAGGAGGATTGCACTCAGCTGTTCCCCGTCATCATTGTACCCAGCTGTTCCCTGTTATTCATTGTTAGTTCTTTGTTTTATACCCTGTGTCAGTGTTTGTCATGGAGTACTTGTTTGATGTCCGCGCACTTCCATGATTCCATGCCTGTACTGTTGCGTGTTTTCTGGACTGCCTTTGTTGGATTTTGACCTTTTGCCTAACTTGGATTATGATTACGGATTACCCCAATAAATTGCTATTGGATCTTACATTTCCTGTGTGTGTGTCCGTGACGTGTGCTGCAATTATGGAAGACCAATTCTCCTGTGGTTTCCTTGAGAATTTCCTATGGGTTTGTATGAGTAAAATAAGGTCTGTGGTAAGCATATATCTTGACAATACTAGAATGACTTGCTCTACAAAGTAAATTACACACACCCTTATAGAAAATGTAAATTTGGAAGCTGTAGTGTTAATTTGGAACCTTTTCCCGCTAACTTTTTTTTATTACTGTTTTGTGAACAGTACTGGGTTTTTTTTACTGTTCTGTGAACCTTTGGAGGTGTTGATGGACTTGATCTACTCCATCTATGTTTTGATCATCGTTCTGAATCCAATCAGGATGTTTTGTGAAAACTATATATTTTTTTAATGCTGGTGGTAACTGGCAACTTAAAAAAAATGCTGGTGGAGAAAGAGTTCAAATTAACATGATAGCTTCAAAATTCGCGTTTTCAATATGGGTGTGTGTAATTTACGTTGTAGAGCAAAACGTTCAAGTATCAAGTTATTTTATTTTACTCAAATTGAAAAACCCCATAATAAAACCCTATAGGATTCATATGATCAGTGGGGTGTATGTAACATCTCACTGTTGCTTGTTGTTCAGCACACAGAAATATCTTATTTATCAGTGGAAGGTGTATGATCTAGATCCATCTAGACCAGTGTTTCCCAATTCTACCACCATACTGCACATTTTGAAAGTCTTTCTTATGGAACATGGCTGAATCAACTCATAAGATCATTAGAATTGGCTTTATGAACTGAATTGGTAGACATAGGTGTTAAATGTTTTAATGATTAGGCTGTTCCTTTAGCTCAAACAAAGACCATGCTTGATTTGCAGGGAATGTATGTAGTGAGAAAATGTATAGCTTGAATGCAGTATAAGGGTACGTACACGAAAACGATGTGCTAATATGGAAACATTTTTTCTTTGTACAGAGGACACCGTAATCAAAACGATCCCATACACACGGAACTGCAAAAACGACTAATAACGCTGTATTATGCATGCCAGGCAAGTAGTTGGTGATGCCACATGATGAAAGACGACACGCCCGGGCACACACGCATTCTTTTACCACAGTGCACTCGAGCCGAATGCACATGCCTATGATTTCCATTACACGAGAGTAGATGTTAAAACTTCATGCTGATTTGTACTCGGCTTTCGCCAAGATAATCACCAACTAAGATGTAGCTTTACAGTAACCTATGCTTCCCCATCCATTTACGCTTCTTTCCATCTGGTGACGTGAATCTTCTGTCTGGTGTTAATACAGTGTATTGCGCGTCAGCACACACAACGGCTGCAACCACAGTGCGGTCCCCCCATAACAACCCTCTGGATTGAGCGGAGTAGGGAACATCTCTAGGGTCATCAAGTGGGCACCTTCCATCCTCAGTGTTTCGTCGACTAGCCCACGACACCTCAAGAGGGCTCGACAGTGACTCTGGCGTCCCAGAGTCACCCCCCTCCGTCCCCCACTCAACTCAGCCCAGCTTACTGACCTCTACTTCCCTCTTGCTGCTGAGACCTAACCACAATCTCACAATCTCTCCGCAACCCAACCATACGCGCCAACCCGTTTGACTAAGGCTGTCGAGCCCCACTGGTGCGTTAATATGCAGTTTCAGGGGCAACGGTTCCGTATGGCATACTACAAAACACAATATCTGCCCAACCACCCGTCATTCACGCAATATACACAGGAACGTAATGACTGTAAATACTATACAACCTATACAAATAAACCAACAGTTGCTGCTGAGAACTAACCACAATCTCACAATCACTCCGCAACCCAACTATACGCGCCAACCCGTTTTACTAAGGCTGTCGAGCCCCACTGGTGCGTTAATATGCAGTTTCAGTGGCAACGGTTCCGTATGGCATACCACCTACCGCAATACACAATATCTGCCCAACCACCCGTCATTCACGCAATATACACAGGAACGTAATGACTGTAAATACTATACAACCTATACAAATAAACCAACAGACCTTTCAAGTTTTCAAGAATTCTACGAAACCGTAGCATGGCGGCCTGTACACAGCCAGCTAGAATCTATCCATCTCAACCACAGCCAGTTGCTGCTCCTTTCTGCTGCTTCAGATAAGTTCTTTACTGTACGACGCAACTCTTGGCCACTGAATCCGACGTCTCTGAGGAACCGGGTTGTAGAGTGTGCCACAAAACCTCGACAACCCACTTCCACTGGATAAACCTGGACTCTCCATCCTCGCTGTTCTGCTTCAGTGGCCAGATGAGCATACCGCAGTTTCTTCCTCTCATATGCCTCATCTACCGCATCCTCCCATGGCACTGTTAACTCTATCAGTTGAACAATGCGTGCTGATCTAAAACAGGCGGCAATTTATTGGTCATACTACGCTTGCCTTTCAATGCTAAAGCCAAACATCGCAATACTTGGTCATGGCGCCAAGTAAACCGACCCTAGCTAAGAGCCACCTTACATCCTGTCAAAATGTGCCTTAATGTGGCAGGTGATGAACACAAAGGACAAGAGGGATCCTCTCCTACCCAGAGGTTTAGGTTCTGCGGTGATGGGAGAACATCATATGTTGACCTAATAAGGAAACTGATCCTACTCTCTTCCATTGACCAAAGGTCTTGCCAGCCCATTTTACGTTGTTCCACACTCTCCCATCTCATCACCTCTCCCTGCTTGGCCTGGGAAATGGCCTTTATACATCTCATCCTCTCCTCCTGCTTTCGCACCTCGTTGACTACCAGCTTCCTCCTTTGGGCTGGGCCTGCCTAAACCCCCTCTTCCATGCTGTACCTGTCCCACGATATCCCCAATTTGAAGGTCAGCCTTTGCCTCTACTACAGATTTCTTTGCTGACCACTTTCTACCAGTTTTTACCACAGGGGCTGCCTCCCTTACACATTTGTAGCGTGACTCTGCTAAAGTCATTTCCAGTCTGACCTTGGCACACTTAAACTCCTCGGTTAAAGCAGAGACTGGCAGCTACAATACTCCTTTACTATAAAGTCCCACTCTGCTGAGGCAGCGTGGAACTCCCAACCATTTCCTGATGTATGAACTTATTAACGCTTCCAGCTTATCCACTGTTGTCAAAGAAACCTCGTACACAGTCAGTGGCCACAGCAACCTTGGCAGTAGACCAAACTGAAAGCACCAGAGTTTCAGTTTGCCTGGTAGAGCACAGCTGTTTATGCTCTTCAACCCTTCCACTGCTTATCGTCTAACTTCTCCCACTCGAACTGTGTCCTTTAGATCCCCATCGTACCATCTCCCTAGACTCTTCACTGGCTTCTGAGAAACTGTTGGTATTGCTCTCACCATTAATGAAGAATATTTTATCTACTACCTTGCCTTTAATTATTGAGATGCTCCTTGATTTAGAGGGCTTAAATTGCATTCGTGCCCATTCAATATTATCTGTTAACTTCCCCAATAACCGATTAGTGCAGGCTACCGTTGTAGTCATGGTTGTCATGTCATCCATGTATGCTCTGATTGGTGGTAGTCGCATCCCAGAAGCCAAGCGCTCTCCTCCTACTACCCATTTTGATGCCCTAATGATTACTTCCATTGCCATGGTAAAAGCCAGTGGAGAAATGGTGCATCCTGCCATTATTCCAACCTCTAAGCATTGCCATGTAGTGCTGAATTCTGGAGTTGAGAAACTAAATTGCAAATCTCCAAAATATTCTTGATAATAATTGTTAATCTTGATAATACTGTATTATTACTTTGTCTTCTGGGTAAATTTCATCTTCACAAAGCCAGAGCCAATTTTAGAATGTTCTCCTCTGATATAAAGTCCCGTTTCACTTCCTTTAAGAAAATGTAAAATCCTTTAAACACGATGGCTTCAAAAAATGTATCATCCTTGAGTCTGTTGTAAGGAACCTTACATTTTTCATGATGACAAAATGTTATATTGTGTTGATTTGTGTAATTCTTATAACCACTTGTGATGATGTCCACCCTTATTTCTTACTGCTACACTACAGTTTACACGGAGATTATAAGGGTGTCGTTTTGACACCTTGCTATTTGAAAACCATTTTAAACAATTTTCCTTTTTTTAGGCCCCGAAAACAGCATTGTCGTGTAAACGAAGGACCAAAACGATAAAAAAGTATTCAATTTTTAGTTGAAAACGGTGTCGTGTGAACGGCCCCTCAGTCTACCTAAAGTGTAAATGATTTTTTGTTGAATCCTATATTTAATTTCATGTATATTAGATTGTCAGAATTCTCTAAAATGAGAAATAATAGTGTCGTTATCCTTATCTAACCTAACACAAACATGGATGCTCTTCATTTCTGCTTAGTTTTAAGCAGCAGTTGTTTTCCTGACAGCTCAAACAGTGGAGCATGTTAGCAATGCCAAGGTCAAAACATATATAAAATGTATATCTTGAATGCTGTGTGAGTTGCTTTGGATGAAAGTCTCTGCCAAATACACCACCGTTCAACAGTCTGGGCTCAGTAGGATAAAGATTTATTCCTCAAGGACACATTAAATTGATCAAAAGTGACAGTAAAGACATTTAAAATGTTAAAAAAGATTTCTATTTCTGAACTTTCTATTCCTCAAGGAATGCTGAAAAATATGTATTACCGTTTGTACAAAATATGAAGCAGCACAACTGTTTTCAACATTGATATTTTATATATTGATATTTGGCTTCAGTCTAGTGCCTGAAGTGTGTATTAAGGCAAGAGCCCTTCAGTAAGTCCTGTGATACAGATGGTGCAATCTTGTAGCGAACAGCCATCCAGCTAGAAGAAATAGACTTAAAAGAGGTTTCCAAGACAACAATAGATCAAGGAGGGTTCAACAACTAAAACACACGGACACAAACAGACTCATTCACAGTGAAAAAAGTGGATGGATGGTGCCCGTTACAGCTAGTATACATTAGTGTTTCCTAATTCCTTTCCAGCATTTGGCGGTACTTTCTCTGTCTCATTCGACTCATCAGAGTGGTTAGAGATAATACCCACAACATCTGGTTGGCCCCTCATGCCAGCCGGCAAAGGGCCAGTCAATTTGCCATGCTCCTGCGCCCCCATTCAGCTGGCCAGATGTCTACTAATGCAATCTCTAGAAAAGCGTTTATGATTTACAACATCTGCGACCCTCAATAGGAAAGTCTTTGCTGTAATCAAGTGTGAAAACTTGTGAAACAAACAATTAATTTTCCATTGTGACCATCGCTTGCCAGTGCTTTTGGCATTAACATGTTTTGACATTAGCAGTTCAAACGGATTCGATTAGTAGCCCAGGAGAGCCTGGCTGGAGCTCCAGAAATCCATGACTAATGATCTGCTTCCTGGGGGTATAGAGTGAATCACCAAAGAGAAAACTCACAAGTTGCGTTGATGGGTCGATGCAACAGGCCTCAAGCAGCTTAAGATATTGTTAAATGTTAATTTAGCGGTCTCTGATGGTATCCCAACTGCTATGAGCTTAAACAAAAGACAAAGGCACAGAGAAAAACTTCTTTGGGTGTTAATGTGTAGAAGAACAACAGATTCTCATACAGCATTTAGCCTTCCCGAATAATGTGTGTAATGCTCGCACAAAAACAATAAGTAATGCCTAGAAGAGTCATAGTCATTCAGCTGCTTGTGCCCCCTCAAGTGGATTTTAATGCTACTTCTAAAAAATGGCTTTAGGCTGAATGGTTATTGTAGGTAACTGAAATAAATTACCCACTCACATTGTTGGACTAAATTGGAGTGCTTGTGTGTACATACAGTATATGCATACGCTACATTTTGCATACATATAGTACATGCATACATACATACATACATTATTTAAATTAATTATAATTAAGCCAAAAACTTGCAGTATAATATATAAGGAATATATTTGGTCTGATTTTAAGGTCCCCTTGCACACTGAATGAAACCTTTACCACTGGACCAACACACCCTGCTCTAACATGAACAACGTTTTTTTCTTTTCTTCATTTCTCATTTTGGTAAAACATTTTTTTGATAGTCCACTTTAGACATTCTATTAACTATAAGTCATCAGACTTTGCAACTACACGTCAGCTAACTCTCATTAGAGTATTAGACTTTCTGCTTAATATCTGCTTATACTTTATTTTGATGCTTCACAACAGATATTCTGACTATAAGAACATTTTGCAACTACATGTCAACTTATTCTACTAACACCTAACCCTAACCTAACAGTCTACCAACAGTCTACTACTACTGATAAGAGTTAATTGACATGTAGTTGCAAAAGCTACATATAGTATCTGTAGACCATCTAAATAGTTCAACCCTTGTTTAATTTAGAGCACCAAATGAACCAATACACTTATTCCCATTCACACACACACACACACACACACACACACACACACACACACACACACACACACACACACACACACACACACACACACACACACACACACACACACACACACACACACACACACACACACACACACACACACACAAATACATAAACGGGTGCATGATCCCACATGGATTCCTTTTATATTAGAATAAAAATATTTATGAAAAAACGGTAAGATCCATTGTGATTTTCCACTCATATCTGTTATTCATTCTATTTCTATAATATGAAAAACTACAAAGATATGAAAAGTTTTTTAGTCCTGTCTGTCTTCATGTGTTATGTCATTAAGAGCACCAGATGAGCCAAGACTGACACTGATTCACCTTCAAATTTAAAAAAAAAAAAATAGATAGTCAGATCCACTTGAAGTATCGCTTTTATTTTAGAAAGAAAACACTCATGGAAAAATCATTTACCTTTCATATCGGTTATTCGTTTCTATTTTGTGTCTCTTTGCTTTAGAGTGTGCCCAAATGAACAGTGTGGGGTCTGGTTCATCTCTGATGCAAGCCATGACACAATACCCTTCGCTTGGACCGGTACCTGTAGCCCACCCCTATGAGACATCTCAACCTGGAAAGGAGTTCAACAAGTACGCTTCGCTCAAGGCTGTGGGTAAGACGGCCATTCTTAAACCTGCCTGTATATGGGTTTGATCAAAGCCTGTTCTCCTCTGAAAAACAAACAAACAAACACTAAGTTTCTTAAATGTTATATCTAATTTTTAAAAATGTTATTTTATCTATATGAGATTTGGCTTCCATAAAGCTACCATGGTCAGGAATTACAAATGTAAATCCCAGCAAGTCATCAAGTATTTAACATGGCATTCTTTTCTTGTTGTGCATTACTCTAAAATACAAGAAATAATGTTTGAAAGTCTTCAATATAGCCACCTTTAGTCAGAGTTCTTGATCATCTTGGTCTGAGATCTGGTTGTTGGACTGGCATGCTGGATGTTAGGTGGTCTCATATTGGTCTAGATCTGGATCGTAGGGTCTTGTCTTGACATAATGTCTGTCCTATGTCAATATTTAGGGTCACTTACTTAGTATTTAAGTATATGATATTTAAGTAGCTTTTATAAACATGCCTTTGAGACAAAACAATAGCACTGACATATTTTAAGATATAACAGTGCAAGTTGTTTTCAGTTAAAACAGCTCAAACATGTATTTTTGTTCTGGACTAGGCGTAAGTTTTGTCTCTGAAACCGGGGGTCAGTGTTTTTATTTATTTAATTTAGAAATTCTGCTTTCAGATTTTGATTTCAGGAGAGCTAAAAACTCTCATTACTCTTTCACAGTCACATAAGTATCATTAGTACTTGCACCAGTGACATTGCTAGCTTGTTCTAAAAGCAGAAACCAGGAGATTATAGAAGCTTCTTGTACGGCTTGTGATCATTTCAATTAATTAATTTATAATTTAATTAATTATTTAAGTTGTGTTTTACAGTGGTTACATTGGGTAGTAATATAGTTACTTGTTACTTTTCACATCAGTTAGTTTGGCATTAGAGTAAAGCCTATGAAAGACGTCAGTGAGATGACAGCTAGGAAACAATAGACAAACAACCAGCAGAAGTAGCGACGTGTGATGACAGTCTTTCTCTTAGACTTTCGGCCACAGATGAAACTACTCAGTTGCTAATCCACTGAAGTACAGTCTGTACAGACCGATCCCTGGGAAATCAAAAAAAGGACAGTTTATAGCGACAGAGGCCCAGGAGACGAGCCACACAACAAGCCGATGAGTAGCCAGAGAGCCGAAGTGCCTGAGTTCTTCTGATGTGCGTTAATCTCAACGTATTGATGTTAATGAAAGAGTCGCACCAAAGAACAGCACTTCTCTCGGCCGGCTGGCTTATTTTGCGCTCTGCCTCCTGGTATGAGTTTTTATATCTGTGGTTTGTTGTGACTCTTTGGGGTGTCAAGGCTGTTAAAAAGGTCACCTGAAGGATATTTAATTAAAAAGCCTAAAATGTCATGCTGAAATGAGATGGATTTCAAGCAGAGTTTAGTCAGTCCCAATTAAGGCCTGGCTGAGTTGGAAGGCGATAGACCGTTAGCGACATTGCATGGAATTTATGGGGGGAAAAAAAGATTAGTGACACGCTAGGATCGTTTATACCCGTTTGTAGGATCTGGTCTTAGCAAGTTGTGATTCACACTGTCAGTGATCGACTAGCACTGGTTAAAAAAAAATACAGTAGTCAACTTTTGAAGTGAATCAAAACCTTTCATCAAAGTTATTCATGAATTTTGAACAATACCCATTCTTGTCTTAGGACAACTTTGATGAACTTTTTTGATCCACTTTAAATGGTGAATACTGTATTTGCATCAAACAAAATTTATAACACCTTTTTTTCTAAGGAAACTGTTGGTTGCCGTTTTAATGTCAGTGTTGATATGGCTGTAAACATTATTGTCCAAAAATAACAATTACAGTAATAGCGGCAAAGTAACAGTGAGATTGCTTTTTTATGTGCACAATAACTAAAGGTAAAAAAAAAGAAGTAGTTTCAACAGACAAAAAAAAAACCTAAAACCAAACCATCTTCTGGAAGAGCAACAAGCTGCATGTTTCCATTTAATGATGGAAGCAATCCAGGCTAATTTGTATTCAAAGATACCTCAGGCGAAAAGAAAAGCATTAGCATGATGCAGACTAACTATTTTGGTTGCCATTCACAATGGAACATTAACTGCTCTTATAAATATTTGAGGCACTCTATTTGCATTTTACAAATTAAAACAAACCCAAGTTTTTAATAGTGCAAAAATAATTGAATATGTTGACATTATTTACCGGTACTCACCTTCACGTCATTCCAAAAACATAAAATTTATACTTATACACACAAAATGATTTGTAAAAAAAGTCAGGATTCTAAATAAAAGTTTTTAAAAAAATGTTTTATTCATACCGACCCCAAACCTTTGAGTGTATGTGTACATGTTTGGCTATTTACAAATGTTGTATGAAAAAGATATGTGTGAAGCTCTTCAAAAAAATTAGGAAATAAAAAACAGGTTCAGAATGACATGGAGGTGAGTAAATAGTGGCAGAATGTCACTTATACCTCTACAAAAACATCCGGTTCTATTTGTTGTTTGTTGAAGGAAACGATCGGGTCAAGTATTTTCTGAGAAAAATGGCTCATATTGGGACAAACAAGTGATTACCCTTGATCTATTAAATGTGTAATTCTCTGGTGGGGAGCAAATCAGCAATCAGGTTGTTGTGTTTTTTGCATCTGACTAATGAAGTGTTGTTGAATTTACCTCGCTTTTGCTCTCTCTCTGTTCCAGCTGAAAAAGCAAATGAAAACTTCTACACTAACAGACGGCACTTAGCCGACCTGACGGTGAAAGGCGCTCTTCCCATGCACTCGGTGAGTCTGGAGCAGGAGCCCACCAACCCTTACAGCCCAGAGCTGCCCTGCCAAAAGCAGAACGGACACAAGTCCAAAAGCACCAAGATCCACAGTTCCCACCCACTGGCTTTTGGCTCGAACACAATCGCCAACCCCGGCATGCTGAAGAGCTGGGAGGGGACAGAAACGCTGGGCCGCCGGCAGACGTACGGCCCCAAGAGGCACAGCGCCACCGTGGAGCAAGTGAACGAGTTGACGTCCGCCCAGAGCCAGCACTACCTGCCTCCACATCCGTACTTTGTCACCAACAGCAAGACTGAGGTGACCGTGTGAATGGGGCCGCAACAGCGGGTTTATCAAGCCCAGGCCTTGAGTGGATGCGTGGAACGAGGATAATAAAGGAAGCCTGACGGAGGAAGAAGTGTGGATTAGGAGCCCGTCCTGCTGGAAGGATTGACCGAATGGTCTGGCTTGAGATCTGCATGGCTGTATGTGTGCTGTTTGTCTTTGAGCGGTTGTGCATGGAAAAGGCATGCATTGGACTTCAGTCTCATTTGAAAGGGAAAGCGTAACATTACTCAAATGAACTCTTTCTGTGTCCATTCCGTCACAATGCAAATGGATCATTTGACTTGTAGTGATGAGTTTGTCACGAGGCCATCCGTCAATATGACGAGGGACATGTTCAAACACGAAACAATCAATGCAATCAAACGTTCTAGATGGTACCACTGTCATGATTCGCAACAACTTGAAAGCTTGTGAAAAAGTCGCTCTAGTCCTAAACACACTTTGTTTTTCTCAGAATCTTGTACATAACAGAATGTTACAAAGGACGTATAATGTCAAAAGCTTCCTCGGATAATCACTGAACATCGATCTGGAAGATTAAGGTCGATGTGAGGACAATCGTGTCTCTAGTTGTTCTCATCTCAACTATCGAGACTTTCCAGAGCGTGTGCACCAAAAGTATCCTGTAGCAATGCAACACGCTATATCCTGACAAAACACTGGGCTTGTGCCTTTCTAACAGAAGAACTCATTATCTAAGAGCTCTTGTGCTTTTCAGCAAGCACATGGTGTTTCTTCAAAAACAAAGATGCATAAAATATAAACAAATCTATTGTTTACGGCTGTCATATTTCAGTAGAAAATGTTGATTGTCAGTGTTCTGAAATACACATTTCTTCTTTCTGTTCCGCCATTTTTTCTCTGATGTGTTCACATACTGTACTACCCAATCTTTTAGTGCAACTGTAGACTGTAGTAAGAGGAAGTGTTGTAGGGTTAATGATAGACATTCATTATCTTTCAATGTTAGATATGATAAAAATGAATGGTTAATTATGATACCGAACAAGATTGTCAAAACACTGCCATTGTTGGATTCCCAGTAGTTTTGGTATTGAAAACTGTTTCAGTAGTTTCTTTTGTTTTTAGCATCATAATGTGAACCATTTCAATTAGCATAAGGGCAAAAGGCTGCATTCAATTTCGAAAACTTAGTGTTTTGTCACCTACATCCAAATGATCCCAAGTACCCTGTATCTGGTTGTGAATAAAGTGGGTCACATAAACTTTAATTGCTCTGAAACAAGTGGCTTTACATCAGTGCACTTAAAATGGTGTTGACCTTCGTCATTTACTCTTTATCAACCCTAATTGAGCTGGGAAATTAGCAGGCTAACGCATACTGAAAATAAAATTACATTTGCATATCTAGTAGCACAGCTTTCTGCAGTGTCACGTTCTCTAATTTTGAAAACTCATTCTCAGTATTTACAGTAGTAAACTTAAGGGGTGGTAACACTAGATTTTGTGTTTGCATTATGCTATTTTTAATTTTGGTGAACTCTTTCTAGCCTGCAAATTCGTATGGTGATGCTTGACCATTAGAGCATCTAAATTCAACTTTAAATTAAGCTATGTGCAGTTTCGCTGGACACAGGACTTGAATTTATAATGTATTATTATTAAGGCTATCAAAGTTAACAACACATGGAGTTAACAAAATTGGAGTTAATTTCTTCTTACTAAAGAATTCATTCAATATATCGTCAAGCTAAATTATTAACAGTCAGTTACATTTGTTTACAGAGTCTACACTGTATGAAAAATATTCTCAGAAACATTTTCTCCTTTTCTGTTAAATTTACAGACATTTCCTTCTACCTTAAAACACAGCACAATGTAATGTATATTTGAAAATATGGTTAAAACACCAGTAAACAATCAATACAGAACATTTCATATTAACATGCTACATTGTGATATCTGTCAGCTAATAGCAACACTGTATGTGTGATACTTTGCAATACAAAGTATTTTACAGCACATTTAAATATCATTAAAGCATAAAAATATTTGTACAATATTGGAGAATTGCAGCAGCAAGTCAGCAACAAAAACCTCCTTTGTTTTTTATGTTAAATATGTTTTTGAAATCGTGAGCTTAGAATTATACAATTCTATCTCCGTTTAGGGTAGTTCTGAGATATTGAGCATCAAAGTTTTTAAATCCCTGCTGTTTTGTGAGATGGAACCTTTTTATTTTATTAATAAGTGGAGAATTAGAAAAAGTGGAGATAGAACCAAATAATTCTAAGCTCACAAAATGTTAAAAATAATTTATTCAAAACAGAAGACCTGGAGTGTTGCATAATATCCTTTTGCCCATGTGAATTGCAGGTCTGAAATAATTCTTAAATCTAGTGCGACCACCCAAGCTACATATTAATCCACAGATAAGAGTTTGATTCCATGTAAATGGAATGTAAATTTGGGGCTGAGTATTTATGGCTTTCCTAAGAATTCCCTCTAAAAGAAAAACAATATATAGCAAACAATACAAGTCCTTCCTCCAGTTTAATCGTTTTTCTTCTTCACACCATTGAATACTGTCTAAGTGTGTCACTGCCAAACAGCTTGTGACAAACCAGTACTTAAGAATACTCCCGTAATTGCCGCCGGCCTGTCAGTCTCTGAGTCCACTCAACATCTATTAAACCTGAATGTTTCACTGCAGGTCACCTCATGACTCAGATCGCACTACAGAATCACTCACCGGGGGGGACATTTCTTGGAATTAAATCACGTAGTGAATATCTTTTCCATTGAAATCTCTGAACACCGCAGAAATGGATTAACACAGATAATGTCAAGATCCGCTGTGTAGCTAAAAAGACCTTCACAGCTGGATTCTTTGGTCTGGCTGCACAATCTAACATATGAAATCGGGATATAGAAATCAGACACGGTGAAATAATCTAGGTTGGCAGTCGGGAGATAATTTACTAAGAATTCATTGCACCTGCTGATTAATCAATTAGCATTGTTTTAGCGCCCAAGTTAAGGAGTTATGCTAATACATGACCAAGATACTAGTGGTAAACACAATTTGCACAATATAGAATAAAGCAGACGGTAACACTTTATTTCGATGATCCACTTTAGACATTCTACTAACTATAAGTAACTTTGCACCTAGATGTCATCTAACTCTCAGAGTATTAGTAGACTGAAAGGTTGGTTAGATGCTAGGGGTCAGGTTAGAGTAAGTTGACATGTAGTTGAAAAGTCTGCCTCAACTGTTTAGTAAATTCAGCTTTCAGAATATTGAAATGTATGGAACCACGTGTTACTTTGAGACTACATAGGGGGTAGTTTAATCACTGATTGCTGTTTCCACCTCGCATTGTGCCTTGCGGTTCATTAACAGACAATAGGTCTCGTTTTTATGTTTCAATTCATACATTTGTTTCCTTTTATCAGTTTTATGGAGGATTGGGGTTGGCCTCAGATGAATGCATAGAAAGAACACTTGTCCTAGATGTTTTTATCATTTGCCATCAGCACAAGGTCATTTTAGATAGAGACATGATGAACTAGTACATAACAGATGCAGTCTTGAACAGTCATCTGTACATTATACATCACTAAAGGGCTGAACATTGGCAGAACAACTTTAATGCTGTGATCATGAAGGTTAGATGTTGAGTGAAAGCATTCTGACCCTCACTGAAAACACATTGAAATGTACAGGCAGATGTTATAAAATGATTTTGCCCTTTATTTAATGTCTAAAAAAACTCACACTGCAGTTGATATTGATGTTAGTTTGTGTATTTGTATCTGTAACTGGTTCATTTTAAACACACAAATGCGATTAAAAGTAATACCTCAAATACTTTTGACAAGTACAAACCCACTGTTTTATTAATTTAATTATTTGTTATTTATTCTGGTAATAGCTATGCCAATGGAATACTAATCTTTTATGATATGATATTGTCATATTCTCCACATAACGCCGGAATAGTTACACAATAACTTTATATTTGTAAGTAGTAGCATAGTAGTTGCTGATCAGACCAAGTTGTCCAGTTCAGTGGTTTATATTGTGAATCACATAGACGAAGCATTGAGGGTTAAAATGATACCCGCCAAACTAATACCTGCACAAGCTCAAATTATACTGAGAAACTGTCATTTATTGAAGGGTTATTTTGTGATCCAGGTTTATTTAAAAATGTATCAATATAGTATTCAGTCATCATAATATTGTTCAGTGTTCTCTGTATTGGCGATGCACGAAGCATCTGGGAAACAGAGACAACTTTGTCACATCCTACTGCCCGTGGATACACTAAGGTAAATTTTTCAAACAACGTATTCTGTGTAACATTTCTATGTGGAAGTTAAAAGTTTAAGCACTGTTGTACCATTCACATCACAAAACGTATTTTAAATAAATGTCTCTTCTCTACACATTCTGTGTATTTTTGAGTTAAGGAATTGAAAGTGTTTGCTGTGCTGATGCAGGTTATGTTTAACATGTAGACACAATAATATTAGACAAACAAGGAATATTTTGTCATCTGGGAAGATGTGCATTATCCTACAGGGAAGATGAGGCATAACATTCTGTTTTGGGCTATTAGGCACAGAATGTGTCATTTTGAATATAAGGATAAATATATTGCATCTGGCCATGGGTTAAAGATTTAGCTTGTTAGCATGGCTCTGTTAGCTTTCTTATTGAAAATAAGCTTTACATTCTGACTACCTTTTTTTGAAAGGCTCTTAAAAGTGTGAAATGGACCCTGTGTGCTGCCTTGGATGTCACAGAGACCAGAATTGTCACATTGACCTGATCGAGATGAATGAGAGCGCTAAAAAATAGCTTTCTCCAGGTAATATAGACCTATAGCTAAGCTGATTCTGGCCAAGATCACCCTCTTAGACCCAAAAAGGAAGATTCTGTCATCATTTACTCTCCCTCATGTCGTTCCAACCTGTATGACTTATTTTCTTCTGTGAAACTTAAAAAAAAAAAAAAAAAACATATATTTTGAACTGAGTTGAACTGGACCCGGGGACTTACGTTTTCCAGCTTTCATGCAAAAAGAAAGTCATTTGGTTGGGTGAGGAAACCATGACAGAATGTCAATCCATGGTGACCTATTCCTTTAAATAGGGACATTTAATGTATTACTTTAAAGGGCACCTATTATGCTCCTTTTTACAAGATGTAATATTGGTCTCGGGTGTCCCCAGAATGTATTTGTGAAGTTTCAGCACAAAATACCCCACAGTTAATTTATTATAACCATTTAAAAATGTCATTTTTGGGGCCTGTTTTAAAAAGAGCTGTTTTGGTGTGTACCACCTTAAATGTAAATGAGCTGCATATCCCCGCCCTGCCTTTGGATGAGGGCGTAACTTGCATACCTATGGCAATAAACAGTCGGTAGAAGCAGAATGGCTGAGAGTGAGGGACGAGACCCGCTGTTTTGTATGGCATTCAGCCGTACATGTTTGAACCGGAATCAGACCCAGATGATGAAGAGACTCCGGCAGAAGAAACACAAATGAGAATGGACCAGGATGTCTCGGAATGGTTATTTGATACATTTATGTACTTATAGAGTTGTAATCGCGTCCCCTGGATGTGCAACACACACACAGACA
Organism: Siphateles boraxobius; assembly: GCF_051911475.1. Taxonomy (NCBI): domain Eukaryota; kingdom Metazoa; phylum Chordata; class Actinopteri; order Cypriniformes; family Leuciscidae; genus Siphateles; species Siphateles boraxobius. The sequence goes on along the minus strand of NW_027509193.1, from coordinate 29,603,293 downwards.
CACACAAGCTATGATAACGTTGGCGCACTGTGATAACGTTTGCTACGTACAAACGAAATTACATTTATGAGAGGGACCTCTGTTGCGTCTTGTTTACATTACTTGTCGTACAGGTGCTTATGTGGCAAATGTGAGAAGATGGCTACAGAACAAGAAAATATATGCGGCAGGGAGATAGAACAGGTATTAATTTATTGTTGCAAAAAATAATACGTGACATAAAACTGTCTGACGCTATTTGTTTAACGCAAACAAGGTTTAAATTATATACAAAGACATCCTACGACGACGACAACAACTTTAGACGCATTTGTTGTTGAATTGGCTGACATCGACTGAAATTAATATTTGCTCAAAAATCATAAAATACACTTACTTCTACTGGAGGTGACGTTGGATCGCGAACAGTAGGCAACGATCCACACTTGAGGATTAACTTTGAAGCAAGACCTGCTTTGAATTGACCCTTGTTCACAAAACAGTGTCAGAAAATGATTCGCGCAAACATAAACGTATTTTGGAAGTTTAGTGGCGCCTTTCCTTCGTAAATAAAATCCATCCACTGCGTTTTCAGTGGCTCTGATGTGGGAAGTAAGTGAAAACTACTATGTACATTATTACATCCCACAACAGAACACTTATGTTTCTTAAGAGACATTTTCGACAAGGCAGCACAAATCGTCAGAACACCGGCTTTGTTGAAACAATGGAGGCTGGTGTACAGATCACCGAGGGCGGGGTCTATGCCAAAACCACAGTGTCAATCAAACCACGTCGGTGGGGCTTGCTCAATTCTACGTCACATTGAGCCGAATCTTAGAACAGCTCGTTCTGAGACAGTGCTCATGATTTATTGAGATTGTAAAAAAAACACTGGATGGATTTTTATCATTCTAGGGCGGTTTTGCTCACACACTGCCAACACACATTTATGTTCAAACACCATGTAAAAGTGAATTTTGCATAATAGGTGCCCTTTAAATGTTCTTGAAATAAGACATTTTACATCTGATAAGGATGAGGGAATCTGAATTTTGGAGGTATTCAGAAAGCCTTGCCAGAATTGTTCTTTTGGGAAAACGATCGAGATGGCGTGAGGGTTTAGATCTGCATCATTGATGTGCTGAACAGAGATTTTGCTGAAGGCTTTGCTGTAGCCAACTGTGATCACCGTAAGTTTACAAAAGCACAGTTTCCATCATGACTTCTCCCGAATTATAGTTAATCAGCTCATCTTCAATAATAACCATTAACATGACTGTCAGCTTCTTCACTGAGTACGTGCCCTTTATCCACAGAAACAAAGGCCTTTAATTATTGTCTAATGTGCTCCTGGCCATTTTATGAAGAGAGACCTCACTGACCTTTAATATGAAATGATCCATCTTCTTTAACTCATTTAAAGAAGTAATTTCCTGCGTTTGAATATGCCTACTTCCATTTTATATAGTAGGCGAAAAACAGTATGTGAGCCAAGTATTATGTCCAAATTCATAGTATTCATTAACACAGAATTGGTGAAAAGTACACTCGCTGACTGAAATGCGCATTTGATGGACACTTTACTATCCCATGAGGCCATGGGAGAGGATCTGTGAATGGAAGTGAAGCGACGCAACTGACGCTGGTAAGTCACATGTTAATAACAACATGACGGATGTAGTACGTAGACATTTTTATTCACACATTCGTACTATATAAAATGGCGTTTTTAACAGTCAGGATTAAGTTTCAAACCAGATGTAGTTTCTACTATACAGTATGCGATTTCAGATGGAGTGAATGTTTGGCATGGTTAGCATAGCCTCGTTAGCTTCTACCAACCTAAACTCATTAGAAAATTTAAGTATTTTATGAGGTGGCATTTTTTAAAGAATTTATGAGGTAGTATTCACTCCTGCTGTTAGATGCCTCAACTACACCATCTGGATAGCTTTCTAAAGTCGGCATCAAACGGAAGTTACGACAGTCTTTTGTTCTCAATTGGGTTGTATATCCCAGTGAAATGGCTTTTCAAACAAGAAAAGAAATGTAGGCTAGGACTTGATTTTGTCCATGGGGAATTGATTTGATGGTGGTGGTTTGCTCTTGCAGTGATGTCATGTGAGTGACAGGTTGCCCCGCCCTCACACCAGTAAACACATCATCAGAGAAGAGAAGAGATGTCACTGCAAGCGGCAGTGGAATATATTTTGGAGGACACATGAATTAAAAAAAAAATAATAATGTGCACAGATAAATCATTTATAATAATTACATCAATATTCCATAAATTTGAATTGTCCATATAGATTTCATGGTGACTTCGATTCTAGTAAACACTTTGGAACACAACTGAGATAAATGTTTAGGATAAAAAGACTCTTGAGTTTGAACAAAATCTAGTAGATTGTAAGATATTTCATTATGTGCTTGTGAAAAAGAAGTGCGCTTGAATTGAATGCATATAGTGTACTTCAAATCCTAAAATATATAGATTTTTTTTTAAAGTGGCCAAAACTTTACATTCACTCTTTAAAATAAAGATTTATAAGAAAGCTTTTTACAGCGACGCCATCGAAGAACCATTTTGGGTTTCCCCAAAACACCTTTCAGTGAACAGTTCTTAAAATAACCTTTTTCCCTTAGTGCAAAGAACATTAAAAATCTAAAGAACCTTTTCCCAATATAAAGAACCTTTTGTGTAATGGAAAGATTCCATGTATGTTAAAGGTTCTTCATAGAACCATGAATGCTGATGAAAATATATATATATATATTTTTAAGAGTTCAAACTTAAAGGTGCTCTAAGCGATGTCATGCGTTTTTTAGACCAAACTTTTTTTTGTCACATACAGCAAACATCTCCTCACTATCCGCTAGCTGCCTGTCCCCTGAACACACTGTAAAAAAACACGGTCTCTGCAGACACCCCAGGCTCCAAAAACGGCAACAAAAACAAACTGGGCTAACCCGCACCACGAATCATAACAAACTGTTCCAGCCAATAACTGACAAGTACCCCTTTTCCACCAAAGCATTTTGAGAGCCGGTTCGGAGCCGGTGCCTACTCGCGAACCGGTTCTTTGTGTTTCGACAGCCAAAGAACCGGTTCTCGGCCAGGAAAACTGGTTCCAAAGCGGCACCAACTCTTTGCTGGACTAGAACCAGAGAACCGTTCTTTTACCACCGTGTCATGCTTACGTCGGGGGCTGGGGGCGGGTTTAGATGTGTCCTAAACATATTTTATGACCGCAAAGCCAGGAGAAACATTTGCAGAAACACGATGTAGTCCACCATTGTAATTATTATGCTTGAAGTTGGCGCAAGCGTTTCTAGCTTTTTTTAAATTTTATTTTTTTATTGAAAACATTATGTAAGCAAAGAAGAAAACAGTCAAAACATAGAACAAATAAACGGAAAGAAAAAAGACACAAGACAGAGGTACATAACTAATCAGAAATGATTACATATCAAAGGAAAAGATTAAAAGACTTACTTATTTCAATTGTTTTTAAAGCCTTCATGGTACACAAGTTAGAGATAATCCCAAAATAATGTACTTGCTAGCGTTTCTGTATGGCGACGTACACAGTGACGTAACGACGTCGTTCGCTGGGCGCTCTAGTCAGTGGGAAAACAAACCGGTTCTGAGAAGGTTCGCAAGTTGAACCAACTCCGAACTAACTTTGAACCAGCACCAGTTCCGAACCAGTTCTTTTTTGGTGGAAAAGGGGTATAGAAGGATTTGGGGGTGGGGTTTGGGGGGTTAGTGTGCGAATGAGGAGGAGGGGGGGTCGAGCTAGCCTCAATTTTGTTTGACAATACTTCGAACATCAACAAAAAGTGACGTCACCCAACATCGCTTAGAGCACCTTTAAGTATATTTTTCCATTAGCAAACTTTTAAAAAGAGTGCTTAAGTACTTGAATCATAATGATTTAATGAATCTAAATGATTTAATTAATTCATTATTAGGCCATATTTCCTGGAGAAAGAGCCCAGCAATCAAATCTTTACTGAAAGGAGAGAGCAGTTGCTCTTTTTTACTTGGTAGCAAATGCAGGATGGACAGAGAGAGAAGCTATGCGGGGATTAAAGTATTGACATGCCGAGTGTGGCCTCAGAGCAGACAGACTCCCGCCGCTAACACAAACCTTACACAAACCATCCTTTCTGAGGAGGTGGTCAATAACGGCTTATCTCCCGCCCCATAACTTTGAGAAGAAAAAGCCTTTCAGGAAGGAATTAGCTGGCGCGACTCAATTCGCAGGCAACAAATGACATGAGAAATGGAGCGTCTGCAACTATATTCTAATTTTTTAATGCATGAAAAAGGTTTTGTCCTAAAGCAATGCTATTTTTTGCTTCAGACGCTTGAGTATTAACCTAGAAACCGAGGTAAAATTGTGTATCAACAGTGCGACTGCCTGTTGTAATTTTTAAAGTTCCTATCGAAAGTGACAAGGACATAACAGCGTCCTGTTTCTCCCATGACACATGCTGTTTCAGGTGTAAAAGTGTCTTTCACCTGCTTAAAGCGTGGCCTCATTATTATGGCTGATTAAAACCTTCAGTAATTAAGGCCAATTATGCTAATTTTCCAGCCCTCTTGCAGACAGGGTCTCCCTGTGCAGCAGCGATTCCAGTACAGAATAGCATTAGAGAATGGAATAGGGCACATGCGAATGCCTCAGCTTGAACGTTTGACTTTTAGACAAAGTATCCCCATGCTTGAATATTCCGTAAAAGCAGGGCGCTGAAAAAATTTATTTGCAGATGATTCCTTTGGAAAAACAAAGCAGAACAAATCCACAATTCAATGTTGGAAGAGAAGGAGGGGGTCTTACATTTTTTACCTCTGCCAGCAGAAGGTTTTATTGATCTTGTGATCCACAGGTACATGATGCCACAGCTGCATTTTCATGTCAGAGAAGAAAGCACCTTCTGTTTTTTGGCATCTGTCTCAGCTGTCTAGTGCATTTATGGGAGAAGAAAGAGACTTGGGCTACTGAACCTGGATGAAAGGCGAATGGAAACGCAACTCTGATAAAATCAAAATGACAAATGTATTTTTGTGGCTTGACTTTTGGTGTGCTTGCATTTGCAATGTATTTGCACTGATAAAATAAAAAACAACAGAAAAAGTATTATAGTATTAAATTGTTGCAAACTGCAATGATAGACTACTGTTCAAATGAATACTTTTATTCAGCAAGGATATTTTAAAATGATTAAAAGTGACAGTTGTCACATGTTAGGTGCAATCTATGCTCAGCCTCAGACGTCAAACCCACGGAAAGTATGGCACAAGAAATGACGTGTGTTGCATTCTTTAATGTTCCATCTGGAAACAAAGCCGTCGCGAAGCCAAACCCCCTTATGGAAGAAGGAAGCCATAGCTTTTACAACTGTGACAAATTTGCGCCAGGTTTTCAAAAATATGAGAAATTCACAGCTTCATTGTTGCAGTAAACTTGCTCACCGTTCTTAAATTAATAATTTGTTAAATGCACAACAGTCTGTTATAGTAGGGACATCGACTTTACATTTTTATTTTACATGTTTTTCAGATATCTTCTTGAGCGGTTTTTGGTCAATAAGCTGCGATGAGTCCAGACCTTCTGCCGTCAGTCTGGCTGCGCGAGACAATCCAAACTGGAATTAATCAGGTAGATACTTTAATACACAAGCCCAAAACACATGGAGAATCCACAACGCACAAACTATAATACAGACGATAACCGAAAGTGAACTAAACCAAACGAGGAGTACTTATAAACAGACAACTAAACTAGACAGGTGGGAATAATCAGTAACCTGGGTAAGAAGAATTAGTAAATAGGAAGGCGTATTTCAAATAAATGCGGTTTGTTTGAACTTCATATTCATAGAACGCACAAGTTCTCCGTGGTCGAGGGTTGCAATCCGGGCTCTGGGTCTGGCTGTGTGCTGGATCGGGGTGCGACGCTCACCAGACACCTGATGATGGCCTCCTTCCAGTTCAGGTTAGAGGTGTCTGGGAGGTTGATGCGTTGATGGAAGTTGGCCCTGATCTAGAACAGATTTTTCAGGGTTTCGTCGTTGAGGGGGCTGGTGACTGCAAGAACAAAAAAGTCTCTGGTGAATGATAAAAAGTTTTTGCTCTTCTGAGCGAGCAGGATGAAATCGATATTATCCATTTTGTGGTCCAGTATTCTGTCATGGGGTGGTGCAGGAAAGACCTAATGGTGACATGTATATTTGATTTGAGTTGAAATTAAGAAAGCATAGAGAAATAGTGGGTGAACTTCAGAATGTGCAACCCCAGTTTGAGTCTGAAATGTGTTATGCCCAATCCTCATTCATCAATCCTAGTAATAAAATATATAAAAAGTAAAACAATAAATGAACCAGAATGCAAAGATTTACGTGCACCAAGATGCCTAGCTACAATAACCATATAGAAAATCTGATCCAGATATTTCTTCCACTATGACACACAAAAAAAGATGCCCTACATGACAATGGCAACATAAAGACAGACATTTACTCTTCTTTTGTATCAGTAAATGGGTCATACACTATTTTAGATATTTTAGTAGCACCAAAACTTCAGAACATGTCCATGTTTGGTGTGTGTTTAAATGGGCCAGTGCCACTCATTTGAACACTTTCCTTTTCAAACTATTGAAAAGGGAATTTATTGCATTTATCTCCAGCAGTTAACCTACTATTTGTTGGTTTGCAATTGACACATACAAGATATCTTGCCCTGCAGAGTCCTGCAGTGATCTCTCACAGTGATTTGGGGAAATGCACATTCGATTAGCTGAAACTTTGTGCTAAAGTTAACAATACTGAAACATACAAGTACATAAAAAAACAGGCTTTGTAACGGTATGTTATTGTCTGTATGCGAATTGACAAACATGATTTATTCAAACATAACAAACCCTAAAATTAGAAACAACCCATGTGTTTGATCCATGGGACGATCTATGTTTCTGATCATGGGAGGTGTGACAGAAACAGTTAGACTGACTTAAATAGGACATCTTTCCTTTGAGACATCTGAGTTGTCTTTTTGTTTTTCATCTACTTTCAACTATTACCCATATTGGTTGTGTGATTTGAACTAAATCCAAACTACAGTAATAGAATAAAACAGACACCAAACTTCTAGAGTAATAAATGAAGGTTGTGATTTAGGACAGGCCAGACTTGCCCTCGGACTTTCTGTACAGTTCTCTTCATTCTTTAACAGCAGGTAACTTATCCCCTTAGACATCAGAACATCTCCTGCTCCATGTGTCTCAGAAAATGGATGGTCTGGTGACAGACTCTCAACATGAGGGTGCGATAATGCAATACGATGTCTCCTGATATGCTGTTTTCACATAAATGGGCAAAGACCATTTATTTACTATAGAGGATGACAACAATCTGTGTTACCAATCCATTTATGATTAGGCTAAAAATCTTAGTTTCAAAATCTGCATGAGGAGAGGAATAATACAGTTTTTTGTTGTTTATATTAACTTGCATTAGTAGTTCAACCAATTACATAATATAATTGATATTCATTTTAATTTTAAGTTAATATTTTTTTTAAATAAGTCTTTTATGTTCAATTCAATTCAATTCAATTCAAATTTATTTGTATAGCGCTTTTCACAATACACATTGTCTCAAAGCAGCTTTACAGAAATTGCATTTCGGAAATGTACATAGAAAAATACAGTTAGTTAATCAAGTATTAATTTATGGCATAACATATCGCCGGCTTTGAGTCGTCTCTTCACAGGCGTCGAGTCGTCTCTTCACAGGCGTTGGGGCATCTGAAGTCTCCGTGAGAGGCTGGATACAAACTGGAGCTGACGAACGCTATTTACCTCGGGACTAGCGTCCTGAGATAACAGCAGAAAGGCAGATGGGAAATAATTAGCATAGCTGATGTTCATAATGTTAATGCATTCGAACTGATTCAGCAGTATCAAAGGTTAAGCATTAAGTGAATGCTTGGTTAAAGAGATGCGTCTTTAATCTAGTTTTAAACTGGGACAGCGAGTCTGAGTCTCGTACAATATCAGGAAGGCTATTCCAGAGTTTAGGAGCTAAATGCGAGAACGCCCTCCCTCCTTTAGTGGACTTAGATATCCTAGGAATGACCAGAAGCCTCGAATTTAGTGATCTTAAAGAGCGCGATGGATTGTATGGCGATAGAAGGTCTGTTAAATACACAGGAGCTAAACCATTTAGGGCTTTATAGGTCAGTAGGAATACTTTGTAATTGATACGTAACTTAATAGGTAACCAGTGTAGAGATGATAAAATAGGTGTTATATGATCATATTTTCTTGATCTAGTAAGAACTCTAGCAGCTGCATTTTGCACTAACTGTAGCTTGTTGATTGAGGATGCAGGACAGCCAGCTAATAAAGCATTACAGTAATCTAGTCTCGAGGTCATGAATGCATGAACTAACTTTTCTGCATCAGAAACAGATAGCATGTTGCGTAGCTTAGCAATGTTTCTAAGGTGGAAAAAGGCTGTTCTTGTAATATATGAAATATGATTTTCGAAAGTCAAGTTGCGGTCTAGTATAACACCCAGGTCTTTTACTGTAGTGGATAAAGTAACAGGACATCCTTCTAAATTAAAGTTGTATTGTAAGGGATTTTGTGGGTAGTTTTTTGGACCAATAAGTAGTACCTCCGTTTTATCTGAATTTAATAGCAGGAAATTACACGTCATCCAGCATTTTATATCATTTAGACACTCTGTCAATTTAGATAAGTTAGTGTTTTCATCTGGTCGTGATGAGATATATAATTGAGTGTCATCAGCATAACAGTGGAAATTAATTCCATGTTTTCTTATAATATTACCAAGTGGCAGCATATATATTGAGAATAGCAGAGGGCCTAACACCGATCCTTGCGGCACTCCATAGTCTACTGACGTTATCTTTGATTTTTCCCCATTTAGACAGACAAAATGGTAACGGTCTGATAAGTAAGATCTAAACCAGCTTAATGCCTGTCCCTGAACACCAGTGTAGTTTTGTAGTCGATCCAGGAGTATTTTATGATCGATAGTGTCGAACGCAGCGCTTAGATCGAGTAGAACTAGTATTGAGATACAGCCTTGGTCAGAAGCTAAAAGTAAATCATTTGTAATTTTAACTAGCGCAGTTTCTGTGCTATGATGCGGTCTGAATCCCGACTGGAATTTTTCATAGATATCATTTTCTTGTAAGAAAGAGCACAATTGAGCGGACACAATTTTTTCTAGTATTTTAGACATAAATGGAAGATTTGAGATGGGTCTGTAATTTGCTAAGTTATTTGGATCTAATTGCGGTTTCTTAATGAGAGGTTTTATTACTGCCAGCTTGAATATTTTTGGAACATGACCTAAAAATAAAGACGAGTTAATAATATTAAGAAGAGGCTCTTCGACTACAGGTAACACTTCTTTCAGTAGTTTAGTGGGTATTGGATCTAATAAACATGTTGTTGGTTTCGATGCAATGATAAGTTTATTTAGCTCTTCCTGTCCTATAGTTGTAAAGCGGTGTAGTTGTTCTAGAGGGGCCATAATTGAGGCTGAATCATAAGACATCATAGAGGATTGTATATTTACAATTGTGTTTCGGATGCTTTCTATTTTCTCATTGAAGTAATTCATAAAATCATTACTACTATATTGTAATGGAATATTTTGCTCTGGTGATGTTTGTTTATTTGTTAGTCTAGCCACGGTGTTGAATAAAAACCTTGGATTATTTTGGTTATTTTCTATTAGTTTGCGGAGATGCTCAGCCCTTGCTGCTTTTAGAGCCTTTTTATAACGTGACATACTGTCTTTCCACGCGATTCTAAAGACCTCTAAATTAGTTTGTTTCCATTTACGCTCTAAGTTACGAGTTTCTCTCTTGATTGCATGCGTAGCACTGTTGTACCATGGTGCTTTAGTTTTCTCTCTTACCTTTTTTAATCTAATTGGTGCAACAATATCTAGTGTACTATAGAACATGGTGCTCAAACTGCTAGTCATTTCCTCTAGTTCATCTGTTTGTTTGGGTGCACTGCGCAGCTGAGATAGATCAGGTAAGCTATTTGAGAATCTATCTATAGTGGTTGGAAGGATTGTTCTGCCTGGTCGATAACGTGGCGCAACGTGACAAATTTCAGCAGTACGTATTATACAAGTTACCATGTAATGATCAGTGAGATCATCACTTTGCGGTATAATATTTATATCAGTTGGATTGGTTCCATATGATATAATTAAATCTAGTGTATGATTTAGACGATGAGTGGGACCACTGACGTTTTGCGTGACCCCAAAGGAGTTTAATAAATCTGTAAACGCAGTCCCTAACGCATCATTTGTATTATCTACGTGTATGTTAAAGTCTCCAACAATTATTGCTTTATCGACATTGACCAATAGATCTGAGAGAAAGTATGCAAACTCTTTTAGGAAATCAGCATAGGGCCCTGGAGGTCTATATAGGGTAGCCAAGGCTAGAGATAATATGGATTTGTTTCTTGCATCTAAGAGCGTAACATTTAGCACAAGTACTTCAAACGAATTAAACCTGTGACCTGTTTTCTGAGTAACATTAAGAATATCTCTATAGATTGTTGCAACACCGCCGCCACGACAGATCAGACGGGGCTCATGCTTATAACAGTATCCTGGTGGAGTGGACTCATTTAGACCGAAATAATCATTTGGTTTAAGCCAGGTTTCAGTAAGGCAAAGTACATCGAAACTATTATCTGTGACCATTTCATTTACAATAACCGCCTTAGGTGTGAGCGATCTAATGTTTAGAAGACCTAGCTTTAGAAATTGTTTTTGTTCACTGATATTTAGATTTTCTGGTTTAATTACAATAAGATTTTTGCTAGATCCTACACTAGATTTATTGTTTGGCCTCACTAAGCGAGGAATAGACACAGTTTCTATATAATGTTCTACACTACTTATATCAATTAAGTTGGGACAGCAAAGACTGTGATTTGGACTTTGACTTACTAGTCATATGGTGTGTAACGTCTTGGAGATGTTGTCCGACAGAACAGCCGCTCCGATTCTGCTGGGGTGCAGGCCATCAGCACGGTAGAGCCTAGGTCGCTCCCAGAACAGATTCCAATTATTTACAAAGAGCAGTTTCTGTTCATTACACCATGACATTAACCATTCATTAACCATTCATTTAGAGCAAATAATCTACTGAACCTTTCTTGTCCTAGTCGGTACGTGGGAAGCGGTCCAGACACGATGATCGTTGCTTCAGGCGATGTGCTGCGAACCGTCTCGATCAGGCTTCTGTAGTCCTTCTTCAGAACCTCCGTCTGCCGCAGCCTGATGTCGTTCGTCCCCGCGTGTAGGACCACAGCTCCGACGCGCTCGTCACCGTTCAGGATCTCGGGAATCTGTGCAGCGACATCAAGAACACGAGCACCAGGAAAGCAGTGAGTGCGCACCTTACGCTTACCTGAGGTAGCACGGACATGACGGACCATGGAAGTGCCGATGATCACGGCGGCGTCACGTTCCGGCTCGCGAAGAGGGGAGAAGCGGTTCCGGGTGGAGATCTCGAAGACCGGGAGGGGGGGGGAAGTCCTTGGTCTGGTCCTGGCTCGTGTCTTCCGCTGTGGGATCACCCAGGGTCCGTGGTGTTGCCTCGGTGCCGGAGTGAATGAAGGCAGAGATGATCGCGTCCTCCTGGGCAGAGAAACGCACGGAGTAGACGAAGTCGGAGTCAAAAAGTTACTAACCACTGACTTGTGAGCATCGGCGCGTGATGTTTCAAGCGTTGATCGCCGATCTCGCAGCTCGGCTTGCTTCACCAGCAGAACGCGGATCTGTTTCTCCACCGACTCCAGCTCCAATCGTACCGAAACCAGCTCGAATGTGTCCTCACCTGCACTCAAAGGTAACGTTAGACACACATCCGATATGTTCGCCATTATAACAGATGAACAGTAAATTAGTAGTGATACTACCAATATCACTACTAATTTAGGACTGAAATGATGGATATAACACGTATCCTTTCAGTCAAACGGGTGTAAAATGAGAGGGTCGATAGGCGCGAGGCCACGCGTGAAATGCTAGCGGGCTAAAGGCTAGTAGCCGAGATTCGGAAAGTTGGATCTAAGTAGCGATATCAAAGCAATCCGATTGTTTTTTATAAGGAATAGTGTCGAGGATAAGTTCACATGATATAAAAATAGAAAGGCTGCATGTTCACAAGGCTGCATTTATTTGATAAAAAATTATTGTGAGATATTATTGCAATTTAAAATATCTGTTTCTATTTGAATCTATTTTAAAATGTAATTTCTTCATGTCATGCAAAGCTGAACTTCTCTCTAAGCTGTAATAGGACATCTGTCATAATTTTATCATATGTCTCTCACTGTTTAAATGGCCTCCAGTCATACCTTTAACAAGACATCTGAAATGTGTCTGCTTTTGTCACCATTTATCTTCTAAAAAACCTTGAACAACTCTGAAGTGTTTTTCCATGGTCAGATAGCGTCCAGTTGGGTATAGTGTCATCTTGATGGTGATGGTGGACCGGCCCAGTTCCTCTTAAAGCCCTGAGGACAAGGCACCGGTCCCGCTAGCAGATGGGTGGGTGGAAGCACAAACTGCTACTCCTTTATTAAATGAAATATGAATTCATTTGGAGGCCATTGGTCATGTTTTGCTAGGTTTGCATTTACTCTGGAGACTTTTTGAAAGGGCTTTTTTTCGCACTCTCAGGATTTCCTTAAATTTTTCACACATGCAGCTCATGGTATTTATAAAGTGGATCATGGAACTAATTGATTGTGGCATTATTCCACGTAAAGTTGGAAGTCATGACTGAGTTAGTTTGCCACTTTACCACCAACAGATATTAATTGCCGTCGAAAGGAAAATTTTATGGGTGATTCTTTTTAAATGTAACAGTTTATTTAAACTCTAGACAAATTATATATTATTGTTTTTATGCCCTGTCTGATATAGTAAGATATGGTGAAAATTTGGATCTCATACCTGAGGAGGAAAGAAAATCAGAAGCCCAAACTGAGCAAAAGTATGCAAATTGGTGCAGTTTCTGACATTCATATGGCCAAATAATACGGTTTTGATTGCTTCTAATGTAAATCAGTGAGATCTTTATAACAGTATAACTTACATAAAATGCATATTATGTTGTTACTCTAAGACTCCCAATAATATTTCTTATTAAGATGACATTTAAATGCTTAGTTTTATAATCAGAGTTTCCATTGTCGGGGGCAAGAAATATATAATGGAATGCAATACAATGATGATTCAGAGATACAAATAAATGTTCCTAGAAAGATTGATGGATTTGATACATAATATTAACAGGATTTTTCTAAAAAGTGATGTCTGCATAATCAAGTAAACCTAAGTTGCTTTAGTCCAGTAAGTGTTCATCTTGAAATATTACTAATATAAAAGTTACTCTTTCGTTTATTTTATACAAATCAGCAATGATTTCAATGCAAAAATACACATGTATCATGCCCTGAAGGTGGACATTTTTACAATTATACTAAAAGGCCCTTTACTTGATAAAAAAGTATAAACTATCAATCAGACAACATAGTCATGTAGTAGATTGTGTACAACAGGTTAATTAGCAAAGTTTTGATCATTTTGTTAAAAAAAGTTGTAGGCCTACAAAATTTTTTTTACATTTGCATTTCAAATATGATACAGTAGGCTTTATCGTGTTAATATATTTTGTCAACACAATTATTTTCCCAAAAATTTTACTCTTTTCTTTAATCAGTTCATGGTGGATACCATGAAGATCACCAAGTCAGACTGTATAAGTATGGTTTACGAATGATGATTTACATTGATATGCAGTATGTAAGAGTATATACTGAGCACTGAGGCTTTTGCTGTCATGGCTAAAAAAGGCTGAATGAATATCATTATGTAGTACAGTATGTTATCATTAACATCAGATAATCTTTTCCTGTGAGTGCTTGGAGGTGAACAACTTTAACAGCTTTTGCGAGACAGTAATGTATTCTGGGCCATAACAAATGCTACATGTGAACGGGCATTTCCTTTTCCTTCTATATCTCTCCCCTGTTGCATCAATTGGTAGTTTGTCCTAGCCATCACACAGGGTCTCTCAGTCAAGAGTGGTGATAAGGGTCGTCATTGTATGTCAGGTCTACTGACTTCCAATCATGCAGAAATATGGTTCACGTGCTACAGATGGACAAAGCAATAGCAAACTACAAATAAAACTGACACCAGGTGACCAAAGGTCATTTAATAACATCCATTGATAACTCTGCTTTATGTGTCTGTGTGTGTGCAGGTGAATGATTATAATTATGATAATTTGTCTGCTTTATGTGTCAGTGTGTGTGGGTGAATGTGTATGGCAATTATTCATAATTATACATGACTGCCACAAGGTTGTTTCTGGCATTTAAGGTTATTTCATGGTTCTGTTCACATCTTGAGTCATGGGTTGTGGTTTTTGCTGGCGTCTCATTGTGGTAACCTTGCAAGCTTAAGCTCCTGGGATGGAAAGCAAGGGCCGTGTAAGAGCGAAAACATTGATTTTTGGTGGAGCAATGCTCTGATCTAAATGTTTATTTTAAAAACACAACAGTTAGTTGTCTGATTGGCCACATCAACTTTTTTTAATAGAACTGTTGTATATAAGCAACATCACTTTTGTTCTTGTAATATTGCTTATACAGAGTATACAGAATAAGTAACACTGTCCATCTGTGACCTATCAGGTCGAAAATACTCTCTGGCATATTGAAATAAGAAAGTAATCAACAGTTAATGGAGTCATGTAGAGACCTAAGCAGATGAAGGGTTACTGTAGCATTTCTAAAGGGCCATTTAATTGATTAACACTCCAGAATTACAGCGAACTGGAATCATCCTACGACGTGACTCGCTTATTCAAAGCATGAGCTCTCAAAAAAGTTATTCTGTTGAGGTCTTTCAGTACATTCAAGACAACGTACAGACAACCACGTCATCAAAATGATCCCCTTTCACACGGATCCGTGAAAACGACTAAAAACGCTGTATCATCCATGCCAGGCCAGTAGGTGGCGACGTAACTTTGTAAAGAAATTCAAAGTGCCTATAGACTGAACTCGTAATATACATATGCATGACGTCACTGTTTTCACAAGTTCACATTTTTGTAGTTTACACGGAAATTATAATTTGAATTCCATTTTTAAAAGTCAAGTCATGTCACCTTCATTTATATAGCGCTTTTAACAATATAGATAATTTCAAAGCAACTTTACAGTGATAATAGGAAATGAAAGTAACATAGATTGTTTTGGCTTTACAGCAGCTCTAGAATAAGGTTATTGTCCAGATAAAGTTAGTTTTGATTGATTCACTTCCGTCACAACGATCATTAGTTATTAACTTAGGGGCCGCTAACACGACACCGTTCTAACAGAAAACCCTTAAGGCGATCCGGCCGCTCATTTGCACAAAACAGTGCCTCGTGACTCGAAAACGCAAACCATGAAATAGGTTCCAAGGTACACGCCTTGAAAAATTTAAAATACAGACTTTTTTATCGCTTCTGCGTAGCCACGTGAACCGGAATTATCCCGACAACATTTTATCTGTACAGACGTAAAGGGAAGGAGGCATTCACAGGGGAGAGACTAGTTGACACTTCAGGACTGCGTTGTCGTCATGTCCAGGCGCAGGTCCTTCATCAGATCCGGATACGACCTGGATCCGGCGGACTGCGGTAAACCTCGGGATAAACAGAGAGACTAATATTAGCGTAGACGTAATCCTTCCTATGATGTAACAAGTACATCAGGATTTATAGGAAGTGTTCCCTTGTATATGATGTGTAATAGGGAGCCAATGCAGTGTTGACAGAACCGGGCTAATGTGGTCATACTTCCTGGTCTGGTAAGAACTAGTAGTTTGTTTATTAAGCATGCAGGGCAAACACCCATAATAGCATTACAATAATCTAGCCTTGATGTTTTGAACGCATTAACTAACTGTTCAGCATTTGTCATTGATTGCATATGACGTAATTTAGATTTTGTTAAGATGGAAAAATGCAGTTTTACAGATACTAGACACATGACTTTCAAATGAAAGATTGGTATCAAAGAGCACACCCAGGTTCCTAATCGACAACGAAGAATTGACAGAGTAGCCATCAACTGTTAGACAGTATTCTAGGTTAGTACGTGAGGAAGTTCTTTTGTCCAATAAATAGAATCTCTGTTTTTTTTCAGAATTAAGTTGTAGGAAATGACTAGTTATTCGGTTTTTTATATCAGCTATGCATTCTAATTCTAATCAAACCATGCTAATGCAATTCCACTAATGTCAAAATAATTTTAGAGTCTATTTAAAAGAATGCTGTGGTCAATAGTATCAAATTCAGCACTTAGATCGAGTAACACTAATAGAGAGATACAACCACGATCGGATGATAAGAGCAAATCATTTGTGACTCTGATGTGAGCTGTCTTAATACTATGGTTTTGTCTAAATCCTGACTAAAAAAACGTCGCAGATACCATTTCTTTCTAAGAAGGAACATAGTTGTGAGGATTTAAAAGTTTTTGGTACGTATCCTAATGACAAAGATGAATTAATGATATTAAGAAGAGGATCTATGACCTCTGGAAGCATCTCTTTCAATAGCTTAGTCGGTATAGGGTCTAACATACATGTTGTCGATTTAGATGGTTTAAGGAGTTTAGAAAATTCTTCCTCTCCTATAGCAATGAATTAATCAAAGTTTTCCTCAGGGAGACTACAATGCACTGCCTGATGCGATACTGTAGTAGACGGTTGCATAGTTATAATTTTCTCCCTGATATTATCAATCTTGTAAGTAAAGAAGTTCATTAAGTAATTACTGCTGTCCTGCTTGGAAATGTCTGGGGTTGAAGCTTTATTTTTCGTTAATTTAGCCACCGTTTCAAATAAATACCTAGGGTTTTGTTTATTTTCTTCTAATAGGGTTGAAAAATAAGCTGATCTAGCAGCTTTTAAGGCCCCTCTGTACGCAATCGTGCTCTCTTTCCATGAAATGCGGAAAAAAAAAATTTCTGGCTGCTCTCTTGAGGGCCTGAGTGTGCTTGTTGTACCACGGCATTGGACTATTTTCTTTAATCTTCTTCAAGTGCAAAGAAGCAACTGTGTCTAAAGTGCTGGAAAAGAGAGAGTCAAAAGTTTCTGCCGCAATATCGAGTTCTTCTAAGCTATCTGGGATGCTGAGAAGATAAAACTGATCAGGTATATTATTAATAAAGCAATCTTTAGTGGCAGAAGTGATAGGTCTAACATATTTGTAACACGGAGTCGACTTTGCAGCCTTGGCTAAATGAAGTAAACACGAGACTAGATAATGATCTGAGATGTCATCGCTCTGCTGTAGAATTTCAACGACATCAACATTGATTCCATGCGATAATATTAGATCTAGAGTATGATTACGACAATGAGTAGGTCCTGACACGTGTTGTCTAACTCCAATAGAGTTCAGAATGTCTATAAATGCCAATCCCAATGCATCTTTTTTTTAATCTACATGTAAATTAAAATCACCAACAATTAGGACTTTATCTGCAGCCAAAGACAGCATGAGACAACTACCAGGACGGTTGGTTTAGCCAGCCGTCATGTTTGAGCTCTAAGACTCAAACATGTTTTCATGTTTGAGGTCTAAGACTATGTGCCACTAGAGAGAAGAGCAGCACCATCCCAGGAGGGATGAACACCATCTCTTTTCAACAGGTCAGGTCTGCCCTAAAAACTTTCCCAATTGTCTATTAATTCTATATTATTTTGCGGACACCACTTAGATAACCAGCCATTGAGTGAGGACAGTCTACTAAGTATCTCATCACTCCTGCGAACAGGAAGGGGGCCAGTGCACCTCTTTAACGTTATTTTGGTGATCTCCGACTGGCGAAATCGAACATCATTAGCGCAGACGTGAATAATAATCTAAGAGAATTTACGATTTGCATAAGCCAGCACTTTTAAATTTGCTTTGATGACAGGTGCTCTGGCTCCCAGCAAACATGTGACTATGGTGGCCTCGCGCCGTTCTCTCACGTCCCTCGGCCTCGTCCTGTTCGCCACACTTACTATCCTCAATTAAAGTTTGGATGCGGGGCTCTAGTTCTGAAATCTTCTCCGTCAGCCTTAACAAATTTTATTGATAAAATGAATTAAAAAGTCTTAATCAAGCTCCTGTGTCCCTCAACAGGTGAGGGAGTCAGACCTCTGAACCCAATCGAGTTGTCGAGCTCTTCAAGGCAACTCGGGCCAGGCGTCATGACTCAGAGGAGGGGGTCAGCCGCCGGTCCGACAGGCAGGTGAATATTCCGATAAGTAGAACCTCTCAGGGCGTAGAACGGGATGGGTCTTGAAGTTCGGAGAATCTTTCCTTGAACAGGCAGGTGAATATCCAGGTACGTAAACCTTCTTGGAATGGGACAAAGTCCCAGACAGGGAGGTATTCCGTGTGCGTCTCTCCTTCAGGCAAGCATCACACGTTAGCAAAGAAATCCTTAATTAAAGAGACAGGGTCAGTTATACAAGTGCATGCACGCTTTTCCTTCAATAGGGAGACAAGGGTGTGGTGAACAGGACGGCTGAGGGACGTGAGAGAACGGCGCGAGGCCGGTGGTGCGATTGCTAATGAGCAACACCTGTGAAGCACACCGGTCTCGCATCTCTCACGGAGGAGCGGAAGCATAAAGGAGGAGTGACGACGTTGATGATCGAGAGAGGAACAGGCCTGTATTTTAGTTGAGTTTTGTTTTTTGTATTTGTGTTTTATTTTAGCCAGCAGTCGTCCGCGAGGGGCTGCTGGCCGTTATGTTTATTTTAGGTAAGCCAGCAGTCGTCCGCAAGGGGCTGCTGGCGGTATTTTAGTTTGGTTTGTTTTATTTTAATAAAGTTTATTTGAATGTTCGCCGGTTCCCGCCTCCTTCTTCCCTGAACATTGCTACAGAGGGCTTACGGCTAGAGTGCATTGCTGCAAAACAGACAGAGATGTGGCCAGTGTGTGTCTCTCCTTCAGGCAGCTATCACACAAGGGAACATTAGCGGCGAGATCTTCTATTAAACAGACAGAACAAGTTATACAAATGCCCACATTCTTCTCACATGCAGAGGTGAAACATACACACTCGACACTTGGAGTCTTCTTCAGTAACAGCGGACAAGAGTATGCACTGGAGAATACTCGGCAGTTAATATGTATATAAATCCCACACACCACAACCTCACTTCACGCCACTACTGTGTGACACTTCAATTCAGGCACTGCGTATCCACTCTCACTCTCAGTGCAATAAGGCCAGCACTCACCCAATGATCAATCCTTCCACTGTTGTGCTGAATCAGTTCTCATCAGAGGATGAAGAGATGCAGATGACTTCTCACGGCCACGGGGGACGAGCGTCTTCAATGCTCTCTCACTGACTTGGCAGACGGGACGTGAACAGTCTCTGACTGGGCAGGCGGGACGTGACCATTCTCTGACTGGGCAGACGGGACGTGAACAGTCTCTGACTGGGCAGACGGGATGTGAACAGTCTCTGACTGGGCAGACGTGACGTGAATAATCTATGACTGGGCAGACGGAACATGAACAGTCTCTGACTGGGCAGACGGAACGTGAACGGTCTCTGGGATAACAGCCTCTGACACCACCGCATGCTGTACAGGGACGGCCTCCGAAATGACTGCGTGTTGCACAGGGACGGCCTCCAAAACGCCAGCGCACTGCACAGGGATGACCTCCGAAATGGCCGCGTGCTGTACAGGGACAGCCTCTGAAATGACCGCATGCTGAACAAGGACGGCCTCCAAAACGATCGCACGCTGCACAGGAACGGCCTCTGAAATGACCGCATGCTGTGCAGAGACGATCACCGGGGCGTTGGGGAGATAAGAGGCCCTTCTCTTCCTCCTTCCTTGATGGCGAGGTGCAGCCTCAGTAGCAGACGGGACCAGTGGTGAGGATCTCGTGCTGGGCCAGTCCGGCGGCGCCGGATCAGAAAAATTGTTAGGCGGAGGACGGTGTCATTGAACTTGTCGACCACCTCCTCCCCTGCAACCTCCCCGAGTCCCGGAAAGCCTCGCCAGCCGTGTCCCCAGAAACGACTCACCATTTCTGCTGGAAGACTTCGCTGAAGTTTTAGCTGCTGCTGCTTCCTCAGTTAGCTGGGCCCATGAGACTCCTGAAACATCTGGGAGACTTGGGATGTCTGCCTAAGTGCAATTGCGCCCTGCGCTTTAGACCATGTGCTTAGATCGTTAAAATAGGGCCCGTAGTGTCCGTGACGTCACTCATAGGTTTCTGGAGAGCATTTTTAAAGCCCAAAGTCTGAGGAGTGAGCCACTCGTAGGTAAATGAAAATTGGAAAATAGGCGGGATTAGCTGAGGGGCCTTGACGGCTAACAGACAGCAGACAAACGGCTATAAGTGACAGCAGCGGCAATCCAACTGTAACTCAAGGGGCCATGCCCTTAATTATGCAGAACCTTAAGGCTCAATATAATTTAAACGGATGAGTTATACATAAATTCACCCCCCTCACAGTGTCACATGCCTGTCCTGTCTTGTGTTGCACATGGGTGTTTTGTTATTTTGGGCCATGTGCTCTTGTCCTTGTCTGATCCCTCCCCCTCGTTACCTGATTATTGTTTGAGTTCTTCCACCTGTCCCCTCTTGATTTGGTCCCTTCTTAAGTCTCCTCTTGTTTGCAGTCTTGGTTGGATCGTTGTTTAATGTCTCCCGTTCCCTGTGATATTCCACCCGTTCAGGTTTTGTTATTGTTTATTATTTCATTCAGTGTGTTTTTCCCCCCCGTGGGTTTTGCTTTGTGTTTGTTTCTTTTGTAATAAAGTAATCACTTCTCCTGCACTTGAGGCCTCACACCTTTTTGCATCGTGCCTTGCACGTTTCGTGACACACAGTTGTCAAAGGGCAAAATTAGCTACCAAAACCACTTTTTGTACCAGGCTGTAAAAAAAAAAAATTCTGCTATAAAGTTTTGACATGGGATTGACTTCTTTTGGAGCCTGTCTCTAGCGGCCAGTCGATGAATTGCAGTTTAAGTCACTTAAGTGTTGGATTCAAGAGAGAGACCGGAAGGTTGCCGCTTGGTCAATACTTATATTTTTCACTACCCACAAATAGACAGTTGTTTTTAAATGCAAATACGTGTGTATTTGTGTGTGCACTCTATGAAGAGCATCAACGTTTTTTTTATTTTTTATTTTGAGCATTATAGCCTTACACAGATGTCTGTTGAGTTCTGCATGCTCCTGAATCCCTACTAAGTACTTATCAACAAAGTGAACCAAGGAAACCCATGACAAGATCAAATGACAGGATCATGAGGGGAGCAGGGAATCACATGAAAAAAACAGAAAACATGACTATGACTAATAAACATGAACTTCAAAATACAAGACAGGACATAATAAACATGAACTGAGAGCATGAAAAACAGAACAAATAAACAAAAACGACGTGAAAACTGCACTTTATTCTTGGTTATTTACACTTGCACATTCACCCAAAATAGCTTACTTTCGTGTTGCAAAACAAGGTGGATCGATCTGCTTTAAATCTTCGAGTGTATATCCTCACACGGTTAAATTAATTAAACAGTTCCAGTTGGTTTTGCTATACAGAAACTTGTAAAGAGAACCATGAAATATTTGTACAGACTGAAATCTGTAACTTACATATCTCTTAATCTCTTGAAATATGTGATTTTGTCATAAAGAATTATAAATTACTTAAGAATGATGTTGAATGAATAAAATAAAATCTATGTTAGATGTTAAGACTAATTATTGACGCCAAACTCATCCCATGAGGCATATAGTGAAAATATTTATGGCATATTTTTTTTTTTATTTGTTGAACATTGTTACATAAGCAAGAGCTCAAATTTTCTGGTTTTGGCTCTTACGTCAGTAAAGCTAAGTAGCTATCTCAGCAAAGTGCCATTGAAACCCTTTTGTGCCCATCACAATCCCGAATTTGGCAGTATTTGACACTGGGATCTCAGTGGGAAATCACTCCACCCCTCCTACACCGCTTCAGACAACACGACAGAAGTATCTACAGTTTTTGTGTGTGTGTGCATGTGTGTGTGTGTGTGTGTGATATTCTGTTGTGCTCATTTGATTTTCCTCTTGAAACATCGTCACATGCTGTATGCTGAACACTTCACCCTGTGCATATTCAATTGATGTGTATTTTTGTGAACAGATGCACCATATGCATTTACCATATTGTGTATGTTTGTTTTAGATTTATATATTTATTTATTTATTTAATTATTACCATGTTCTTTAGGTACACTGTGAGGTGACTAAATAATACTGAATATGTAAAAGCATTGAGATATCTTATTTTCCCAATATGTCAAACACAAAGATAGACATAAAAATGAATAGCAAAAACGAGTTTCCATTAAATGGCACTTATTCAAAACCCAAAACAAATATTCTAAATGATCAGTCACATTTCAAAGACTCTAGTGAATCAAGCAAGCTAAACAGTCAGACAAGGGGTCAATGTTTTGTTGATTAGCAATCTCCATTGATGGCCATTCAGAAACTCCATTGTTTATTATTTTGTGTTCTGACGCCCACGTGGGTCCCACTTTATATTAAGTGGCTTTAAGTACAATGTACTTACATTGAAACTAATAATTTGATACAATGGACTTATTGTGTACATACATGTTTTTACATTGTACTTTGTACTTATTTAAAAATTACCTGCATGTAATTACAGCTGTAAATAATGTATGTAATTACATTTGTAATTATACTGTTGACCCTTCCCTTACACCTTAAGCCACTCTTAAACCTACCCATACCACCACACCAGCCCCTAACCTTACCCGTATCACACCTTAATAGCAGCAAAAGTGGTTTACAATACAAAATGAACTCAAGTACAATGTACATATTTTTCAATGTAAGTACATAATACTTAAAAACACTTAATATAAAGTGAGACCAAAAAGGGTAGCGGGAAACATGTAAGTGTTTCATTATATGTTTAAGTACATGTCTTGCTAGTAAGCAATATTTTAAAGGGTTAACCTTTAGACAAATTTAAAAGAATGTTGAGTATCATATTTGCTGAGTATTATTTTTGATACACCAGGCTTTTATATACCATATAGTATGGTATGGTTGAGAAAATGGATCTCACTAATAAGGAGGAAAACAATATATTTATATATATTTATATATTTGTAATGTTTAGTTGTAATGTTAATGTAATATTTATATATTGATGTGTTTAATCAACTCCAGCACTTTCTTTTAAATAACTGTATCTATGAGGCTTTTCAATCTGGGTTCAGGACTGCCCACAGCACCGAGTCTGCCCTTCTGCGAGTGCTAAACGACATTTTTATCTCCACTGATTCTGTGGTTCTAGTTCTCTTAGACCTTTCGGCAGCTTTTGACACTGTTGACTACTCTGTTGGCTAGACTTGAGACTGAGGTGGGCCTAAAAGCTTCTGTCTTGTCATGGTTGCGGTTTTACCTTTCTGACAGAAAGTTTTTAGTTAAGATGGGTAATTTCTCCAGCTCCATGGCCCCTCTAACATGTGGTCTTCCACAGGGCTCCATTTTGGCTCCCTCTTTATTTTCTCTATACATGCTATCGTTGGGCGCTATCTTAAGGAAACACAGTATATCATTTCATTTGTATGCGGACGACACCCAAATTTACATTCCATTCAAGAGAAATTATCCTACAGCATTAAACTCTCTTCTGCTATGCCTAGAGGAGGTGAAGGCATGGCTGGCTCAAAACTTCCTCTCTCTAAATGATGATAAGACCGAGGTCATTGTTTTCAGCCCGAGTGAAAGGTCTCAGTGTATAAGCCCAGACTTGGGGAACCTATCTCCCTTTAAGTCTACAGGAGTGTGGAACGTCTCGGTTACATATGTAACCCTCGTTCCCTGAGTAGGGAACGGAGACGTTACGTCGGATGATGATGAATGGGGGTTTCGCCTAGAAAGCCAATCATCTTCGTGTATTATAAAACGAGCCAATGGCGATGACATGCCATGGGTCTGCGGAATTTGCATAGCTTAACTCCGCCCCACCTCGTGGGTATAAAAGGAGGACGCTCGGCAACATGCAGATATGTCTTCGCTGAGGAGCCGAGACTGAACTCAGGCGTCTACCCAGCGGTACAGCGGAAGTGGCAGGGAGACGTAACGTCTCCGTTCCCTACTCAGGGAACGAGGGTTACATATGTAACCGAGACGTTCCCTTTCGTAGTCACTCCGAGTTACGTCGGATGACGACGAATGGGGGTCCCCGTAAAATCACGCCACCTTCACAGCTGTCTTCCAGTGCCCTGCGAAAGTCTGATCCCCCTGTCGTGATACTGGCACGGACGAAGGAGTCCTACTTAACACAGGAATACCAAGGTACACTGGGAAGCATATCTCAGAGGAGATATGCCGCAGCATGCCTACCCGTAGGGAGGACTTAAGAAACACATATGGCCGGAGGGCTACATATGGAGGAACACTGGAGTGACCAGCCCGAGGGGTGGCAACTTTCAACTCCAGGAGGGCAAGGTGGCTTGCCAAGGGAAAGACACATGCTCAAGGAGGCTTACAGTGGAAATACACATGTGGGGGTTACTCAGGGAGGAACCATGCACACGGAGGCACCTAGCCGACGCCCAGGCAATAGACACTAGCGCCAGCGTCAACAGTGCTGGAGGAACTCAGGGCTTCAGAGAGGAAGGCTCACCTGAGGAATAATCGCACGTATCCAGTCCGTGGAGTGGAATGGCGAGCAAGCGAAGACACCTGAGCGGGTCCAGTACTAGCTAACTGAAGCAAGTACACGAGAGGACACAGGCTCCACTCGGAGATTATAGAATCTGGCGAATGTGTTGGGTGTCGCCCAGCCTACAGCTCTACAAATGTCTGCCAGCGAGGCGCCATGCGCTAGAGCCCAGGAGGAAGCCACATTCCGGGTGGAGTGGGCTGTCACACCAAGGGGGCACGGTCGGCCTTGCTGTTGGTAAGCCAAAGCAATGGCGTCCACTATCCAGTGAGACAACCTCTGCTTTGAGAGAGCCTTACCCTTCAGTCTCCCACCATAACAGACAAAGAGCTGGTCTGAGGTCCTGAAACACTGCATTCTGTCTATGTAAGCACGGAGAGCTCGTACTGGACAGAGCAGTGCCAAGGCTGGGTCTGCCTCCTCCCGGGGCAGCGCTTGCAGGTTCACCACCTGGTCCCGGAAGGGAGTGGTGGGAACCTTGGGCACATATCCAGGCCAGGGTCTAAGGATCACGTGAGAGTGACCGGGCCCGAATTCCAGGCACGCTTCGTCAACGGAGAATGCGTGCAGGTCCCCTACCCTCTTGATAGAGGCCAAAGCAACCAGGAGCGCTGTCTTCATAGACAGGAACTTAAGCTCAACTGAATGCAGAGGCTCAAAGGGAGCCCTCTGCAGGGCATTTTAAGACCACTGAGAGGTCCCAAGAGGGAACGAGAGGAGGGCGAGGAGGATTCAGTCTCCTCGCTCCTCTCAGGAACCTGACGATCAGGTCGTGCTTCCCCAGAGACTTACCTTGAACTGCTTCGTGATATGTGGCGATAGCGGCCACATACACCTTCAGGGTGGAGGGAGACAGCCTTCGCTCCAACTCATCTTGCAGGAAGGAAAGCATGACAGAGATCGAGCATCTCCTGGGGTCTTCTCGACGAGAAGAGCACCAGTTGACGAAGAGGTTCCACTTCAACGCATAGACATGTCTCGTGGACGATGCTCTAGCGGAAGTGATGGTAGCCGCCACCGCTGGTGGCAGGGTACTCAAACCTGCCAAAAACTCGTCCAGGAGCCACACGTGGAGCCTCCAGAGATCGGGTCGAGGGTGTACCAGTTCGGAGAACCAGGTCCGGGTGGGCCAATACGGCGCAACCAGAATGAGCTGCTCCTCGTCCTCCTTGATCTTGCACAAGGTCTGTGCGAGAAGGCTCACTGGGGGAAACGCATATTTGCGTAGGCCCCGCGGCCAGCTGTGCGCCAGTGCATCCGTGCCGAGGGAGCCCTCGGTCAGGGAATAGAACAGGGCGCAATGGGTCGAGTCGTGAGAGGCAAACAGATCTATCTGTGCGTCCCCGAACTGGTCCCAAATCAGCTGAACCGACTGGGGATGGAGTCGCCATTCGCCGGAGATGGACCGAAACCGTGACAGCTCGTCGGCTGCAAAGTTCCGATCTCCCGGAATGTAGATAGCACGAAGGGACCTCGGGTGCTTCTGATTCCATGAGAGGAGGTGGCGTGCGAGTTGCGACATACGGCGGGAGCGTAGACCACCCTGACGGTTGATGTACGCTACAGTCGCGGTATTGTCTGAACGGACTAGTACGTGTTGACCCCTGAGCAACGTGAGGAAACGGTGCAGGGCAAGGCGTACTGCCAGCAACTCGAGGCAATTGACATGCAAAAGGCGCTGGGGTCCTGTCCAGGAGCCCGCGGCAGCATGTCCGTTGCACATGGCGCCCCAACCCGTGGAAGAGGCATCTGTGGAGACAACAACATGCCTGGAAACTCGTTCTAGGGGAACTCCGGCCCGTAGAAAGCTGAGGTTCCTCCATGGAGTGAAGGACTGACGGCAGGTCGGAGTCACTGGGACTCGGAACGTGCCGTGATGCCATGCCCACCTCGGGACTCGATTGCGAAGCCACAGCTGAAGCGGTCTCATATGAAGCAATCCGAGCGGCGTTGCCGCGGCTGCAGATGCCATATGCCCCAAGAGCCTCTGAAACAATTTCAGTGGGACCACACTCTTGCCATCGAACTGTCGAAGACAAGTCAGCAGCGAGTGTGCGCGCTCGCTCGTAAGCTGCGCGGACATGGCGACCGAGTCGATCTCCATACCGAGAAAAGAGATCCTCTGCACGGGGCAGAGGTTGCTCTTCTCCCAGTTGACCCGAAGGCCCAGACGGGCTAGGTGCCGGAGCACAAGATCCCTGTGTTCGCAAACCTGGTCTCGAGAGTGAGCTAGGATCAGCCAGTCGTCGAGATAGTTCAGGATGCGAACTCCGTGTTCCTGAAGGGGAACAAGGGCAGCCTCCACGACCTTCGTGAAGACGCGAGGAGACAGGGCTAGCCCGAAGGGGAGAACCGCGTACTGGTATGCCTGCCCCTCGAAAGCAAACCGTAGGAACGGTCTGTGTCGAGGTAAGATGGAGACATGAAAGTAGGCGTCCTTCAGGTCTATCGCTGCAAACCAATCCCGTGGCCGCACACATTCGAAAATGTGTTTGGCCTTGAGCATCTTGAACGGCAGCCTGTGAAGGGAGCGGTTCAAGACGCGTAGATCCAGGATCGGCGGTAACCCACCGGACTTCTTGGGGACAATGAAGTACGGGCTGTAAAACCCTGACTTCATCTTGGCTGGAGGGACAGTCTCGATTGCACCCTTTGCCAGCAGGGTGGCAACCTCCGCTCTCATGATAGGGGCATTGCCACCGACCATAGTGAAGCGAACTCCCCTGAAGCGGGGAGGAGACCGTGCGAACTGAATCGCATAGCCGAGCCTGATAGTTCAGGCAACCCAGCGAGAAAGGCTGGGAAGCTCCAACCAAGCTGTCAGATACTGAACCAGCGGGGTCATACGAACCACAGGCGTCCCCCCGGAGGGGCAGCGAAGCGGAGTGACCGGCCCAGGCGAGGGTGGCAAAGCGGCCCGGTGCGGGGGCGCGGTCATGCTCCGCGTCCTGACAGAGGAGACCAGGGAAGGACCAGCGTTCCACGGGGGTCTGCTCTGCCAGGGGTCTGGCGATAGAGGGGGACGAGAGTGGCGAGGTCCGGAGGCGGCACACACTGCGGTCCGAGAACTCTGTGACAGAGAGGGATGAGAGCGGCGAGGCCCGGGGGCGTCGCGCACTGTCAACCGGCTCTGTGTGCTCTGTGATGGGTGTATTGGTTCTTTCTTTGACCATAATAGGGTACTGCCCACCCGATTACTGTTTAATCGCCTCAGACTGCTTCTGTGCTGAGAAAGGCGGAGAAAGCTGACGAATGTACACGGGAGGTCAAGGGAGCCTTCCATGATTTCGTCAACTCCTCATGCACCTCCGGGAAGAATGGCATTGGGGTTGGCTGTGGCCGTGAGGCGGCAGCCACACCCAAAAACCAATCATCCAACCGCGAGCGCTCAGGCTCGAATGAGATCATTGAGTCTAGACCTCAGTGTTGCGATGGCCATGTTCCCACAGAAGGAACATGAGTCATCCACAAGCGCTGCTTTAGCGTGTTCTAAGCCCAAACACGCAAAGCAGCGATTGTGCCCATCAAAGGAAGACAGGAAACGACCGCACCCAGAAGAACACGGGCGAGACATCTTTAAAAAGACGTGCCACGTGCAGCTCTTTTAGAGAAAAAACTAAGCGATGCTGAGGCGACCAGGGAGAAACACACAGACTGGCAGATCACTGCTCAGATCGCAGGCAATGTGAACTCGCTGGGTACCGCCGTCACAACAACACCGGAAGGTTCGCTCGTCACAGAAGATGAAGTCAGGATTGGCTTGTGGAGTGAAGAGAAGCTCTTGGCTGCGAAGCGAAAACATATCTACATGTTGCCGAGCGTCCTCCTTTTATACCCACGAGGTGGGGCGGAGTTACGCTATGCAAATTCCGCAGACCCATGGCATTTCATCGCCATTGGCTCGTTTTATAATACACGAAGATGATTGGCTTTCTAGGCGAAACCCCCATTCGTCGTCATCCGACGTAACTCGGAGTGACTACGAAAGGGAACTTAGGTGTTCTTGTTGACCAGTCTTTAAAATTTGACAAACACATATCAGCTGTCATCAGCTCCGGTTTCTTCCAACTTCGTTTACTATCTAAAATCAAAGGCTTTCTTACTCCGATAACTTTGGAAATGGCGGTTCATGCATTCATCACGTGCAGGCTAGACTACTGCAATTCACTTTATTGTGGAATATCAGTTTCTCAAATTGCCCGTCTTCAGTTGGTCCAAAATGCTGCGGCTAGACTTATTCTCAACTGTCGCAAATATGACCATATCTCTCCAATTCTTAAATCATTACACTGGCTGCCAGTCCGGCAGAGAATATATTTTAAAATCCTCCTTTTTGTTTTCAAATCTTTACATAACTTAGCTCCAGTCTATCTTTCCGAAATTATTCATCCCTATACTCCGTCCAGAAGCCTAAGGTCTCACGACCAGGCTCTGCTGGTAGTCCCTCGTGTCAGACTTAAGCGTAGAGGGGAGCGTGCTTTTGCAGTGGCAGGGCCTCGTCTGTGGAACAACTTGCCCCTAGAGATCCGAACGGCCCCCAACCTTTCTATCTTTAAGTCTTTGGTAAAAACCTACCTGTTCTCTTTAGCATATTGATCTCTATTTTTAATTATTTTACTATTTTACAATTGAGTCTCTGACAAGGCTACTCGTACCTTTGCTGCTTTTTATGTGTTCTATGGGTTGTTTTGCTGTTTTTACTTTTCTTATTTGTGTGTTCTGTACAGCACTTTGATCTGTCTAAGCGGCTGTTTTAATGTGCTATATAAATAAATGAACTTGAACTTGAACTTATTTAAATCAATTTTATTCAGAATACTAAACTGAAGAAATTGGTGCAGATGTTATTTATATGGCCAAAAAAGTAAGTTGAAATTCTGATATAATGTAAATAAGATCAGACTACTTACTGATGATATTTAAAGGTTTATTTTTATGATCAAATATCTTTATTTTCATCTGTAAAAAATATTATGCAATGCAATACATTGACGATTAAGAGATTCTCAATATTCCTCAAAAGACTGTGAATTGTGCAAACCAAATATGATACAGTAAGAATAATAGGGTTAATTATATACACTTACAGCTTCACATCACAAACTTCCTGCAGCCGAACAACTGCCATTGAGATGACTGATAATGTCAGATACCTGTCTGTGACATTGACAAATGCAACACTCCCTCTCATGGACAAGGGGACAGACATACAGACACAGACACACACGCATGCACGCACACACACACACACGCACACACTCCTAATAGATTAGCTTTCCAATCTCACAGTGATGAGTGGCATAAAGTTGACTAGCACACAGTTGGGAGCTCTAGACCAAATGTTGAGATGAACAGATGTCTTTGAGAAAATTCATTAGCACATCCATCTTGTTTGAATATGAGATTCAAGAGTGATTTTCACCTTCAAAACATTCAGAATGCAATCTGACTGAATCGTTTTGGCAGGATATACCTTTAAAGTCAGTGCACAAGCATGATCACAAGCACATACACACATGCATGCAAACCGTATCATCTGGGGAGTGGGATCCTTTGAATGAGTCCCAAGTGACTCCCTCCCCAGCCTCCTCATGGCTGATCTTCTCTGCCGCCCGCTGAGCAGTCGTGCGGCCCGGTGTGTGATTCAGACAGAGATGAACGTTCTGCTCCATTTAACACACATGCTGAAGTTTTCCAGCGCATGTACCTGAGTGACATCTATCATTCCATCTGAGCTCACTCACTTCCTCCAGCGATCTTCAGGGACTTCAGATCTTCAAACTTCACAGTGCAACTTTATGAACTTTAGATATGTTTGTAATACAATACTTATTTTACTTGACAGATATTAAGCATGTGACTGATGAATATTGCAATAGGCAATGATATAATTATTCAACCCCCATTGCAAATCAGGCTAATTGGCAAAATTTACAGACTTTCAACTGTTTGCAATAACAAATCAAACAAAAGTAATTGAAATAGCTCAACACAAGAAATCTTTCAAGTGGTTTCCCCAAATTTAACTGAAAATGTAACTTTTAATGACTTCTGCAGTTTCTGTATATAGGCTATACACACACACACACACACACACACACACACACACACACACACACACACACACACACACACACACACACACACACACACACACTTTAGAATTTTTATTATTATTATTTTTTTATTTTTTTAAACCATGTGTCACTCGCAGTGTATGCCACTTTAATGAGGAATAAAATTGTACTGAGGAACACTTGTTTTCTTTTGCAGTTTTTTTTATTTTATTTTAAATGCTTACTGTAAGTCAGAGCAGGGTCAGACTGTCATACAGTTCGATTTACATGTATAACAAGCAAGTTTTAGTTACTCGCCAAAGATTTACTCACATCTGGCCATCTGCGAGTGTAATTTTGTACCCTGTGGTTACATGGTACAAGTGATGAGCAGAAAAAAAATATTTAAATTACAATGGCAGCATGCGCACGGTACCATTAAACACCTGCTTCATTAGTTAATGAATAGAAATAAACTCTAAAAGAAGCGCAGGCAGGCCTTGGGAGACGTGCTGATGCGTTGAAGAGCAGGACTATACGCTGGATCACCTTGTAGGGGCCTTAGGTATACCTGTAACAGTAATTGCGGTTGTTAAGAGCTCAGAAACATTTAATAGGTGTAATTATTCTGACATTCCACAAGGATGTTCATGCACACTGCAGGTCCCCTGGAAAAGAGCAGCAATGCGTACAAACCAGCAGCATGTCTGACATCCTATATTTTCTGTGTGCCATGTGCTTAATACATCTTTTACTTAATTTAAATTTTTGCTGACAGACAAATATCCTTTCCTTTTACATAGGCCTACTGTAAAAAAAAAAAAACCCCAAAAAACCTCTAATGATCAAAAGTGGGGAACATGATCTGCAAACTTGAATTTGTGAGCATTTAAATTGCCGCCTTGTTTGAGTGTTGCCAATAGAGTGCAAATAAATTGAATCAGCTGATATGGGCAGTTTGGTATATATATATTTTTTTCCAGTCGGCTAATGACAGCTGATACCCGAGCTTGACTACATAGCCTGCCTGAACTAACGCGGTGATTGATTATTATGTTATTTTGTTAACACTTTATTGTAGTGTCCTTGTTACCAAAGTAATAACAGTAAATTAGGCACAATTACATGCAACAACCCTCAACCAAATTCTAATTCTACCCTAAGCCTTTATTAAATACATATAGTTAATAAATATTACTCAGTACTTACATACTTAAATATATACTTACACAATGACAACTTAAAATAAAGTGTAACCGTTATGTTATTTAAGCGTGTATGTCATTACACATATGCATTGATGGTATAATTTAGAACAATTTATATTAACCTTAAATGTAATAATGAATAACACACTACAATTAAAATGATTTTAAAAAGTACATTGAATGTTCTTTAGTGTGTTAGTGAGTGAGTGAGAGTGTGAGAGTGTGAGAGTGTGAGAGTGTGAGAGTGTGAGAGTGTGAGAGTGTGAGAGTGTGAGAGTGTGAGAGTGTGAGAGTGTGAGAGTGTGAGAGTGTGAGAGTGTGAGAGTGTGAGAGTGTGAGAGTGTGAGAGTGTGAGAGTGTGAGAGTGTGAGAGAGTGTGAGAGTGTGAGAGTGTGAGAGAGTGTGAGTGAGTGAGTGAGTGAGTGAGTGAGTGAGTGAGTGAGTGAGTGAGTGAGTGAGTGAGTGAGTGAGTGAGTGAGTGAGTGAGTGAGTGAGTGAGTGAGTGAGTGAGTGAGTGAGTGAGTGAGTGAGTGAGTGAGTGAGTGAGTGAGTGAGTGAGTGAGAGAGAGAGAGAGAGAGAAATATAAAAATTTTGTAAATTTTGCCATTGTATGCCTAATATCGATGTACTAGAAATGTTTTTGGAAACACAGAATATCTGAAAATCTTCCAATTCCTCTCCCATAGCAAGGGAGCTTTCGTGGTGAAGGGGCCTCTGCCAATTATCCACAGTCTGCCGCTCGAGACCGTTTTATCCATCCATTGAAACACAGCAACTGATGGATTACCAGTGTGAGATGTGAAGAGGAGGGCAAACTAAATCATACAGGCCGAGTTCAGATGTGTAGGAGGGTGAGTCCAGGCCATGAAGACACAGCAGACAAAGTTAGATGGAAGTCCCATCACCTCTTCACGACACCCTTTGAAGGATTAAGCCTTTAAGTGTCTGAAAGTTTGCCTTTTAATGGAAACAGAGAGCAAGGATTAGAAAGATAAAAATCACCTCTGTAGAGGCGACACTCCCTGCCTCCACATGCACTGAGGTGAGATACATGTCAATGCTCAGGGGAGGAAGGGATTAATTGTTTGCTCCCCTCGGTGATACAATCATGTTTTACAACCGGAGCCCTGAGGGAGGACCAGACAGCTTCTGGCAGTCGCTGTGCCTGCTGAAAGTATTTTTTAATTGGATATGAGAAATGAAGACCTGCTAGTAGGAACAAGCCTTAGTCTCACTTAGTCTTGTGTTGACAGACTTCTGAGTAAAGCCACCAGCTCTGGTTTACAATGCCATAGGTTCTTGCCATGAACTGCCCACTTAGACAAGAAAAGGCTGCCTGACTGACCTGGAAACCGGCCAATCACAGTTTGTGTTGTTTTCATGTGACATTTACTCTGCAAAAAATAGGTTAATATAATTTGCAATTAGTGTTTTTGATTAATTATATTGTTTCAGTCACTGAAACAAAGGAATTTACTTAGGCTATGCAACACTGCATAAGACTTGTTTTCATGGATTGTGTCATACTTTAAGTGTATTTTGTCTTACTGCACCTGCAGATTATTTGTATTATTTGCATTAAACCTACATATCTTGTGCATTATTCCTTCTCTAATAAATCTTAGGGCTTTTAACACTTGAGATAGTTAACCCTGGGTCATTCTAAAAAGAATCCTGGGTTATCTCACTTCATGTTTCACACTGATCATAATTTAACTGGGGTTAACAATTAATCCTGGTTATTCATAGCTGAGGTTTCACACTGTACATTCCAAAACCCAGGGTTAATGTCCTTATTTGCATATTTGCGGTGTCAGAGTCACTGCTTGGATGAACGCTGCAAACAATACGTTTACACAAAGGCTCTAAAATTGCGCATCCTCATATTATATATTGCCGACTACTATAAAGTTTACACTTGATGGACTTTTTGGACTATAAAGGTAAGAATGAAACAGTCTTTTCTTCACACCAATTGTCACATTTTATGTTGTTGCTTGACATTTTTCCCCTCAAACACTGAAAATACATATACAGTTTTTCTCAGTCGCTTTGGTGCATTTCTCAGATCAGAAATGAAATTCTCAAAACTACTACTTGTTCAACCTACACATCATCTAGTCACTTGTGCACATCATAAAAACAGTTTCTCATTCTTTTGAACAAGTTACGATTGCTTTGGTACATTCATGCAATTGACTATGTACAATTGTCTGTGGTTTCCAACATTATCAGTTGCTAATGCCATGTTGTTCAATTTATTTTATAGTTATTTTAAATTTATTAAATAGTTCTCTGTGTAATAGTCTTCTTACCCCTCAAAACATTGTAGGTCATCGTATAAGCCATTAAATGCAAAATGGTTGATCTAGTTGTCATAAACTGTCAAGCATATTTTCTACACATTTCTATTAGACTTTTTGTAAATGTGCCATGAATTGATGAATTGTGCAGGTGAATCTTGACTTTCACTAATGAAGAGAATGTAGATCAAACAATGAGAAACCAGTTCTCTGAAATAGCTCAAAGTTGCATCTCATGAACCTTCCAACCCAGTCTCACGGCATATCTATTGAACACGAATTTCCCCTTTTTTCGTGTCACTCAGCACGACTTTCAATCTAATGTATTTCAATAGGAAGTACAGGTGCTGGTCATATAATTAGAATATCATCAAAAAGTTGATTTATTTCAGTAATTCCATTCAAAAAGTGAAATTTGGATATTATATTAATTCATTACACACAGACTGATATATTACGAATGTTCATTTCATTTAATTGTGATGATTAAAACTGACAACTAATGAAAATCCCAAATTCAGTATCTCCGAAAATTAGAATACTACTTAAGACCAATACAAAAAAAGGATTTTTAGAAATGTTGGCCAACTGAAAAGTATGAACATGAAAAGTATGAGCATGTACAGCACTCAATACTTAGTTGGGGCTCCTTTTGCCTGAATTACTGCAGCAATGCGGCGTGGCATGGAGTCGATCAGTCTGTGGCACTGCTCAGGTGTTATGAGAGCCCAGGTTGTTCTGATAGTGGCCTTCAGCTCTTCTGCATTGTTAGGTCTGGCGTATCGCATCTTCCTCTTCACAATACCCCATAGATTTTCTATAGGTCAGGCGAGTTTGCTGGCCAATTAAGAACAGGGATACCATGGTCCTTAAACCAGGTACTGGTACGTTTGGCACTGTGTGCAGGTGCCAAGGCCTGTTGGAAAATGAAATCTGCATCTCCATAAAGTTGGTCAGCAGCAGGAAGCATGAAGTGCTCTAAAACTTCCTGGTAGACGGCTGTGTTGACCTTGGACCTCAGAAAACACAGTGGACCAACACCAGCAGATGAGATGGCACCCCAAACCATCACTGACTGTGGAAACTTTACACTGGACTTCAAACAACATGGATTCTGTGCCTCTTCTCTCTTCCTCCAGACTCTGGGACCTTGATTTCCAAAGGAAATGCAAAATTTACTTTCATCAGAGAACATAACTTTGGACCACTCAGCAGCAGTCCAGTCCTTTTTGTCTTTAGCCCAGGTGAGACGCTTCTGACGCTGTGTCTTGTTCAAGAGTGGCTTGACACAAGGAATGGGACAGCTGAAGCCCATGTCTTGCATACGTCTGTGTGTGGTGGTTCTTGAAGCACTGCTTCCAGCTGCAGACCACTCTTTGTGAATCTCACCCACATTTTTGAATGGGTTTTGTTTCACAATCCTCTCCAGGCTGCGGTTATCCCTATTGCTTGTACACTTTTTTCTACCACATATTTTCCTTGCCTTCGCCTCACTATTAATGTGTTTGGACACAGAGCTCTGTGAACAGCCAGCCTCTTTAGCAATGACCTTTTGTGTCTTGCCCTCCTTGTGCAAGATGTCAATGGTCGTCTTTTGGACAGCTGTCAAGTCAGAAGTCTTCCCCATGATTGTGTAGCCTACAGAACTAGACTGAGAGACCATTTAAAGGCCTTTGCAGGTGTTTTGAGTTAATTAGCTGATTAGAGTGTGGCACCAGGTGTCTTCAATATTGAACCTTTTCACAATATTCTAATTTTCTGAGATACTGATTTTGGGATTTTCATTAGTTGTCAGTTATAATCATCATGATTTCCATTACACGAGAGTAGATGTTAAAACTTCATGCTGATTTGTACTCGGCTTTCGCCAAGATAAGCACCAACTAAGAAGTAGCTTTACAGTAACCTATGCTTCTCCATCCATTTACGCTTCTTTCCAAATGATGATGTGAATCTCCTTCTGTCTGGTGTTAATAGCTGCAGTGTATTTACACACACAACGGCTGCAGCCACAGTGCGGTCAACTCATGACAACCGTCTGGATTGAGCAGAGTAGGGGACATCTCTAGGGTCTTCAAGTGGGCACCTTCCGTCCTCAGTGTTTCGTCGACCAGCCCACGACACCTCAAGAGGGCTCGACAGTGACTCTGGCGTCACAGAGTCACCCCCCTTCGTCCCCCACTCAACTCAGTCCAGCTTACTCCCCTTTACATCCCTCCTGCTGTTGAGGTTGCTCCTTCCTCGTAGTTCGCATGTGACCTAACCACAATCTCTCACAACCCGACCATACGCGCCAACCCGTTTTACTAAGGCTGTAGAGCACCACTGCGGACGTTAAAGCGGTCAGTGGCAACGGTTCCGTATGGCATACTACCGCAAAACACAATATCTGTCCAAACACCAATCCTCATTCACGCAAAATACACAGGAACGTAATAACTGTACTTACTATGCAAACTATACAAATAAACCAACAGACTCATCAAATTTTCAAGAATTTTTCGAAACCGTAGCATGGCGGCCTCTGTTGACAGCCAGCTAGACTCTTTCCGTCTCAACCACAGCCAGTTGCTGCTCCTCTCTGCTGCTTCAGATAAGTTCTTTACTGTGCGACACAACTCTTGGTTCCTTTTAATCAAAATTAAAAGGAATGAATACTTGAAATATATCAGTCTGTGTGTAATGAATGAATACAATATCCAAATTTCACTTTTTGAATGGAATTACTGAATCTAAATAAACTAAATCAACTTTTTGATGATATTCTAATTATATGACCAGCACCTGTATATTTTGTGTCTCAACCACGTTTTTTTTTTCTGCCAATCTGGACAACCCAGTCTCACGGCAGTTCCTTCCATTGGCAAGCATATATACAGTGCTGCATGCAAAAGCAAAGTTCTGCCTAAAGGGTCTTTCCTGTGTTTGCCTTTCTAATGTTGTATTTTTGCTTTTGTGGCCCTATTTCTATTTCTTTTCTATATAACAATAATATTGTATTTTTTTTTGTTAGACCACAAGTAAAAGTGTAACCGTGAATCCTATCAGTCTCTTTCAATCAATAACTAACGTACAGTAGTGTGTAAATTTGTACTTTTGAAATGGATATATGGCATACAGAAGAAGCGCAGCTTTGTACATTTCAATACAGTAACTGTCATCCAAACTATTGCCATTGTTTACATCAGGTAATACTAACAGGGTGCAGTGCTTTATTGACAACATGACTAAGCATTTTGACTATCTTGACTCAAGGACTTTTCATTCTTATGGCAATGATATGTTCACTGACATAAATACTTACTTTTGAGAGATGAACTAAAGATTTTGACTAAGTTACAGGCTTTTCCAGGTAATCCAATGTTTGGTGCTGTTTGTATAAATTGTTTTGAGAATGCACATACTTCTTTGCAAATATTAAGGATGATTTGAGAAATGCACCAAACTGACTGAGAAAAACTGTAAAAATTGAAAAAAATAAAACTGAAATGATATTTGCTAAATCGTACATATTTTACGAGTTGACCAATTCGTATGAATTTGTACGAATGACCTACCCCTGACCCCGCCCCTAAACCTACCCATTACTGGTGTTTAGACAAATATGAATTCGTACGAATTGGTCGTGAGATAGCGTTGGAGTTACTGGCTGAATTATGCCCGATTTACCCCTCCCGACATCCAGAGATACATCGTGTCCAGAGCATTGGTCGGTTCCGATGTTTGGCCCAGATTATCTAGTAATATGAGGCATTTACAGATCAAATCCTAAACGTCAAGATCTGCTCGCAGACACATCGGGGCCACCCCGACAATATCAAACAGGTTTGATATCTAGGATTTAAATCGGGATGATTATAACGTCGACAACGATTACTTCAGTACTTTCACAATAGCACTGACGTGGCGACCACAAAACAACAAGCCGCTGTAGGCTACGAGTCCGGTGGACAACGGGGATGGAGGAACAGCTGGTCGAAACATGGAAACACGACTGCCTTTATAATGTGTCCTCATATAATGTCTACAGCAATTTGCAGCGACACAGTATCCATTTTCTTTACATACGCTACCCCGTGAGATCACATGTGGTGCTAAATCTGGCATGATAATCTTAAGAATATCTTATTGTTTTGTTATGCCCCATGATTTTAAATCTTGTAGTGTGTGCAGGTTTGAGATTTGTAAGAAGAAAATCTGTGAAGATTCTCCTTATGCAACCAGATTTCACAATCGGTTAAGATTTTATAAACTCCTGTACTGTCTGAGGCTGCGGCTTTAGAGCCTCAAACAAAACTCTGAGTATCTGTCAATGATTTGATGCCACTAACCTGACACAGACGGAGAGTGAAAGGACTTTACGTGGTCCGTGGGTGTGCTGTCCGGAACTACTGTGAGAAGAATCAAACACTGTTGAAACCTTTCTTTCAAGTCATCATAATTATATATAACAGTTCACTTTCATCTATCCTCAGCGTATCTCAATTTGTGATGTCCATGAACTCTTTCTGCACTTTTCTTTGACAGCTGAATGATAAACAAGGTCCTCTCGAAACCTTATTGAGACTCGTTTCTGATGGAGCAGCTGGTACTAGAAAGTGAACGCAGTTACGCACGCCACTTATTTACATGTCTCGGCCACACTGCCAGCTATAAGTGGACTGCGCCTCCATCACACAAACATAGAAAAGGCCCTCTCATGCCATAAAAGACACAGCATGAAACATGCAGTGATGAGAGGAACTATACAGGGTGGGGAATTGCGAGTTTATGGATTTTCAGGTTGCTGTGGCAACAGCAGCAACCGTTCTTTGAAATAGCTTTAGAAGAAAATTTTGACAGTCTATTAAAAGCAGGGGAGACTATAGAAAAAAATGCACATCATTTAACATGTTCATCCTTACATAAAAAGAGGCTCCCCGTGGACCCCGATACAGTTTTTTTGTTGAATGTTATGTTATGAGTTCCTTTGGCCTCTCCTCATTGTTCCTTTCAGGTGGAGTCTCGAACAGATCCATTAGCTGCCCTCTACTAAAGGTACAGACAGAGTTTAAAAGCAATTAAGAATCTCTTAATTTCAACAGAGTAAATGACCATTCTTGAATGTTCATTTGCTGCGCAAATAATTTCACAATTATTGCATATTCTCAGCCGTTTATCTCTCTTTAAAGAGATCTGAATGTACCGTGAAGCTGGAAAGCGTCTCACTGGAAATATCACAGAAATGACGACAGCCACTCAAGTGAATGTAGGTTGAGGAGGAGAGAGATGTGACATTATGTAAACAGACTCTAGTTGAGCTTAGAGTGGCCGCCAAAGCAGTGGAAGTGACAAATTCTCAGCGGGGAGACGGAGACACAGCCCGATGGATCTGGCCGAACAATAGGGATGGCAACGGCTTCTGCTGCTTCGCTCTCTATGGAAACATGCAGAACAAGAGGGATTACGGCAGCACGAAGACCGTCCAATTAAACAGTGCCCACAAAAGCCTTCGTAATCAAAAAGGCTTCACATGAGAATAAAGGTGCTTCTCTGAATCTTGACACGCTGATGATAGCCTTAGGCACAGGAAATCATTTCAATTACTAAAGGAGTAAAGAAATTCATTCTGTCGATAACGTTGCAAATTTCCATTGGATTGTCTTTTTTTCCCCTCACAGTCCTTACTGTCTGTAAGGAAAACGTTGGTGTATCAACTATTGTCTTGCTGTGTGTATTGTATCTGTGTTTCAGGGTTATGTTTAGTTCTATTCACTTTGATTGTGTTTTAGGGGATGTTTACACGACACTGTTTTCAACTAAAAGCGGAAGACTTTTTATGCGTTTTGGCCGTTCATTTACCCAACAACTGGGTTTTGGGTGCCTGAAAAACGCAAACTTTTGAAAACGGGTTTCAAAAGTGCAAGTTTTTGAAAACATTCGCCGAATAAACAACAAACACATGAATCTGTGAAAAAGATGACGTCATGCACATGCGTATTACGTGTTCAGTCTAGAGTGTTTCATCACCATCTAATGGCATGGCAGCTGAATACATCGTTTTTAGTCGTTTTCGCGGATCCGTGTTTATGGGCATTGTTTTGACAATGGTGTTGTCTACATGAGGAAAACTCAAAAGGAAAAACTTCTCCGTTTTAAGCATATCGTTGTCGTGTAAACGTACCCTTAGTTTGGTTTTCCTGTTTCCATTTGCCTGTGTTCTAGTTCCTTGTTAGGTTCCATAGTTAATCATTTGTTGTCCTAGTTTCTAATTTGTTACGCATCTGTTTCAGTTTCTGTTGATTAGCCTCCCTTGTGTATTTAAGCCTTCAGTTCTCACAGTTCTTCGTCCACACCTCGTCCCCCTTTGGCTCTGTTGGGCTCTGGCTGCGCCTCAGTCCTCCGATGAATTCCTGGTTCCACCTGATCCGCTTTGGCCTCCAGGATGGTGGTGCCCAGTCTCTGTGTCTCCTTGGCTCTGCTTGGGTCTCCAACTCTCCTGGATCCACTGCTGGAGGTCGAGCATCTGACTCCTCCCTGGATCCTCTGCTCTGGGTTCCTGTTTTCCTTATAAAAGTGTTTGGGTTGAAACTTTATCCTGTGATGACCATGGGACATGGGGCTAACTCGTATTCTCTTATATCCACTTAACCATCGGGTCAGATAAACAATATATTATGAAAAGGTCAGTTTAGAATAAGAATTTAATATTATATAGCACGAGGCTCAAGCTACATATAAGGTCATAATATCAATGTCACCAGACAGCATATTCTTTTGGATCCCTAGAGAATTTCTTAAATTGCCCTTCACTAGATTGAAAAGTTCACATTTCACTATTGCAAGCCTGCCCAGGGTGGGAATTCCGGTCTCCAGATAAAATCGTAATTGTTCTGCCATTCTGCTGCCATGAATAGACATCCCGCTCTCTTCCTCCAAACCCTGAATTTCCCAAACTCTCCCAGAGTTTTTCCATAAAAGAGTGAAAACCAAAAATAGAACTGATATAAAGACAGCATCTCTGCAGTGATGAAAAACTGCAAACAGGAAACTGCACTGACTAGTCAACAAATTCAGTTTGTTGTGTCTGTGTTGAATAGTCATGGATCACAAGACATTGGTCATGCTTGTTGTATGCAACTGCAGGAAGAAAATTCCTTACAGAAACTGTGAATTGGACATTTGCATTTTTGGACCATACATGACAATGCAAGCAGCATGACCTGGCAACAGACATGCACACTTTCATTTCTTGCACAGAAATTCTCAGTTCTCACACACTTTCCATCAAAGCTTCGCTTGACTTGCCAGAAACAGCAAAGACTGCTGAAGCTGCATGAAGCTGCATTTACATAATGTAAACAAGGACTCACCAAGTTCTCTGTTACTTTTCCTGACTACTAGTCAACTATTAAACATTAGTAGTTGTGTGATCTCTAATGGAAGACAGGAATCAGAAACTGTTTGAGAATTTTCATTCATGTTTCACCACAGAAAAATAATTAAAAAGCCAACACAGTTACAGTGCTTTCAATTAAGGCGGGCATACACTGTGCGATGTCTGTGCGATTTCAGCAAGGTACCTACTCACACTGAACGAGTAATTCGCATGCGATGTAAAGCCAAAGCTCGGGATTTATGTGCTCACACTATACGGTCCGAACGTCGGGCTGCCGCTTGACTGCTCACAGATACGTGTGAAATATGTGCGATAAACCACTGTGCTGGGTTGGTAGACGATATCATGTATCCAGAGATATTGTCAAAGCAAGCATCCGCTATCAATATCAAGATGATTTAGCACTTCCAATTCAAGTATTAAATTGTTATTAGTATTATTGTATTAGGGAAGGCTAATTTTATTATTAAATTGATCTGCTATTATAATTCATTTGCTACGCAATAATTTCACAGCACATCACTGCAATGCGCTGTGAGGATAATAAAATATTACATAGAAGCTTACTGTAGCATATATAAGTGCTGCAATTGTATGTAAAAATAGTGGACCAGTATCAGAAATCTTAGTTCAGCTCAAGGAGGAAACGGTAGAGTTCAATGAACACAGACCCAAGGCTGCAGTGCAATTGTGAACTATATTCCATAAATAAGACAACGAGCATTTATAATATTTACACGTGCACATAGGTAGTATTCAGTTCAAAATTATTAATGAGCATACAACAATTTCAGAATTCGTTCAATAATCAATGCCTGAAGCCGCAGCAGTTCACGCCACACAACACTTAACAGGCAGAGTCCAATGAGTCCATGATGGAACAGTCCATGAGATAAATATGAATGTGTATAAATGTAAATATGTCTGACAGTGTGTGCAGGTGAAAATATGTCTGAAGGTGTGTGTGCGCAGGTGTATCAAAAGCAGCAACTGCATGCACTCCAAAGGATCAGTTTCGGGCCTAGTGACTCGCCATCCACACAAATAAACTGGCCTGTACAAAACAGGACCAATTAATTATTAACACTGACTCCAACCATCACCACTATTACCATAATCATAATACTATAAAGTCATCATATTATCATAATCAAAATCTCAGATCATTCACTTCATCATGCACATAATTCAATTTAAATACTGCATATAGCAAAATAAACAATTTAACAATCAGCAAGAGTACTCCTATAAATAGACAATATTATCAATAATAGCTTCAAATACATCTCAGAATCAAAGAGTGATTGACAGGAACTTCATAATTCAACATCAATATTAAGATTAAGGTTAATTATTAATGCATTGTTCATATACATAGGCACAATATATAGTCATAGATTCAGTACAATTTAAACAAATACAGCCAGCGCCAGCACCAGCTAACAGATTCATACACAATCAGCGCCGTATAATACAACAATGAGACTCACCAGTTCCCGTATCATTAAGTCATTCAAACAGCACGGTCAATAGAATGGTAGAGGCATCTAAAAAGTTGGCAAGCATAACAGTTAAACCAGCAGTCTAATGAATAAAATGTTTACAGGGCTAAACGCCTACCTGCAGCAGCTCGACACACCGGCTCCCACACACACACACCAAACAACAGATCGCGGCCATTTTAACCCTTCGGAGTCTTGGGCTATTTTGGCCGTTTTTGAGTACTTTTATTTTTTTTAAATTTTGCAACATAAACAAATGTTTACCATACCAATGTTTGGTATAATTTTTTTCAGCACAACATCACCTATATGATCAGACAATTAGTTTTTTACTTTGATGTACTCTATCAACATACTGGACCCAAAATCACACAAAAAACACAAAATCCGAAAAGAAAAATTATAGCTTTTCTACTACAAAAAACACAAACATGCTCAATGAAGCATTTTAAAAGGTTTAAAATGTAAACACAAGTTGTAAATGTCAACATATACAGGTACAATTCAGATATAATCAACCTATATACAAAAAAAATAAGATTTACAAAAAAAAGCGGGTGTAGCCATAGGCTTTTTTTCTTTCTTTTTAGCTCAGCCACTTTTTAAAAAAATGTTGCGACACAATTATTCAGAGAGCTATATTTAAGGCCTTGCATTCCCAGAGTATGAGGGTTCGCAAATAGTGCAAATACAACATAAAAAAATGTAAAATTGAGATAAAATTAAACTATATGCAGCAAAAAGCAGGTGTGGCAATAGGCGTTTTTTCTTTTCTTTTTTGCTTAGAAACTCTACAAAACACTTCATGTACAATTACACAGATAAGCTACATTACAGGGATTTCATTCCTTGAGTAAGAGGGGTTCCTCAATAGTGCAAATATACCATACAAAAGGTAAAATGAACACAAAATCAAATTATACATACAACTATTTACAACAAATATCAGCTGTTTTTTTATTTTTATTTTTTATCTGTGCCTCTCCTCAAAACAGTTTATCTAAATCTACTCCTAAACTACCTAAACTACTCCTAAACTACCTAAACTATATACAATACTCCTAAACTACTCTCAAAATCTACTCAAACTCTTCCAAAAACTAGCAATAATCTCTCTCTCTCTATATATAACGTATATATGTCTCTCTTTATCAACTCCGTAAATCCTCTGCCTTTCAATTTTGCGTCTTAGCTCAATTGGCTCCTCCTCCATTCCCTAAAATGTGCAGCCTGAAGAGCAGAGTCAGCAGATTCACACATTTTTCTCCGTTTTGTTTTATGACAAAAACCGACGAAGTTATTAGAATAAATGCAACGCCTGTCGCATCCCATCTTGCGTTCTTTTACGAACGCGTCAGTATTTTTTTATATAAAGTTTAAATGATCATATCTCCGTTTTTATTTGGTCTAT
Organism: Siphateles boraxobius; assembly: GCF_051911475.1. Lineage (NCBI taxonomy): Eukaryota > Metazoa > Chordata > Actinopteri > Cypriniformes > Leuciscidae > Siphateles > Siphateles boraxobius. Next base: position 29,558,569 of record NW_027509193.1, on the reverse strand, counting down.
CAACACAAAACAAAAAGTAAAATAGAATTTCAAGCCGGCACTTTCGACAGAAGTGGACGGCAGTGCTCAGCGTGACTTTGTTTTTATGCTTCGACGTCTTAAACTGGTCATGTAACTTGATCACGCCGGCGTGATCGGCGACCCCGAAGAGTTAAAGGAAAATGACGCAACTCTGTGTCGAGTCGCGCGATACTGTCACAAAGTCTCGCGGCAACGCAAACATAGTGTGGAGCCGCGAGAAGGAAAAACAAGGCAGAAATCACCCGGGTTACACCCTCCCCCCCTAAATCATGCACGCCCCGTTGCATAAAAACTGCAGAAGTATTACAGGTTAGGGACATAGTCTGCTGCGGCGGCTTGACTAAGGGCCTCTGTATAAACATTAGACAAGCTATGAAAAAGACTTTGAACGACTGAAATTAATGGGTTGCCCAATACTGCATATTGAAGGCGTTGCAGGGGTTGACGCTGCCGACCTGAACATCTGGGTATTACATCATATCCCACTATATCACTGGGGGCAGTAGCAAAACTATAAACAGCAGGACCCAAAGATGACTCAGATTGGACCGGCTCACGAGCTTCAGTCTCAGGCTCCAAAAGCACTTCAGCTTCAGGCACATTGATAGTTATCTCTTCCACGGGAAATTCCAATTCTCCTCCCACAGGTAGCTCCATCTCTCTTGCAACATGTTCGTCTATCGGTACAAGTAGAGCATTTCCAGATTCTTCCACCCCAGTCTCTTCCACAGGGGTTTCTACCTCAAAGCCATACATAGATGGATCTTCACCAGTAGTTGGTCAGGACCCTTCAAATTCAGGTAAATGGTTTTCAAATGAGGTTGCAATTGAAGGTCCTGTTGCAGGACTTTGTGAAAAAGGTGGAACAGAATCAGCATCATTTGGAGCTATCGGTAAGACACCAGTCGTTGATTCATGTTCACATCCACTCGCTCCTTCCACACTGAACATCATTGGGAACTGAGGAAAACTCTCAAGGATGGTAAGTTCAGCATCCTCTGTATCCTCATCCTCATAAATATCAACTTGGTCAGTGTGGTTGCGACTCTGGCTGTGGTTATGGGGCTTTTGAGTAGGAAGATCCTCTGGAAACTCCTCTGTAGCAGAAGCTGATAGGAAGCCACAGGGCAAGAGCAGATCACGATGGAGTGTGCGGTTAGGTCCCCCCCTGGTCTTTGGTCTCACAATGTAAACTGGAAGATCCCCAGCACGTTTCACAACCACATACACTTCTTGTTCCCACTTGTCTTCGAGCTTGTGTTTTCCTTGGATTCTGACATTTCGAACAAGAACTTGGTCGCCAACATCCAAGCTTAAAGGTTTTACACGTTGATCAAACCGACTTTTGTTCCTTTTAGCTGAATTCTGTGCATTCTGGCATGTAAGCTTGTAGCTCTCCTCAAGACGTGATTTTAAATCCTTCACATACTGGGAGTGCGAGGGAGATGGAGAGTCACGGACTGGCAACCCGAAAGCTAAGTCAACCGGGAGCCGTGGCGATCGTCCAAACAGGAGTTCATAAGGTGTGAAACCCGTTACTTCATTCCGCGTGCAATTATACGCATGGACAAGAGGTTTAACGTACTCCCTCCACTTAGCCTTCTGCTTGCTCTCGAGAGTTCACAGCATGTTTAACAGCATCCGATTAAAGCGCTCGACAGGGTTGCCCCTGGGATGGTATGGAGTGGTCCGAGTTTTCTTGATGCCAGCTACACTACAGAGTTCTTTAATCAGTTTAGACTCAAAGTCTGGCCCTTGGTCAGAATGGAAGCGTTCTGGAATGCCATAGCAAACCATGAAGTCGTTCCACAGACACTTCGCCACAGTTTTGGCCTTCTGGTTCTTAGTTGGAATAGCCACTGCAAATTTGGTGAAGTGATCAGTAAGTACCAAAATGTTCTTGGTATTGCTGCTGTCCGGCTCGAGGGTTAGAAAATCCATACATACTAATTCCAAAGGACGACTGGTTTGAATGTTTACTAAAGGAGCTCCCCTTTCAGGAAGAGTCTTACGTCTTATACACCGACAACAGGTTTTGATGAAGTTCTCAACATTAGCGGCCATTTTTGGCCAGAAGAACCGCTGCCGCACCAAATCCAGGGTTCGCTCTATGCCCATGTGCCCCATATCACTATGAAGACTTTTCAGGACAGTAGAACGCAACACTGGGGGCAGAACAAGCTGAAGGACAATTTTATCTTCGTCCTGTCTTCTCCGGTATAAAACTCTATCTTCCAGCTCTTACCGCTTCCACTCCCGTAACAACAATGAGAGCTCAGGAAGTTCCTCTCGAACAGTGGGAGAAACCTTCTCTCCCGTCTCAAGCTGGTAGGTGACTTCGCGAATTGCTGGGTCGGCACGCTGCTCTTCTTTCAGGTCAGCATGGGTCAGAGAGGAAATGACAGGAAGACCATGTGATTCTTCCTCGGCAAAACAGTCAGGAATAATATTAGTATGGACAGAAAGAGACTCAACTAAGGTCATATCAAGCTGAGTGTAGTCAGCAGGACAGCATGATCTGACAAGATTGCTCTGACAAATAGCAACCACAATGTCGGGGGAGATTTCTGCAGCTTCACCATGGTCACACAGTCGCTCCGCTAATCGGTTTACAAGTTCCCATTCTTCACAGCTTGTAGCCTTATCTGGCACTTCTCCATGGTAACGTCTGGACAGAGCATCGGTATCAAAGTTGTGTTTGCCAGCACGGTACTGCATCTTAAAGGAATACGTTGACAACACAGCTAGCCACCGGTGGCTTGTGGCATCCAATTTTGCTGAGGTCAAAACGTATGTAAGAGGATTATTGTCCGTAACAACTGTGAAGTCAGCACCATAGAGATAATCATGGAATTTCTCTGTGACGCTCCATTTTAAGGCCAGAAACTCAAGTTTGTGTGCCGGATATCGAGATTCACTCTGAGATAGGCCTCGGCTAGCATAGGCAATAACCCGGAGTTGATCATTCTGTTCTTGGTATAGAATGGCTCCCAATCCGAGAATGCTAGCATCTGTGTGAAGGATGTAGGGCAACTTCGGATTTGCAAACCCAATAACAGGAGCAGATGTTAGCTTAGAAATTACTGTGTCAAAAGCAGCTTGACAATCAGACATCCATCTCTCCCCAAAGGACTGCTTCGGGTCCAGGAACTTTACAGCAGGAATTTTATCTTTGATAGATCGACGGATGGGTGCATAGCCTCTAGTAAGGCCATTAAGAGGTTTTACTATGGTGGCGTAATCCTTGATGAACCTCCGATAGTATCCTGCAAACCCTAGAAAAGACCGTAGCTCCTTAAGATTTCGGGGGACTGGCCAGGATTTGAGAGCGGAAATTTTTTCACGGTCATTTACATTTACATTTATTCATTTAGCTGACGCTTTTATCCAAAGCGACTTACAATTGCTATATTTCAGAGGTCGCATGCCTCTGGAGCAACTAGGGGTTAAGTGTCTTGCTCAGGGACACATTGGTGTCTCACAGTGGATTCAAACCCGGGTCTCTCACACCAGAGGCCTGTGTCTTATCCACTGCGCCATCACCACCCCGGCTCCGTTTCAACGCCCTTCTCGGACACGACATGTCCAAGGTAATGAACACTGGACTGGAAAAATTTGCATTTTTCAGGGAACAGCTTCAAGCCAAATTCCTTCAGGCGGGTTAAGTACTCTGAGTAAGCGCTCATGTTCCTCTAAAGTGTCAGAGAAGATAATGATGTCATCCAGAAATACAAGAGCTTCCTTGAGATTTAAATCCCCCATCCCCCATACACTTCTCCATAAGTCTCTGGAATGTACTTGGAGCATTCGTAACGCCTTGCGGCATCCGATTCCATTCCCAGTAACCCAGTGGTGTGACAAATGCGGTTTTAGCCTTGTCAGCTTCACTCATTTGAATCTGATAATATCCAGACTTTAAATCCAAAACCGTGAACCATCTGGAGCCCGTTAATGTTGAAAACGACTCTTCAAGGTTCGGCAGAGCATAGGCGTCTTTCACTGTTTGTAAATTTAATTTACGATAATCAATGCACAACCTAACATCGCCATTCCGCTTCCGGACCACCAGAATTGGAGAAGCAAATGGTGACTCTGACTCCCGGATGATGTCGGCTTCAAGCAGATCCCGCAAATGGCTTCGAACAGCTTCAATATCGCGGGGATGGATGGGTCTGGCTCGAAGCTTGAAAGAGGTTTCATCGTGGAGCTTGATATGGTGTTTTACCTGGTCCGTACAACCAAAATCTAGGTCGTGATAAGAAAACCCTTCAGGCATTTGGTTGAGTTTGAATGTTACATGCTCCTTCCATTCAGATGGAATAGGTGATTCTCCAAAATTTAACTCCAAAGTGCGTCCTTGGGAACCTCCTTGGACTGGAGAAGTGTTTATGGTGTGCTGGGCCAGGATGGTAGGTGATGTACCAATATCAGCAATTACAGTCATTGGTGGAATAAGAACACCTTGTTCAGACTCGTTCATAACGAGAACAGGAACATTGTAGGGAGCATGAGTTGGAAATGTGATGAGACAACTCTGGACACATAGCCCGCCAGGAAGAGATGATATGGGATGTTCAGTCACAGCCCATTGAACTGTAGTTGGACTGTCTATTCCAGCAGAGCCTTAAAGAACAATGGTCTGACCAGGAGAAATCAGGACTGGTGTCTGACTCAACAACCTCACTGTCCCTGCTCGACCCACCTGGCTTTGTTGGTGCTTCAGTTGTAGGAGCTTTAGGACGGCACAGTACCCTTGGGCCATAGGTTGAAAATTAGAGATGTCACTCCTAATGTATTTGTCATATAAAGGCTCCAGAGTATTCATGCTGATAAGCACAACTGAAGAACCCTCAGGATGGCCATCGGGTACAACCAAGGCAAGGGTCGGTACATCAAATTCTTCTCCCAAGAACTCTTTGTGAAAGCCTATGGTCATCTCTACATACCCCAGATATGGCACTAACTGACCGGCGGCACCCTCTACCTGTAGTAAGTTGTAAAGTGGCTTCACGGAGTGATTGCTGAGACTCTGGTTGTAAAAAAACAACTGGAATCGTGGTAACCTGCGAGCCAGTATCCAAAAGGCAATGAAAGTTCTTTCCAGCAATCTGAACGACTGCAGAACATTTTGAGCCCACCAGGCCCCTCGGAAGCTGTATGGTTGCATTCTCTATCTTGGGCTGTGACATTTCTGCACACTTGACAATCTTCTCTTTTTTCTTGGGATGGATTTGGTCCCCTCTGGCCCCTGTCTGTCCCACAACAGGAACCGGACTCAGTTTAAATGGACGTAGTTGGAAGTGTTTTGTTGATTGCTAGTAAACTGTTTCCTTTTACGAGCAACCAGAGTAGAATTGGGTTCATTCTCATACTGGGGACGGATGTGCCCATCCTCACCACACCGAAAACAATAACCAGGTTTAGCCTGAGTAGGTGTGGACCGACGAGGCTGCTGATTGGTGGCCCTGGCAAGTGGCTTACTGTAGGTGGAAGTCTTGGGGATAGCACTGGTCGTTGACTGGCTGGCCGTTAGCATAGCTAACTGTTGCTGGATGTCAGCTAATTGTTGAGCCAGTTGCAGGGTGATGTTGACCAAAGCGGTAACTGTGGCCCCGTCTTCAGGGTTAACACGAGCAGACTGGACATGAGCTGTAGCTTTCTGCCGTGTAGACCCCAGATATTGCTTCATTCGATGTGCTTTTGCTGCTTCTCTGTCCTCTTCAGTGCGCAATAGCAGCAGCAGCTCAGCAAAAGTGGGTGGACAATTTTTTTTTTGTTTTAGCTGGAGCTCAGCAATCAAAGAATTGTCCCAGCATCCACGACCGAACTGGTTCAACAAATGCCGATTTACTTCCGACTCTATGACTCCTCCCCTTTTCATGGCAGAATTCAAGGCAACCTGGAGCCTTAGGAGATAGGCAGATGGTTTCTCACCGGCATCCTAAGATGTGTCCATGAATCTAGCAAACAGTTCATCCCCATCTTGAACAGTAGCATATGCAGAGTCAAGAGTGTCTAGATACACTATAGGCAGCATGCTGGGACTCAATTGCTTGACCATATCTGCTGCTGGAGGAAGGAGGCTCTCCACTATCCTTCTAGAGCAATGAAGGTCAGACACAGATGGATCCTTCAACAGCAGTTCTACTCCTGAACGCCAGGTGTCATAGTCAGCCTCATGAGTAGGTCTGGGAAGGCGACCTGAGAAAACCCTGATCCTCTGGTGATGTGCTGCACTCTCCTCATTCTTTACAATGTGCTCTACTATATGGCGCTGGACCTCAGGTGGATGGACGTCAATGCTGGAAGTTGAATGTCTCATCCCTGGTGGCATAAAATCAGAAGAATCAATGCGGGCCTCAGCGACTGACCTGGAAGCAGCAGGGTCCACAGGAGGTGCAGGGCAGAGCTCGGAGACTGAAAATCCTATCTGAGACATCATTGTTTTGAGCACTTTTGTGTAATCCACCCCAGTTACTTTGGCTAACTTCTGCAAATCAGACAAATACAACATAGTTTTAGCTTTAGTAAAATGATCTGTACAAACAGAAGATAGCTCCATAATGCAACATGTATATGTCTTTTTAGCCGAAACCCATGTGTGTGGCAAAATGGGACGCAGCGCTTCCAAAGCTGCACCACTAGTAAATTCAACAACAAGCACACGATCGTACTCATATTCGGTCTCAGATATTCTTTCCATCTTATTGACCGAACCATATTGGCTTAGAAACTCAATGACTTCATCAATTCCTGGTTCTGTTATGCCCTCCAACAGTACAGCATTTGGAAATTTGATACCACGTTTCAAAAACACATCCATTATTGTTACTGAACTGAAATAACCCAAATGTACATTAACCTCACCAATTCCTCCTGGCTGGCTCACCAAACTTATGTAGCATATATAAGTGCTGCAATTGTATGTAAAAATAGTGGACCCGTATCAGAAATCTTAGTTCAGCTCAAGGAGGAAAAGGTAGAGTTCAATGAACACAGACTCAAGGCTACAGTGCAATTGTGAATTATATTACACAAATAAGAATGGCAGATGCATGCACTCCAAAGCATCAGTTTCGGGCCTGACTCGCCATCCACACAAAGAACCTGGCCTGAACAAAACAGGACCAATTAATTATTAACACTGACTCCAAGCATCACCACTATTACCATAATCATAATACCATCAAGTCATCATATTATCATAATCAAAATCTCAGCTATCAATATCAAGATGATTTAGCACTTCCAATTTAAGTATTAAATTGTTATTAGTATTATTGTATTAGGGAAGGCTAAGTTTATTATTAAATTGATCTGCTATTATAATTCATTTGCCACGCAATAATTTCACAGCACATCACTGCAATGCGCTGTGAGGATAATAAAATATTACATAGAAGCGTACTCCTCGAGGAATAATAAAATAATAATAATATAATTATATGCCTATAATTCATTGTAATTGACCTAAATGTTTTAGACAATTTTCAATGAGGATCCTCATTGAAAATTTTCTAAAACATTTAGGTTGATTAAGTCAAGACGTGGGTAATAACTAGACAAACTGGAGGTAAGCAACAGTAATTTGTAGCTAGTTTGAACTACAGAACTTAAAGAGTTCCCTCTTTTCGTTTTTTTTTTTCTGCAGATTGAAATGGTTAAAATCTGTTTTCGCGCAGGCGCAGTGAGGGAAAAAACACTGAGTTTAGGCCAATCAGTTCTCTGCTTCAACTGTGCGATATAGTCACGAGGAGCGACCAAAATTTCTGACATGCCAGAAATTCATCCGTCCATCTGATTGCTGATCGGGAGAGGTTAATCGCCTCTCATTTCCCCTTGTATACTGCACGAACACTGCACGACAAACAACGTGCTACAAAGCTGAAAATCGGCCCGACCCGAAAAAGAGTCGCACAAGTCAGAATTTGGCTCAAAATCGGACGAAATTCGCACAGTGTATATTAGCCCGCCTTTGGGGAACACATTTCGGTCCCTCATGTAACAATGTCCAAGTCAGGGGTTCTCAACTCCCACAAAGTCCACTTTCCTGCAGTGTTTGGCTCAAGCCCTAATCAAACACACCTGAACAAGCTAATCAAGGTCTTCAGGAATACCAAGCTGCGTCCAAAAGGCATGTGCGAATCTAATGTTAGCTTCACTTCCTGTCTCCTGAAGATATATTCATCTGATTGATTTTTGTAGGCAGCATAGATGTATCCTTCACTCCCTAAGTCATGTCACATTTATTTATATAGCAGATTTTTTCAAAGCAGCTTTACAGAGATAACAGGAAAATAATGCAAAAAAGTTTGTTTCCACAAGAAAATAGCGTCACAGTCCAGCTGAAAGGGATAGTTCACCCAAAAATGAAAATTCTGTCAGTATTTACTCACCCTCATGTTGTTTCAACCCCGCAAGACCTTCGTTCATCTTCGGAACACAAATTAAGATATTTTTTATTAAATATGAGAGCTGGATCACTCCTCCTTAGGCATCTAAGGGATTGAAATTTGCCAGCCCCGAAAAGTTATTAAAGACATCTGTAACAAAGTTCGTCTTTATGGAGGAAGAAGGAGACAGGGTCGGCGAGATTGGGACTCGTACGTTGTTTATTTCAACCAAAAATAATAAATGTTGTGCACACAGCACGTTCACCGTAGTTTTACTACAGCAACACAATAATTCAAATAACAACTCATTCCACGCTGGTTCAGCTTCAAGGTCTTCCACAGCTTTGCATAAACTCTTTCCGTGCTCCTTTCAGCTGTCCCAGTTTTCCTCTTTGCTCACGCACGAGTCACCAGTCCTCCTCTCTCTCCTCATTCTCTCAGTCTGTGGGTTTTTATGCGTCTCCCCACGCCAATCACTGCAATTAGACACAGGTGTTTATCATTTGCACTTGACCCACTTACTCACCGCCGCTCCCTCTGACTCGTCTCTCACTACAGACGGCGCTAAAACCACGCCCCCCTCATCACATACCCCCACCGCCCGACTCAGGCCGGGGAACCGTCCGGCCTGCAGCCCCCCCCCCCCCCCCCCTCCTGGAGAGAAAGTCGGCCACAGCCATCTGCGTCCCCGGCCTGTGGACCACCTGAAATTTAAACGGTTGTAAAGCCAGATACCAACGGGTGATCCGCGCGTTGGTATCTTTCATGCGGTGGAGCCACTGAAGGGGAGCGTGGTCCGAACACAGGGTAAACTCCCGGCCCAGGAGGTAGTATCGGAGGGTGAGGACAGCCCAACGGATGGCCAAACACTCCTTTTCTATGGTGCTGTACATCGTCTCTCTCTTGGAAAGCTTCCGACTGATGTACAGCACCGGCCGTTCCTCCCCCTCCACCTCCTGGGACAGGACCGCACCCAAACCCCTGTCCGAGGCATCCGTCTGTAGGACAAAAGGGAGAGAAAAGTCAGGAGCATGCAAAAGCGGTCCGCCGCACAGAGCAGCCTTTATGTTGGTAAAAGCCTGCTGGCACTGCTCCGTCCACTGAACCGTATCTGGAGCGCCCTTTTTAGTTAGATCAGTCAGCGGGCTAGCGAGGTCCGAATAATTGGGAACGAACCGTCTATAGTATCCCGCTAGCCCCAGGAACTGTCTAACCTCCTTTTTGGTCTTAGGACTCGGACAGGTCGCAACCGCAGCAGTCTTATCAATTTGGGGACGCACCTGTCCATGTCCTAAGTGGAAGCCCAGATACCTTACTTCAACCCGCCCAATTGCACACTTCTTCGGGTTGGCCGTGAGCCCAGCTCTTCTCAGCGTTTTCAGAACAGCACGCAAATACTGCATATGTCGCTGCCAATCATTACTATAAATAATGATGTCATCTAGATAAGCAGCGGCATATGCAGCATGCGGCCGGAGAATTCGGTCCATTAAACGCTGAAAAGTCGCCGGTGCCCCAAACAACCCGAACGGAAGTGTGACAAATCGGTGCAATCCAAACGGCGTGGTAAAAGCTGTTTTTTCTTTAGACATTGGAGATAAGGGGATCTGCCAATAACCTTTTGTTAAGTCCAGTGTCGAATAAAAGCGAGCAGAACCAAGCCGATCAAGCAACTCGTCAATCCGGGGCATTGGATACGCATCAAACTTAGACACCGCGTTCACCTTCCTATAATCCACACAGAACCGAATCGAGCCGTCAGGTTTTGGTACCAAAATGATCGGGCTCGCCCAGTCACTGTTGGACTCTTCTATGACCCCCATGTCCAGCATTGTCTCTAATTCGGCCTGAACGGTTTTCTTTTTATGTTCAGGTAAACGATACGGGCGGCAACGTACCACGACCCCCGGATCTGTCTCAACGTGGTGCTGAATGAGGTTCGTTCGACCAGGCAGGGGCGAGAACACATCGGCAAATTCTGCCTGTAGGGATGTGATGTCAGCGAGCTGCGAGAGCGAGAGGTGATCACCAGAGGGAGCCAGAGCGAATGACTGGGATTTAACATACGCTTCTGGCCCGAGATCCTCCTCTCCAGTCACCACCGTCGCCAGCATCACTGCCTCAGCCTCAACCCATTTTTTTAGCAGGTTGAGGTGGTAAATCTGACGTCCCCCACCCCGATCCGATCGAATTACCTCATAGTTGAGATCACCAACTCGCCGTGTGACCTCAAACGGCCCTTGCCACTTTGCGAGTAATTTCGAGCTGGACGTGGGAAGTAATACAAGTACCTTATCTCCCGGTGAGAATTGACGCAGTTTAGCCCCCCTATTGTATTGCTGTCTCTGTCTGTCCTGGGCCTGTAACAAATTCTCCAAAGAGAGCCGCCCCAATGTGTGGAGTTTTGTTCTCAGGTCCAGGACATACTGAATTTCGTTCTTACTAGCGGACGGTCCGTCCTCCCAAACCTCCCTCAGTACATCCAACACCCCACGGGGCTGGCGACCGAAAAGAAGCTCGAAGGGGGAAAACCCCGTGGAGGCTTGGGGGACCTCGCGTACAGCAAACAGAAGGGGTTCCAACCATTTATCCCAATTTTTGGCGTCTTCGTGAACGAACTTACGAATCATGGTTTTCAATGTGCGATTAAACCGTTCGACCAGGCCGTCCGTTTGTGGGTGATAGACGCTGGTGCGAATCGATTTAATGCCCAACAATTCGTAAAGCTCGCGTACCGTTCGTGACATAAACGCCGTGCCTTGATCGGTGAGGATCTCCTTAGGGATCCCCACCCGGGAGATTAAAGAAAACAGCGCGCTTGCCACACTCTTAGCGGAGATATTGCGAAGCGGGACTGCTTCTGGGTATCGTGTTGCGTAATCTACCAAGACTAACGCAAAACGATGCCCTCGTGCTGACCGTTCTAATGGCCCGATGAGGTCCATACCAATTCGTTCAAAGGGGACCTGCATCAGCGGAAGGGGGCACAAGGGTGCTTTTGGGTTGGCCGGTGGATTAACCAACTGACATTCACGACAAGACGCGCACCACCTGCGCACGTTCTCGTGAATGCCCGGCCAAAAGAATCGGGCCATGAGACGGTTTAGTGTCGCCGTTTGCCCCAAATGACCGGCCATCGGATTACAATGAGCCGCCTGGAAAAGCATTTCCCGACGGCTCTTTGGTACTAACAACTGGGTTGTATCCTCCTTTGTCTGGGCGTCTTGGGTCACCCGATACAACCTATCTTTGATCACACAAAAATAGGGGTAAGAGAGCGGTTGGTCCGGGTGGAGTAGCTGACCGTCGATGGCACGGACCTGGTCAAACGCGCGTTTTAGCGTCTCATCCTGGGACTGCTCTAGGGGAAAATCATCGCGCTCGGAGAGGATATTTCCCTCCAAAGTGCTCTCTTCCCCTACAGCAGTACCCAGAGGCCCCGGTACAGCATCCCCCACCTGAATCACCGCTGTCTTCCCCTGGTGCTTCTTTTCCCAAGAGACATCCGCACATAAAACCCCCAATAACTTCTTGAAACCAGGCCAATCGGTACCCAAGATTAGCGGATGTCGGAGGTGCGGGTTAATTGCAACCTCCACACTATGTTTTTGTCCCCTAAATAGAATTTCTACCGACATTAAAGGATAACTCACCACCACACCGTGCACACACCGCACCTTAACCACGCGGCTGTTATCCAATGGCCCAGATCGAACCAGGCTTTGATGAATCGAGGTTTGGTTGCATCCTGAATCCACCAAAGCCTGATAAGTACCCCCCTTTATACTCACTGGTATTTGGTACGGGCCGGCTTGATCGGGGGCGGCCTTTGGCGCGTCGGGGACCCGAACCAGTGTCCCCACCTCCATCACCGGGCACCTGTCGATGAAGTGGCCCGGGTCCCCACAGCGCCAACAGGCCGGCCCAGGTTTTACCGCTGTTCCAGCGGCAGGAAGTGGGCCAAGGGATTGACGTGGGGAGAGAGGCGCCAGCTGCGCCAGGGTGGAAAGTTCCCCAGCCGGTGTCCCCCTCGTCGCCGTCCTCGCGGCCGCGCCATTGTCACCGGACCACCCGGACCTCCACCTCGGCGCTGGTCTGGGTGCAAAGCCTCCTCGCGACCTAGGAAGGGGAACAGGCTTTGTAGAAAGGGAGGGGGTAGAGGCCGGGGAAGAGAGAGAGAGAGAGAGGGGGAGAGAGAGACAGATGGAAGGGTTTCGCCGACCCCAGAGCACGCCACCATGTGATCCTCCGCCAGTTGGATGGCCTGGTCCAGCGACGTCGGGCGGTGGCACTGGACCCACTGTGCAGTTTTCTTGGGGAGCTTCACGATAAACTGTTCCAGTACCACCTGGTCGATAATCTGCTCGACGTCGCTTCCCCCGGCCATCAGCCATTTGCGGCAGGAGTCCCGGAGCTGTTGCGCCATCACGAAGGGCCGGCCGGACTCGTCGAGTGTCAGAGACCTGAAGCGCTGGCGATGCTGTTCCGTGGTCCGACCGACCCGTTGCAGGATGGCGCGCCGTAGGTCTTGATAGACCAGGAGACTCGCGACAGGCAGCTGGTGGGCGGCAACCTGCGACTCCCCTGACAGCAGCGGGATGAGACGCAGTGGCCAGTCTGCCCTGGGCCAGCCCCGGGTCTCGGCCATCCTTTCGAAGAGGTCCAGGAACGCCTCCGGGTCGTCAGCTGGACCCATCTTCGATAAGGTGAGCGGCAAGGCCGAGTCTGATGTTGGAGTGGGGCTGGCCGGAGTCTCCCGGTCCAAACAGCTCCGGAACAACTCGCGGTCTTCCTGTTGCCCTTGGAGCAGCGCCTGAAAGCGCCGCTCGTGCTCCTCCTTAACACTCAGGAGGGCCTGATGTTGGTCTCTTTGAAGAGCCGCGAGTGACTGGATGATGTCCGCAAACGGCGTTCCTGACGGGTTCTGCATGGCGGCGGCCGATCTCCTTCTTCCCGGGTTTCGGCACCAGTGTAACAAAGTTCGTCTTTATGGAGGAAGAAGGAGACAGGGTCGGCGAGATTGGGACTCGTACGTTGTTTATTTCAACCAAAAATAATAAATGTTGTGCACACAGCACGTTCACCGTAGTTTTACTACAGCAACACAATAATTCAAATAACAACTCATTCCACGCTGGTTCAGCTTCAAGGTCTTCCACAGCTTTGCATAAACTCTTTCCGTGCTCCTTTCAGCTGTCCCAGTTTTCCTCTTTGCTCACGCACGAGTCACCAGTCCTCCTCTCTCTCCTCATTCTCTCAGTCTGTGGGTTTTTATGCGTCTCCCCACGCCAATCACTGCAATTAGACACAGGTGTTTATCATTTGCACTTGACCCACTTACTCACCGCCGCTCCCTCTGACTCGTCTCTCACTACAGACGGCGCTAAAACCACGCCCCCCTCATCACAACATCATTAAAATAGTCCAAGTGACTACAATGGCTCAATCTTAAGTTTATCAAGCGATGAGAATACTTTTTGTGCATATTCAGGCATATATCAGGCAGATCAATATTTTTGTTGAATATTAAATTAAATGTTAAATTTAATGTCCCCAACTGAGCAAACCAAGCCAATGGCAACAAAGGTGGAAAAAGGTGGCAGTGTCAAGGACCAAAACTCCATCAGGTGACAGAATGGAGAAAAAAACCTTGGGAGAACCCAGGCTCAGTCGGGGGCCCAGTTCTCCTCTGGCCAACGAACGAACAGTGTATGATTGATTCAGGCACCATTATAGGTCAGAAGTCAGATTTGTTTGGAACAATCAGGGCCCGGTTCCCCAAAACGTTCTTATTGCTAAGTAGTTCTTAACCTATTCCTTAACCTCTCTCTTAACATTATTGCACGATTCCTGACACGTTCGTACGCTAAGTATATCTTCTGTAAGTCACACTTTTGTAAGGTTGGTCTGGACCATTCGTAAGCTCTCTCTTAGCGTTGTTTGAGCTCAAGACGCTAGTCGCCGCCACTGTGCAGCAGTCTTTAGACATCAGCGCAGCGCAGTACAAGTCAAACTATGGTATGTTGACAATGTTGTGGCTAAACAATGATTTTATGTTATGGACATTTTAAGACTAATAATAAAATATGTTCGCCATTGATACAGGCCTATTTATGAAGTTGACTTTATTTGGTATCAGAACTAATATAGTGGTAATTAGCCTGGGCTATTTCGTAATGTCATTAAAGCGTTTAAATTGGCAATCAGTTTTGATAGGCTAATTAAAATCTGGCAAACAATTTGACTCTAAATGGCTAAGATCTATAAATGGGTAAGCATGGTGGTGTCCAGTAAGCGATCAACTATGGCAGCGATCCAAAGTGTCCTTGTGTTGAATCAAAGACGGCGCCGACCGCGGAGCCGTTTAGTCCATGTCAATTTTTTTATTCGGCAAAACTTAAGCCCTTTTGACATTTTGCCTGACGTGGCTATATTAAAAAAAATTTGCCTCCAAAGACGACTCATTATGGAGCTGCTGGATGCAGCGGAATTTTGCTTTAAGCCCTGAAGTCCAGCTGCTTGCAGCGCTAAGGTTTTTTGCTACAGGGAGCTTCATCGAGGTTGTGGGAGAGGGCTACGGCCTAAGCAAGACCTCGGTGTGGAGGTGCGTCCACACTGTCACCAACGCCCTTCTGCGCCATGCCGGGGATTACGTCCGGCTGCCAGCAACACGTCAGGAGGTCCAGGAGGTGCACCAGGGCTGTGAAGCCATTGCTGGCATCCCCAGAGTCTTGGGCGTGGTGGATGGCACACTCATCCCTATCGCCAATCCATCAGTGATTGATCAGGTGTACATATCGCGAAATGGATACGCGGCCATAATCGTGCAGTTTATAGTGGACCATAGGGGTGTGATCTCCGACCTGGTGGCAAGGTGGCCAGGCAGCACCCACGACAGTTTCGTCTGGGCCAATTCTGCCGTGGGTGAACAAGTGGAGAGAGAGGGGTTTGGTCAGAGCCTGTTCCTCGGGGATAGTGGATACCCTCTGAGAACATACTTATTCACACTGCTGACCAACCCACAGACTCGGGCTGAAAGAGCCTACAATGTTGCACACGTTCGCACGCGCAACGTTGTCGAGTGTGCAATTGGCATCTGGAAGCTGCGCTTTCGGTGCCTGCACAAGTCGTCAGGAGGACTGCGCATGAAGCCTCACAGCTCTTGCGCAGTTACGGTGGCAACGGCCATATTTCACAACATGGCTGTGCGTGGAGGCGCACCTATTCCGGAGGGGGAGGAGGAGTTGGAGGAGGTGGAAGCGGAGGAGGTGGAAGCGGAGGAGGTGGAAGATGGAGAGGGAGAAGCTGAGGTCCTCTATCTTCCACAAAGGGCTGCCCTGCACGCTGCCGGGGTTGAGGCAAGGCAGCTTTTGATTGCAAATGTTTTTGGTTGATTTATATTTTCTTTTTGGACTAACTTGCTGAGCTATCATTAGCCATCATCCATGATTGAATGGACTTTTCTTTTGATTCGTATTATGATGGAATTTTTTGTTTTCTGAAAAATAAACGGGAGTTTCAAACATCCATTAAATGTTCTGTGTGTGATTCTAATCCTTTAAACCTTTACTCTATCATGCCATTGTGTCCATTCCATAAGTGCTCTATGCAATGCCAATCATTGAAATGCTTCTCTTAAGGTTGGCGAAGGAGCCCACACGTTAGAATTTCTGAGTAAAAAGTTGAGATATGCCCAAATTACCACGTCACATTGCTGATTTATCTTCATTCATTTTTTGGGCATTGAACGCAGGTCACATTGTCGTCAGAGGTTTCCCTTTCCGCTGCTTTGCCTCACGCATAGCCTAACCCGTCGTCAAACACACAGATAATGTACATTACAAACTAATGTCTTTACGCAGCCTCTTCAAACGAGCCTTTATATCTGAATGTGCACTTAGATTGACACTGCTTAATTTCCTTGTGGATAAATAAGGTATCTCATAGATAGAGCAAGATTTTATGCATAGGTTTTACAATGGCAATAGAGAATCAGTTGTTGACTCATTAAGAATTACATACAATCTTGTTGATGATCAAGTATTTTTAATGAAAATGCGCATACAAACACACACAGACACGGTCACTGGTGTGACTGTTGCTCAGCAGACTGGCGAGTGAGCTCATTTGCTTCGGTCAACTGGCGCTGAATGTCCTGTAACACAACCAACTTCTCCTTTTCAACGATCACCAACTCTTCGCTACACCGACATGGTGAGATTGTGGAGCGACGTCGTGATGACGTGTAGCGAAGTCCTGGTGAAGACGTATGTACGGGAGGTGGTGGCCTAGTGCACCCTTCCGGCTCGGGGCTGCCAGGTGAGGAGAGTGCTGCAGGTGGCTCGGTGTCTGGGGAGCATGGCACATTGGGGGATGGCGATGTCCTGGAACATGAGGCCTGTTCACCTCTTCTAACGTCAATCCCCCCAGGGATTCCATGTGAGACTGTGTCTCCCATGATCGCCAGTGCCTTCTTCTCATGTGCTGTTAAGGGTTGCACTGAACTGGTCCCTGCACCTGTCCTCACCCGGTCTCTACGGACAGCAGAACCTCTCACCTTAACCTGGGTTGAAAAATCATGCCATTTTTTCCTTACGTCCTGCCAGGACCTTGGTGTGCCTGATCCGGAGGCAGCCATCTTCCTTGCTATGTCGCTCCATAGCTCTTTTTTGTTGCTGTTGCACAAGTTATTCCGAAAGCTGGAAAACAGTGTCACCTTGTGCAAGCTCATCTCGTCCAGCAAAACTTCAAGTTCCTCTGACGAGAAGCTTGGTGCCCTTTTTTTTACGTTGCTTCCCCACCATATTCAGTATCTAACTCTCTCTCTCTCTGTTCATTGTAGATAGGTTGCTTTTTATTGAAAACATTAACCAATGGCAATTAATACCACATTAAACAGAAGTAACTGCAGCTGCTTGCCAATCAATTATGATTGTAAAGTGCCTTACCATTACAGTTTTTTCCAACTGCTTACACACATTTTCACTTCACACACAAAATGCAAAATGCCTCACATCTCCTTCAAAAATGTAACACTGCATTCAAAATGCCATAAACACATGTCAGAATGAAGCATTTGCATCAGATGGCAAACACTTATTTCATAATAGTGCAATAGTGCAAACCATGTAAACATTGTTTTTCTATATCTAAAGCTCTTTGGTCTTTCATACTCTTATATCTACATTTCAATACAATGTTCTACAGTGAAAGTAATCTTCTGAGAGTATTCACCAATGCAATGTAAAAACATAAAATATTTACAGTTTTTTCCAATTGCTAACACACTAAACTGACATGCACAGCTCAATTATTTAAACTGACAAACAGAGAGCAAAACCTCTTCTCAAGTCTCCAAAAGTCTGAACACATTTTCTACTTTACACACATTTCGCAGTTCAAAATGGCACTTTTTAAATGCACTGAACACGGTTCTCTGCATAAGACACAACAATCTGACATAAAGTCACATGTTTGCCATTTCAAAACACTGCCATTTAAAATGACACTACATGAGCTAATTGGTTAATACATGTGTCAGCTGGCCAAACACCTCAATGGTTAATGGGTAACACTTCAATCAGGATGTAAGTACTATGAAAAGACCACAGGTGAGCACCTTTTTTTTTTACAACAACAATGGAAGAAGAGGGAGAGGAGGAGGAAGAGAAAGAGGAGGAGGAAGAGAAAGAGGAGGAGGAGGAGGGGGAAGAGAAAGAGGAGGAGGAGGGGGAAGAGAAAGAGGAGGAGGAAGAGGAGGAGGAGGAGGAGGAAGAGAAAGAGGAGGAGGAAGAGAAAGAGGAGGAGGAAGAGAAATAGGAGGAGGAGGAAGAGAAAGAGGAGGAGGAGGAAGACAAAGAGGAGGAGGAGGAGGAGGAAGAGAAAGAGGAGGAGGAGGAGGGGGAAGAGAAAGAGGAGGAGGAAGAGGAAGAGGAGGAAGAGAAAGAGGAGGAGGGGGAAGAGAAAGAGGAGGAGGAAGATGAAGAGGAAGAGAAAGAGGAGGAACAGGAAGAGAAAGAGGAGGAAGAGGAAGAGAAAGAGGAGGAGGAGGAGGGGGAAGAGAAAGAGGAGGAGGAAGATGAAGAGGAGGAGGAAGAGAAAGAGGAAAAGGAAGAAGAGGAAGAGTAGGAGCCCCTAGAAGAGTTATTTTCAGCATGGCGATGGAAGGTTTACGACCGGCAGCCCTTTGTGCGCATGCCTCTTGTGCAGGCTATGGAAGAGGCATGATGAGATTGATGTGGGTGTGATTCAGGGATGGATAAGGAACTCAAGGAGCTTCTTTCCTCGATGTCTGGAAAGAGAAGATATTGCCTGTGATGTGGCCTGTGATGTGGCCTGACCCACCTGTGCAGCAAGATGCTGCCTAATTATTTTTCTTGACTTTTTTTATATATATTTATATTTTCTGCAATTTTGTTTTTCAGTTTACTGTTTTTTGTGAGCATATTTTTGTTCAGGCCAATGTAAATATATCTGCTGTGCATATGTTGCACTGACTTGTTTGGTGAAAAATAAAAAAATAAAATGTTTCAACAGCATGTGTGTGTATCTGCAAATATTTCTGTCATGTGAACAATCTGAAGAATTTTCTACAATTTGAACTATTTTAGTACTATGGCAAAGCATACTAAAGATGAGAGTGCTTTTCATTATGCCCAACAGTGTGTAGTTGGTTAGACAAAAATCTGGTAATATAAATGAAGTGTGTACCATTTCGTGCAAAAGTTTGATTGTGATAATGCTATATGTAGTTTTGGTTGCAGTGCTTCATTTTGCAGGAGATATGAGGTATTTTGCAGTTTGGGTGTGTGGTTTTGTGAATTGTGTTAAGTATTTTGATAAAACCAGCATAGTTTGCAAAATTGTGTGTTAGCAATTGTAAAAAGCTGTATTAGGCCAAACATTACTGTTGTATACAGTAGCATACAACAAATCCATAAACATATGTAAACCAAAAGTATATTCTTTATAATACAGTAAAGAACACAATTGAGTGTGGGGGGTCTCTGTACATTGTTGGCATCCATTGTTCAAAACAGGTAATCTGACCTTTGACCTATTATAGGCTTATACTACAGTAAAGCAGTGATTGGTTAGTGATCAGTAAAGCATTTAGTGTTTGCACATATGAGGAGTGTGTGTGTGAGCTGGTGACTAAGTGTAGCATTTTGATTGGTTGTGTTTGGAAAAGGAAAGCAAGTAAATTCCTGCTAGATTTTTGTGTTTTAGATAGAGAATTGTGTGTAGTGTTTTGAAAAAAGTTTTTTATGCAATTTAAAACTGAGTCAAAGGCTGAGAAATAGCTTATGGTTTTGGAGATTTGGTGTGTAGGTTTGCACTTTGAGTGAGAGGTTTCAGGGCCGGAGTGGGACTCATTTTCAGCCCTGGAGTTTCATGCCTTAGACCGGCCCACTTTAGTTACCGACTGACTATATTAAAATAATGTTATTAAAACCTCAGTATATAAGTCAGCAATAGAACACTCTTCTGTACAGCCTTGTAATTCATTGTATTTTTCAAAAAATATAATTTTCTATTCAGTGCAAAAGCCGAACACAGGGTTTTATAAATACAGAGGTCCCAAAAGTGATCTTGCTAGGGGGTTGCTCATATTATTTTTCCACTGTAATTGTCAAAGAACTTAGGCTATGTATAGCTGTGTTAAATAGGAATCCATTGCAATAAAGTTATTCTCATTCTGGCCACAGTATGCAATAGGCTATTGCTCTCCTCTCTTATCTCACTCTCCTTCTCTTGTTCTTCTTCTCTCAGTCTCTTTATCTTTACCTGTAAATATCCCCTTCCCGAAGCTGAGCTTTGATTGATACAGTCTTTGCAAACTGATTATTTATGTCGTCGTTTAAAACTTCGATCATAAAACAGCTGTTTAGTTTTGCCACGTAGCCTACATCTTATCTCCTGAAGCGTCGCGTTGGGATTCGCGCGCGGCTCGCGCTTCTGTGAACATAAATCCTGCTTTGATCGGTCAACTCAAACATTTTGACATATCACAATTTGCAGGGGTGGTAAAAGTACTCAAAAATTATCCTCGAGTAAAAGTATATATACCTAAATAAAAAATGACTCCAGTAAAAGTAGAAAGTCCTCCATTCAAACATTACTTGAGTAAAAGTACAAAAGTATCCGATTTAAAACGTACTTAAGTCCCGAAAGTAAAAAGTAAATATTCAAACTGTAAATATCAATAATTAAACAGATCAATTGTTTTGGGAGTGATATGCAATGTTTTAATTGAACAAATTATTAGATACTGCAATTAAGAATTTGTTAGATTTGCAATCATAAGAGACAATGAAGCACCTTGCATCAATTCTAAACAATTGCATTAAGTTTAGTGACAGCATATTATGGTGCAATGACTAGTAGGCCATTCTTTGATACAAATTTTACAATTTCAATTCAATTATTGTGGTTTGATAAATATTTGGTAGATGCATGTTAATTTTTAAATTAAGAAAATCTCACCTAATTCTGTAAACATAGGCTACAGAGAGCCCTGTCAGCTGGTATTATTACATGTTAAAAATACATGTGAGTTTTATTATAATAATAACTTTATAATATTTTAAGGATATAAGTAAAAATATAATAAATATATAGTGCACATTTAGCAAAATACTAATTTATACTAATATTACATATATTATAAAATAAAAAAATTCTAGCCAACTAACATGCTATGGTCATTAAATGTTTTTGTTTTGTTTTTCCTGAGGTAAATGTAACGTTAAGTGACATGTTGTTCTCCAGCTGTTTTCTTGACCTCTTTCCGCGGTTGAAAAACACTGATTTATTGATATTATGTATAAGGTATATACATTTCGGTAAGTTGTACTGTATCTTTCAACATAGGCTACCTATTATTGTTCATTTGTGTTTATTTACAATTAACTAGTAGTAAAGAGATTAACGGCACCCCATATAGCAGGCGCTAGCTATCTGTCACGTCACTTTTAAAAGCTCCAAAGCGGTATTTATTGTTTAAATTTCGTAATAAAATTGACAGAATCTGAGAGCTTAGAATTTGTTTCATTTTGTTTGAACTGACTGCTATGTGAGCTTATGCTGGCAAAGAGCTCGTGCGTTCTTTTTTTCAAAATAAAACCAAGTTTTTCATTGGTTTGGAAAGCCAGTGTAATAAATACTTGGAGCAGGCGGGGGAAATGTAACGGAGTAAAAAGTAAACTTTGTCTTTAATATTGTAGTGGAGTAAGAGTAAAAGTAGATGCAAATAAAACATGCTCAAGTAAAGTACAGATCCCCGAAAAAAATACTTAAGTAAAGTAATGAAGTATTTCTACTTCGTTACTTACCACCACTGACAATTTGATAATTTAATTAATAGTCTATATTTTACTGATAACTTAAACTATGTTAAAATAAATGTTACTGGAATAATTTGAGGAATGTTTCATTTGGATAGAATGTGTTGTCTTTCTTAACACCGTAATGCACCTTCGCGTGAAGTGCAAAATCGATTCCTGAGCAATCGATGCCAACTAATTCAGCACCTTCACTTGGGACAGCGCCTTTGAAACGTCGAATGTAAGAGGCAGCGTGTTAAGAAGCTTCCTAAGGGACACTTCGGGGAACACACCTAGGAACTTAAACAACTTTGGTAAGATATATCTTTCGAGTCTTCTAAGTGAGCTAAGAGTGAGCGTTATCGGGGAACCGGGCCCAGAATATTATCCAGTTCCATCTGTTTAAGATCGGAGTCATGCCGGTAAGAAGATGGGTTTATTGAGGAGCAGTGATATGATACAATCTACGATATCCCACAATCCTGTGCTTAACAATCTGTGAGAGTTAAAAATAAAAATGGCATATGAAAGTTGCAGTTGGTGGTCAGTTTGTGTGTAAATGTATGTTTTTGACCAACGTTTCCATTTCTGATATTATATCTAGTGAGAAATGACTATTGTAGTAATTAAATACTCTCTTAGTTTTCACCAAAGCTCTATTTATTTTGTTGATGATCATTAAACCATTACACCGCCTCAAAAGTCAGTCTGAAATCAGTTTTGTTAGGTACCTTTGTGCATAAACGCTGCCGCCAAAAGTCATTGGCTGATAGGGCAGCGAGGCAACAAGTCAGCTGCCTATGCTTTCAGATGCAGCCCTAGAAAGTTATAGGCAGGAGAGTTTGATCAAGTTTGGAGCTAAACTCTGCAAGCAAGTGGACTTCGAGGGCCAGAGTTAAGAACCCTGTCTTCAGAGTTCATTAGTTATCGCGTTAGGCATCATGAACTAACATTTCACAGCATTTATAATCTAAGTTCATTTAATTAATTTAAACTAATTGTTAATAATTGTTCTAATTCTTTTTGTTTCAATTTGTTTGTGTATTGCTTTTCATTATATGTACCATTTCAAAGCAGCTTAACAGAAAGTCATACTGTTATGTCAATAATGCCTTAATGCTGTATACATGGTTATTCATTATACAGTACATTAATGTTAAATTTACCTGAAATGTTAATATGTTGAAATTAACATCCATTTTATAACAGGTCATTTTCACTTCATGTTAGCTATTGCATTAACCAATGTTAACTTATTTAACCTTGTTTTAAAATGTTAACGAATCGTTCTTTTAAGTAAAATATTAATCAGTTATCACCATTCACTAAGCCAAACTGAACAATTCAAGCTTTTTCTTTTAACCGACAGCTGTGTTTCAAACATGTCTGATTCCCACTTATTAGCACTCATTAGAGAGAACTAACTGATGGCTGCTAAGTATGTTTTGATTTTATCAACACAGATTTTAAACTGATGAGTTGGATTAAATGATCAGACAAGTCATGTCAACTTTATTTATATAGCGCTTTTTACAATACAGATTGTTTCAAAGCAGCTTTACAGAGATAACAGAAAAATTATGTTGTAATAATACTGTTATATAAAATTAAATGTCCCCAACTAAGCAAGCCAAAAACCAATGGTGAAGAAAGGCAAAGAGGCGACAGTGGCAAAGAACCAAAACTCCATCAGTGACAGAATGGAGAAAAAAAAAAACCTTGGGAGAAAACCAGGCTCAGTCAGGGGGCCATTTCTACTCTGGCCAATGAACAAACCAGTGGGGATTTCTTTAAGACCACAAGGGAAGCTCAGCTTCCCCTATAACGTAAAAAATGAATGGTCAAATATGTACTATTGTGTTTACATTTTATTGACTAAAAATGCGTTAGAACACGTTCATCTCAAAGACGAGTTCATTGAGAATCAGCTGCATATAGCAGGTCGGCAGACTCGATTTCCTTCTCATCCATTCTCGGAGCGTCACAGTGTATTACCCTGTTAAAGCCCAGCTTCCATTGACTTCAATGGGGCTGCTTTGAACAGTTTTTTTCAGTGCTTCGAAACTAGACGGTCATTGGATAAATCTGCGATTATGTCCAGCACACGGACGCTCAGCTTCTCTGGGGTGAATGGATGAGTGGGCGGGCCTGGACTCTGGGCTTCTGTGTTATGATTGGAGGGTCTGTCCAAAGACTGCATCTCCTTTTGATTGACAGCGATTTTGTACTATAAAAAGTCGCCGACGCTGAAGCCGTTTGAGCTCAGTCCCATCGCGGGATTTTTAAAATGAGCTTCCCCTCTTTGAAAGACCAGCAGCTGCCACTGGAACAAACTGTGTATGATTATGATTCAGGCAGCATTACAGGTCAGAAGTCAGATTGGATCGGAACATTATATTATGCAGTTCATCTTGTTGAAGATCGGAGTCATCATGCGCGTATGGAGACGAGTTTGTTGAGGATCAGTGCCGATGGCTGTCATGTCGATGAGGCCTTCAGAGGGGAGAGTCTAGTTGACAAAAGCACTGCTGAAACTTCAGGGATGCGTTGTTGTCGTGTCTAGGTGCAAGTCCACCATCTGACATGGATACAGCCCGGGTCCGGCTGATTACAGTTAACCTCGGAATAAACAGAAAGACTAAAATTAGAGTAGATGCCATTCTTTTTATGATGTAGCGAGTACAACAGGTGTTATATGAAGTGTTTCCGGTTCCGGCTGACCTAATTTATGTAGCCTAATAATCATTTAACTGATTTGAATACCGTAATTCCTCAAATAAAAACCGGTAGTCAATTAAACGCCGGGCCTCTGATAGTGGCCGGGGGCGGGGTCAACACAGACAAATAAAGGCCGGTCTTAAATTAAGGCCGGGGGAAATTTAGTGTTGATAGGTAATCTCCTGTGCCGTGATGCCGTCTCAACATAGTGATGTCTGTCAGCCATCGCGATAGATGATTGCATCGTCTATCAGCCCAATCCTATTATATAAAAAAGATGGAATAGAAATAAAGGCCTGCCTCTAATAAAAGCCTGCTTCAAATAAAAGCCGGTTACCTTCTGCATTTCAGGTAAATAAAAGCCCCGGTTTTTATTTGAGGAATTACGGTAATAGGAATGTATAGTGTTCTATGTGTATGCCAGGTCGAAGAGATGTGTTTTTAATCTAGATTTAAACTGACAGAATGTGTCTGCTTCCTGGACAATGTTAGGAAGACTGTTCCGAAGCTTAGGTGCTAAATAGGAAAAGGATCTACCGCCAGCAGTCGATTTTGAGATTATCAACTCGTCGTAATTTTGAGATTGCAATAGACGTGAAGGACTATAATGCATTAAGAGCTCGCTCAAGTACTGGGGAGCTAAACCATTAAGTGCTTTGTAAGTAATCAGCAATATTTAAACATGTATATGATGTTTAATAGGGACCCAATGCAGTGCTGACAGAACCGGGCTAATATGGTCATAAATCCTGGTCCTGATAAGAACTCTTCCTGATGCGTTTTGGACCAGCTGTAGTTTGTTTAATAAGCATGCAGGTCAACCACCCATAATAGCATTACAATAATCTAGCCTTGATGTCATGAACGCATGCGAACATAATTTTCGAGTCTATTTAAAATAATTTTGTGGTCAATAGTATCAAATATAGTACTAAGATTGAGTAGCACAAATAGAGAGATACAACCACGATCGGATAAGTGCAAATCATTTGTGACTGTAATGTGAGCTGTCTTGGTGCTATGGTACTGTCTAAATTCTGACTGAAAAGCCTCGCAGATACCATTTCTTTCTAGAAAGGAACACAGTTGTGAGGATACTGCCTTTTCTAGTATCTTTGACAGAAAAGGTAGATTCGAGATTGGCCTGTAATTGACTAATTCTGTAGGATCAAGTTGCGTTTTTTGACAAGTGGTTTAATCATAGCCAGCTTAAAGTTGTTTGTACATATCCTAATGACAAAGATGAATGAATGATATTAAGAGGAGGATATATGACCTCTGGGAGCATATCTTTCAATAACTTAGTCGGTATAGGGACAAGCATAAATGTTGTCAAATTAGATGATTTAACGAGTTTGTAAAATTCTTCCTCTCCTATAGCAATGAATGAATAAAAGTTTTCCTCAAGGAGACTACAATGACTGCCTGATGCGATACTGTAGTACACGGTTGCATAGTTATAAATTTCTCACTGATATTATCAATCTTGTAAGTAAAGAAGTTAATTAAGTTCATTACTGCTGTGCTGCTTGGAAACTTCTGGGATAGAAGCTTTATTTTTAGTTAATTTAGCAGCTGTTTCAAATAAATATTGTTTGTTTTCTTCTAATATGGTTGGAAAATATGCAGATCTAGCAGCTTTTAAGGACTCTCTGTATGCAAACGTGCTCTCTTTCCATGAAATGCGAAAAAAACATAGTTTTGTTTTCTTCCAGTTGCGCTCCATTTTTCTGGCTACTCTCCTAAGGGCCTGTGTGTGCTCGTTGTACCGGGGCATTGGACTATCTTCTTTAAGCATAAAGGAGCAACTGTGTCTTAAGTGCCGGAAAAGAGAAAGTCAAAAGTTTAGTTTTGTTCTGTCGCAATATCGAGTTCTAAGCTATCTGGGATGCTGAGGAGATCAAACTGATCTGGAATATTATTAATAAAGCAATCTTTAGTGGCAGAAGTGATACGTCTAACATATTTGTAATACGGAGTCGACTTTGGAGCCTTGGCTAAATGAAGTAAACACGAGACTAGATAATGATCTGAGATGTCATCACTCTGCTGTAGAATTTCAACAGCATCAACATTGATTCCATGTCATAATATTAGATCTAGAGTATGATTACGACAACGAGTAGCTCCTGACCCGTGTTATCTAACTCCAATAGAGTTCAGAATGTCTTTAAATGCCAATACCAATGCATCTTTTTCATTATCTACATGTATATTAAAATCACCAACAATTAGGACTTTATCTGCAGCCAGTACTAATTCTGATAGAAAATTTGAAAATTCTTTGATAAAGTCTGTATAGTGCCCTGTTGGCCTGTATACAGTAGCCAGCACAAATCTCAAACGTGATTTATCATTTACACTACATAGTGTTACATTAAACACCAACACTTCAAAAGAATTATATTTAAAACAAGACTTCTCAGTAGTTCTGAAAATGTTACTATAAATTACAGCAACACCTCCCCCTTTGCCTTTCAGATGGGGCTCATGTTTATAACATGTTAATCGTCTGTTTTTAGCCAGGTTTCTGTCAAACACAGCACATCTAGGTTATAATCTGTAATCATAACATTAATTGCATACGTGCTCTTGCTCGCTCGACATTCCGGGAGATTAACTAATTTGCGGGCATCAGGGAGCCACTATCTATATGCGGGAGACTCCCGGAACTTCCGGGATGTCTAAACATGTGACTATGGTGGCTGGTGTCTCTATTTTCATGTTCTGTTGAATAGAATCGCCAATAACTAGGGCACATTCAACAGGATTCTCAATGGGTGTTACACTGAGTGGGGAGAACCTGTTTAATTTTGTAATCGGAACGGAAGAGCGGTGTTTTGTCCCGCGACTACAGCGTCTCACTGTCACCCAGTTGCCCTGCTGCACGGGCTCTATATCCGGAACCGAACAATGTACTGAGTTCACTAAGCTAGTCGCATCCAAAGCAGTATCTAAAGCCCTTGCACTCTTACTATCTTCAGTTAAAGTCAGCCTGACTGTCTACCTGCATTTATTACGAGGAAATCCTATATTGCTGACAGAGAAGGCTATACTATACATGTTACATGAAGTGCAAGTGACAATAACAGGAAAAGACATTACTCACTGTGTTTGTTGACTGATCCTGTACTTCCCAGTTATTTGATGGATTCGAAAACGGCAAGCACGGATGGCGCGAGCGAAAAACATAAAATAAATAAATACGACAGGCATGGATGGCGCATTAACAGGCTAGCGAGTTAATAGCGTGTTGTGCAGGTTAGCAAAATTACTAGCGTGTTGTGCTAGTGATAACGATTTAGATAGAAGCTAGCGATGTCAGATTAATGTGTGGTGATGAGTAAAATGTAATTAGCAACATAAACAACATGGAATGATAGTAAATAAAGATGTAATACGGAGCTTACCGACGCAAACCACTCAGCAGTAAAGTAGACAGGAGTATAGTATATATTTGTAGTATAAATAACAAAGCATTCTAAGTGATGCTATTTAGTATTGTTTAAATGCAAATTATATATTTGGCTTGAATCATAACATACTGCACTGAGAACACTTGAAATTAAGTGAATAATTGTAATAATTATCAATATGTGCCTTCAAATGGCTTTATTAATGACTGCATTTCATTGTCTACTTGTACTCTTGTAATCTAATCTAATCTATGTCAAGTGTGTATGTCAATGTCAAGGAACATTTGAGGACATGAACCAATAAATAGTTTTTTTTTTAACTAATTGAAATGAGTTGTTAGAAAGAACCGCATCACGAAACCCACCTGGTCTCTCTTACCTTGAAGTATCTTAACAATGTGTCTGTGTTTTTGGGTCACACTGCTCATGACAAGATGTGTATATCCAGGCACATGCTGACTGACTGAATAGATGAGCTAGCCATGAACATTTATACTGGGTGATTTAAATGCTGTTAACCTGGATCAAATAATTTTGGCACTGCTGTTCTCCAAGTGCCCTTGAAAGAGAAAGAGCTTTGACCTAAAACTTTCAGCATGCTTCTTCTCTGAAAAGAAACTGGTTTTCTGATTCCCTCTTGAGGGCCGGTTTTCCAGGACCATGAGAAAGCAGGTTACCTACTTCAAAGCACCTGAATGTCAAAGAAAACATGTTATTCAGAGAGGGTTTTCAATGAACGTCTACTGTTTATCTATTACTGCCGGCGTCATGCAAAACAGGTCGTATAAACCCACAATATAGACTCATTTGCAAAAATAGATAAAAATGTTTCAATGTGGGTCATACCCTGCTGTTTTTCTTTGAGCTTTGCTGCGGTTATGGCAACATTTCTCTGAATATTAATAGAAATGAAACAGGGAATGTGGCATGGAACATGTGCAGAGCACCACTCAAGGCATCTGTTGATTGTGGCCCCATATTGCCATCCTCTTCCTGCAGGGCCTCATTTCCCGCCATCAGACTTTGCCTTACGTGATTAAGTTTCCAATTACCGATGTCTGCCAAGTTCCATTGGCTCCATTGAGCGGGTCTGGATCGCTGTTCCTCTTCTGAGGCTGACAGCGGCGTGTTGGGAGTCTAAAATAGGAGGGTGCTCTTGCATGCTGAAGCAAAAACTCAGCAAGGAGAAACTCACGCTGAGCAGAAACATCTTCGAGGTCGATCGACAGGTATGGTATGAATGAAGGCCTATGTGAGTAAATTTGATGAATGGATGGATTTTTACATTGTCTAGTTTTAAAAACAATAAAAGAGGCGAAAGAACATTTGACAGCAAGATGATATTTTGTTTCCTAAATCAATGATTTTAGCGCAGTTAAGGGGATTACTGAATATTAATATTTATTCAAATTAAATTTATTGTGTAAAACTGTACAGTTTATTCTAATAAAAACAAAGTGATTTAAATAACTAAATGAGAAAAAACAGATTTGGAGTTGAACAAATTATGATATTAAATGTGTCTATTAGGGGTGTAACGATATTCAAACCGAGCCAAAAAAACGCGATACAGAACCCATGATACGCATCACGATACTCTTATGGCGTACCGAACATGCCCCGCCCCCTGTTGTCCTGGCTCATTGGACCTCATGTCTTGTGTACACAACGAATTCAGTTTTGAAGCATAACCACCATTAACACCATATAATAGCAAGCTCCGTGTTTTGTTACTTTCGATAATAAGCGTGGTGTAATCTTTCAAATTCTGTCTATTTGGTCACGAAATTAAAACAATAAATGCCATTTTGGCACTCTTTGATGTGGCGTGACAGATCGCTGTAGGCTACTAGACTCCTCATTTCAAGCGGCAGCGCGGAGCCAGAGTAAACACGATCATCTCTTCCTCAGTTACAGAATAAACATGAATGGACACCTGAAGGTATGTTGAAAGCAGTGGCGGCTGCTGGTCTTTCAAAGAAGGGAAGCTAATTTTTTTTTAAACTTGACAGTCAGGTGTGGAGAAAGGAACAAGGACTTAGGTGCAGAGTTGATGGGCTTTATTTTAAAAATAAAATAAAACAAAATACAAACATTCTACAAAATTCATCTTCTGATTTTTTTTTAATGGTGGTTGGCAAACCACTTTGTAATGTGCATTACCGCCACCAGCACAAGACTGCAAACACAAGGAGAATTAATAGGGAGCAAACAAGGCAGGTAAGGAGGGAGGACAAGTGGGGCAAATGAACCAATAATCATGTAACAAGATGGGAGTCGACACAATCGACAGGAGCAAATGGCACAAGGAAACACATGACAAGCCATGTGCTCACACCAAACATGACAAAAAACACAAGCACATGTACACTAAAACAAATCACAAGCAAAATGCTCACACAAAATGAGACATGAAGAACAATGAGAACACTTATAAGCCACGTGTTCACACAGAACATTACCTGAAAGCACAGAGCTAGTGTAAAACACAAGCTGTGTGCTACACAGCACAAGACAAAACATGACATGAAAGCATGCGGTTCACAAAACACATGTGAACAGAGCGAACACGAAACCGCACGTTCACATGACAAGACAGAACGATATGCACGAGAATGAGTACATGCTCATCCTGTGCGCTCACAACAGAAAAAAAAACACGCAGAGCATGAATGTCCGAATCCCGACACAAAACCGAAACCAAACTAGACAGATGTACCGTGATCCAAACACCAACGCCCCGCACACGTAACAAAGGCACCTGACATCGACGGAGGAAATGTGGGATTTAGGTTAAACTGTGAAATGTATGATGAAAATTGGCTAGCAATTTCGCCAAGCAAATACCAAGAAATAGGTTACAGCAGTTTTCTCTTTCAAGTACACAAAATCCGCGATGGGACTAAGCTCGAATAGCTTTTTATTGTACAAAATCACTGTCAAACAAAAGGAGATGCAGTCTTTCTACAGACCCTCCAATCATCATGCAGATGCCCAGCGTCCAGCCCCGCCCACTCCTCCATTCTCCCCAGCGAAGCTGAGCGTCCGTGAGCGGGACATAATCGCAGCATTTATCCAATGACCATCAAGTTTCGAAGCACTGAAAAAAACAGTTCAAAGCAGCCCCATTGAAGTCAATGGACGCTCGGCTTCAACAGGGAAATGCACTGTGACGCGCCGGGAATGAATGAGAAGGAAATAGAGTTAGCCGATCTGCTATATCTAGCTGATTTTGAACCAACTCGTCTTCGAGATGAACGTGTTCTAGCGCATTTTTAGTCAATAAAATGTAAACACAACATGTACACATTTGACCATTAATTTTTTGACATTATAGAGGAAGACTAGCTTTCCTTGCAGTCTTAAAAAAAATCGCCACAGGTTGAAAGATACAGTATGCTTACTGAAAGGCATCATAACTTGTGTAATCGCTCAATCGTTTCAGCAGTGGAAAGACGTCAATAAAACAGCTTAGTTTGTCCCCAGCAAACACAGAACGTTCCCCTAACGTTCCCGAATGGTCCCATGAGGTTCTTTTTTTGGGAACCAAACAAGAACGTTATAGGAACGTTCCATGTAGGTTATTTTTAGGTTCCATTTTTATAACGTAAGGAAAACGTTCCGGGAACGTTCCTCTAACGTTAAGGGAAAGTTCTAGGAACGTTCTGGGAACCAAAAACTAACGTTCCCAGAACCTAAATTTGTTTGCTGGGTCACAGCATTATATTTACCTCAGCAAGTCATCCAGTGTCCACAGCTTGTTGGTTCCTAGAGAAATGAACTTTCACTAAATAAATCCACTATATTAGCCTATATATTATATTTTACTTAACCTGTTAATGATGTCTTGATTATTTAATGTATGTGTAGAATATATTTCATGAAAATGACATCAACTGTGTAAATTATTACATTTCAATAACGAATTAGAGTAAAAACTCTAAAAAGTTAATGCAAAAACTGCCTTATGTTCAGTTTACATGTTTTCATACAATGTGTTGGGTGTTGATTATTATATCTAAAAAATCAGTGGTGGGCCTTCAGGGCCAGCAAGGCCTTCTCTGCTGGCCTAAACACTATTAGAATCACTGACTTGCACTTTAATATTATTTTTTCCATGAATGAGTATTAAATTATTACCAACAGTCCATTCTTTTAATTTCATAGCTTTTCTCTTGTTGCACTGCTTCCAGTAGTGTATGTTTATGTTAGAGCTTTTATCCAATTATATTTATGCCATCATGTGTTGCCATGGCCAAAGAAATCTGCCTTGAGGCCTTCAGAAACAATAGTGCGGGCGCCTGTAGCTTAAAATGAATGGCAACGAAACTGTTGCTTTAACCAATCAGATAACCAGTCAGATTTAATCAGCCAATCAGATTTCGCTTTGACTGCACTGGGGCCATCTAGCAGGCGTACAATAACGTCGGCATTTTCACGCGCTTTGATTGAATGGTCATAGCAAACCGCATCTGTAGCGAACTCCATAAACTAAAATATATTCCTGTAGATTTAATAGTTTTTCAACCCACAAATTAATGTTTCTTTCCCTCCTCGATCCCCAGCAGGTTCAAACCTACCGGAAAAAATCCGTTATTCAAGCGTATCCAGCTTAACACGGAGTCACGGCACACTGTTCGATCTGTCCGGGTAACATAGACTCACTGTATTCCGGACACTTTGCACAGTAAAAGTCCCGTAAGATATCAATCCGCCGAAAGATAAACCTGATTGGCTTGTCTGTCTTTGGGGACATGGCTTCCACAAAGTTTGATTGAAACATTTTGAACAAATCATTTCGGAGAAATCTTGAAAAAACTGCTGGGAGACGCAGTGTCCGGATTACCGTGAGGACTCACAGTGTTCCGGACGGCTGAAAATTTCTACTCACTGTGTTTCGGACATGTATAAGAATGAGTCCTTTCTAATATAAAACATACATTTTAACAACTATAAGCTGGTGAAATAATGATATTAATCTTTCTTTACATGTTGTATATTTATTATTTATAGCCTAAGTATACACTCTTTTAATCGAGGACTGCTTATGGCTTATAAGTAACTTAAATATAACTTAATGGCTTGAAATGTTAAATTGCATGTAATATTGCAATTCCAGATAATGTGAAATTACACAGATGTGTTGAAATGACCTTTAGCATTTAACATTAAAGGGCACCTATTATGCCCCTTTTTACAAGATGTAATATTGGTCTCGGGTGTCCCCAGAATGTATTTGTGAAGTTTCAGCACAAAATACCCCACAGTTATTTTAGTATAACCATTTGAAAATGTCATTTTTGGGGCCTGTTTTAAAAAGAGCTGTTTTGGTGTGTACCACCTTAAATGTAAATGAGCTGCATATCCCCGCCCTGCCTTTGGATGAGGGCGTAACTTGCATACCTATGGCAATAAACAGTCGGTAGAAGCAGAATGGCTGAGAGTGAGAGACGAGACCCGCTGTTTTGTATGGCATTCAGCCGGACATGTTTGAACCGGAATCAGACCCAGATGATGAAGAGACTCCGGCAGAAGAAACACAAATGAGAATGGACCAGGACGTCTCGGAATTGTTATTTGATACATTTATGTACTTATAGAGTTGTAATCGCGTCCACTTTGCAATTATGGATGTGCAACACACACACAGACACACACAAACTGTGATAACGTTGGCGAAATTTTTAGAAACTACAAACACAATTACTGTGATAACGTTTGCTACGTACAAACGAAATTACATTTATGTGATGTTTCTGTCTGCACGCCAATATCCCTTGTTCTACAGCATCGTGTCGATGTGCTGGCCTTTGTATAAACATAGCAATTTTGATGTCTTGTCTTTACAGAAAACATGCACAGTTTTTAATACAATATCTTTAAAAAAATATATTTATAAACGTGTGGTTACACACTATTCAAACAAGGTTTAAATAATATACACAGACATCCTACGACGACGACGACAACAACTTTAGACACATTTGTTGTTGAATTGGCTGACATCGACTGAAATTACTATTTGCTCAAAAATCATAAAATACACTTACTTCTACTGGAGGTGACGTTGGATCGCAAATAGTAGACGATCCACACTTCGAGGATTAACTTTGAAGCAAGACCTGCTTTGAATTGACCCTTGTTCACAAAACAGTGTCAGAAAATGATTCGCACAAACATAAACGTATTTTGGAAGTTTAAGTGGCGCCTTTCCTTCGTAAATAAAATCCATCCACTGCATTCTCAGTGGCTCTGATGTCGGAAGTGAAAACTACTATGAACATTATTACATCCCTCAACAGAACAGTTATGTTTCTTAGGAGACATTTTTGAACGGCAGCACAAATCGTCAGAACACCAGCTGTCGTTGAAACAATGGAGGCTGTTGTACAGATCACCGAGGGCGGGGTCAATGCCAGAACCACAGTGTCAATCAAACTACGTTGGTGGGGCTTGCGCAATTCTACGTCACATTGAGCCGAATCTTAGAACAGCTCGTTCTGAGACAGTGCTTATGATTTATTGAGATTGTAAAAAAACACTGGGTGGATTTTTATCATTCTAGGGCGGTTTTGCTCACACACTGCCAACACACATTTATGTACAAACACCATGCTAAAATGAATTTTGCATAATAGGTGCCCTTTAACATTAATTGAATTTGAGGTGTTTTAATGAGGGTGCAGTGATGCGCCGCTGCCGTTCAAAAAGATATAACATTATTTCACAGACATGTTGAACCCCAGGGGGTTTTGTCCCGCTCGCTCTCTCTCCGCAAACTGCCTTAGAGAAATCGAGCGCGGCCAGCGACTCATGTCGATCACGCTCAGAGCTAATAGAACACAGGACCATATTACTCGAGCATCTTGAGAGCCTGAGTCTAACAGTCAATTGGGCAAAAAGTTCACTGTCTCCCAGTCAGAAAATTTATTTTCTGGGCACAGTACTGGACTTATATCTAAATTACGTCATATACTCTCATTGACAAATGCGGAACAATTAGTTCATGCGTTCATGACCTCAAGGCTAGATTATTGTAATGCTCTACTTGGTGGTTGCCCTGCACGCTTAATAAACAAACTACAGCTTGTCCAAAACGCAGCCGCTAGAGTTCTTACCAGAACCAGGAAGTATGACCATATTAGCCCGGTTCGGTCACCACTGCATTGGCTCCCTATTAAATATTGTATACATTTTAAAATATTGCTGATTACTTACAAAGCACTAAAAGGTTTAGCTCCGCAGTACTTGAGCGAGCTCTTAACCCATTATAGTCCTTCACGTCTATTGCGATCTCAAAATTCTGGCCAGTTGATAATACCTAGAATATCAAAATCAACTGCTGGCAGTAGATCCTTTTCCTACTTTGCACCAAAACTTTGGAACAATCTTCCTAACATAGTCCGGGAAGCAGACACAGTCTGTCAGTTCATATCTAGACTAAAAACACATCTCTTTGGCATAGCATACACGTAACACATTATAGATTGCTATAATTCAATGTTAGGCTGCATAGTTTAGATCAGCCGGAACCAGGAACACTTCCCATAAATCCTGATGTACTTTGTACATCATAAGAAGGATGGCGTCTACGCTAATATTAGTCTCTCTGTTTATCCCGAGGTTTACCGCAAAACGCCGGTTCCAGTCCATATCCAGATCTGATGAAGGACCATCACATGGACACGACGACAACGCATCCCTGAAGTGCCAGCCTCATCAACACTGTGAAGGCCTCATGGACACCTCAACAAACTCATCTCTGTACCGGCGTGATGACTCCGACCCCTAACCAGATGAACTGGATAAATATTGTGAAAGTTTTGATCCAATCTGACTTCTGACCTATTATGCCGCCTAAATCATAATCATACACTGTTCCTTTGTTGGCCAAAAGAGGACTGACCCCCTGACTGAGCCTGGGTTCTGCCAAGGTTTTTTTCTGCAATCTGTCACCTGATGGAGTTTTGGTTCCTTGCCACTGTTGCCTTTATTCGCCATTGGCTTTTGGCTTGCTTAGTTGGGGACATTTAACA
Source organism: Siphateles boraxobius (assembly GCF_051911475.1). Taxonomy (NCBI): domain Eukaryota; kingdom Metazoa; phylum Chordata; class Actinopteri; order Cypriniformes; family Leuciscidae; genus Siphateles; species Siphateles boraxobius. The sequence continues at coordinate 29,522,660 of NW_027509193.1, read as the reverse complement.
TTTAATTTTGAATTTAACAATACTATTACAACTTTACTTTCCTGTTATCTCTGTAAAGCTGCTATGAAACAATTTGTATTGTAAAAAGCGCTATATACTGTAAATAAAGGTGACTTGACTTGACTTGTCCACGGATGCCTCCACCTCGGGATGGGGTGTGCTGCTTGATGGCAGACCGTTCTTTGGCTATTGGTCAGAACGGGAAAAGCTTCTACACATAAACTGTCTGGAAATGATGGCAGTCGACAACACGCTGAGGCGTTTTTGTCCCCGAATAAAAGGTCACCACATCCTGGTCCGATCGGACAACATGTCAGTGGTGGCCTATATAAATCACCAGGGTGGAGTCAGGTCCCGAAACCTTTACAGGCTGACGGAACGCCTCTTTGTCGGGGCTCAGCACAACTTGCTTTCAACGAAAGCAGCACTTGTGCCTGGTCACCTGAATCTGGGACCAGACAGACTGTCCAGAAACAATGTTCCAGCATGAGAAAGGTCGCTGCACTCAGTGACGATCAGACTGCTGTGGGAGACATTCGGCAGTGCGCAGGTGGACCTGTTCGCGTCCCAGGAAAACGCTCACTGTCCGAAGTTTTTCTCCAAAAGCAGGGATGTGCTGGCCCACGTCTGGCCCCGCTGCCCTCTTTATGCTTTTCCCCCCGTCTCGCTCCAGCCTCAGGTGTTGGAACGAATCAAGGAAAACGGATGCTCAGTGCTGCTTGTGGCTCCGCTCTGGATGAACCAGGCTTGGTTCCCTGTTCTGATGCAACTGACCAGCACTGCCCCGTGGCCAATACCGATGAGGAAAGACCTCCTCTCTAAGGCCAAGTGCTCAATCTTGCACCCTCGCCCGGAGCTATGGTCCCTTCATGCATGGGCCATCAACGGGTACCCACTAGCCTCCCGGAGGGAGTGTTAAACACGATCACACAGGCTAGAGCCCAGTCTACTAGACGACTCTATTCCTCAAGATGGTCTGTGTTCTCTGGCTGGTGTCAAGCTCACGGCTTTTCACCCCTAGACTGCGGGGTTACGGAAGTTCTTTCCTTCCTGCAAGAGCTACTGGATAAGGGCAGAACCCCATCCACGCTCAAGGTTTACGTGGCGGCCATAGCAGCGTTTACTAAACCGGTGTCTGGCCAGTCACTGGGGAGAAACTATCTGGCCATACGATTCCTCAAAGGAGCTAGGAGGCTGAACCATCCCAGACCTCCTTCAGTCACCGTGTGGGACCTTTCTACGGTTTTGGAAGCCATGAAAGATGCCCCATTTGAGCAAATCCATTTGTCAGACATGAAACATTTGTCTTTCAAAACAGTGTTTCTTGTGGCTCTCGCTTTGGTGAAGCGCATTGGGGATTTACAAGCGCTCTCGGTGAGCGCGACATGTATGGAATTCGGGCCTAATGACTCGAAAGTCATACTCAAACCAAGGCACAGGTACGTGCCCAAATCCCTCAACACACCGTTCAGGGCCCAGGTGATTTCCCTATCCACCCTTCCGGTTCTTGATGAGGAGGAGGATACGAGTCTCCTATGCCCTGTCAGGGCGCTGAGAACTTATGTGTCCCTTATGTGTCTAAGGGACTAGCCGCGTCAAAACAGAGCCTATCCAGATGGATAGTAGAGGCCATAGCGCTGGCTTACACTTCTAAGGGCCTGCAGTGTCCTTTGGGTGTCAGAGCGCACTCCACGAGAGGCGTGGCCTCTTTGTGGGCGTGGTCTAACGGGATTATCTTGCAGGATATCTGTACGGTGGCAGGCTGGGCCTCGCCGTCTACATTTATAAGGTTTTATAACCTAGAGGTTCCCGCCTTACAGGCTAAGCTTCTGTCGGTCTAGTAATCAGCTCTGTCTGCCCCGTTGCTCCGGCTCAGAAGGCTGAATTTTACTTGTGCATCGTTCACTGATCGATAGAACAGCTCCATGGGTGCTGAAAGACCCATACTGTTACCCAGTTCAGGCTGAACGCTGTTCATATGCACTATATGAGCCCCGGGTTACTGCCCTTGGGACTTTGGTGTCGGATCCTAGTACATACGACGTTTTACACTGTGTTCCCCATAGCGTAAGATATTACGCAGTACGAGAGAAACTCTCGTAACAGAACGTACTCAGTTACTAATGTAACCTCGGTTCTCTCTAGAGAGGGAACGAGTACTGCGTATCTTGCCGTGCTTACAACATGCTCTGGTTCGCTTCGGCGATGAAAACCAGTTTGTATAAGCCTGTCGAGCTATATTTATAGGTCAAGGCAACGCCTATTTCGGCGGGACGTGACGTAGTGGCGTGAAGCACCCCCATTGGATATGGCGTCATGCAGGGCCTCTCTGGATAGGCTGCTGCTGTTGCTGCAGTTCAGCCAATAGGCACGCAAGCTGCTTTGCCTATGTCTTTTTACATTAATTCAAAATTAAGGATAATTTTTGGCTTCAATATCTCGTGGAAAAGAGGTTTTCCCCATAGCGTAAGATATTACGCAGTACTCGTTCCCTCTCTAGAGAGAACCGAGGTTACGTTAGTAACCGAGTACGTTTTCAGTCCTTGTAAAGCGGTTTTATTAAGGCAATGTCATGTGCCTTGCAAAGTTTGACAAATCCAGCAACAAGTTTTCCTCTCAGAAACACTCTTTTGCAGAGCTACTTTAAAGCTGAATTGACTTTAGTTAAATAATAGCGGCAGTGTTGCAAAATAATTTCATCAACTATGAAACAAACACAACATTGAACTGAATTGGGCTGAACGACACTATCTTTGTAGAGATGCTTACAGCTGAATTAAACTTGTCATAATTGATTTATACAATATATATATTGAATATATTGCGCTTTAAGTAACAGCATGCTAACATGTGACCAAACCTAAAAACATGACACACCATCAACGTACAATGTACAGTGGTATGGAAAGTCAACTATTGCAACTATGGTGATTTTGGGGGCCTTTTAAACTACACTGTTTACAACTAAAAACGTAAAGCTTTTTATGCTTTTTGGCCATTCATTTACACAATAACAGCATTTTGGGGGCTTGAAAAGGCAAACTTTTGAAAATTATTTTCAAAATGCAAGTTTTTGAAAACAATGCCATTATTATCTCCATGTAAACAACAAAAATTTGAATTTGAGAAAACTGTGAGGTCATGCGCATGTGTTCAGTCAATAGGTGCGTTATGTTTCTTTACAAAGTGACATTGCCAACTACTAGCCTGACAGAATAAAACAGCATTTTTATTTGTTTTCACAAATCCGCATAAATATGGATGGTTTTGGCAACTTTTGCAAAGTTCCGATAATTGACTTAAGTTAGCATAATTACTTTAAAATAAAGTTAAAAATATAGTTATTCCAAACAATGGCTAATTTTGATTGATTACATCACTAAAGAAGCGTCTCTCTTATTATGATTTCAAGCCTGTGTAGGTAGAGCATGTCCACAAGACACTGTCTGAATGTCACTATATTCACATATACGTTTGGCCTAAATGAGCTTGTTAGCTGATTATGCTGTATTTATTAGCCTGTCAGCTTGCTAAGCAATTACATTACTCCCTAGAACTCACTGTCACACATGTATAATGATTTTATCCAAATCACATGTTCAGTAGTCTCTCCCAAAGTCCCTAAGTTGCAAAGAATGAAAGCATGGATCAGCACATCATCTTTAAATTTTATATCCGGCCACAGGGAAAATGAGTACAAAATGCACAAGTGTAAACTACAATAAAAACAAGGCTGCTGTGTCTTAAGGGAGCACTTGAAAGACCAATTGATTTTCATCCTTAATGTTTTTTTTTTAACTTGAAATCTGTTTAGCACTCAAGTGCAAGCATTGAATTGATTTTCTCAAATTAATATGACTGTGTCGGTTGAATATCACATTCATCGAGCTGCTTTTGAAAGCAACTGTCCCTTAATATCAGAGAGAAAAACAATGACAAGACAAAAAAAAAAAACAACTACACATTGTTAATAACAACATTACAATGGCATTTACTGAAGAATTTACTGAACACCTTTAAAAAGGGAGGGAACATTTTAAGGGTAACACTGAATTGATTTTTGTGGTTCACTGAGGATTTTCTTTGGTGAGGCAAGATACCTGTATCTGAACAGTACTTATATTCATTCAGCATACGCCTCCTTTCCCTGTGTGGTATTGAGTACAATCTTCAGAAGAATTATGCTTTCTTGTATGGAAAAGACAATTTTCTGCAAACTCAAGTAAGCCAAAATAGGTTTGTTTGAAATGAATAAATTATGAAATTTTGGGAAATACAATAATAGATTCTGAAAAACAAAATAGTAACTGTTTTAAAGTAACAAATTAAAGTTTGTTATCTGATTAAAATATTTATTTAATGTAAGGGACTAAGTAAGTAAGTAATGTGTCTGGGTTAGACAGGTCAATTTAGCTCAAAAGGAATTATTCATTAATTTATAGGGAATCTTAAAATAATCGGTTATACGGCCGAGCAAATGACTCGTCCAGCTTCGTTCATTCTAACGGGCCGTAACTATAACCTCTGCAGCGGATATAAATATCCAAACTATAGTGAAACACTATTTATTAGCAAGGTAACTTAGATCAGCAGTTTAAGACATTAAATCTGTAAGCACATAACACAAGACAATTATCTTTAAAATATAAACAAGACTTTATTGATTATTCTAAAACATAAAACTAATATCTAACACAAACCCACACACACTCACACACACACATTCATACGAGTTGCAGAAAGAAAGTGTTGAAAGAAAAATGAGTTCAAGAGTGATATAGTGAAATCCCAAGTTTCTATATGCACTTATAAGACATTACCTGAACGAACCATCAATCATTAATTTAACCCTTCTATTAATTTAACCCGGTTTCTTAGGCGGGTTATTCAATTTTACCTCATTGCACCAGTTCAGCTAGGAGTCTGGAGGTATACTTGCGTTTGTCTGTGCGTTTCTTTGGGTTTCCTTTTGTCGGCGTAAAAGGGTGTTTCCCGGGTTCGTTGACTGGCGGGTACTCGTGCCTGAATAGATGTCTCTGGGCAGCCAATCACGTGGTGTGTTGGCAATGGATGAAAGTCTTTGAAATTGGAAAGCGGGCTTTGCAATCGAATCGTTTAAACGGAACTTTGCACCAAATCTTAACTTAGAATCGAGACTCTCAACGGAAAAGAAAAAAAGAAAGCTAAGAAAAAGAAAGGAAAGTGAGACGATAGTTGTTAAATGGCTTGAATAAAGCTGTCACGAGACAACTAAAGAAAACTAGGTGAGGACTCAATTGCAAAAGAATAGTGATTTATTTAATAAAAGAAAGTAAAACAAAAAACCACAAGGGGGAAAAACATAATATAAAACAAAACAACAACTTCAAAATCAAACATACCGGAGGTCACGGGAAAACAGGAGACGTATACAAAACATTAAACAACGATCCGACAAAGACTGCAAACAAGAGGAGACTTAAGAAGGGAACAAATCAAGAGGGGACAGGTGGAAGAACTCAAACAATAATCAGGTAACGAGGGGGACGGATCAGACAAGGACAAGAGCACATGGCCCAAAATAACAAAACACCCATGTGCAACACAAGACAGGACAGGCATGTGACAAAAGCTGTTTAACCCATGTTCTTCTGATCTTTGCTTGGGTTCTTTTGTCTGCTCGTCTACATGGTTACTCGTCTGTCCGGTTACTCGTCATGGCTTCTCCATGACTTCTGTAAATTTGCTATACCGAACAAATTCACAAACTAAACCTCAACCCAACTTAACAAAATCTTCAAAAACTCTACTGGCTTTTTCAGGTCCTAAGACTTTAAACTCAATGGTTTGTCCAACCTCTTTGATGAGTTTTGACCAATTAGGCACTATATTTATTTGGGAGGTGGCATTCTCTTCACCTCTTATCGTAAATCATGTGTTATCTGTGATCTCCTTACCCTCCAGCTCTAGCAGAGAGTCCGGAGGGAACAGTTTAGACATTATTCCTATTATAAGAACACAAAACATTTTACACAGATTTCAATCAAGCCATCTTCTGAATTTAGAACATATGATCGTACTTATATGAAACAAGACACACTTTCATTCAAACATCTAATAGTTATAACAATTACATTACTTATATGCTATCTAAGCATATATAGACACATACAGAGGCTGTAGATACAATATAGGATTATGTAGTTGAACAATGTTTGATTAGAAGTCCATCAATAATTGTTTTGGGATGATTTTATGTAGTTTTAAAGTCTCAGTCTCTGTGGTTTTAAGATATTTCAACCATGTTGTCATTCAGAGGAGGAGGTCTGTTTTCAATCCTCTGTCTTGGGATCAAACAACCTCTGCCATTATCTTGGTGGGTTCTGAGCCGTGCCATCACTGAACCAATCAGTCTTTTCCAAACTATCTAACTTTGACCAGTTCTTCCTCTATTTAGGCTCATCTCTTTGAAGCTTGCAGGGCCATAAAGTCGTTTTGTAGACTAGCCGGAGCCGTGATCTTTACGGTTCTGGAATATTGAGTTTTGTGTGGCATTATGTTTGAACGAATCACCTGGAAGAATCATTTGTGTCTCGTTCACCCTCAATTCCTACATTAATCAGGATTAATCTCATGATTTTTTCTTACACGGTCACACTTTTTTTAAGGAAAGACAACTAAATAAAGCCTTTTATGTGCAATTTGTCAGCAAATTATGTAGATCACACTGAAACTAAATTTAAGCCGTAGTGCTTTTTACTCATCTCACAATAAACAACACATATTCAAGTCATTCAAGTTTCAATAGAAATTACATCAGAGTATAAATATCAGTGTTTGTGCCCAACTTTCACTCAGAATGTCATTTCTATTGAAACTTGAATGCCTTGAATGTTGACCAGAAATGCTTGTCAGTATATTCAAGAGTACACTTTAACCATATTTCAGATAATAGAAGTAATCATGAAACTATATAAAGATGTTCTTAAGTGGGTCAAAAATTGAAATTAACTATTTTCATTTAATCCAATATGTAAGACTTTTGGATTAAAATATACAAAAACAAATCGAAACAATGTAATATATTTTTTTGACTTTACTGTGCCTTTAATAATTAAATGTAATAATATATTGAGGGAGGCAAAGAGGCTGCTTTCCTATTAAATATTATTTGCTAAGTGTTTTTTTTTAAATAATCATTTTAATATATTTGTAGTATATGTTATAATAGTGTCATACTGTCAAATATGCTTTATGTCAATATGTTCCAGATTTTGTTTTTGTTTTTTGTCCCCCTTGCCTCATCCCCTACATATCCTCATTCACTGAAGGGCAACAGCATGTGAAACAAATTCATCAGGATATTAGTGCACTGAATAAGAACAACCTGTGCTAATGAACATCATAGTAATAATTATAGAATAATCTAAAGCCTCTATGTCCCAGTGGTCAGATTGTCCATCACCTTGAGCCACAGCACCAGACTGCTCTATAAATGGTCTTCGCCATTCCCTAACTGTTGCTCAGAACTGGGACATGCACAGCATCAAAGTCACAGAAAACGCTGGCCTATATTATACTTCTAGGCCTCACCCCTGTCTGACCCACTAACGCTGAGGAAAACTATTAATAAGAGCAATGTGTGGAGATGGATAAAAGCAGACTGGGCAACTTCATCTGAAGGTTAACATAGCAATTACATTGATTTGCATCATCAATTCCAGCATGAAAGTCTCAATTTATTAGTAGCTTGCCATTTTGTTTGGTTTTTCGGTTATCTGTTTTGTTTGAGGCACATTAAAGGGATCACCCAAGTGTCACCACATGCACCCACGTCGTGTCCCACTGGCCGATTATCAGTTGTAGGCATTTACATAGTCTTTTGACTCTACTGAGTTAATGGTCTAATAGCATCTAATTTGTTTAATATTACCGGTGGTTGTTGCTTGACGTATTCATTTTCACAAGATCTCCTGCACTTAAATGGCTAATAAAATAAGAAAATTTAGATATAATTGATAGTCTTTTTCTCACTGAAGTGGTGCATGTACATATGATTTCTCCATGTGATGATTCATATAGGCTAGCTGCAGAAATGAGTTATTTAGTAAAATGTGCAGGATGTTCTTTTACATACCATGAAGTCTTTATGACATGTAGGCTATACTCTAATGGTTCGATAGCTCTATAAATATTAAATAACCAATAAAATAAAAAATAAAAACATCTACAATAATGGGTTACAATTTAAGCTGGTTGCAAAAGGTAGGGTAGGCAATTTCGGAGAGGCTAGAAATAGCAAGCTTGCTTTGAAAGCATGAGATCCCACCCTCCCTTCAGAGCAAAACCATGCCACCTTCAAAACACATGACACAGCAGAGTCTGCAAAACATCACAAGACGAGATACAGTGTTAAATTACCTCATGTATCAAAGCATATAACATTACAATAATAATGAACGTAAACAACTTACAGAGCTCTTACCTGTACCAGCTGACTGCTGCAAATTCGGCATTGGTAGTGTTGACATAGAAACGCATAAATCCCAGTCTGTGGACCTGAACAGCTCCAGGTAGAACGCCATGGTTTGCCATGGCTCCTTGTTGTTGCAACATAAGCTTGTTGTTTTGGTTCAGGAGAAACTGTAAAAGGTGGGCCCGAATGCAATGATTGGACAAACATTATTTTGTTCCTGAGACTTTCACAGAAGATTTATGTACATGTTTTAATATGTAGACCACTTCTATCATTGATTGCTATCAGGATGTGAAGAAAGTTTCAACCAATATAACAAAGTGTTTATAAAAACATGGCCTACCTTACCTGTAACTAATTAAACAGATTTGATGTGTTAACTTACTTTTCGTGCTCCTATTGTTAGTTATTCTAGTAGCTACATTATGATAAGACAAAACATATTCGATTTGTGCTCATAATGCTTGCAAAATATAATGGGACATCACAGTGTACTGTATTCATGGAATCTGCCTCCAGCTCACTTTCATTTACATTTATGCATTTGGCAGATGCTTTTATCCAAAGCGACTTATATTACATTTCAAGGTACACATTAACATTCTTATCAGTTCTTGCTTTCCCTGGGAATCGAACCCATGACCTTGGCAGTACAAATGCCAATGCTCTACTGTTTGAGCTACAGGAAAGATTTCAAACTGAATCGTGCTTCAGTATAGACTGATTTCCCTGGAGAACAGCAGTCCTTCTATAATCCTTAAAGGGATAGTTCATCCAAAAATTTAAATTCTGTCATTAATTACCCACCTCAAAATCATTAATTATCCATTACCAATGCAGGGATTAAAGTCACCATGAAGCATCCACTTGTTTCTGATGCTAGGATCCTTCTGAAATCTGTACAGAGCTGTTTGATGACTGTTTAAAATGAGCTGTTTAAACTGGACGAATCAAAGTGAATGTTCTTTCACTCTCCTATTTGTCCTGTTGTTGGTGCGTAGAATATGTCAGAAACTGAATGTGCATCTGTATGCTTTTCTCAGTGTAGACAGCCTCAGTGATTATAATGGGTTATATTTGCTTTTGTAGTGATGCACACATCCAGTGTAGACAAATGTCAGCCGTTAAGTGTCTGAACTCAGTGGGTAGGGCCTATGGTGTGATGATGTACAACTATACGTTGAGGTCTTGCTCTGGAGGAAGTCATGTGCATATGTATTTGCCCCGTGACATCAGAGATCCTGCAATATCAAAACAAGCTGTTTTTGGAGCTTGATTAAACAAATGCTTTATTTATAATGAGGAGGACATTTTAAGCTATGAAACTTGCATGATGTTTTAATGGTACAAAGATCTTATATGATAATTATTATAATTCTTATATGTCAGAAGATCATGAGGCAAATTTAATTTTTCATGTCATGACCCCATTAAAGCGGCACTATGCAAGATTTCTATTTTTGTCAAACAGCGACCCCTAGAGTCGCTGTTGAGTACTTGTATTTAACGTTACTGTCGTAAATACAACTCACGCAGAGCGTATCTGCACCACACAAAATAAAAAGTGTGAGCTTAGAGATGGTGTACAGTGTGTGTCAGTCTATGATCTGCACTCACGGCCTCAGCACTTTATAATAATAAAGTAGCCTACCGCGTTAGGCTTACCTGAGCCTAAATGCCAGATGACATCAATAAAGTTACATCATGTACGTCACATTATTTCGTAACAATGTCCGTTATGATGTTGTTAGACATGATTATTGCAATTTATCACAATAGTTTGCAAATTGCGCTCATTTACGCTATTTACAACGTGTAGGCTTATTTATGTCCTGATAATTATGTGAGATATTGACAACTGTTCTCATAATAATCGCAGGAATCAACTTTAACAGTGAAAGCCTGAGCATGTGGGACTCTTGTCCGGTTCCTCGTGCTGTCAGATTCTCGTTACCTTTTTCTAGACTCTTCCGACCACGCTTTCTTTGTTTTTTTTGCCATTCTGAAAACGCAGGTCCGATGTTTACTCGTGTCTGACTCCTCGCTCGGTCAGTCTGCCGTTTCCTCTTTCTCTGTTCCTCTGACAATGCTTTCCTAGCTTTCTGCTTCTTATATGCCGGCTTAGCCATGACGATAGTTGTTCTTATAGCTAGCCAGATCCTGGATGGGGGCGTGTATGCGTGTAATGTGTGCAGTGACATAAAGCAATTTGTTACATCGCGGTGGTCCACCGGCCCAAAGTTGCAAGTGCGTTTTTTTCCACTCACATGCACCAGGGGAGGGCGAGACGACCAAATTCAACCTGAAAAGAGTCATATAACCATTCCAATAACTCCGAAGCTGTTCAGTTAAGCTAAAAAAAACTGCATAGTGCTGCTTTAATGCTTCGATTTGCTCTGGGGTAAAATAAATTGTGTGTGATTATGGAGAATGAGTAATTGGATAATTTGTTTCCTAATTACTGTCGATAGAATGCATTTACATTTGTATTTACAATAGATTGTGATCAGTCTTGAATTTTCTCAGTGCTGGAGTCTCCGGTGTCGTAAGTATCCATAATACGGCCACGGGGGATCAAAGTTTGTTTGCCTGTATAGAGCTGGACAACAAAGCTTGCTCTTTATTAGATGCCTCCTTCCAAGGACTTTCACAAAGACAGCATGCCATGGGCTTCACCTTCGCTGTGGCCTCAGTGGGGTTCAGACTGCTCATAACAATGATGATGACTGGGAGACTTCCATTAGAGATGCAACTATTCAGGCAGAGAACACATGATATTAAATACTTTTGATTCAAGACAAATCAATACAAACCTACATAAGGGATTTAGATCCATTTAAACCATGCTGTGTGCCCAATCTGACGTTGACCTTCTTCATTTTATTTATTTTATTTATTTAATAAAAAATGAGCCCAGGGAAGCCTTGCTTGTTAGTGTGTTCTAGGATTTCAGTCTTAAGGGGGTTCACACATACTGCAATTCAATTATTGAGTTGACGATTTCTAGCGCCATGAGCAACAACAGTCATTGTTGGTTTGGGCATGTTCAGCAAAAAAATTGGTAAAACTTTATTTCGATAGTCCACTTACTAACTTAGTAACTTTGCAACTACACGTCAACTAAATGTCATTAGAGAACTAGTAGACTGTCTGCTTAATATCTGGTAACACTTTATTTTGTTGGTCCCCCAACAGACATTCTACTGTCTATAAGTAACTTGGCAACTACAAGTCAACTTATTCTACTAACCCCAACCCTAAAACCTAACCATAACCTAACAGTCTACTGACAGTCTACTCACTCTACTAATACTCTAACTAATAGTTAGTTGACATGTAGTTGCAAAGTAATTTATAGTTAGTAGAATGTCTAAAGTGGAACCAAAATTTAACTTTAAGCAAATGAGCAACAATGCAATGTGGCAATACCAATACCAAAGTGTGTGTGTGTGTGTGTGTGTGTGTGTGTGTGTGTGTGTGTGTGTGTGTGTGTGTGTGTGTGTGTGTGTGTGTGTGTGTGTGTGTGTGTGTGTGTGTGTGTGTGTCTGTGTGTGTGTGTGTGTGTGTGTGTGTGTGTGTGTGTGTGTGTGTGTGTGTGTGATTAATCCTTAATAATGTTACAAAAGTTACTCAGTCAAGAGCAATGAGTGATTGTTCTTTGTCTTCTGTTGATTGATTAACATTAAAAACACAGACTGCAGCAGGAATATTTAGCAGCTGTCACTTTAAGAGCTAATGCATGGATCCAATATACTATTACACATGCATTTTATTTCTCAACTGTTTACATCACTTAAGACATAATTGACTATACATTTACAAGGATACTTGCCAAGACAGGCATTCTGACATAATTTTGCAAACGCAAGAAGAAAATTCAGTGTTCACACTCAATCAGAGACGCAGATTTCTGGGCTAATTGAGTTCCCTTCCGCATCTTCTTACTCTTGAATACTTTAAGTCGTCATGAAACGGAAGTTGAGATTGTCCTTTTTTCCTTATTGTGCTTCAGAAATTAGAAAAAAAAATGTACGGCAGGGCTTGATTTCGTCCTTCGGGAATTGATTGGATCGTTAGAGGTTGGGCGTTGCTAACAAAATGGAGGCAGATTTGAATGCCAGTTTACAGTCAGTTTTGGAGGATTTCTCTCCACCGGACTCACCACCATTACCCTCCCATGAAGCATTTTTAATTGAGGAACCCAACGAGGACGAGCAGCCAAATTTTCCAGAAGGAATCACCACATATTTATATGAGCCTCCTTTATATGAGTTATTTACCTTTATTGTCATACCAATAACCAGCATTCATCGACTTTACAGTTACCACAACATTAACAATTATTTGTTTTCAATATTGTTGAATGACAGTTTTACCACTTATACTGCCCTTCGGGTGTTCCTGTGGCTTCTGCAAGAATATGGCCAATGGTCCAGAAAAAAATTGCTGTAGGGAGGTTAGGCAGGTTTGTTACAGAAGTGCAGTATGTTGAAAGCCTTTTGATGGTTAAAAAATGTCCTCGGACACATACATTCAAGGCGGAGAGCTGAGAGAACCTTAAAAAAAACTACAACATTACTGACTGCACAAGTAGCATTTCAGAACTATGACCCATGAAATTTATACATAGCAAGAATAAAAACAGACCTTGTGAACTTTTATGTATGATGGCCCAGTGAAAGCTACTGCTGCTGACAAGTGCAGATTGCCAGCTGGGATATTCTTGATAAACGGCTGGCTGCTTCACTGGGTTTTGCAGACACAGTGAGAACAGATCTGTGCAGTAATATTACAAATGATCATCTGTTTTGTTATGTACACAAATAATGTGAATGTGTATCTTTAAAGGTGTGTTGTGATTACCTGTGTGATTGATCATGCAATACACGTATATAACTATTTGCTCCTAATATAAAAAAATACACAAGTAGAATATAACTTTGCCTTTACTCCGTCATTTCGGCTTTGGGGTAGAGAATCTCGCTTGTACTCCAGTGCTGGTCACAGTTTTGGCGGGACATTGTATTCCAACATCTCATGTAAGTGGCTATCAGATCTAAAAACTTTACATGATTCTTTGTAGTTAGTAAAGGTGGGATATGTGATTCTCTTTTTTGTCCATTTTTTTCAAAATAACTTGAAATCCTATTCCTAACCCACTTACAGCCACTGAGTTAGAAGGACTGAAATGAAAATTAAGCAATTGAATCATCTGTGGAACGGGCAGGACTCGAAAAACTCCAGCCAATCATTTCCAAGACCACCTGGAATCATTGGACAGTAAGTTCGTCAATCAAACGGTCGCACCACACACCCCTCCCCCCAGCGTGCGTGACCCCCTTCGTGCGCATACTCAAAGCTCGTGACGCATGCGCATCTCGTCAGTTAAGCCGGTTCCATGATCAGTGGTAAATCGTCATTACAATCTCTCGCGCATCTGAGTTTTCGCTCGTGCATGATTGCGCGTCAATGTTCTTTGAATGGGTGGAGTCAGAGCCAGCCTTGGAGGAAAGAAGGTAGGACCATTTAAATTGTGTATTTTCAAAATCTGCCGGTCGTTTTCCAAATCACATACCCCACCTTTAGTAAGCTAATTAGTTTTACTAACCTTCACATTCGTTGTCGTTCCGACTGTGTACACCGATGGGACAGCCGTGTCTGTCAAATGCAGAATTTGGACTAATCCCATTTTATATCGTACCAAATTCTTAAAACATTCTTCAGTGAAATGCCTTAAACACAGACGCAAACTCGCCGTTATTCCTCCTTCTTCGAAATGCAAGAATTCGAGCCAGCGGGCACGCAGACTAGGTTGTTTAGGGATAGGAAAGAGGATGTGAGGAGTGCAACCAAAAATGCACCTAAACACCATATTTGCTGGCTACGATCAGTGACACTGACAGGTTTCTGAGAGGCGGGCCAGAAAAGAGACAGACCACAATAGCCACGCCCTGTAGTAATAGATTTTGACCGGTAGAGAAGAGAAGTCGTTTAGAGGGGGGAGGTAAGGGTAACGTATTTGATTAAAGATTATAAGGGTACATTAATTTATAAAAAATAATGAAGTGCACAGATAAATAATTTATAATAAACACTACAATATTATGTATAAAAATTCGAATGGTAAAATTTGATTTTATGACAACTTTAAATTGGCAAGATTTCAACTTGCTTTATGATGCAGCACCGACCCATTCGCATTTGTTCACTTTCATATTCTCACAATTGTGCAATGTTAGAATTCATAAAATTGTTACCGGCCAACTGGCGATTGACACCATTTTTTTAAAACCGATTTTTACTCACATTTGGCGCTTGGCAACATTGTAAGTCTTTACTGTCATGTTTGATCAATTCAGTGTGTCCTCCAAAAAATGCCCCCAAACCTTTGAATGGTAGTGTGGGTTCATAGAATATGTAATCCATGGAAATTCACCAAATTAGATGTTACAACATATTAATTATGTTCTTTGTGAAAAATGCTCTATAAAATGATTAAAATTTAATTTTTTTTTTTTTTTTTTTTGGATGAACTAATGTTTTTTAAGACTAGAATAAGGATGATCTATAGTGAAATAATCTCAGCTATCTTAATGTGGCTGCTGTTTCCAGAGCACATGATGGCAGATCACATTTTCCCAAATTTTGAAGTGGGTTAAATAGGGCCTAGAAAGGCCTGTACAGGTGCTTATTAAAACTGCTAGTTCCTGATTCATCAGCCAGGATAGCCGGGCAGCATAGGACATAATGAGTAATTTGCAGTGGGAATCACCTCCGTGACTCCAAAGTACCCTCATTACCGCTCCAATGGGTAGAAAGAAGTCATGACAGGCCTCTTAGAGAAGAATCAGAGCCACAGAGAGGCTGAGTACAGTAAGAACAGAACCTCACTAATCAAAATGCCTCTATTCAGTGATGAGTCCTCCTGCTCAGTGATGAGTCCTCCTGCAGCTACAGCACTGTAAGACTTCTTAATAATTCATACATCCCTTTCTACTGAGTATGAGATGGTTTGTGGGTGCGTGTGTGTCTCAGAAGATAACAATCAAAGACAAAGGTTCTCAAGACAGCAACCTCTACTGCACCCGCAGTGATTTCTTTGTAACACACTGAATGCTGGAGAGGGCACAAGACTCGCTTTTATTCGCAAAGAGCAGGGTTGACATTTTCTCTTGTCAAAAATAAATAGCATGCTTAGTTTTAATAAGAGATCTCTCTCTGTGCAGAATCACAGTTGCTTCAGCACAAAGGGACTCGTATTCCCTCTGATACATGAATGAGGCCATTACTCATACCACTCTGGAGATCACTGAATCAGTTGTGTCCGGGTTTCTCAAGTCCAAAGCCAAATAATTTTACATTCATATCTCAATGAAATGCACATATTTAACTTACCTTTATTTCAGAATGCATACATATGGATGCATACAGTAGCTAAAATATGGACACAATTACAAACATATTCATACTTTCAAATTGTATTGTTACAATGTCGGTAGTACGTAATGAACAATGAACAACAAGACCCTTGACAGCTCCAGGGCTTTCGTGAAAACTACATATTATACTTCCGCATATTATACTTCCGCAATTTCATAGCTTTTCTCTTGGTTGGGCTGCTTCCAGTAGTGTATGTTTATGTTAGAGCTTTTATCCAATCATATTTCAGCCATCATGTTGTCAGGGTCAAAGAAATCTGCTTGAGGCCTTCAGAATCGAGAGTGCGGGTGCCTGTAGCTTAAAATGAATGGCAATGAAACTGTTGTTTTAACCAATCAGATAATCAGTCAGATTTATTTAGTCAATCAGATTTCGATTTGACTTCATCGGAGCCATAGCCTGGCTAACGTCAGACCTATTCTCATTGAGACGTGGGTCTGGGAACCACATGCTCATTTTCTCGTATTTGAGGCGTGGTTTACTAATGCCCAGAGCCATTTATTGGGTGCTACGAATGTATATCAAATGCGCCTGTATGTAGCTCATAGCCAATCGTTTCAATTATACCAGATGACGTATGTAGAGCGAAAGAAATTAGACGAGCAAGAAGACGATGGATCAGAGATTTATGTGTACGATAGCGTTCAGCGACTATTGCCGTTTGTGCTGCATCGAAAGGTAACTTCTCGTCTGCTGCCATGTTGGATCCATAGGTATAAACAAACTGCTCCAGTGTGTCGCATAGACGTCGTCATCGTCTTGCTGCTCCCTCCCCGTTCTGTGATTGGTCCCCTCGCTGATGCGAAAATCTGTTCCATGGAATCCAGGCTGCCTAGCAGCGTGAATAAAATTGCGCTGCGCGCAAGGCAGATTGGTAAAACCCAGGCTATCGGGGCCATCTAGCAGGCGTACAATGACGTCACCATTTTCACGTCCTATGATTGGATGTTCAGAGCGCGTACTATAACTGGTAGTCAGAGCTAGCTTACCGCATCTGTAGCGAACTGCGTAAACTACAATATATTCCTGTAGATTTAATAGTTTTTCAACCCACAAATTAATGTTTCTTTCTCTCCTCGACCCCCAGCAGGTTTAAACCTACCGGAAAAAATCCCTTATTCAGCCTTATCCAGCTTAACGCAGAGTCATGGCACACTGTTCGATCTGTCCGGGTAAAAACAGAACTGACTATGCCACGAATGATTTTGAAGGCAAAAGTCCCACTGACCTCATTGATTTCCTTCAAAAATCTGTGTGAGAGCATGGGACAGCTGTACACAGTCATGTTTTGGGGTGACTGTCCCTGTGTCCACTGCTTCAGTCGAGCAGACACTCTCAGCCCTAAAGCGAATTAAAACTTATGCCAGAAATATGACGGGACTCGACTTTCAGCATTAGCCTCGATAGAAAAGACTTATTGTTTGAACAGAAACAAAGTTACGTATGTAACTGCGGTTCTATGAGTTCTGGATGACCGCCAGAGGCAGTGCTTCACACTGAATACTATCTCTCGTTGCAATGCATAGGTCGAGTCTAATACACACAATGTCCCTCGTGACCAGGATGACTCTGGGCGCTCCTCAATTTAACCCCGTGACTTCCTGCAGACTGCCCCTGCGGAATCTTCTCGCCTGACTCCGAGTGACAGAAAACTCTAGCGGTCATCCAGAACTCATAGAACCGCGGGTACATATGTAACTCTCGTTCTATTTCGTTCTTCCTGACCGCCAGAGGCAGTGCTTCACACTGGATGACTTATAACAACAAGGTCACGAGGAGGTCCTACTCACCCTTAAGAGGAAGTTGAGGGTCCTGAGAGCACAGCTGTTCCAATATTACCGGAAGCAGCCACATTTACCCTGTAGTATCTGGCAAAGGTATTTGTTGATGACAACGTAGCTGCTGCACAGATGTCACTTAGAAGGACCCATTTTTATGCAGCCCAAGACGTTGATATGCCTCTTGTCGAATGACATCTCACCCCCAAAGGCACTGGATATTTATTAGATGTGTAAGCGTGGGTGATAACCTCAACTACCCATTGCGACAATCTCTGCTTTGAGAGGGGCTGACCTCTTTTCGGGCCCCCGTAACAGAAAAAGTTGGTCTGATCTTCGAAAAACTTCCGTGGCCCTCAGATAGCCCCAGAGAGCTCTTACTGGATACAGCAGTGTGCTTCCACTTCCTTCCAGCGTGTTTGACATCGGAGAATTAAACACTGCCAGCTCAATAGCCTGGTTTCTAAAAAGGGCAGAAAGCTGCTTGGGGAGAAATGCTGGCTTGGGCCATAACGTCACGACTGAGCCATGTGCGTTCCAACGCATACAGGATGTGTTAACTGATAACGCGTGGAGTTCACTCAACCGCTTAGTCGAAGCAATGGCAAAGAGAAACGCCGCCTTCAATGAGATCCACTTCAGATCGCTCTGCTCTAAAGGTTCAAACGGAGGCCATGAAAGAGACTTTAAGACTAGGCCCAGGTCCCATAAAGAAATCCTACTGGACTGGGGGGGGGGGCGCAGTCACTGAGCACCTCTAAGAAACTGAGTAACCAAGGCATGAGAACCCAATTGCTGACCATCTATTCGTACGTGATGTGCTGAAATTGCAGCCACATAAACTCTTAAGGTAGCAGCTGCTCTATTATTTTCTAATAGTGACTGCAGAAAACGTAAAACCAGAGGAACAGGGCAGTGCTCTGGGACCACAGCTTGCTCCCTACACCACTCAGAGAAAAGCTTCCATCGATAGGCAAAAGCACTCCTGGTGGAAGGTGCTCTAGAGTTCAATATGGTGTTCTGGACCCCTTGATCGCAGGCTCCAAAGAGTGGTTCCGGCCCCTCAGAGGCCACACCCAGAGCTGCAGGCGGTCTGGGTTCGGGTGCCAAATCTTACCCTCCAACTGCTGGAGGAGATCCTTTCTCCTGGGAAGGGTCCAAGGATCCCCGTCTAGGAGCCTGTACATCACTGGAAACCAAGGTCTCCCCGGCCAGTTTGGCGCCACCAGTAGCAGCCTGTGGTGCTCTTGAAGAACCATGTGAACAGTCACCCAGATCATTGGTATCGGGGGAAAGGAATAGAGTAACCGATCTGGCCAGGCTAGAGCATCTTGCCCCAGCGGACTGGATTCCTCTGCTAGTGAGAACCAGAGACGGCAGTGGGTCGTTATCGCCGAGGCAAATAGGTCCACCTCTGCCCTGCCAAACCGCTGCCATATCATCTCTACCACCTCCGGGTTGAGCCTCCACTCCGTCGATGGAATTCTGCGGCGCAACAAGAAATCTGGAACCACTTTTGATACCCCTTGGATATGCATTGCTCTGATACTTGCAAAGCGAGTGAAGGCCCAAGTCAGCAGTTCCTGTTATACTTGAAGGGATTGGCTGGACCTTGTGCCCCCTTGATGGTTGATGTGATAAACTGATGATCTGTTGTCCAACCTGATGAGAATATGTCTGCCCTTCAAAAACGGAGTGAAGTGAACGGAACGGAGCGAACGGAATTTCCTACGCGCGGTGATCTCGGAGGCTGGCCCATGTGAACATCACCTGAGCGTGTTGAAAACGTAGAGCGTGGTAGTTCGTACCCCCTAGAAGGATGACGGTAATTTAAGTGAGCCTGTGGAACTCTCCTCAGGTCAGCAAACTGCTGCCTGGTCTGATTCACCTGGACACTACGCTCCAGTGTCTCCTTTGCAGCTGGCCCAAAGAGTTGCCCTGGAACTACTGGAAGGTCCCTTAGTGTTCTCCTACATGCCTCAGACAGAGGTGATTGTGCAAGCTAGACTTGACGCGTTGACATCAGCCTTCCTAGCTCTCTTGTCATGAACGCTATTGCCTGAAGGGAGGCATCACTTAAGCTTTGGTTAAAAGGATCACTCCCTAATGATTAAAGGGATTGAGACAGGGCCAACATGAGATGGGAGAGAGAATTGCCAATGCGACCCATTCGTGCCGCTGTGTTATATGCCTGGATAAGATGATCATCTGTAATCCTACATTGAGGCCGGGGGCAACGGACATTAGGCCTCAATACCTCCTCTGGGGAAAGAACAAAAGAGGCAATAAGTGGATCAACCATAGGCATCTGACCCAAGCCATAAGTGTCTGCATCCTGCATCGCAGCCAATGCCCTGCTTGCACTAGTGGGGTGCGTAAGCGACCTAGGGTTAGCCCCCGTTTTTTCCGTGAATATGATTTTCTTCTTAATTTTTCTTTTAAATATATGATCGAAACTTCATTTTTTTTCAAACATTCAAACTATTTGTAGCCCTTGAACGACAATACAAGGGAGGCTCAGTTTCTGATCTTATAATTGGAACGAAAGAACCACTGTACACAAACGGACCAGCCGAACTCACTCGCTCGTTTCTCTCTACCGGCCTTTCCCCAACTCACAGCATTAACCCAATAACTGCTGGTGCAAAATAAAAACAGCAATTTCACAACAATTATAGAGAGTCTATGCGCTGCTACACTATTAAAAGTTATTAATTCAGGTAGGACACCACTGAAGGCATAGGTGTGAAATGCACGGCCCGCCACTGTAATATTCAGATTTTTTGCAAAAGAAACATTTCTTAGTATCAGTGTTGAAAACTGCTTAGCCTCGCACATGACGTGAAAAAAAAAAGGGTATTGTGGCCATAGAAATAAATACATAGTTGCCTCATTAGCTGCTGTTTCAATGGGCATAAGCCATCCGCCATATTGGAACGATCAGAGCCGGTCCGTAAACCATGATGTGAAAGTTGACAATGTCTGTAAACATAGTTACACGCATGTATGAATATATATATATATATATATATATATATATATATATATATATATATATATATATATATTAGGGGTGTAACGGTTCACAATATTAACGGTTCGGTTCGATACGATACAGTGGTGTCACGGTTCGGGTCGGTTCGGTTCGATACAACACAGCAAAAAAAATGCCAGAGAAATTTCCTATTTATTAAAAGAAAAAATATTTTTAAATAAGTGTGAGTTTTCCTACATCTTGAAACTTTTAGTTTTATAAATGGGGGTAATATTTGAAGGATGAACAAATAATGTTTTGGTCATCACATTAAAAACAACATTTAAATATGATAATATTTGAGTTTTGAAGTGCTGGAAAAAGATGTGTGATGTAAAAGCATTTTACTATTTCTGCCAAACTTCCATGGTTACAGTGAGTGTTACTACAGTAAACCCATGGTGAATGTTGCTGATCTGTGGACTTAAAACCTATGCCTAGTTCATTCATGGAACAATGTTTCTCCTGGTTTCCACGTCAGCGATGTTTGATCCGTTAATAACAGAGAACTTTTAATGCTTCTCACTAGATCTCGCAGCGATGTTATTACTTCAGGGGCGAATTCAAATGCTTTGTTTACCGAATCTCTCAGTGCTGTGTAACGGTGTCGCTTGATCAAGATCGGCTCGCGCTGCACTGATGTTGATGGTCCGAACTGATAAACGATCCGTGAAGCACAAAATAATGAGTAGCGCAGTTTCGTTCCGCTTTCATTACGTTTGCCATTTGATGTTGGGCAACGTTGTGATGGTGGATTTTGGTCAGTATGAAAAATGGTCCAACGAATCGTTCGGTTCGGTCGAATGCGTACCGAATACCGAAAGCCTCGTACCGAACGGTTCAATACGAATACATGTATCGTTACACCCCTAATATATATTGTAGCAATGTTCAGGGAAGAAGGAGCCAGGAACCGGCGAACAATTAAACATACTTTATTTAAAATAAAACAAACAAACCAAAATACCGCCAGCAGCCCCTCGCGGACGACTGATGGCTACCAAAAATAAATATAACTGCCAGCAGCCCCTTGCGGACGACTGCTGGCAAAAGTAAAATACAAATACAAAAACCAAAACACAACTAAAACACAGGCCTGTTCCTCTCTCGATCATCAACTTCGTCGCTCCTCCTTTATGCTTCCACTCCTCCGTGAGAGATGCGAGACCGGTGTGCTACCCAGGTGTTGCTCATTAGCAATCGCACCACCGGCCTCGCGCCGTTCTCTCACGTCCCTCGGCCGTCCTTCGCCACATACCCCCATCGCCCCTCACAGGCCGGGGGGTACCCACGAGCCTGTGCCTACTCCCCACCACCTCCCCAGCCCCCCCCCCGGCGGCGATCCCTGGGGGGTATGGACCGACAAGCCGAGGGAAACGGAGACGGAAGCATGAGGAGCGACAGATCGAGAGAGGGGAGAAAAAAAAAACAAACTTGTTCCGGTTCCCACAACGCGCTGCCATCTGGTCCACCACCAGCTGGGCGATCTCCTCCGCGGTGCCTGGCGGTGACGCTGGATGGCCCTCGGTGGACGGCTCGATGCTCCTCGGTCGCCTTGGGCAGACGGCAGGAGTCCCCCGCTCCCTGCTCCTCCCCTTCATTGGTGAACGGCAGCAGGCTCCGGCCCACGGCGAGCGGCAGCGACTCCTCCTCTCCCTCCCGTTTGGCAGCCGCCCCTCCGAAACCCAGGCGGCCGACAGCGAGCTCGACCGTCCCACCGGCAACTCACTCCAGCGCACCGCTTCGAGCATCCATGGCCGCGAGTCCCCCGCTCCCTGCTCCTCCCCTTCTGGCGGATGGCAGCAGGCTCCGGCCCACGGTGAGCGGCAGCGACTCTCGCACCATGCTCGATGGCACCGTGGATTCCCCACAGCGGCGAGGACTCTATGACAGCGCGTTCCTCCCTCTTCCCGGGTTTCGGCACCAGTGTAGCAATGTAGAAGGAAGAAGGAGTCGGGAACCGGCGAACAATAAAAATATACTTTATTTAAAATAAAATAAACAAACCAAAATACCGCCAGCAGCCCCTCGCGGATGACTGCTGGCTAAAATAAAAAACAAATACAAAAACCAAACACAACGTAAAACCAGGCCTGTTCCTCTCTCGATCATCAACGTCGTCGCTCCTCCTTTATGCTTCCGCTCCTCCGTGAGAGCCGTTCTCTCACGTCCCTCGGCCGTCCTTCGCCACATATATATATATTTATATATATATATATATATGATATGGTTCTTGAATCTGATTGGCTGAGAGCCTTTTGCAGCTGTGCGATATATTTCACCAGTATCAGCACTCTAACAGTTTCACCATATTTTACTCCACTTGCGGAGTTGGTGGTTGAACAAATCCACCATATTTATTTTTGACAAATACTGTTGTTGTGTCATGGAATGTAGTTTTAAGAGATTTTTAGGCGAGAATGTAGTTAGACCTCAAATAAGTGACTCATAAATAAGCAGTGCCTATTTTATAATTTGTTTTAGAAGTTTTTGGTGATTAAGCTCCAGGCCACTATATAAAAAGAGCTGAGAAGAACATGGACACAAACACTACTTAAAGAAAACACTTGCTGTAGGGTTAAAGTAAGTGTACTATTTAATGCTCTCTGTGCACTTTATTATGAAAAATGAACTGTACATGTTCTGAAAAAGTGAGATTAATTGCTTAAGAGTAACATGTTCTATTCCTGTGAGAATAGAGCTGAATAATTAAAGTCAAGGTGATGAATATTTGAAAAGGTCCAGATCCCTCTAGTTTTAAAAGGCCATTTTGTGCTCTGAGAGCCCAACAAAACTCTACTCAATGCCTTTTCAAATCATATCACGCTGAGCCACAGTTTACATGAAACATTGTGTGGGTCCCAACAAAACCAGACCATACGTTCATAACGAATGGTGACCACATAAATATAAAGGAGTATAAGTGAGTGAACCTCATGAAAACAAATCCTAAAAGTAGGTTTTCCTCAGAAACATGTCTTCTGCTTGTTACATACAGTATATTTGAATATGATTTGTGTACTGCTCCTCTGCAATTAGATTCTCTGTAAACTGTCCCTTTAATATTCACTCATGCCTGCTGTATTTCCCAAGAGTGGAATTAAGCTTTATTAATAATGTGTATTAAACCCCCTTGTCTGTCTTACACTAAACAAATCCTCACCCACATGTTACCATGGGATTATGCAGTTTCTCAACACTTGTTCTCTTGCTGTCAGCAGCTTGTGGGACAAGAGAAAATAAGATGAACAGCTGTGGGTTTCAGTGGTACAAGATAAACATCGTTTAGGAACATTAACCAGGGGAAGACAAGAAACGTAATGGGTTTTGTTGGATTCAGGGAACAGAACAGAGGTTTGGCAGTAGCCATAACGATGTCAGCAGACGCTTCTAAAACTATAATAATGATCATTTAAATTGTCTCCATAATGCAGAAAAGTGCGAGTTTTAAAATGTGAAGGTTTTAAATACTGTTCCAGCTGTTGTAATGGGTTGGTGTCTTATCACAAGGTAATGCTAGGTAATGATTCAAAGATCTCTTATGGTTTCTCTATTAATCAGGAATTCAGACTTTAATGAATGGACTTGCAACAAAACATTGTGCAGATCGATAACTTATCTGGACTATGAACAGCATGCCCACCCCCGCAAAAGGTCATGACAACCGTCTAGATGCATTATCAGTAAATAAAATCAGAGCACATCTTATCAGGGCATACTGTTAATATTTGTAATTGTATTCTATTTAAATGTCTAAAATGAGAATGAACCAAAAAAAGAAAAACTTTACAAACAATTACAAAAGCCCATATATGTCCACTGTAACATAAGCAATGGCAAAATATCTGAACATCCTTACAAACTGGAAAAGTCAGAGAAAGACCAAGAAGCCAGCAGTTAAAATAATTTTGAAATAGCCTTTTTGTGAAAGGCCTACATTAAGTCACGTCTAGAGTTTGCAGAAAGCCAAGATAAAAAATTTTTGGATGAAAATTTTAGTTGGCCTGGAAGCAAAGCAAAGTATTTGGCAAAGATAAAGTACTCAACAAAAAAAAAAAATCTTAAAAAAAAATCACTGACACCATCAAACAAGCGTTTCTGCAAAATGGACTTGCAAGCTTGAGGGCAACAGAAATGGAGCCTGGTAGACCCATCCATGAGAAGAACCTAAGATGTATATTTTAAAATAACAATCAACATTACAGCAGGAAAATGGGTGAAGCTCACAGCAAAAAAATTAAATAATTGAAAATCCATGATGTGACCAGCAATTACTGTATTTCCTCAAAAAATTTTGGAACATATTTGATTGAAAAAATTACAATCTAAATGTGCAAATGCAGCCGCATACTCAAGATTCACAGCTGTAATTGATGCTGAAGGGTTTTGAGCAAAATATTGACTCAAGGCGATAAGGGAGAACTGAATCCTTCTGTAAATGACAAATCGTCTCTCACTTTGGAGAAAAATATGCTCTAGAAAAAAAGATATGTTGAGCATTGGGTTATTAAATAGAGGAGACTTTTTCCATGCGTTTAGAGGAGTAACAGGGACAAAATTCAAGGCAACGGACAGGCCATGGAAATGTCTCAGGTTACGACTGTAACCCTTCTACCCTGAGAAGGGAAAGAGATGCTGCGTCAACAACGCTTTGGGAACATCCCTGCATGATTGCGTCTGATGCACGTATGTCAACTAGTCCAATGGCGGGAGTAAACGTCATGGGCAGATGACGTCACGACCAGAAAAGGATAAAAACACATTCAGTCTGACCGGCGTTAGCTTCGAGATAGCCGAAGCAAGTCGATCACAGGAATGCAGTAAGGATGGCAGGGCGACGCTGCATCTCGTTCACTTCTCAGGGAACTAGGGTTACAGTCGTAACCCGAGATGTTCCCTTTCGAGCGACCTCGCGCTGCGTCGACGTCGCTTTGGGAATGACAATACTTCAGCGCCAGACTTACAAATGCCTGTTTGGGAAACTGTGGCACTAAGTAAGGCTTTGGAGGCTGCTATACTCCTAGTATAATGAGCCCTGACCACCAAGGGTGCAGAGGACTTATAAGCAAGAGAAATAGCCTCAACTATCCACTTGCTGATTGTCTGCTGGAAGACCCTTCTTAGGTGATCCAAAGCAGACAAACAGCTGATCTGATTTTCTTCACAGGGCAGCTCTGTGGACATGTGTCTAGTGCTCGCACTGGACATAGAAGATTCAGCTTTTCCTGGTCCTGAGTAGTAAAAGAAGGAGGACAGAAAACTTGCAACATGATATGCCTTGGTAAATTGATACTGCTTAGGGAAAGAAAAGCCATGACCATCCCAGTTGCTAATTCAAGGCAGGTGGGAGAAACCGAAAGGGCCCAAAGGTCTCTGACTTTCTTTAGGGATGAAATAGCCAGACGAAAAATGGTCTTAAAAGTCAGAAACTTTTCACAAACTGATTCCAGGGTCTCGAAGGGAGTCACAGATAGGCCTTCTAGGACTATAGCAAGGTCCCAAGCCGGAACCCGGATTCGAGTTGCAGGCCTCAGCCTCAAAGTTCCATGGAGGAAAGAATAATCAGAGGATCTCTCCCCAGGGATGCATTACCCACAGGGATGTGGTAAGCCGCAATGGCCACCACGTAAACTTTAAGGGTGGAAGGAGATAACCCTGCTGAAATGCGATTGGGCAGTTAACTGGATCCCACTGATGCTGTTTGCACCGAGAAACGAAAACCTTCCATTTCAGAGCATATAATTTCCTTGTGGCTGGAGCTCTAGAGTGCAGCATGGTCTCCACAAACTCGGTTGAGAGACCAGCATCTATGAGTTGGCCCCCCTCAAAGGCCGAACCCACAAGTTCCATATTTCTGGACGGGGGTGAAGGATTGTGCCCTCTGCCTGAGATAGAAGGTCTCTCCTGATCGGAATCTCCAAGGTAGAGCCGTCGAGGAGAGAGTTCAGGCCCGTGAACCAGAATCTGCTCGGCCAGCATGGTGCTACCAGCAGTAGACTTAATCGACCCCAGCAGACTCTTTCCAGAACTCCAGGAAGCAGAGCTACTGGGGGAAATGTGTACAGACGCCGCCTCGGCCACGTCTGTACCACAGCGTCCAGCCCCAACCAGAGTGGACATTGCGTCATGTTCTGAGACGCAAACAGATCCACTTCCGCTTGGCCATAAACTTCCCATATATAGTCCACCACCTCTGGGTGGAGTCTCCAATCCCCTGGGCTCAGCCCCTGTCTTGACAGGAAGTCTGCTCCTATATTTTGGTACCCCAGAATTAGGGATGGCCCGATACCGATACTGGCATCGGGGATCGGGTCGATACTGTCCTCATATACTCGTACTCGTACTCATAAAAATTCGCCGATACCACGCCCCGATACCACGTACATTTTGCGAAACGAAACTGGCCGCCGCGAGTGCTTTGTCGAGGTGAACTGAGGCATAGGGACGTGCACTCCTAACGCAAAAGAGTGCGGCGCGGCACTAGATCTGATGGCCGAGCGCGAGCGCAGGCACGGGCGGTAATGCACTCACTCTGTGTGTGCGGGTTCCGGGAGAAAAAAACGATTCGCGGGACTCCCGCAAACTAGAAATATCTATGAATACAACATATTAAAACTAATAGATATTCATTCATCTGTTGCAGAAAAGCAAGAAGAACAACTAAAACAAAATAGAAACGATTTACAGGCCAGAGTTTCTATTCATAACATGTTTGCAGCGTTGAGCGATGTAGCCAATCACAGACATGTGTGTTGATTTCTTGAACGCAATGGCTAATCAGAAGCATTTAAGATGCATTTAAGACTCCCCTCACTGCTCAAAACTTTTTTGTTCAGTGCTGAATTCTGTATGCTGGCAAATCCTCCAATTATAACAAACAAAGTGTGGATATTAGGAAAGATTCATTGTGCAGTCAGCTTCATTGATAATAACAGATTTGTGAGAACGCGATGAACTGTCAGCTTTTTAGGAATTAGACTATTAATGGAGCGCACTTTGGGCGCATTCAGTCATGTCAGACCATGCACGCAGTAACTGCTTGCTTTTATGTTAAATTAACAGTGGTTTGTGTGTTAATACATTTATTATTTTACTCATTATTATTTATTTTTAGACTTGTTAAAACAAGCAGAGAAGAAAATAAAAAAAGTCTTCTAACCTGTGTTCTAAAATAGTCTTCTGTCTTCTTTTCTGGGAGCCTATAGTTACTTTTGCGGTAGAAATATCGGTATCGGTACTCGATATCGGCAAGTACACAAATGTAAATACTCGTACTCGTATCGGTTTGAAACAAAATGGTATCGGGCCATCCCTACCCAGAATATACACTGCCCTCAGGAAGAGTATCTTCACTAGGGACCACAGGAGGATCAGGTGCACTAGTTTGCATAGTGGACGCGAGCGCAGACCCCCCTTGTGATCTAGGGGGTGGCCTTGTCTGACTGGGCAAGCACATGATGGCCCCTCAAATCTTGGAGGAAGCGTCTCAACGCATTGAAGAAGACCGCCATCATCTCCAGGCAGTTGATGTGCCAAGAGAGTTGATGACTCCGCCACAGACCTTGAGCTGAGTGACCTTCCATTACCGCTCCAGCCAGTTAGGGAAGCATCTGTCGAGAGTGCAACTTGATGGCAAAGAGCTCCCGACACTGGACCTTGGGATAGGAACCAAGGTCTCCTCCATATAATCAAGGCGCAGAGACACCGCCACGTGATCTTGATCATACGAAGTGGGCTTCGCCTTGGGGAGAACCCTTTTGGCCTGAGCCACCACTGCAAAGGTCTCATGTACAGCAGGCCAAAGGGTGTCACATTGGACACCGCTGCCATGAGACCTAACAGTTACTTGAACTGTTACACAGTGCTTTTAAAAGGCCTAGCTTTAACTCTTTCATGGCTGTGAGGATAGCAGCTACACGAGCGGGCGATAGGAGGGCCCACATCATGACCGAATCCCAGAGCACACCAAGGAAAGTGGTTCTCTGTTCTGGAGAAAGCACAAACTTCTTGGCATTGTGTCTCAACCCCCATTTTTGCATGTGTGCGAGGATGACATCTCGATGCCGAACTGCCACTTGCTCCAACTCCGCTAGAATGAGCCAGTCGTCGATATATTTCAGAATGCATATGCCCTGCAGCCTGAGCGGGGCCAGAGAAAAACTCCTTTGCCCCCCGATAGAAAACCTCAGGAACTTCCTGTGCTGAGGGAGAATGGAGACATGGAAGTGTAGGATTATCCGTGAACAGGCCATTTAATGAACACAACACCGCATTCCACAGTTCGGAACGATTCCCCATCGAACCTTTAATAAGTCATAAAACACAGTTATGGTACCAAGATGGCTAAAGGAGATGTCACCCCCCTTTCCCTTATCTGCCTGTCTAATATCACACCAGCAATGCCAGGACAGCAGGAAAAGATTTCTCTTTGTTCCCCAAACTTAAAACCAAATGGCCAAGAAACCCTGTGGTGACCCCAATGCATAAATCCACAACCTTATCAGGAAACGAAGGGTGCTAAGGCATTACCATGGCCCAGAATCACCACAGACCTTAAACCAGGGACACCTCTTTTCTGTAGCTGTAAATTCCAGAGACTTTTGTCTCCAAAAACCAGAGATTGAAATTAACCCACTGGTTGTTTCTGACAAACAACGGTCTCAAAATTGCTTCCAATAAGAAATTTTGCTTCCAAAATTGCTTCCGATTTGAATTGATCACCAGTATTTACCTCCCTTATATCTTATGTTTCATGTATGTTTTTTATTACCTAAGTTCGCTCTGTGTGTTAAACATGTATCACAGCTAAATCCTTATTAACTCCTACCACAACTATGGGGAGTAGATGTTATTTGGTACCTATTTGGTATCTACTTGATGGGTAAACAATTTCTAGAAGTTTGATATAAAGTAGATTTTTGTAGGATGCACCATATTTTAAAGTTGGCTTATTAAAGTGTTTAACTAAACTATTAGAATTTGAGCACACGCGATCATGTGGACATTATGCTAATTACATGCAAGAACCAGAAAACGGGGTGTAGATGTTGTAATGTCTGTCTGTGTTCCCCTGTCTTTTCTTGTTTAGCAGTTCCCCATCATGTCTATTAGTCTTCCCAGGTGTTTCAGATTAACCACGCCCCCTTGTTATCTTGTTCGGCTTATTTGCCCTTGTATTTAAGCCCTGTGTTTCAGTCCAGTCTTTGTGAGTTCTTGTGTTTTGTTTTGAAGCTGTAGCGTTGATGTTACTTGTTTTGTTCCCGAGTCCTGTTCCTAGCCTGAGCCTTTGTCTAGTTTTCAGTTTATTTAATAAAGTGTGTGCTGCATTTGGATCCTGCTTCCTCCTTACTTCAACCACTTTATAACAGTAGGTCCCGCCCGAGACAAAATCTGACTGGCTGACACACTCGGAAGGACGTGTCAGATGGACACGCTTATAACCCAATGACAAGCAGCACTGCGTTGCTTTTGCAGTGACTTTTGCTCTTGCTTTGATTTGTGCGGACCATTCCAGCATCCAGTGTGTACGTTTACGTGCTCTTCAAACCACCAAGAGCTCATTCAGAACTCAGCTCTTCTGTAAGAGCCTTCATTGAACTTTGTCAAAGAACAACCTCTCAGAGTCGCTCCAGCAGCTCCTCCAGACTTGGAAGAAACTCTGTTGCATAGCAAACTCAATCCAGGAAACTGGCACACGAAGCGCCACCCGGCAAAGCCAACCAACCATTCATCATTGACTGCTGTCCCTCAGAACACATCATCGACCGACTGCCAGTCAATCAGTGCCGAAGAGGCTCCCTCCAGCAACTTCGTCACAGAAGGGAACATATGCGCTCAAATGAGCATCCAAACGCAAGTGCACAATCTCCAAATTCTTGCTGAACTGGTGTCATATTAAGCAAACGAACGAAGGTTGAATTGCTAGTATATTGATTCTCTCAGGTTGCGGTCAAGAAAGTGTCTAAAGCTAGACATTTGCGACTCCATTCATACTCATATCACCCTGTAGCCCAAGACTGGTTGCCCACTGAAGCTAAGCAGGGCTGAGCCTGGTTAGTACCTGGATGGGAGACCTCCTAAGAAAACCAGTTAAAAAACGTTAAAACCGAGGTCCTGACTCTCTGTGGTCATTAAAAATCCCAGGTTTTGAAAAAGAGTAGGGGTGTAACCCCGGCATCCTGGCCAAATTTGCCAGCCTCTGTCTATCTAGGCCTCCTAATCATCCCCATATACGGATTGGCTTCATCACTGTCTCCTTTCCACCAGTAAGCTGGTGTGTGGTGGGCGTTTTGGCGCAATATGGTTGCCATCGCATCATCCAGGTGGATGCTGCACATTGGTGGTGGTTGAGGAGATTCCCCCTTCCATGTAAAGCGCTTTGAGTACCTAGAAAAGCGCTATATAAATGTAACGAATTATTATTATTATTATTATTATTATTATTATTATTATCATTACATCACCTTTTCTCTGTAACTGTTTGAATGAATGTTTGTGTGTTTTCGTTATATTAGTTGGTGTGTATTAGAGTAGTTCAATAAAGTGTATTGTGCTGTGTGTATAAGTTACTGCCTTAAACTGTAGATTTCGTTATTTTGCAATATTATACCGTAAGCCACGGGATAATATTCTGTCCAGAATTGGTCAAATACCCAAATCTCAACTTATCAGTGGACGTATAGTTGATAAAGTGTTAAATATTAATTCTGAATCATTTGCATATTAATTCAGTTCTTTTTCACTGTAATTCAATCCCCTTTGAGTTATATTGATCTTAGTTCCCTTACAGAAGTATGCATCTTTTAGATCTATCGTGACAAAGATTTGATTTGTGACCTGATTTGTGACACGATCTGTTTGAGTGTCAGCATCTTCAACTTGAGTTTCTTGACTGTACGATTTAACTGACGAAGATCTAGTATAGGACGCAACCCCCAAACCCATCTACTAAGGGACCAGTCCTTGAGGCTGGCCTCTGGTGTAACTGAAACAGCCACTTTAGTGACCTGAAGCATACTGGCAGGAAACAACCGAAGTGACTGTTTTTGAACCCCCCCTCAGAGGGTGCGAGTTTGACGCAGCATCGAGTTGACAATGAGCTATGTGCTTGCTGGAGACTACTGCGCCCCGAGGCACCAAGGGTGGCGGGGTGGCAAAACGCCCCCCTGAGGGACCCCAAGGTGGAGTGGACACTGCATACTGAGGTGTACACCACTCCAATCCGGTGGGGGCTGCCCTCAGACATCTGACACTGCTGGCGTCAGGACCTTTTTTTGAGCCGAAGCCTTCGTCTGAGAGTGTCGGCTCTGCCCCAATGATTTTTGTGGAGGAGCATGGGACGCGACACTATCGTTTTGATGCGCCCTGAATGAGGAGCTAGACGGCTTTGGCTGCTCACGCCCAGCAGCCCCAGGGGGTTGGGAGCGGCAAGGGACGTATTTATGGAACGCCTCCGCTTGTCTCTTGGCCTCCTGGAACCTCTTGACGACTGAATTTACAGAGTCGCCGAAGAAACAAGGATGCGTTTGTGGGGCATCTAGCAAAAAGGCTCTATCTTTGTCTTTGATTTCAGCTAGATTGAGCCATAAATGCTTCTCAGTGGCCACCAATGCTGCCATAGACCGCCCTATTGCTCTGGCGGTCTCCTTAGTGGCCCTGAGAAAAAGATCTGTGGCCCGACGCAGCTCTCGAACTGCATCGGGCCCTACCCCCTCGCTCTCATCCAAATCCCCCAGCAGGTCAGCCTGATATGCTTGCAGGACTGCCATGGTGTGTAAACACACTCCTACCTGACCTGCTGCCGTATATGCTTTCCACAGGCTTAGTGGGTAGCACTGGGGCCTTCAGGGACGATGCTGAACCGGGGGCCAGATAGCTAGCTAATGTTTGTTCAGCCCTGAGCATCGTCCCATTGCCTTTTAACCCCCTTATATCGGAATAAATATGTACTTGGGGGCTAAAAAGTCGGGATGAATACGGCTTTTTCCATGATCTGGACAGCTCACTTTGCAGATCAGGGAAAAATGGAAGGTCCCGTGATGGAGGGGACACATTAGCTTGTGACAAAAAGCACTCGTCTAATTTGCTTTTGGGATGAGCGCCTTGTTTCTTGGCCGGCCAGTCAATATTAAGTTTAGCCACGGCACGAGTTATCACCTCCACCAGCTCCTCATACGATGAGGAAAGAGGTGGCGAATATTCTTCCACCTTATTTTCACTTTCAATGCTCAGCACATCTAATTCCTCAGAAGTAGAGCACTGAAACATTGGGCTCTGTATCCCCACCCATTAAATACCGCAGGCAGGGAGAAGCACACAATTTGAATGATTGCATTTGTTTCGCCATGAAATATTGAGTAAACAGACAATACAACAGTAAGTGTAACAGACAGTTTCAACAGAGCGCTTGCTGAGGCACAGAAGCTAACGCCAGTCAGACCGAATGTGCTTTTATCCTTTCCTGGTCGTGACGTCATCCGCCCATGACATTCACTCTCGCCATTGGACTAGTTGACATACGTGCTTCAGACGCAATCACGCAATCACGGTCGTCGACGCAGCGCGAGTTCCATTGAAAGGGAACATGGAAAAAAAAATCGTGTTTTGAGCCCTATTATCCAACACTAAACTGCATTTATCATTCATGAAAAAATATTTTGAAACTGACCTTGAGGTTGAATAGTGAAAAACAAATGCCTATGTGCAGGAGCAAACATATGTAACCCGATGTATTAGTACAGTGCTTCTAAAAACACAGGTATTTCAATTTCAGAGTGGAAATATGTTGCTTTTATTTTTTTTAAAAACCTACAGTTTCATGCTCACTGAAACTGTTACTTACACCAACACATCTGTAATAAGAAGACAAAAGAACTATATAACAGCAGAGGTCTCATCTGAATGCACTGATGGGAATAACGACGTTATCTTTTTCAGTAACGAGTAATCAAACGAATTACTGTTTCCCCGTTACAACGCAGTTACCTTTACTGACAAAATAATGTGGCGTTACTATAATTGAACTCACTGAAGCAGTTTTCATCCGAGTAGGCTCTCTCTCCGCCATAGGACCTGCAAAGGTTTTTCTCTGGTGTGTGTGCGTGTGTGTGTTTATGAGGCGCCGGAGTGTACAAAAGCGAAGCGAACGCTGCGCGTGCGCTCAACAATGCGTGAGAGAGACCGAGTGTGTCCGAGAGCGCCCAACAGTTGCGCAAGAGATTCAGAGGGTGTCCGAGCATTATATAGTTTGTTTATAAATAAATGACAAATTTAAGCATTAGAATAATCTCTAGCCTGGTATCAACGTTTTAATTAATTTACATGGTTATACAAATAAAATAAAATAAATAACCTGCAGGGAACGATCTGGGAAGGTTATAAAAATAAAACCTAAAAATAACAGGGAACGTTCTGGGAAAGTTCTCTTTAGGTTATAAAATAAACCCCGAAAATAACCTGCAGGGAACATTCCCATAAAACATCTTTGTTTGACCGGTTGTAAACACTTGCGGCAAACATGCCTAGAATTTGGCTTAAATAACCTCTGATGGTGATGTTCTCTGTAGGTTATAAAAATAAACCCCCAAAATATTATTTTTTTTTTTTTTTTTTTTTTTGGTAAATTGTTCAGTATTATATTGAAAGAGCACTTCTTGTTAAACGGTTTACTTTTGTGAGGAAGAAAATACTTAGGCTACAGTATGTCTAGTAGTTGTGAAGTTGTGTAACAGTTTTAGCATTTTAATATGCACTACAAAGAGTATGTCTATTTTTTATTATTATTTATTCATTTTTGGTACATTTCTTAAGTCGCATAATTTATTTTTAAACTTATTTGTTGGCCAGTTGTGGTCTGTGCGATATTAGGTATAAACCATCTATTATGTTTTATTGTTCTACTAGCCTATTGTCATGAACAACCAGACAAGGTTAGATCCAAACGCAGCGTGAGTTTATTCACAGGGTAGTCAAACAGGCAATGGGTCAAATACACAGACAGGAACAGACTAGACTAGGAAAACTAGGAAACGCTCGGAGATGTACACAACAGTGAAACAAGACTTCGCAAAGGACAGAGGAGAAACCCAGGTTTAAATCAGGAACTCAATAACCAATAATGAAACACAGCTGAACATAATAACATAATGAGCCCATGGGGAAAAACATAACACAATGAGAGAGTGCCCTCCAGTGGCTCTCGAGGGCACTACAGCTGCCGATCGTCACATAACCCCCCCTCTAATGAGCGGCTTCCAGACGCTCCTAAGAGCTCCGGGGGGAGGTCAACGGGGGCTGGGATGGAGGGCCAGGCCCATGCAGGGGAACGGACCCTGGACATAGACAAGGCGGGCCTGGGCCGTGGAGCGTGGGTGGACCTGACTGAACAGGCAGCCAGGGCGGAGCAAGACGAGGCGGAGGCCAGGGCGGAGCAAGACGAGGCGAAGGCCAGGGTGGTGAAGCCCCTGCAGACGACCATGGCGGCAGAGCCCTCATGGTCTCCTCACCGGACCCCTGGCCCCCCCCCAAAAAATACTTGGGGAAATCCACGAGTTTAGGAAAGGTCTCCCGGAGCTTAAAGGGCGCAGGCAGGGCGAGGCGCAGAGACGGGGCCGGCAGGGCGAGGAGTCTGGTTACGCTCACCGGAGCCTGGCGAGCTGAACGAGTCCTCTTCCTGCGACGGCGAGTCACTGGGCTAGATACCTTCACTTGGCTAGATTCACTCGCTTGGTTTGATCCAGCACTGGACGCATTTGACTCGCCGCTTGACTCGGCTCTTGACTCGCCGCTTGACTCGGCTCTTGACTCGCCGCTTGACTCGGCTCTTGACTCGCCGCTTGACTCGCCGCTTGACTCGCCGCTTGACTCGGCTCTTGACTCGCCGCTTGACTCGCCGCTTGACTCGGCTCTTGACTCGCCGCTTGACTCGCCGCTTGACTCGCCGCTTGACTCGCCGCTTGACTCGCCGCTTGACTCGCCGCTTGACTCGGCGCTTGACTCGGCGCTTGACTCGGCTCTTGATTCACTTGACTCAGGGCTAGATTCACTTGGCTCAGGGCTAGATTCACTTGACTCAGGGCTAGATTCACTTGACTCAGGGCTAGATTCACTTGACTCAGGGCTAGATTCACTTGACTCAGGGCTAGATTCACTTGACTCAGGGCTAGATTCACTTGACTCAGGGCTAGATTCACTTGACTCAGGGCTAGATTCACTTGACTCAGGGCTAGATTCACTTGACTCAGGGCTAGATTCACTTGACTCGGGACTCGGTTCACTTGACTCGGGACTCGGTTCACTTGACTCGGGACTCGGTTCACTTGACTCGGGACTCGGTTCACTTGACTCGGGACTCGGTTCACTTGACTCGGGACGGCTCACGTGAAGCTCAGGTTCGTTAGGGCTGACGTGGAGTGCGGGCTCGGAAGAGAAGTCGAGAAGCGCGGCCGCGGGTTCGGCGGGGCTGACGTGACGTGCTGGTTCGGCTGGACTGGACGGGACCAGCGGGGCAAGCTCACCCACAGTGAGAGCCGAACCACTCAGTAGAAGAGCCGTGTTAATATACCGCCTTAAAGTGCTGTGAGGCTCTGGGTTGGGCATCAATGAGCGAAGCGGTTCAGACAACCCTCCGCGGAACAGGTTCGTTAGAAAAACGTTGTTCATACACGTATGATGAGAAAGTTCATAAAACTCCGCCACATACCATTCGAGAGAACGATCCTCCTGATGAAGTTGCATTATCTCAGCACCCGTATCTGTGCTCGGAATCGCTGTGTGAGCTCGTCGAAATACCTCGCTGTTGGATTTTACCGGGAGAGCTTGGCATGACATCGGGATCGGTCCTGGGCCAACAACTGTGGAGACGGGTTGATTCTGCGATGGTCCCGGTGGGGAAACACGAAGACCGCGAACCATCTTGGCCAACCTCTCCAACGACGCGGTGAGTTGATCCAGTTCATCCTGGTGTACGGCGGCTGACTGGGAGGCATACAAGGCTGACATGCTGCTGGATCTGGTGTGGCGAAGTCTTCTGTCATGAACAACCAGACAAGGTTAGATCCAAACGCAGCGTGAGTTTATTCACAGGGTAGTCAAACAGGCAATGGGTCAAATACACAGACAGGAACAGACTAGACTAGGAAAACTAGGAAACGCTCGGAGATGTACACAACAGTGAAACAAGACTTCGCAAAGGACAGAGGAGAAACCCAGGTTTAAATCAGGAACTCAATAACCAATAATGAAACACAGCTGAACATAATAACATAATGAGCCCATGGGGAAAAACATAACACAATGAGAGAGTGCCCTCCAGTGGCTCTCGAGGGCACTACAGCTGCCGATCGTCACACCTATAGTAATGATAATATTTAGAATAATATATTGAATTTAATAGGTGTCTCTCACATTGTCCCACAGCAACATTAAAATAGTGTAGATTAGTGTTCAATGTTTTATAATAATAATTTATTCTATTAAGTGTCCATTTCATCAATTTAACATATTTAATACTGGGGGCATCCAAATTATTTGACATAGGCCTATTTGAACATTTTGTTTTTAAAGTAACACAATAGTTACTTTCTCTGGTAATTAGTTACTTTTATAAGGATGTAACTCAGTTACTAAGTTGCTATTTGTGAGAAGTAACTAGTAACTATAACTAATTACTTTTTTTAAGTAACATGGCCAACAATGTCTGGATGTTATATTTGAACTGCAGCACAGCATTTAAATTTCCCAACATTTCCTGAAGGACCAAGCATGAATAGAAGTAATTTGCCTGGTGCCAGCAGACATGCCTGATGTAGTCGGGATTCCTTTAAACTCAGTGTGAGACTGAATAACCATCCATTGCCCTCCTCATTGCTACTAACAAGTCTATTTCACAGCTCAGCTTCTGCTAACGCCAAACTTATTCACTTAGAACAGGGTACCAATCTAATTCCTGCACTATACACTATGATTTTATGATTGACTTTTCTTTCTGTATATGTGCATGGATGAATCGATATGTATGATTGTTCTATGTAAAATAAATTATGACTTAATACTGATCTTAAAATAAGAAAACATAGTTTGGTAAATCTAACAAGTCTAATGTTTACATATGCAGTCCAGCTTAAGCAGGTGGTACACTAACAAAATATACCTTTTTTAAAACCTGTATGTATGTACATGTATGTAGCACCATTTTGTTATTTTTGATACCTCGACATACTTTGTAAATACAGTAGATATTGCCTGTGTTTACTAACACTGAATTAATTGCTTCAGTGATTTAGCTGTAAACAGATGATACCACACCTGCAACAGTTTGTGATCTGTCAGATCTGCTATATCCAAAATCTTGACAGCGGATCATGCATGAGAAAGCATGCGTTGTGATCAGCTAAGTCACCTTATAGCCAAAAAGACTAAAATGCTAACCATTTACAGGTTCTAGGCTTGATTAGTGTGATACATTTTCATTCACTGATCCTTATATGACCTCGAGGGTCATAGAGCCGGAGCCTATCCCAGTTTATTTAGGCCAGAGGCAGGGGAAAGCATCCTGGACAGATGGCCTGTCCATCACACACAATAGCACACAGGCAATTTTGACTCTCCAATTCACCTAACCTGCATATCTTTGGACTGTGAGGGAAACCGGGGTACGCAGAGGAATCCCATGCTGGGAGAACATGCAACTTCATGGACTCCTTCTTGCTGCTGTGAGGCAACAGCACCAACCACTGAGCCACTGTGCTTCCCAAGTTAGTGTGATTACCAATTACTAATTTCTTACCCAGACAGGAACAGTAATAAAAAAAAAATGTGCATGTGCAATCTGTGTGTAATGTACAATCTGTGGATATTATGAAATATATTTCAAACAAGCCCTAACAGATCAGTTAGGCACCAAGGCACTCTTCAAAAGGTAGGGACACACCAAACCGAAACCAAAGAACTAGCGAACACACCGGACAGACTACAGCCGACTGCCAAGTAGCGTGTACGTTCTGCACTTGCATGAGAGGACAAAACTCTTCCATACCAGATCAAAAGATCAAAGTCACTTAAACATTTGATTTTGTTACATGCTTTTGAACCATTTAGTATTATATAATAAGAAAGTTATTCTTTTTGGCCAGAAGAATAATCTTTCTTAAGAGTTGATAGAGATTGTACTGTCGGTTCAGTGGACGAACAGATCAGTTGTTTTAAAATTAATTCTGCAAAATTTAGTCTGAAAGCTGATCTACATATGTTTATAATTATAACCTGTTGTAGTTGATTATCTACAAAAATATATTTCTGTCAGGATAACTCTCAGAGTGTTTGGCATGGTAATGGGTATGACAATGTTGTATGTTTGGTCTTGGCAGAATAGATCTGCTACCCTATAGGTTATTGCTGGCAAAGTTTCATGCCAGAACTTTGTATTTGTTTCCCTTTTAAGCTGATTTCAATATTAATAATGAATCATAAATTAAATGTTATTTATATATATATATATATATATATATATATATATATATATATATAACACATTAAATGTTGAGCTAATTTGCTACAATGTAATATAAACTTTTTTTGTAAAATGTAATTTCAATTAACATTCAATTAAGTGGCAGAAAAATTACATTCAAATCACACTTAAGTATATTCTTTTGAAGTATATTATTTCCATAAGTAATCTTTTTAAAGGCGTCATGTCATTAGAAATCATATTCATATTTTAACAAATAAGAGGTCTTTGTACCATTAATCATCCTGCAAGTTTCATAGTCAAATCATCCTCCTCATTATAAACAAAGCATTTGTTCCAATGCTCCAAAAACACCTCATTTTGATATTGCAAGGTCTGTGACTTCATACGGACAAACACATTTGCACATAACTGCCTCCAGAGAAAGATATGATGATTAGTTGTACATCACACCATAGGCCCCACCCACTGGCGTTCACTCACTTAATGGCTGACATTTGTCTACACTGAATGTGAGCATTGAGTCAAAAGCAAATAGAACCCATTATAATCACTGACGCTGTCTACACTGGATACAGATATGTGTTATGTTTCTGACACTAGATGCACTTGCGTCTGTCGACAACAGGACAAATGGAAAAATGAAAGAACGTTTGCTTTGATGCGTCCAGTTTAAACAGCTCATTTGCATCTCTGTACATACTTCAGAAGGATCCCAGCATCAAAAACAAGTGGATGATTTATTTGAATGGCCTCCTGGATCGCGTCAGAGTTATATGTTTGTTCGGAGCATTTTGTTTTATAAACAAGGCACAGTGTAATGGACAGTTCGAAAAGAATTGCGATCTGACAGCAGCTGCATCACAAATCGTAAGTACATGATTTCATAATGCTTTGCATTTAAATTGAAGTTTTATGTGGATAATGTCTTTAAAACACTTACATACAATAGTCAGTGGGCGTTGATACTGTTTCCTATGCAATGGTGTTTGCCAATCAAAACAGTGGCCATTAACTGACAAGCAAAATTCCAAAATGCAGCCGCTAGAGTTCTTACCAGAAGCAGGAAGTATGACCATATTAGCCCGGTTCTATCAACACTGCAATGGCTCCCTATTAAACATTGTATACATTTTAAAATATTGCTGATTACTTACAAAGCACTAAATGGTTTAGCTCCCCAGTACTTGAGCGAGCTCTTAACCCATTATAGTCCTTCACGTCTATTGCGATCTCAAAATTCTGGGCAGTTGATAATACCTAGAATATCAAAATCGACTGCTGGCGGTAGATCCTTTTCCTATTTAGCACTAAAACTTTGGAAAAGTCTTCCTAACATTGTCCGGAAAGCAGACACAGTCTGTCAGTTAAAATCTAGACTAAAAACATATCTCTTTTGCTAAGCATACACAACACATTATACACTTCTATAATTCAATGTTAGGCTGCAGAGTTTAGATCAGCCGGAACAGGGAACACTTCCCATTAATCCTGGTGTACTTATACATCATAAGGATGGTGTCTATGCTAATATTAGTCTCTCTGTTTATCCCGAGGTTTACCACAGTCTGCCGGATCAAGGCCATATCCAGATCTGATGAAGGATCATCGCATGGACACAGCGACAAGGCATCCCTGAAGTGCCAGCCTCATCAGCCCTGTGAAGGCCTCATGGACATCTCAACAAACTCATCTCCATACCGGCGTTATGACTCCGACCCCTGACTGAGCCTGGATTCTCCCAAGGTTTTTTTCTCCATTCTGTCACCTGATGGAGTTTTGGTTCCTTGCCACTGTCGCCTTTTTCGCCTTTCTTCACCTTTGTTGCCATTGGCTTTTGGCTTGCTTAGTTGGGGACATTTCATTTTATATTTAACAATATTTATATTACAACATTATTGTCCTATGATCTCTGTAAAGCTGCTTTGAAACAATCTGTATTGTAAAAAGTGCTATATAAATAAAGGTGACTTGACTTGACAAGCCTTAGAGAAGCCACCCCTTTAAAACGGATCATTTCAGAAAGACGGTCAGAATGGGGGTGTAAATAATGTGTTTTCCCGCATAAATATATTTTATTATGTGCGAAAAACTTTTATTCACGTTAAAAGTGAACCTCAAGGAACATGTCATGATGACCCCTTTAAAATATGCTATATGTTACTTTCCACGAGGGTAAGAATTTTGTGTTCTTAGAATGTTGCTAAACTAAAAAAAAAAAAAAGAAACACTTTTGTAATCATAAAAATACACACAACACTAAGAAATATGGATAAAACTCTTAATTAGAATTTTTAATATTGAACATTTGCAAATGTTGAATTAAACATATTTTTTATTAACCATCATCTTGGATTAAAATGTTGCAACCCTCAATACTGGGAGAACACCTATTATGCCTTAAAATGCTAACTTTAGGCAGATCACTGGGAACAGAACACATCGGTGCTTGCCATGCACTGAGGAAAATGCTTAGACAGACAATTTGATACAAAAATTAGTGACTGATAAAATGTTAGACATTGACAAAAGTATGGGTCCAGGACCAAAGCGAAAATACATAAATAAAATAATATTAAAGTACCTGACTCATCCCGAGGCACCATTTTACTTTGTTATTAACCTAGAGTTCTCCCCACATTTATCCTGTCCCTCTGTTCCACTGCGTTAGCCCAGTCTCCTGCATTAGCCCAGGGCTTCCTGGTAACAGAGCAACTACTTTCATCATTCCCTTTTACCCTGCCATTTTATCTGTTTATTCTCAGCTAAAATGCACTTAAACCTTCTGATTTATTCCTTTCGTCCTTACATTGTGTGTAGGTGGATGTGGTTTGGGGCAGGAAGGTGTTTTCAACTTTGTTTTTAGGTCAGGAAAAATGAATTATGGCAATTATTGAAATTGATTTATTTAGGGAAAGTTCCTCAGCAGAGTGACTGAAATCTCCATAATGCACTTTCTCCTGCACACAACTGTGAAGTAGGCCTATCTACTCCTACAAATTTAATAAGTAGTGCGGCTGCTCTGTGTTGAGTGTTCTGTTTGTTTGCACTGAGGATTTTCTGGGAAACAATTTGCTTAAATATTAAAGTATTTGTATATTTTAAGTTTTGTTTTTTTAAATAATGACAAACAGGACACCAAATCAAGTGTGCTTTTTGTAACAGTCACCAAAGCAGGTAATCACAGTTGTTCTTTACATCACAATTGCAAATAAGATATAG
Organism: Siphateles boraxobius; assembly: GCF_051911475.1. Lineage (NCBI taxonomy): Eukaryota > Metazoa > Chordata > Actinopteri > Cypriniformes > Leuciscidae > Siphateles > Siphateles boraxobius. Next base: position 29,480,262 of record NW_027509193.1, on the reverse strand, counting down.
ATATCTGAACACATAACTAAATTAATTCTGAATTAATCAGTGTGTGATTTAGATGAGTGCATGATTCAATGACTCAGTCATGGCTCTTCTGAGCAAATCTGTGATTCTCCTAACACGCATTCAGACATCAAATGGACACCACCAGGTTGAATGGATCATGCTGTCTTTAGATAAAAGACGAGTTAATTTTAATATTATATATGTTAGATTCATAGATGTTGTGCCTGGAGAAACTATTTCTTAATTACCGTCAGAGGAGAAAGATGCTTTTTGCCCCCATAATGTGTATTTACGGCCTCTACCAGCAGCCAGGCCAGACAGATACAACAGAGTTTGGGTTCTTTTAGCTGTGTTTCTATCTTTTCCAGCATTTAAGGGACTGTACCTTCTCCCCAGGTGGCTCTTTATCTCCAGGCTGATGAAATGCTTGAGCACATGATAAATATTTAATCCACATTCGAGATCAGTGGCCAAGCTTTTCAAACAATCCTGGCAGAGGTCCTCAGTGGCTAATTGTCACACCTATGGCATGCCAATGAGGTTACGGCGGGCAAGAATCAATGCTGTCCCATCAGCCCCAAGGTACAGCTGAGTCCCTATCAGATCCTGATGGAAAATGACAAATGTAAGTAATGTAATAAACCACAACGGGGAGTGATCTATATTATGCTAAATCATTACAGCTGTGTACATCATATGAATATTGAGTTATCTAAAAGATAAATCAAATTAGCAAAAATAACAGACATTATTAATAAGGCATTATTACTTTTTTCACAAAATTTGTTTTTTGGTCAATATAATAAACAAACAAACAATAAATAAAAAAATATAAAAAAACTGTACTACATAACACGAGAATGCATCTCATTGGTTCTTGCGGAAGTTCAAACGTGCTGCGTAACACACGAGAATGAACCTCATTGGTTCTTGCGTAAGCTCAAACTTGATGCGTAATACGAGGAATGAACCTCATTGGTCCTTGAAGAAGCTCAAACGTGCTGCATAACAGGAGAATGAACCTCATTGGTTCTCACGTCAAGTGAACATGCTCGAGCCTCCGTTTACCCCAACTGTTGTGTGAGTTGATGAATGTTTATATGTTAATATAAAAGCCTAAATTCAATCTGTTTGTCACATAAAGTGATTGTGTCTCTTCAGAAAATTTGCACATATTCATTTTTGGGTGAACTATCCCTTTAAATATACACTCACCTAAAGGATTATTAGGAACACCATACTAATACTGTTTAACTTTTCGCCTTCAGAACTGCTTTAATTCTACGTGGCATTGATTCAACAAGGTGCTGAAAGCATTCTTTAGAAATGTTGGTCCATATTGATAGGATAGCATCTTGCAGTTGATAGAGATTTGTGGGATGCACATCCAGGGCATGAAGCTCCCGTTCCGCCACATCCCAAAGATGCTGTATTGGGTTGATATCTGGTGACTGCGGGGGCCATTTTAGTACAGTGAACTCATTGTCATGTTCAAGAAACCAATTTAAAATGATTCGAGCTTTGTGACATGGTGCATTATCCTGCTGGAAGTAGCCATCAGAGGATGGGTACATGGTGGCCATAAAGGGATGGACATGGTCAGAAACAATGCTCAGGTAGGCCGTGGCATTTAAACGATGCCCAATTGGCACTAAGGGGACTAAGGTGTGCCAAGAAACATCCCCCACACCATTACACCATCACCAGCAGCCTGCACAGTGGTAAAAAGGCATGATGGATCCATGTTCTCATTCTGTTTATGCCAAATTCTGACTCTACCACTCTACCCGATGACAATGCAGTGCTGAAGTGCCAACTAGCCTCTCCCTATGGAGGATCCCTATACCACTCTACAGATAAAGCGTTGTGGAATTTTTCGGTTCGCGTACCTACCCAAAGTGATAAGATAAAATAAAAATTCTGCATCAAAATTTATAGACAAGTAGTTTGTTTAGGCATGGTTTGTAAGGAATTATAAACCTGCGCACATATATTCAAACGCACTTAACTATAGAATCAATTCTTAATGCGCATGATAACGCCATCAGCGTCTATCACAGGTTCACGTTTAAAGTCTGTTTAGAGAGAACGGTGTCGTCTTAGCGGCCCCTAATTTAATAACAAACTATCATTTAGACGGAAGTGAATCAATCCTTTAGCTGGAAAAAACATTTTTCAAGAGCCACTATAAAACCAAACCAATCTCTGTTACCTTAAATTATATCTTTATCTCTGTAAAGCTGCTTTGAAAGAATCTACATTGTTAAAAGCGCTATATAAATGAGGATGACTTGACTTGACTTGACTTGAATGTATCAACAGAAATTGAGACTCATCAGACCAGGCAACATTTTTCCAGTCTTCAACTGTCCAATTTTGGTGAGCTCTTGCAAATTGTAGCCTCTTTTTCCTATTTGTAGTGGAGATGAGTGGTACCCGGTGGGGTCTTCTGCTGTTGTTCCCCATCCGCCTCAAGGTTGTGCGTGTTGTGGCTTCACAAATGCTTTGCTGCATACCTCGGTTGTAACGAGTGGTTATTTCAGTCAAAGTTGCTCTTCTATCAGCTTGAATCAGTCGGCCCATTCTCCTCTGACCTCTAGCATCAACAAGGCATTTTCGCCCACAGGACTGCCGGATACTGGATGTTTCTCCCTTTTCAAACCATTCTTTGTAAACCCTTGGGCGTGAAAATCCCAGTAACTGAGCAGATTGTGAAATACTCAGACCGGCCCGTCTGGCACCAACAACCATGCCACGCTCAAAATTGCTTAAATCACCTTTCTTTCCCATTCTGACATTCAGTTTGGAGTTCAGGAGATTGTCTTGACCAGGACCACACCCCTAAATGCACTGAAGCAACTGCCATGTGATTGATTGATTAGATAATTGTATTAATGAGAAATTGAACAGGTGTTCATAATAATCCTTTAGGGGAGTGTATTTTAAAGACATGCTTTAGTTCAACTATTTGGATGTCAAAGTCACCCTGACATGTGTTTGGTTGTAATCCATTTCATTTAGTGTTAGAATATACAAATATGATGGCCTTATTTTAGTTTAAAGTTTTATCATATAATCAATCTAATTATAGTAAATGTCTAAATTAACCTTAAAATGTCAAGTTGTCAATCTGCCATCAAAATAACAATGACCTATTTAGATGAAGTAACTAAAATTAAGAGACTTTACTTGTTTTATATCATACATATAATAATACAGCCTAGACAGATACTGTACTGTATGTATATTCTATTCTATTCTATTCTATTCTATTCTATTCTATTCTATTCTATTCTATTCTATTCTATTCTATTCTATTACCCAGCTGATGCTCTTTGTAACTCAGTGAGACTGAGAAAATCCCTTCCAAAAATGCAATGTCTGCCACAGTGCTATTTATAATATTTTTCATCGGCGGGCTGAAACAGACAGAAGAGACCCAAATTTCAATTCTGAGTAACGGATGATTGTTAATAAAACGGACGCAATTCTGTCAAAGAAACAATAGGAAATAGAGTATACAGTGCATATACAGTTATTAAAAGTGTGGCATAAATGTAGAGCAAGGAAGCTGCTGACAGCAGCTGTAAAAATATAGGTGTTAAATATGCACTGTCGTCAATGCATGGAACTGTGAATATAAATTTTGACGCTCCAAGAGAGTTTGTTGTCCTGTCCTAGAAGATTCATCTATGTTTACAAGTAGACAGATTGCACTGATACTTCAAACTGTCATTGGGGGGCAGTTTATTTGCCAAACACTTCCAGAAAAGTTTTAGGCTTCAAAAAAATGTTCCAATGCCCCCTTTCATCCCTGATGAAAATTTAACGGTGCACTGTGTGTAATCTTAAATCAAGCCAAAATAGATTTCATCTTGAGCTGCTAATCTACCAAAGTGAAATATTTCCTTTTAATTTCAAAGATTTATAAAGTACAACCAATAGTTCAGTTGAATGACCAACAGCTGGAGTTCACTGATGTCAAACACAAGGGGTGCTTCTCAATCAGCTCCCTAGTTCAGTAGTCAGGGCACTTTTCAAGGAGTTGGTCATTTTAAAGGTCTTTGTAAATCACAGAATCCTTTCAAGGAACTGTAACGTTCGCTCCCTAAAAAGTCCCACAATGCACCATGAAGCCAGTGAGCATCAATGCTCACTATGTTCCCTTAACGGAAGTTCTGAAGTGGATGTTAAAAATACAAACCATTATTTTATTATATTTCAGCATAAACATACATCACTAGACAGGCAGTGAACATTACGTGACTTTTCACAACTTGACCTAATCTTGCTTTGTCATAAAAAGATGAAATTATCTCATGAGTTAAGAGAGAATTATGTTATTTCAGTTTCAAGTTGGTCACACCACATGACTTTAGCATGCAGGCACAAGTTTTTAAAACATTAATAATATTTTAACAAAACTGCTTTAAAAAAAAAATAATATAAATAATAATAGGATATTATACCAATCCACTACATCCTTGAAAATACATTCCAGTACAGCGCTACAACAACCATAATGAAATGGTCCTTCACAATAAATCATGCTTTTCAATAAACTCTGTTAGAGAGCTACGTATAGCAATTTATCAGTTCAATAAAATACCCTACTACCATGTTGAGTAAAAAAAAACGCCATCTCAGCATCGCTTTTACAACATTTCAAATCCCTCACTTCTCACAATCTCCGAAAAGCCAAGCTTGTTGATTCTTGTTTTATTACAAGCTCTTTGGCGTTCTCTTTTTGCCAGCAGACACTCATCTGTTCAGCATTTTTTTTTTAATGGGTGAATCTGAGGTTTGAGATTTGGAGGCTCCATGTCAACCTTTCTCGCTCGTTGTGACCTCTGCCACTCCCACACCATACACGCGTTCTCTATTTACAGATAAGACAAGACACACATGGGTGAGTGACATGCAATTTCCCATGAAAACCATCCCGACAGGTCTAAAATATAAACACTCATAAAAGGCTTACCATAGGGTAAGACATTTTGAAAGAAGGATTGACTCATTTAATTTTTTTAACATAAAAGATTACATTTAAATAAATGAATAGCAAACACTGAGCACCTGCAGAAGATTATGTCCAACTCCAAACCCTGAAGCCAAACACAACAGAACAAAATGAGAGAACCAACACTTCATTTGTCAAATATTCCACTAGTTTTCTGAATTCTGAATTCCGTCAGTGTCCTGAGCCACATATATTTAATGAAACTAGCTGACATTTCCTATCTAGGATACCAAGGGGGTAGGGGGGAAGATACAGGCCAGGAGACACAGTAGTGCTTTAGAAAGTCCAAGAACTGCCAATTTGGAGTGACTTTATGCAGCCTAGAAACTTTGAGAATGAAAAAGTTAAATCCTGAGTATGCAGTCTGAAGCAAGAGGGCATGCGGTTGCTTTTAAGAATGCACTTTTAAGAGAAAGGGATGACATCTTGTATTGCATTTATTTCCCATAGCCAAAGGTGCAGGAAAAACGTCTCAGGTTATGACTATAACCCTAGTTCCCTGAATAGGGAAAGAGACACTGCATCAAGACACTGTGGGAACGTCCCAGCTTGATTGCGTCATGAAGCACCTATTAAATCAGTCCAATGGTGTGACGGAACGTCATGTAACGTCATAGACCAGGAAGCTATAAAGCACTGCTGAAAACAGACCGCGCTAGCTTCTGAAAAAAGCTGAAGCAAGTTGATCACAGGCATGCAGGGAGTATGGCAGGGCGACGCAGCATCTCGTTCCCTCTTCAGGGAACCAGGGTTACAGTCGTAACCTGAGACGTTCCCATTCAAGAGAGCTCGAGCTGCAACGAGACGCTGTGGGAACACTATATCCACGACACCATAGTAAAAAGTGCCTGTCCGTGTGAAATCTCTGCGCACACCAAGATAAAAAGCACCTGCGGCCCTGGAGTGGAGCCGAAGTCAAGGTCAAAAACCTCAATAATGTGTGCCGCGAGGTAACCTCCTGCCACATCACAAACATATTGGAGGTAAACTCCTGGCAATAATGTTTTACAAACAGCCATACTCCTAGTATCTTGGTCTGACGCCTCACAGTGCCACGAAGGAAACGTTACTAGAGGGTGTCTCCCCAAGGATACACCCCTTAAAGGGACATGGTTAGCAGCTAAGGGTTCCATGTACACCTTTAGTGCGGAGGGGGATAGACCTGCGGAGAAACGCTCCTGCAGGAACTCCAGCACTGCAAATACAGGCCAGATAACTGGGTCCAGTTGGGGCCGCACCAGGAAGTGAACAATATGCACTTCAAGGTGTAGAGTTTCCTCGTGGAGGAAGCTCTGGAGTGGAGGATGGTCTCAACAACCTCAGTTGAAAAACCTGAACTTATGAGCTGGGCCCCCTTCAGTGGCCAAGCCCAAAGTTTCCTCAGTTTGTGACCTCAGACCCCCCTGATGGTTGATGTAAGAGACCACCGATGTGTTGCACATGATGGCCCCTCAGGTCTGGTAGGAAGTGTTTGAGAGCTCAAAACACCACCATCATTTCTAGACAATTTATCTGCTAAGAAAGTAGATGGTCCTGCCACAGACCTTGCGCAGAGCGACCACTCATGATCACTCCCCAACCTGTGAAGGAAGCATCTGTCGTTAGTATTATGCAATGACAAGAAGGCCCCAACACTTGGCCTTTGGCGAGGAACTAAGGTTTCTTCCACATGACTAAGGCACGTAGGCATAGCCGCGTGACCTTGATCATGCAAAAAAGATTTCCCCTCAGAGAAAACACCTTGGTTCTGCGCCACCACTGCATGGCTCTCATGTACAGGAGGCCAAAAGTTATTACATTGGACGCAGCTGCCATGAGACCCAACAGTCAGTGACTAGCCTAGTTTTACCTAGGCCGAAGGGAAGAACCCAATATTGGTACACTTCGCCCCTGAAAGTGAACCTCAGGGACTTCCTGTGATGAGGACGGATGGCTACATGGAAGGACGCGTCCTTCAATCTATCGTGACAAACCAGTCCTCGGACTGAATCTGTGACACAATCTGTTTGAATGTAAGCCTCCATCCTTTTTTGATGGAAAAAACGGCTGTAAACCCCTAGCTTCCTACTGGGAGGAGGAACCCTTTCTATAGCCTCCTTTCACAGAAGAGTCTGTACTTCTTGCTCCATAACCAGAGCCTGCTCGGGGTCCACCACGTAGGGAGGACCCATCTCCCATCTCTCCCCGGAGGGGACCACTCTCAGAAGCCTGATAGCCTCGGCGTCAGGACTTCTTAGTCGAAGCCATCTTCGAGATAACGACTGTCCTCAGATCTGTCTTATCCCAAGACAACTACGGCTGAGACTACTAAAGGAACCAGCCTCTCAAGACTGGTCTCTAGTATAGCTTGAGAAGCCAAACCAGCGTCCTGAAACGGGTGACAGCAGGAGATAACCAAACTGACCCCTCTTAAACCCTCCTTATCCATTTCCCCCTGGGAATTCACCATTTATTTCCTCAGAATAAAATGACTCCTCAAAGATCAGATGAGTATATATTTAATTTCCTCAATTAAATACAGCCAAATATAGTTGTAAAGTAAAATATATAAAAATTTAGTTGTATAGTAAAGTAAACACGGTCTGGATGAAAAGCTGAATAGTATATTAATACAGATATCTAACTCAAAGATAAGATGAGTACTTATTTAATTTTCTCAAAAATTAAATGCAGCCAAATATCAACCAGAGAAGTAGAAACAGTCTAGGTGAAAAGCTGAATATAGAGTATTAATATAGAATCGAACTCCTCAAAGATAATGTTACAATGCAGCAAGGAAAAAGCAGAGAGTGAATCAAAATGCAAGCACTTTAATAATCCAAAAAACAGGTAATCCAGGGTAAACTCAGAACTAGGAACAAGGTACTCAGAACTCAGACTACAAGCAACATTAAACAACGACCGACAAAACACAACTGAAGCACAGGGGTTTAAATACACAGGCAAACAAGATAACAAGGGGGCGGGGCTAATTAGAAACACCTGGAGAGACTAATAAACAAGAAAAACTACAAAGGACTACAAAACATGGCACAGGACAGGAAATAACAAAAGTCAACACAAGACAAGGAAAACATAAGACAGGAATCGTGACAGATAAGATGAGTACATATTTAATTATGGACGAATGCAGTTCGGCAGGGATGAACACAAGATCCAAAAGCTGTTTACTCACCATTATACTGCTGTCTAGAATATGTATATATATATATATATATATATATATATATATATATATATATTGCTGAAGGCACAGAAGTTAGCGCGGTCTGTTTTCAGGGGTACTTTATAGCTTCCTGGTCTATGACGTCACATTACGATCCGTCACGCCATTGGACTAATTTCATAGGTGCTTCGTGACGCAACCACGCAGGGGTGTTCCCACAGCGTCTCGACGCAGCTCGAGTTCCCTTTAAAGGGAACTAAAATGTCTCACAATTTTTCAGTTTTTGAAAGTCAGAAACCTAACAAGTTTCAGGGTAGAGGCAAGAGCCTGACTGATTTCTGATCAAAGCCACAGATGAAAAGGTTAGCGGGGGGTGGACGTGGGGTCCCTGGAGCGTGGTAACTATCTGAGAGCAGATTCAAGTCCCATTCAGCGTGGGAATTATACCGCGGCCACGCGACCATGGCCGCCGTTGCCCTACACTTTGGCCTTCATGCCCTGTGAAAAAAAATCATCGTACGGCCACAGTTGCCTGTGTGCCCTGGCCCTGTCCAAGTTCCAAGTATAAAGCGCCAATGCGTCGATGTAATCATTATGAGCGCTGTATACGGATGGGCTGTGTTTTCAATTCATACCAGCAGCCTGAGGGCGCTCTACTGAACATTATAGTCCATATTTGAAACACATGAAGAAGAGCGTTCGACAATGCAGGAAATCCAAAATCCCCGACCACAAACAGAGCTAACAGATCGCTGTAACATGCAGATTATGTCGATTTGAAGACAATAAACATTTTTGCAATGATATTTGACTTACCTGTGTTCTTCGAGCAATGCCAGGCATTTTCATAATAAATATGTATAATGTTATGCTAATCGATAGACTTTATCATCATTGCATTATACATAAAATATTATATTGTCTGATTTTTTTTTTTTTTATCTGAAGCCAAATCAGATCACAGAAGGTTATTTAGAACACTTGACTTGAGTTATAAAGTAAGTTTGGAGCACAAACATGGTTTTGGAGCACAAACATCTCATAAATTGTCTTGTATTGATGGTGTGCTAAGCTAATAAATAAAGTCATATGACATGATCTTGAAAAACATTTACCTAAATACAGAGTTCTAGACATATCATCTTCAGATTTTAAGTATAACATGGTCAGACATGTGGCTTTAGCTGCAGTGCATTTCTAGATTTATACAATGCCAACTTCAATTTTATTTTCATGAAGATGTTTCATAAAAACAATTCTCATAACTTTATTTTTTTTTAATCTATTTATAACTATTTTTTCCTTATGACAATAATTAATTATACATTTACAATAAACTACCAGGTGTCAGCTTTCAAATGAGATCATACTTGTGCTTTTAGTACAAAGGGTTCATGAACTGTATCTGTTTCAGTTCGGGTATGCCATTTCTGGGGATTTTTCAAAAGTGGGGTTGTACACAACAGGTTGTAGTTGGAAACAGAGACCTCTTTCAATACATTCAAGGGTTGCTAAATTTGACAAGCCCTGATCTCAAGCTGAATTTTCTTATTTGTACAATCGTATAGGCCTCCATAGACAATAAATTGCAGATCAGCACATGTGCATTTCCCGATGCAATTGTGTTTTTTTAAAATTCACAATTTTATTTCTCTGATTTCTTTTCCTAAGGCCAGTCAGGCTCACCATGATGCACAGGGAATTACCATGTTATGGTATCAATCTGAATGGGAAAACCATCGAATTGTACTCAATGGCCTTTTTGAGCCCAGAGCCCAGAGTCACCCCCCCCCCCCAGTCAAGACTGTAAAACAAGACGCTTGGCTTTGAAACTGTGAATGGTTGCTCAATTAGGAATTAAAGCAGACCATGCAATACCATCTTCAAGTCTTCACCAAGATGGGAGGATTTCAAGAGTAGAGTGAAGGGGATGATAATGATCTTTACATACGGAACCGTTGCCACTGAACCTGCATTAACGACGACAGTGGGGCTCGACAGCATTTATTAAAACGGGTCGGCGCGTATGGTTGGGTTGCGGAGAGATTGTGAGATTGTGGTTGGGTCTCAGCAGCAGGAGGGATGTAGAGGTCAGTAAGCAGGGCTGAGTTGAGTGGGGGACGGAGGGGGGTGACTCTGGGACGCAAGAATCACTGTCTTCATGTTTTTTATCATTTACGCCCGTGTTATGGAAATCATTATGAACAGCAGCTACGCTAATTATTTTCCCTTTTTGCTTTTCTGCTGTTATCTCGGGACGCGAGTCCCGAGAAAAACGGCGTTCGTCAGCTCCAGTTTGTATCCAGCCTTTCACAGAGACTTCAGATACGCCAATCACAAAGCCTGTGAAGAGACGACTCAACACCGGCGATATGGACCCTCTATGGTGGACGGCACTGATCCTCAACAACTCGTCTCAACACCGGCTTGATTACTTGGACTTCAAAAGATGGAAATGGATAAATATTCTAAATGTTCCGATCCAATCTGACTTGTAATGCTGCCCGAATCATAAATCATGCACTGTTCCTTCGTTGGCCAGAGGAGAACTGGCCCTCCGACTGAGTCTGGTTTCTCCCAAGGTTTTTTTCTCCATTCTGTCACCTGATGGAGTTTTGGTTCCTTGCCACTGTTGCCTTGGCTTTTGGCTTGCTTAGTTGGGGACATTTAATATTCAATAATATTATTGATCTGCCTTGCTTAAGGTGGACGTTGACTCAATTTTCTTTTAGAAACAAACTCTGTTATATTATTTTCATGTTATCACTGTGAAGCTGCTTTGATACAATCTGTATTGTAAAAAGCGCTATATAAATAAAGGTGACTTGACTTGACTTGACTTACGCATTTGCTGTTTTTTTTCCATAAAATAAGTCCTTGAGTTTATGTTGTTTATGCTCAGTGATCTTATTTGCCTGGTAAATTACATGTGAAAGTTTTTTTCTTCTGTTTAGCTGCTAGATTTATATACCATGAAGCAATGTTATATGCAAAGATACTCTCAATCACTGATCTATGCAAGACTGAGTTTGGTAGATATTTAAATGGTAGATCTGTTGAGACAGTTCTAACTGCAGCTAAAAGATATTTGAAAGGTCAGAGTGTGGCATTCATCCCTCTAGCCAATAGCCTTTGCCACCCTCTGTTATCTGGAATGATGTGGACCTGTAAATGGCGCTTGTTACTCAAATGGGTCACAAATTTGAAGTACTAACTCTTGTTGCTCATTACATTAGCATTACTTTCCCCACAAACAAAAAGACTTCCTGCAATTGTACAGCTATTTATTCTTGTAGCGTTGACTGATTCAGCCTCCAGGCCATCGGCAATGTCAAATCACCCCTGTGGTCATTAAAAAATCTCAGAACAACTAAATTTCAAGCTCTCCTCTCACTATTCTAGCTACCTAATGATACTCAAATGTCAGCCTGATATATTTGTAATCTCACTGTAGTGCGACGGATGAGCTGGTCAGAGCAGTGGCACATTCTAGCTTGCTGTCCCATTATCTGGCAGCTGCTACATGCGACTGTTTTTGCAGCTGATATCTTGACTCGGATTGGCTTCTTTTTCATAAAGCCCACTGGAAGGTGGTATTCAAGTGTAACACTGCAGTTATCAGGAAACATTATCATACTGTGACAATGGGGCATTTTGTTAATATATTCGCAGTTTGAGATATGATAGGAAATCTCATATAACCTGATTGTAATGCCTTTTCGATATCTTTAGAGGAGATAAAACTAATGCAAAACAATTCTCATAAATCGTTTGAATGCTTTAATAGTAACAAATCACTGCAGATATGAGCTTTTTTGCAATAAATCGCTTTTAAGAAGTATTTTGGCCTTTAGTCTCCAGTAATTTTTAAAAAAAAAATCCTATAACATCCTTAAATTTAAGAAAATTGTGTAAGAACATGTAAATAATTTTTTCTATACCCCATTTTTTCAATTGTACAGGCTTTTACCTTTGCCTACATTTCTGCAAAACTCCAAAAATGTATCTAACCTATGCATGCAATTCAGGGTACGTTTACACAACAACAATGTACTAACAACAAAGACACTGTCTAAATTATCTCTGTTTACATCCATCCGCAAAAACGACAAAAAAAATGCAGTATTATGCTGCCAGACCAGTAGTTGGCACTACGTGCCTACACACTACATGCCTATAGACTGAACACTACATTTTTTCATGTTTTTGTGGTTTACACAAAGACTATAATGGTATTGTTTTCAGAAACGTGCACTTTGAATCCCGTTTGCACTTTGAAAGTTCGCCTTTTCAGGCCCCCAAAATGCCGTTGTCATGTAAATGAACAGCTAAAATGCATTAAAAGATCACTCACAGAAGATTTAATTTTCCGAACTGCCACACATAACAATGTAATAAATATTGCCACATTCAAGTTTGTCTATTTCAGACAAAACTGAACGTGCTTTTAGTGCCACTTGATTTAGAAAGTGTCACAAATCATGCAAAAGAATATCATTTTGCAGAAACGCATGAGCCTGTATTGCATTTTGTGATGTTTAGCCTTTGCTTAAAACAAGAAAAAACAATCAGTGGTGGTTAGATAAATAAACTTAATTCAAGACATTCTGTGAAAAAAAGTTATAATGCAGTTTTGCTTCTCAAGTATTTATCTTTTTTACTGATTAAGAAAATGGCGGAAATCACTGCTCGTTCAGGCAGAGTTATATCTGGACCTGTCCATGTGAAGTCAGCATTAATAAAAATGAGAAGTCTCTTGGAAACATGGCCTCTGTCAGAGAAATGTATTTAAGCCCAGCTGCATTGACATGAGATGCCTGAACCCTAAAACATTATGGAAAGGGCTTTGAAGGTTAAAGGAGATGTTCAGAGATTTCCCGCTCAGATTGTGACCCATATAGTCATCTGTGTTCTTAGCCCTGTTTCTCTGTGCTCGTCCCCAAACAGATGGGTACTGAAGAAAGCAGGCGGAGTTTTGGCTCCAGCACTAAATAATGACACCTGCCGCCCTGTTGGCACATACACCTCACACCACAGGCTGCGATGGGTTCCTACAGCCCAAAAAACAGGTTGGTCTGTTCCTCTGAATGACAATGATGCTATTACCAAAACAAACCTAGAGTATGACAGTATCACATAGAATAGAATAGAATGTGTGCATTATGAGTGGCTGAAGCTAAGAAATTGTTACCGTTCTGCTCTGTCATGTCTTTTATTTTGAAGTTCTTTTGAAGTCCGAGAACGAGCAAGCTCTTCAACAGGACCTCTTGTGTGTGATGCGGGGGTTGAAGCGCAGCAGCATGGTCGATTCTTTCTTTCTCTCTCTCTCTCCTTCTCTCCTTCTCTCTCTCTCTCTCTCTCTCTCTCTCTCTCTATCTCTCTCTCTCTCTCTCTTTCTTTTTGTTTTCTTCTTCAATTGAGCAAAACAAAAAGGCTGTTTTCACAGCTGGTACGGTGCACCAAGAGCGTTGAAAAGCCGTTTTCACGGCTGGTAAGACCGCCGTGAAGAGAGAGCGGCATTGCGGTCGTTACCTGGGATCGCAGGATGGTCACGAGCGCTGCATCCCGTGTCTGGGCATTGAACACGCTGAGGCAGCGTTCGAGTCATGTACCCATGTACTCATGTACCCATGTTGGAAGATGACCATCTCGGAGCTGCGGTCGAGACTCTCATTCCTGCAAAGGGGCGGAGTCCCTGCACCTCTGCTGCGATGTAACCCTCCACAACCAGTAGAGCTGCCGACAGAACAAGCTGGACCATCCATGAGGTGTGTACCAGCCGTTTCCTTTGGCGCTCCCCACGATGAACAGATGTCAATTGCTGTATTGGAGGGTGGTTCAGACTTCTCCGCGGATGACGATTCGGTGCTGCTGCCCCCTTCGGGTGTGACAACGGTGCCCGAGTCGGACCTGGAGATGATGGCCATGCTTTCCCGGGTAGCCAACAGGATCGGGCTCGTGTGGAACCCTCCACTGTGTCACGAGCCCTTGTGGCTGGATGATTGGTTTTTCGGGGTGGCACACACTGGTTCTCAGCAACCCACCCCGGTTCCTCTCTTCCCGGAGGTGCGTGAGGCAGGACAGCTAAGGGTTACATGCACATCCCACCAGTGGAGCATGCCGTGTCTCCCTTCCCGGGCCTGTAAGCACTCGTCTGACTTCACCGGGAAGGCTTACAAGGCCTGTGGGCCTCTGCCATACACGCCATGGTGTTTTTATGGTGTGGGCCTCTGCCATACACGCCATGGTGTTTTTGCAGGTCCAAGGCAATGAAGAACCAGCACGAGGGTGGTCATGATCCCCAAGTTGTCCAAGAACTTTGTGCCGCGACGGACCTCGCGCTTCGTGTGACGAAGGTGACCACACGGTCGGTGGGTCTTGCGATGTTCACTATGTTGGCCCAGGAGCGCCATCTCTGGCTGTTTCTGGCTGACATGAGGGAGACCGACAAAGTCAGATTCCTTAACTTCCCCGTGTCCCAGACCGGCTTCTTCGGCGACGTGGTCGAGAACTTTGCCCAGCAGTTCTCGGCTGTACAAAAGCAGACTGGAAAATATTTTGTTCTCTTTTATTTGTGTTCCACCGCTGGCCTTAAAACAAGCGGTACCCAAATTCTCAATAAAAGAGCAGTTTCTTACATCTATGGGTCCGAAGAGGGCCCGGAGAGCAGTGGGAGGAGAGAATCCTCACCACTCTTATCCGCATCTTCTATCGCCAGCGGGCAGCAGCGTGCAGTTCGAGAACACATCCAAGCCACCTCCTGCCCTGTGGAACCAGGTAAGTGTTGCACAGCACACTCAGACCCCGCTATGGGCTGCCTCAAAGAGAGAACCTCCCGAGCCGCGTCCCTGCCTTCCACCTCGCTGCCCCACTGCTGGTATGCCTACGGTCCCTTTGGTCCCGCTTGTACAGTCTCTGCGAGCCTGGTTAGCGCTCCCCAGTCAGTCTCGCTGGCTCATTCAGACCATCAGGCTCAGCTATGCGATTCAGTTTGCCCGGCATCCCCCCAAGTTTCGGGCCATCCACTCCGCAGATCGCAGTCCTACTGGCGAAGAACGCGAAAGAGCCGGTCCCTCAAGCCAAAATGAGGTCAGTGTATTACAGTCCCTACTTCATTGTACCCAAGAAAGGCATGGGTTACGACCAATCTTTGACCTGCGAGTTTTGAATCAGAGTCTCCACAAGCTACAGTTCAAAATGCTCAGGCAGAGAAACATTTTCGAATGCACCCGTCCCTGAGATTGGTTTGCAGCGATCAACCTGAAGGACGCATACTTTCATGTCTCGATTCTTCCTCGGCACAGGCCTTTTCTGCTCTTTTCGTTCGAGGGTCGAGCATATCAGTACAAGGTCCTGCCCTTCGGGCTGTCCCTATCTCCCCGTGTCTTCACGAAAGTCATGGAGGGGTGGCTCCAGGTGAACCTGCAAGCGCTGCCCCTGGAGGAGCAGACCCAGCCTTGGGTGGCATCGTGGCGTCGACTGACCAACTGAAGTGGAACGTCTCGGTTACATATGGTAACCCTCATTCCCTGAAGGAGGGATTGGAGACGCCACGTCCCGTCGCCACATCTGCTGCGGCCCACTGGGGCAGCCAGCTTATCGGCTCGGCTCCTGAACTGAAGTGCAATCGCACCTTCTGCTCATTATAAACCTGCCCTGCGTGGCTGAACAGCTGATGCAAATGATTGCATGCCGATGTGCATTGGCTCGTTAAGTTTCACTCGAAGTAGATTGGCCTCTCTGGCGAGATTCCTATTCGTCGGTCCCGACGTGGCGTCTCTGTTCCCTCCTTCAGGGAATGAGGGTTACCATATGTAACCGAGACATTATTGATTATGTCCATGTTTGTTTCTATAGTTTCATATTAGTTTCACCTGGTTCTAGTTTGCTTTCCTTTGTTCTACCCCTGTATTTATAGCCCTGTGTTTCAGTTGTTCTTTGGGTTACACTTTATTTGGTAACACTTTATTTTACAGTGTCCTTGTTACATATGTTGCATGCACTTACCGGAGTAATAACAGTAATTATGAATAATGCATAATTATGCAAGCATTCTCCCTGGTTTCATTGTCTCTCGGTTTTCGATTTTTGCCTGTTTCTTGGATTCCCTTTTTTCCTCTGACCTTTTGCCTTTGTTTGTTTGTTTGTTTGTTTGTTTGTTAGTTTGTTGGGACTGCCTTCGTGTGCTTGACCCTTTGCCTGTGTTTGATTAAGATTTTGGATTACTCAAATAAACTGCATTTGGATCCTCAACCTTTGTGTCTCAGAGCAGTATGTGACACCGGCAGTGTATATTTTGTCTTTTTTGTTTTATCCCTTGCATTATATATTTATTATTGTATTTATTTTATTTATAAATAAAAATAAAAAAAATGTAAACAATCAGTTACAATTTTTTTTAATTATTCATGCATTATATGTATATAAATATATAACTAAAATATGTAACTAATAAATAACTACAATAATGTTTATTTAATTATTATTGTATTTATTATATGTATGCACATTATTATTATTAGTATTATTATTATTATTATTATTATCAATGATACTTTTCTGTGTGTATTCTGTTCTAGTTTTATTTGATAAATTATAAATAAATAAATAAAACAAACAAAACAAACAAACATAATGAAGATTCTAGCAAGTGTAGACTAAGATCTATTACACAAAAGGTGGTCTGGCCTCCTGGATGATTCAAGGTGTTATGCAAGTTTAAAGTATAAATGTCTGACCCCAGGCAGCAGCCTCACGAATGGCAGGATGTATTCTCTCCTGATTAACCGCAGTCGTGGACACTGATGCTATTCATAGACACTGTTACTCCACAGATGTCTGTGCTGCAGCTTCCTGCAGGGATGTGACAGTTTCCAATCTCAAAATGTAGATTGATTAATGACTCACAGCTCCCTGAGAAGCCTGTCTCACTTTTCCTTTATCAACACTGGATCATTTAGCCCTCATGTTTCTGCTAAGGTGGACTTTTTTTTTTCAGGGTCACACAGGTGATATATTTGTACAAAATAAAAGAACTATAGTAATTTTGAACTCAACCTTTTTTTACCTGTTAGCAGATAATCCAAAATGCTACTCTGTTTTATCATAAATAATATCTATGCAAAGTTTATATAACCCTTCTAGTGACCATGCATATGCAAATATGTCACGATGTTCAACTAATTGCATAGAATATACATTTTAGCGGTAAGACATTTTCATTTAATTATAAATAACATTACATACACACCTGGGTTATTTTAAACTATATTACTTGCATAAAATGTATTGTTTTTAAAATTTCAGTCATCATTTATTACACCTCATATAGTTCCAAACTCAAATGATTCTCTTTCTGCCTCAGCAAATGAAAGCAGCTATTTAGCAGAATGAAAGCCAATGGGAACCAAGGACAGCCGTGGTCGTCACCATTCACTTTCATTTGAACAGAATTTACATTTTTGGATGAACGGAGCAGTATGATTATGGTGAGACCCCGAATCCCAGAATTCCACTGCATGCAGTTCTTCCTCTAGCAGATCTGTTTTCTAATCTGTTCTAACACCAGATCCAACT